>NC_091697.1:55462500-56087500 GCF_041296265.1 Equus caballus | reverse complement strand
CCTGAGTGCCACAACTAGAAGGACCCACAACTAAAATATACAACTATATACTGGGGGGATTTGGGGAGAAAAAGCAGAAAAAAAAAAAAAAGATACCACTCCTGCTGCAGCCACCACGTTGGCCTCTCAACAGCCAGGAAGCTGCAGAATGAACGCTGGAACCAGCCGCAAAGAAACCCCACGTTTCCAGAATCTTGTTGACGATAGAAACAGCCACAAGGCATGGGAGGATGGCCTCCACCTTACTTCTGCTTTCCAAACCTGGTGTGAGTGCATCCAACTGCTAGAGCCTGGTTTGCATCCTAAACCCCAGCTGCCGGACTCTGGGAAAGGTTTAACTTTCCAACCTCCCGAGCTGTGAGTAGAGTGGAATGGAGGTTGAGAGAACCAATCCACAGAATCCAATACAAAGTGTTACCCATTAGTAGTATTGCAAGTGCTCAAAGTATTGGCTATTATTATTATTCTTGTTACTACTATTATTTTTATTATTATTATCCTGGTCTTCCTCTGCAGCCTGGCTTCAGGACTCACTGATTTGATCAGCTCTATGAAACAGTGTTAGGTTTACCTTTCTCTTAGGGGGTCTCCCTTACCCAGTGGTTCTCCCTGATGTACCATCTCATTTAATGGTGTCGTCTTGTCTCCCTCCGCCATATTGCCCGTGCCAGGAACCTAGGTCACTCTGATTCCCTCTTCTCTCTGACTACCAACATGCTCACCCCAACCAACAACCAAGCCTTCCCTTCACGCCATTGTCACAGACTTAGGTCAAGTCTTCCTCATCTTCTCTGAGCTGGACAGTGTGACTGCCTTTTCTCTGGTCTCCCAACTTCTGAGCTTGGCCCCTAGGCCATTGTCCACCTGTCAGCCTGCACATCTTCCTTAAACACAAATCTTGCCACTCCTTCCCCTGCTTTGAGCTCCTGAGTATCTGCTTGGCCTCCAGGTGGCCTATGTTCAGGGATGGATCCCAGAGCCCTTTTTCCTGATGCCTCTAGTCTCATGGCCTCCTGGCCTCACCTGTCCCTGCCCCACTCTGTTCAGCCTTCTGGTCCCTGTGGTTCCCCAAACACTCCGTGCATTCTCACATGCCCATGCCTCTGTGCTCCATGCTCTCCTTGCCTCAAATGCCTCTCCTGCCTCTGCTCCCGGGATCTCTGGGCCATCCTCAGGACGCCCCTGAGGCTGCCTCCTGGCACGGTCCTCCCTGACCTCCCTTGTATGTTCCCTGCTCCTGCCCCTTTGCAGAGCGACTCTGCCCCTTAACATCAAATATGGCTCCCACTCTGTGAACGAGGGCTCCTTGGGTGAGAGAACAGAACTTTCTCATCTTTATCTGCCATCTCCATCTCCACCGGCCCAGTGCTGGCTCAACCACTCTGCCGGTTAAGAAACCTCTTTCCTGAACTTTGCTCCATCTGGGCTTCTTCTGCAATGGTCCCCTGACCAGTTCAGCCATGGCCCTTAGGCACCTGCTCTCCCTGAGCACCAGGTTCTGGCGGGGCTGCAGACAGTGTACCTTTAGGTAAAGTCAAGGCCTGTCCTCTGGGAATGTACATCCTGGGAGGGAGGGACGACAAAGCCAAGTGGCAGTAAGAGAAAAGGGGGCGAGTTCAGTGCTGTGAGCAAGAACTGGAAAGTGCCACAGGGTCCATGATGGGTGGGTGAGCAGGGAAGGTGGGCAGAGGAGGTGACTTGGAGGGGCCTCTTCAGAGTCGGTCCATCCCAACGCGGGGCTTTCCCCCTCTCTGTTCTTCCTGCTGGCCCGCAGCCTGCGCCAAGTGCGGGCTCCACCCCCTCCGTGTTTTCCCGATGGCTCTCTGTAAGCAATGAAGCAACTTCTCTGATTATTGATGAAACAGCTGCTCCTTTGACACACAAACCTTATGGACAGTCTCCCTTTCTGCTTGTTTCTCAGCTTCCTCCTTGTGGTGCCCAGGGTTTGGTGGTCTTATGATTATCGTGACGGCCACTGTCACTACATGCCAGGAAGAACTGGGCGCCCCATACAACCTTTCAACCTAATGGCAACCTGGTGAGGCCAATGCCAGTGTTAGCCCCATTCTGCAGGTGAGGACATTAAAGCCACAGCTAGTGAGTGGAGGAGGCAGGACTGCCAGCTCAGGACGGCTTGACTCAAGAGCATGGGCCCCTCGTTACGGCACATGCAGCTTTCTCATCATCGTGCTTTCACAATGCAGCTGGACGCTCCAGCCCAATGCTGCTGAGAGGTCAGAAGGATGAGGTCAGATGTGGCCACAAGGGGCTGTCGGTGACCTTGGCAAGAGCAGTTTCAGGGCAGTGGTGGGGACAGAGCCAGGCTGCAGTTGGTTGAAGTGGAGGGAGGCAGCGAGGGATGGCAAAAACTCTGTGAGGTAACGTGGCTTTGATGGGAGAGAGAGGGCATCAGGTTGGGGGGAGGCAGTGAAATGAGATGGAAGGAGAGCTGGGTCTTTTTCTGTTTCTTGATGAGTGAGCAGGACCTGAGCATGTTTAAGGGAAGGAGGCAGAGGAAGGATGGAGAGTTGAAAGAGTTGCAAGAGAGAGGGGCTGATGGGCAGAGAGACCCCCCAGAGGTGGGGAGAGGGACCCAGAGCCCAGGCATGGAACTCGCCTCAGTTGGAGTGATCTGCAGAGTTTGGGGGTCAGGAGGCCATGAGGAGGCCATGGGCACCATGCAGGTGCCTTGCCAGGTGGCATGAAGGGAGCCCCTGTCTATGAGAATTGCCGTCACCTAACATACTATTTATTTGTTTATCTTTTTATTGTTAGATTCCCCCACTTGGCGGTAAGCTCCAAGAGACAGGATTTTTTCTGTGGTCTTCACTGTAAGATCCCCAGTGCTTTGGACAGTGACTTGCACATATTTTGAATATTGAATCAATAGCTGTGGAATGAAAATTTGGACACTTTCTCAGTCAAGTCTGGGTAGGTCGGTAGCTGGCAGGAATGGGGAAGTGGTGTGGGGAGGTTTGAGAGCAGAGGGTTGGAAGAGCTTCTGTAGCGAGTGGGAGTGTTGACTTAGGGGACCACAGGAGGCCCACAGGCACCTCACCGAGGGGCCATGGAGTTCACCACTCGGGCTCTGTGGCAGGGTCCCGGTCGGGAGTGGCTCCAGAGTCAGGGCTCTCCCAAGAAGGAGAGGGACCCTGAGGGCTAGAGGGCTGGGGGCATGTGGTGAACAGGTGGTGTCTGAGTTTATATTTGGGAAGATGGAGCAAGTCTGTGGGGTGACAGGGTGCAGGGGATGACCGTGGGCCTGGGTGGCTGGAGTGGGGTGTGGGTAAAGACCAATGGCCCAAAGTCATCCATGGAGGCTGAGGTCACCCTGGATGGCATGGGGGAAGACAGTAGGTCCACATCCAAGCATCCAGTGAGTGAGTGCGAATGAAGGAAGTGGGTAGCTGACCTCTGCAGAAAGAGGGGATTGACATCAGAAGCCTCAGATAGACAGGAGTTTCGGATGCTGATGGAGGAGTCTGAGCTGGAAGCACTTCTGGGGAGTGAAGGGGCTCAGAGTCACCTGCCACCGCAGAAAGAAGGAATGGAGAGAAGTGGTGCCCTCAGGGGAAAGCTAGTGCTGAGGCCCAGGGCAGAGAGGGGGAGAGGGCATGGTGCAGTTGCTATAACCATTCTTATTAACTAGCTCCTGGAGCCATGGTTCCAGGGCCTCTGTGTAAAGACTGGGATGCAGAGAGCAAGTCCAGACAGAGTGGGAAGGGTCCCTCTTGCACAGGGACGGCCAGAAAGGATAACACCTGGGCGATCATGCTTTCTTCTTATCTGGGGGACTACTGTCTGATTCTATGGCTGTGCATATCCTTCCCGGGCTGTCTGACTGAGTTTGGCTTCCTAGACCAGATGCCTGTTAAGGGTGCCCCCCTTCCTGCCAGATTCTGGGGGGAAGCCCTTGGGGGCTTGCTGTAATCAGTTCACCTATCGCCCCCCTTTCTTCTTCTTCCTCACCGTGCACAGGCAGAAGGCTATTGTACTGTGCTGGGCTCTGTAGGTCCCCTTGCCCTTTATCACTCATAGGGCTCAGAACAGGTGGAGGCAGATGGGCTGCTGGGGAAACTGAGGCTGACAGTTAGAAGAAACAGCCAGTACTGCCAGTACTAATGGTGCCATTGCTGCTTCAGCCACATGTTCCCCTGCCTACTTCCCATTTGTGACCACAGACAAGCCCAATAAGTTGCTTGTCATTTCTTCCTTCCTGCATTCATTCTCTTGTTCCCTTCACCCAGCAAATGTTCCTTGGTGCCACTGTTGGTCCGACCCTGTGCAAGGAGCTGGAAGTCAGAGGACGCAGCCTCAGTCCTGACCTCCAGCACTCACAGGCTGCCTCTCCAGGAAACTTGTGGAACTTCAGAAACTTTGGGGAAGTCAGTAGATGACAACCACCTTGGAAAGAGGAGTCTTTTCCTGTCTGTCCCAGCCATAACATATCTAAGGAAAAAATCCATTTGTATTTCTACATAGTCCTCTCTCCCTTGGCCAACCCCCTCGGGGCTCAATATATCACTCAGCGCTCTTGCTGTGTTGGAGTTGTCAAGGAGACCTCTGCTGGCCTCCTTACAGCTTCTCATGCTGGGAACTGTGTCTTTAGGTGTGGTTGATTGATTGAAAGTAGGCTAAAGTAATAAGGTAGACGAGGCACTTCTAGGGACTTTCTGCTCTGGTGCCAAGTTGGTGATGGCCAGGACATTCCAAATGGAATAGCTTGCGGAATAGATGAATAATGTGGCTTTCCTTCTCCACATGGCAGGGTCCCCATCCTTGCATTCCCTACTGCCCAGAGCGTAAGCCCTGAAGATGTTGGTTTGTTGATTTGAGGATTCCCAGCTCAGGGACAGTGGTGCTGGGGTCCTCTGAGGAGATGTACCCTGGGACTGGCTGGACTCCCCCAGATGGAGAGGCTGGAATCGGAGGGAACACCTCTTCTCTTCTCCTTGACAGCCAGATACTTGCAGAGTCATGCGCCCCTGCTATCTCCCCAACTAACCTTCTGATCGCTCCTACCCCTTTGTGGCCCCCACTTCTCTACTTCTTGTTCCCTCTGCCTGGAACCTTCCCCTACAGGGACTATGTCTACTTTTTCACAATTGTATTCCCAGCACCAAGCACAGTGCCTGGCACATACTAGGCACTCAGGTGTTTGTTAACTGACTGACTGAATGGATGAATGAACGTATCGCCCCTTCCCTGGCTTCACAGAGTTGGTCACATAGGTGGGAAGTCAAAAAACCAACCACAGGAGAAATGCTGGAGGGCTGACCCCTGGGGAAGGGAGTGACCTGGGGAAGTTCTGGCCGCTGGCTTGGGTCCCCCCTCCATGGGGTAAGTCATTTAATGGCTTTGAGCACTAAGGTCCTGCCTGTAATCATAATGTCTGGCTGCCTACTGTCCTTGCAGGGCTCTGGTGGGGGCCACTTAAAACTCTCTGCATAGTGCTTTATGCCCAGGTGAGAGGTTGTCACTGCTGAGGGCTGGCGCCTCCCACAAGCACCTCCTGCTGCCGTGCCTGGGGCATCGGCCTTTCCTCCATTCTGTGCCTTCCTGGACACGTCTGGGAACCTTCCAGTGGAACATTTCTCTACCCTTGATGCTTGGTGGTGAATTGTTTGTCTTTACCTTGTCTAAGCGCCGAGGGCAGGGTGGGGTTCTTCCCTCTTCCCTTCTGGATTGGAACCCACCAGTTATGCAGGCTTTGAGGAAACTGCCCTCCCTCCTCAAGCTTTTTGCCTCGTCGCAGCTCCCTCCAGTGGGCTCCCACCCCGTTGCTGCCTTGGTTGGGCCCTCACCATCTCCTGCTGGACTGTAGGGACGGCAGGCTGCTCAGCTGCACTTGCCCCGGCCTCTGCCCTTTCCAATCTACTCATTCCCTTCACAGCTGCCAGAGTGGCGGCCAGCGGGGCCGAAGGCAGCTCCATTATTGAATTCCTGGGAGGTCCTGTGTGCAGGCTTTGACCTGAGTTTGAATCCAGCAGCGCGCTCACTGGCTCAGTGACTCCGGGGGTGTTACATAATGTTTCTGGGCCTTGGTTTCTTCTTTTTGTAGGTCTGGGTTAACAATGTCTACCCCACAGGTTTATTGTAAGGAGTGACTTCAATGTCAGTCACCTTGACTGGTGCCTGCCGCTTAGCAGGAGAGCGGAAGATTAGCGCTCCTCTCCAGCACCTGGCAGGCATCAATCCATCAACTTCCTGTCTGTCACTTTTTGTAAAGAGTGTGTATGAAGGCTGGGCCCACAGCCAGTGAAGGAGCCTCTAATGGCGAGAATCCGCTCTGATGGACAAAGTAGGATTACTTCTGTCTAGCTCCTTGTATGCCAATATGTGCTGCTAAGGGGATTGGGAAGACTCAGTGAGGCTAACATTTTCCCACGATTGTGCTCACCAATGTGCCTCCCCCAAACCCTCACCGAGGAAGGATCCAGGTCTTCTGTGTCTAAACTATCAAGAATTCTGGATGGGTGGGTTCTGATTCAGTGAGGTTTGTACCATAGGTGGGTGGACTTTTGCAGACCCGGAGTGAAACCGGCTTCCAGGTTCTTTCCCTACCCCCCAGTCACCGGGCTGGTTTGGCCTCTCCAGTCTCTATTCCCTGGAGCTTTTGAGATATGGGGGTTTGGGATTCCATGTAGCTGCTAAATAGATTATTTGTTTGTTTTTTTCCTCATTGCAAAGGATTGCTCATTTTCAGCTGGGCTTTTCAGCCATCAACGCTTGCATGCGGGTCTTTTGAGTAAAGAGTCACTCCACAGAAAGATGGGGAAGTCTTTCTGTCTGTTAGTTGGTCAGTTACACAAAATTAAACACCACTGTCTGTCCTTCAGCCCTGGCAGACAGGAGGCCATTGCTATGGGGAGCGAAACAGCTGGAGAAAGTAAACCTGTGGGGACCTGTGGGAACGTGTGTGGGCACATCGGCTCCCTTGGTCAGGTCTCCACTGACCAAATCAAATAGGCTCAGAGGGAAACCGGAAAAGTCCCCCAGCCTCAGCCAAGCCCAGATCCCGGCTTGGGACTAAAAGCTGAGAAGTTCCCCTTTGGGTCCGTCTTGGGCATAGGTTTAGTTGGTTGGCTCTGCACCCCAAGACTCCTGAGACCGTGCCGGAATCCTCTTAGGAATTCCAGACACCAGCTCCTTAATCCTCCACCTGCGCCCTCCAGCCCCACGGCTGCTACGAGGTTTTTTCTGAAGTTGCTTTTTGGAGGTTGAAGGTGAATGACTTCAGGCAGACGATTAGCCTAATTAAGCTTAATGCCTCCTCAATTACCGTGCTGGCTTTGAGGAGTGTCCCATTCCTCCCTTTCAGCCTGAGGGCTGAGTGGAAATGGAAATACCGATGAGGCAGGCCCGCCTCCCAGCAGGCCTGGCCCTGCCTCCTGGCACATCACTCAGGAGGGCCCCTCCCTGGAGCGGGTGGTGGTGAGGTGTCTGTGGGGCACACCAGCTCAGAGTGCCAGGGAGTTTTATCATGTGAAGCTGGCAGGCTTGGATGGTGACAGCCAGTTTCTTGCAGACCTCACTTAGGACCCACGGAAGGTGGCTTCAGAAACAGGCAGTCCAGCCTCCAGGGCAGGGTGGCTCCGCAGAAGGGCTTGCTGAAAGGAGAAGGTGGTTCCTTTAGAAATAAGATGATATTGGTTCTCTGGGGCAGTGGAAGACGCCCTCATAGCCCCAGCAGTGCTCTGTGATGGTGGCTGGGCACACCTGATCAGGCCACCTCAGCTGTGAAGTGGGAGAGGCTAGTGGTGGGTGACCAAGGACGTCTCTAGCCTCTCCTGGGACTCTGGTTCCTCTCGTGTTCTTATGTCACTGACTCAGGCCTGATTGGCAGCTGGGCTGCTCTTTTCCCAGGCTCCACTTCAATGGAGAGGCAAATGAAATGAGCACAGGGGAAAGCAGAGAATGGAAGAAATGAGCGAAGAAATGATAGAAACAGTCATGACTTATGAAGTCCTTGCTAGGTGCGAACTAAGTTCTCTGACGTGCATTATTTCATTTAATCCTCACTGTAACCCTGTGTCCTAGGTTCCGTTACTATGCCCGTTACCCAGGTGAGGAAACAGAGGTTCAGAGAGGGTAAGGAACTTGCCCCAAAGTCCCATAGCTAAGAAGTGGCAGGGCCAGGAGTCAATCCCAACTAGTCTGACTCGAGAGTCTGGCCTTCCCATCCCAGGGGATAAGGCATGGCTGGATATTCGGCTGAATCAACAGGGAAATGAAAAGCAAAAACAAAACAGCCTTGTACCTTACCCAGCCCTGGGCCAGCTTGAGCCAGGTACTTTAGGTTCCTCTATCTGTCTTCTTACACCTGTCAGGCAGGTAGGAGTGCCCCCATTTTAGCGGTGAGAAGTGAAGCTCAGGCAAATCAAGTAACTTGCCTGAGCAGATAGTGGAGAAGTGGCCATTCCCTGGGGAGCCGAGGCGCGGGGGCTGGGGCCACACAGCTAATGCTCTTACAGTGGGTGTTTCTTTGGCTGTGTTTCCCCAGTTCGCCATAAATAGCCTGTCCCTGGGGTCCCACCCCAAACTCGTAGTCACCCGTGGAGCCAACTGTTCTTCAGCATGCTTGCCTTTTCCTACAATCGGTAAGAGTAACTCAGAGAGCTGAAGGGACCTTGACTGGAAGGCCCTTTGAGGTCTTTGATGGGGGATTGCCCCAATCCTAGGAGACCAAACGGAATATTATGGAGTCATAAAAGGTCAGGTTTCCAAAGACCACAGAGGCAGCCCAGCATGGTGGTCAAGGGCGTGGCCTTTGGAGCCAAACAGCTGAATGTGAACTCCAGCTCTGCCACTTGCCTGCTCTGTGATCTGTCAGTGTCTCCAACTACAAATGGGGATAATAATAATACTCACCTCAAAAGCCTGCTGTGAAGAATTAATGCTTGTGGAACACTTAGAACAGTTTCTGGTACAGAGTAAATGCTACGTGGGTGTTTATGAAATATAAACATTGAACGCCATTGGAAACTCCTTTTAAGTAATTTTAGGTGAGAACTGTGGGATGCAGAATTCTATACATACGCTTCTAAGTTTATTTATATACATGCATTTATATAAATGTTGATTTTCTCTATGTTATGGAAATTTGGATGGTTTTTATTTCTTCTTTATAACATTCTACATTTTTTCCAATGAACATGAATTACTTCATAATTCAAAATATCCTACTAAAAAAGACAAAACAAAGATTGCTCTTCCATGCCTGGCTCAAGCCCTCACCCACTCCCATGAGAAGATTCGTTCTAAACAGTGAGTAGTGTGGGCCTCTGACACGCTGGGAGCTCTTGTTTGGAAATATCCAAAGGCTTCTTACTTTCTGAGTGTGAGGATTTTGCTGGGGAGGTTTGGGAATTGCCTGGCTGATGGCCTTGTCCATGGTCAGCATGCCCAGGGAGAAGCACTGGACATGGTCAACCTTTCCCAGGGTCTCATCACAGGTGGATGGCCCCACCCCCTGCAGAAATCACTGCAGGCATTCATGTAAACAGTGGGCACTCTTGGTTAAGCTTACTTTGCATACTTGCTTTCCAGAAACTTGAGTATTTTAACATCTTCACTGCCATTGCTTGAATTTCTTGCTTGAAGTTTGACCATCCTGAAACACGCATCTGCTGGCAGAGAATTTAAACTTGAAAATTGTCCTACATTTGGGGCCAATGCAAAGTCCTGGGCTGGGTGAGACTATTCAGCATTGTCGTAACTGCTTCTTGGGGAAATGCTGATTTTACCAGAGCACAGAGATGGGTAGAGAAATATCTGTGTTGCCATGGAAAATGCAAGTTTTGGGAGATGAACACCCACCTTAGGAGGATGTTGACAAAGAGAAGTTTGCTGATTGAGGCCAGCATCTCACAGTTACCATATTATTTTCAGATTTAAGATTTATTCAAGAAATGTGTATTGAGTACCTAAAATGATCTAGGTTCTCTTCTAAGCAATGCCACTGCAGAGGGCTTTGAGAACAATTTTAGCCCTATGGGGAAGAATAAAATATGGCCTTTTAGCAAGAGTGGACTGGCTCAAAAATCTTTAGACTGCAATTATTTTGACATGCAATTAAGTCAGGCCCAGGCCTGTGTCTGGACAGAGACCCAATTGTTAGCACTGGCTTCTATCTGGCAGCCTTACATTTTTCTTCCACATAAAATGTCCATGTTTTCAGGACTGAGGGAGGTGGTCTGAGTTGTAGGTCTATCTTGACAAAGCAGGAGAATGTTATTTTGGGTTAAACTCGAAGTTAGTGTGAGGTTCCAGAAATGATAATAATTTGCTAGGATCTGACTTTGTTTTTCAAATTTTCATTTAAAATATTTGAGAAGCATTTATCTGTAGACAAGACATATCTAATTCTTAATCCTTTAAATAGACAAATGACACCACTGTACATTTGAAGAGTATTTCAAGGTCACCAAGTGGCCATCTGTACTCCAGGCAGCTTCTTTCATTTTTCTTTTTGCTGAGGAAGATTAGCCCTAAGCTAACATCTGTTGTCAATCTTCCTCTTTATTTGCTTGAGGAAGGTTTTCCCTGAGATAACATCTGTGCCAGTCTTCCTCTATTTTATATGTGGGTTGCTGCCACAGCATGACTGATGAGTGGTATAGGTCTGTGCCTGAGATCTGAGCCCATGAACCCAGGCTGCCAAAATGAAGCACGCCAAACTTAACCACTAGTCTACAGGGCTGGCAGGTTCTTTTCATCCTCACCACTGTCTGTAAGCTGGCAGCATCATCAAGTTTGTTTAACAGGTCAGAAACTAAGGCTCAGAGAAGTTATGTGGCTTGGCTCAGGGTCCTTGTCTAATAAGTGGCAGACCCTGAACTGGAACCTAGCTCTTCTGACTCCAAAACACCCAGGATTCCACTGTCTTCCCTGGTGCACAGGTCACGCCCCCTCCCTGGGCAAGTGACATTTGCTGGCGCCTGTGCTCAACGAAAGATCAGCAAGGGACTTCCTTGGAAAAACAGCATCACTTCCTGAGGTGCCTTTGTTTTTCTGGCCTCTGAACATACCTCCGCAAACATAAAGGAGAGTTTTTCCAGGCCTCGAGAAGCTGCCTTTAACGTGTATTTGGTTTGCTTTTATAGTTCAGAGGAACAATAAAACAGATGAAATTACCACCATGGCTCGTGAGAGAGTGAAGTAGAATTCCTGGCTGGTAAAGCCCACAATTCTTTTCTGTTCTGCATATTTCCCCTAACCCCCTTCACCATGTGTCCTGCCTTGACCACTTCTGGACTTGGTCTAGACCCCAGGACCTCTACATGTCCACTGAGTCCACTTATCTCCTCCTTTTTATGTCCTTGGCGGCCTTCAAAGGTGCTACTTCTCAGAAGCTCTGGTCCCTGCATTCACCATACTCACTGGTTTGGGTTAGGATGTTCTTCAGCTCCTTTCCATTCCCTGTCTTCTTGCACTGTAGCACTCGAATTATCAATAAGGAAAAAGTGGACGTCAAAGGTCAAACTTAACAGCAACCTACTTATCAAGTTCTAAATAGATCTGTAAATATAGCTGATCCCTAAAGAGAACAACTCATTTTCCTGCTTGCGTGCGTGTGTTCACGCTCCTATCCATGTATATACTCTTCCAACCTTCTGTCCACCATCCACCCATTCATGAAATTTGAGCACCTGCTCGTGCCAGGCACTGTGTTAGGAGGTAGAGTGTAACGGTGATGAAGACAGCTCCAATTCTCACCTCTAGGAGGAGAGACCCCCTAAAACCACACCATGGAATGAGACGTGTTGTGATCAGAGAAGTGTAGGGTACACATTCTGTTGGTGATTCCCTTTGAAAGAGGGGCACACATGCATCTCTAAGTGTATGTTTCCCTGCTTCTGCATGAAGTAAGTCATCCCACTGGAAATTGTATTAGGTAAAGAGAGAGCAATTTCTTTAGCTCAGGATTTTTTACTGAATAGTGATTTGTTAGTTCCTAGTAGAAGCTCATCTTGTGACTTCAAAGGGGCCTGTTTTTTCACTTTGAGAGTCATATAAATGAGCACTAGTGGGCAGTAGAAAAAGGTGGCGGAATTAGGTTATTTACTAGACTGCAGTCAGGAGATTTGACTTCTAGTCCCACCTTTGCCACTAACTTCTATGGGACCTTGGGCGATCTCTTTACCTTCCCCTGCCTCTGTGTCTTTGTTTTTAAAGTGGAGATGATGCTTATTTTCGTAGTTCACAGGAATATTATATGGATGTGAAAATGCTTGGAAGCATCTTTTATAAATGCAAGGCAGTGGTGGATGTGCCATTGGGTGACTCTTTCGGCAGATGGGCCAAGCTCGGAGAAGTGCTCAGGGCCACTAGGACCAGCAGACTGTTGCCTTAGTTAGGGTGACACATGCCTGGTTTGCCCAGGACAGTCATGATACATGCCTAATATCCTGGCATAAGTATTAAGAGTGCCCCCTTTTATTCTCAAGACTCTTGGTTTGGAGGCTAAATCATGTGGTCCCCTTGCCTATAGAGGATGTGAGCCAAGCAGAACACCAACCTCTGCCTAAGAGGCAGTGAGTTCTGCCATTGTGTTTTAGGTTCATCAAATGGTGGTGCTCAGAGTCTGGCCAGGACTGGCCATGAAGATCAGTGCTTGATTCTGCATGGTTCTAGTCAGAGGTGAGAAGCTGCTGTCTAGGACAGTGGCCTTTTTCTCACCAGGAGGGAGGCCTCTGCAGTTGGCCTGGAATGTCTCCAAATGGGCCGGCTAATGAAGTGGTTCCCAGAAAGCCTGGCCCATTTGAGGAAGAGCAGATTTCCACTTGGGGCCCCACTCCTCTTCTCCCTGCTCCTGTCTTGGCTGTGCAGTTACAGGGCACGTGCTGAAGCATGCAGGTCCGTAATGGCCAGAGGTGCAGTGACTTGATGAAGTTGCTCCACAGCGTCTAACAGACCTATTGATGGTGGTGGGTGGGCTGGGTGAGAAGTGGAAGGTGCCTTCTTCCATGCCTGCCCTCTTCTCTCCAGGCTGGCCAAGCAAGTGTGAGAGGAAATTCCTGGATTCTCCCTGGTGCCCAAGGCCCCTGACATCTGTCAAATGTGACTAAATACCTCTGGGCTTCAGTTTTCTCTTCTATAAAATGGAGACAATAATAGTAATTGCCTCATAAGCTTGTTGCAAGTTGAAGTGGAAAATGCTTAGAGCAGTGCCTGCCACACGGGAATGGCTCAATAAATACTAGCTATTATTTTTATACTAATTTCTTTAAATGGGAATATCAAACAAAATTTTGAAAGGATTTTTGGGAGAAACTTTATAAAGGTTAATTGATAATTAACAAGTTGGCAAGAATGGCCAAGGAAATTTTGAAAAATAAGGATTGTAGGAGGATTTGTATGTCCAGATATTTATGTGTATTCCAAGATCTCAGTAATCATAAAATGGTGGTTCTGACACAAGAATAGAAAGACAAATCAACAGAATAGAATAGAACTTCAGAATAGACCCAAGTGGATGTAGAATATAGTTTATTATTTAGCATCTCACAGCAACTGGTAAGGAAGGTTTATTTAATAAGCTAGGGCAATCCATCCATTACAAAAAAAGTTAACT
This sequence comes from Equus caballus, assembly GCF_041296265.1. Classification (NCBI taxonomy): domain Eukaryota; kingdom Metazoa; phylum Chordata; class Mammalia; order Perissodactyla; family Equidae; genus Equus; species Equus caballus. The sequence continues at coordinate 56,073,924 of NC_091697.1, read as the reverse complement.
TCTTACACTATATCAGTGTTTATCAAAGTGTGGCCACAGGCAACAGAACTCCTTGGAGCACTTCTTAAGATGCAGGTTCCTGAGCTCCACCCCAGTAGGGGTTAGGGTACCTAATTCACGTTACTTTAGCGTCCATATTTTCAATATAAGATCTTTTACAGTTCAATAAGAAAAAAATGAATACACAATAGTGAAAAGGGCAGATGACATGGATAACCAAACCACCAAAGAAGAAAGAAAGAGGCCCAAAAGCATATGGAAAAATGCCAAACTTTACTATCACTCAAAAAATGCACATTAAAACAATATATCATTTTTCATATTTCAAGAGGAAAAGTACTTTGAAAATGATAAGATCCAGTGATGCTGAGGATACAGTGAAATGGGCACTTTGATATTCAGATGGGGAGTGGGGACGCTGAACTAGCTTTCTGAAATGCTTTGTATTGAAAGCCAGAAAAAGATCCATACTTAGGGGTCAAGCTATTCATCTTCTGAATTTATCCTGGGGAAGAATCAGAGATTCATATACAGACTTAAGTATCCAGGTATTTGTTGTAGCATTATTTTAATAGAAAAAATTGGAAACAGCCAAAATGTCCAAGAATATGGTAACAGTTAACTAAATCATGGCCCATCCATATGATGAATACTCTGTGGTCATTAGAAATCATGTTTTTGAAGAGTCCTGTCGTTAAATGACATGAGAAAATGCTTACAATGTATTAAATGAAAACACCAGGATACAAGTTATATATAGTGTGATTCCTTTTTTTTATTAAAAATAATCAGAGACATAGAAAAAAAAATGGAAGGAAGGAAAGAAAATATGCCAACACATTAATAGCGCTTACATCTGGGTAGTTGGATTTGAGCAATTTTTAATTTTCTTTATGCTTTTCAGATTTTCCAATTTTGCGTGATGTACATGTATTGTATTTATAATGAGAAAAATGTTAGTTGAAAGATAATAAAACAGATGAGACTGGCCAAGAGATTTTGAAAATGAGTTGTATTCAAAATGGTAATAATAAAAAGATTGTGGCCCTGCATTTAATAGAAAGATCAGTGAAGCAGAAGAGATACATCAGGATCCAATCCTGCGGAGGACCAGCGGGTGTGAGGAGAGACAGGCAGACGGGGAGGTAGAGTGTGTGGGGCCTTGCAGGGTGCCGGGGCCTCTCAGAGAGGCTGAACCCCCACTGCAGACTCTCCTGACCAGGCACAAATGAGGTCTGAGCCCCCGAGGCATTGCTACACCATAGTAGCAGCATCTAAACATGCCACTCGAGCAAAGGTGTATGGTGCATGGCCGACACTCCTTGACTCTGCTGCTTTGAAAGGAAAAGATCTCCAGTATAAAGAGTTTGGTCTTGGGAGGCCCTGAGATTGTCCATACTATTCCCTGGCTGAGCATTCTCTCCTCTTACTCGCATCTCAGCCAGTCTAACCCCAGGATCCTGGCTGCTTGCTGGCCCAGAATAGCAGACGGGGAATTCTGAAGACGGGTGCTTCCCCATCACCATGGTGCTCACGGCCTGGGACAGTGCAGTCTCTGTTGGCCACCCCCAAATGGATGATGGTGTCTGCCTGAGGGAAGGTTGGTCTCAGATAGGTTTGGAGGAGCAGCTGGAGGCTCGCAGGTGATGGAGCCGTACAGACTGAGTGTGGACTCATCCTACTGTTGGAACACTAGGGAGCCATATGACCTTGGGCTTGCCCCCTCACTTCAGCAGTCAGCCTCAGGCTCCTCTTCTGTAAACAAGTTCCCCATTGGTAATAAGTACCTTGAGAGGCCATGTGAGGCTTAAATAAGCAAATGTATGCAAAGCCTTTATCCCAGCCGGATACATAGGAGGTGCTCAGTAAATCGCAGTTAGAATTATTACAGCCAGGTTGTTCTCCTCCAGCCTTGCGGAGTGTGGTGTGTGGTGCCAGGTGCTGATAGAATGTGCCTGGCACCAGTGCAGCAAGACTTCAGGTACTGCGTGTTGTCGTTATTATTACTGATGTTGCTGTTGTTGCCATGGCTTCTGCCCCCGGGCACCCTATGAGGTGGTGGCAAGGCTCTCCAGCCCCACCTTCAACAGGGCCTGCAGCTCTTGGATCCTTGTGAGAAAAGGCTTCCTGAGCTGGTTCTCTTGTCTGCATGAGCAGCTCAGAGTATGGAAAGCCACTGGGCAGGAGCCCGGGGCGGGTGTGGTTATTCCCTGAAATGAGCACAAAGTCTGGCTCTACCCTTCTGTCTTCCACCTTCCTGTGTTTGCAAAGTCTGCTCACAGTAACCTCCTTAGCGAGGCCCTCGGGAGATGCTGGGCAGGGGCAGTGAGTCATCGTGGGAGTTGGGGAGCCATGCGCTAGAACCACTGTGCCCGGTTTCTGATCAAGTGGAGCAGAAGTGTTGACATTTCGATCCACAGCGTCGAAAGGCAGGCAGAGCAAATGGGGGTCACCCTGAGCAGGCCATGCATGCCCTGAGTGGGAGACAAAAAGATTTTAGGTCATACACAGACTCTTAGAAATGCCAATCATTTTTGTTTGGTTTAATGGATATTAGGAAAAAATAAAATGCATTGAAAGAGTAAAGCTAAATTTAAATAAAAGAGTCATTTTTATGTTACTATGAAGAAAAATATAAAATTAGTAATAGCACGGATGGTGAACGGATGATGGCAAAAATTGTGACAGTGGTGTGGGGATGACTTTGGAAAATGCTGTTCCAGGGGACCTGGAATTCCATGCCGCCTTTTGTAAAGTGGATACGCCCTTCTGATTTGTCCATTTCTGTGGGTTTTCTTAAATGAATAGTGGCAAGATAGAGGATCCTTTAAATTTGGCCAAATGTAGAAGAAGCTTTATCAAAAATTTCCAAGTTGGTGCTTGTTTGAGTCAGTGGATACATGGAAAAGACAGAATGATTTTCGGCTGGTATGGCTGACTTTGTATTTTCTGGGCTGGATCAGATGGTGGAGGAGATTTCTGCCTTTTTTATGTCCGTGGCCAACAGGTCAGATATGTGGAAGAGAACTGTCCACCCAAATAGGGCAGTGAAGCATTGCTGATATGATTAAGTGATATGGCTTCTTTTTGTGTGAACTGAGTTGTGGAATCCAGGTGTGCCTGTCCCTGGGCTGGTGACCATCCCTGATCCCTATCTCTGTGGGGCTTTCTGTCTGCTGTTGGGGATGAGCCATGTGCTCAAAGATTCTCACTGTCTTTTATTCAAGACAAGGGCTATAGAAGCCATGGGGCAACAGAGGAAGGAGGGGTGGCCTCAATTTGGGCAAGGAAGGGGCCTGGGGAGGTGAGGGAGAGACCAGAAGAAGTGAGAGTTGACTGGTCCTTGAAAGTAAGTGTTTTCCAGGTGGGAAAGAGCCTTATAGGAGGAGGAAAGGCATGGGCGTAGACGCAGAGGCACAAGAAACCCGAGCTGTGTGTCATGAAGATGAGGGACTCTGAGAGCCAGATGAGGGGAGTATGGTGGGGACAGCAGGAGGTGAGGCTGGCAGGGCTGGTGGGACAGGACTGAGGAGGTCACGATTCCCCACTGAATGGTGAGCTTGTTTCTGGGGCATCACCCAGATTCTGGTAGGTCGGAGCTCTTCTTGCCCACCCGTAGATCACTGCTCTCCTACAGACTCTGTGGGACGTGATGAGCCCCTCTAGGCAAAATGGGGGTCCTAACACATACCACCCACCCCTGCAGTCTCCACTGGGGACTTCTGCTCTGGGCTTAGGGTTTAGTTCCCTGTCCATGTACATCTGATCCAAGATGCTTGGTGGCAGGCTTGATAGGATATGATGGTTTAGGGCATTTTAAGGCCATTTGGGGTGCCCCCAGGTAGAATGGGGGGAAAAGGTAATTGTTGGGGAGGTAAGAATGTGGGAGACAAACCAGACTCCCTGTCCTGCCCATGTTGGCTGTGACAGCTGCCTGGTAGGGGATCCCCAGAGTCTCATGGGGTCAGCCTTCACATCCTGGTGAGGGGCAAGGGCTGGAAAACTCTGGGCATGTGTCCAGCTCAGTAAATCACTCCCCTGGTCACCAAGAGGATGGATCTGCCCACACCCTAAGAATGACTTCCTCTATAAGAACTGAGCTGCCACCACTGGCCTGACTTTCCAACTGCCCCATCTCCTGTGGGTTTGGACACAGCCTGGACTCTCCAAAGGTCAGTGGCATACTCTAAAACCAAGGCTGAACCTTGTTGCAGGAGACTTCAAAAAAGTCGAGGGGTGGGGACAAGACTACTTGAGGTGGTGAGGCTGAGACTTCAAGACCCAGGGTCTACCTGCCCTCATCAATCCTTTTCCATTTCTCTGATGAAAGTTTGGACAAGGTGGGTGGCAATGAATTTATTTAACATGTCAAATTCCTGAGGCAGATGCTCAAGGATAAACAAAGCTTTTAAACACCCAGCTGTCTCTCTGCAAAGTGGGATTTCTTCCATGTCTTCCTATAAACATTCATGGGCACATGAGTGCTGCTTAAATGTCAGAGTTACTTGTTCTCAGCATTACTGGTTGCTGGCTTCCAGATTTTGATGTGTGTTTCTGATGAACAGTGGCTTTTTAATGTTAGAACATTGGGCCCTCAAGTCAAAGCCTTAGCTTATCGAGGGGGAAAAAAGGTGCAGTTTTAAGGAGAACCTAGAGAAAATGTTCAGAGAATTCAAGCATGTGTGTGTGCACATGTGTGCATGCACATGTTTGTATGTATGTGTTTCTACCAAGCAGGCTTCCTGATTCCCCCCTCTTGTGGACTAAACCACTCCGGGACTCTCATCAGAATGAACTAGGGGATGGTGCCCAGATCTATGCATTAGAAGCATCCTAACAAGCCCTGAGAGACCAGGTCGACTGTATGACCCTGAGAGAGCTGACGTTATAGAGCCCTTGGAATGTGTGGGGTGGGCACTACCTGGGCTGGGGATAGGGACCTGGGCAGTTCCGAGTTCTCTTGGGCCAATCGCCAAGCTTAGGTGATTCCCTTCACCTGCACTGCCCTCATTCCCAGACTGGCCAGGCCAGACCCGCCCTGCAAGGGCTCCTTGGTCAGGGACTGCTCATCCAAGGTCCAGCCAACTGTCCTCCTGGCTTGACTAGTTATCCTCTTGGAATAGACTCACAGAAGTAGCCCCAACTCATGGTCTCGCTTGGCTCGGGAGATGCGGGGAGCATGGGAAGAAATGAGAGCCCAGGACCAGGACAGAGAAGGGCAGATGCTTGCTGTGGAAGAAATGAAAGCAGAGTGCTGGTCGTTGGACTGTTGCTCTCGGATCCTTTTCACCCCCTGCTCCAGTCGGCATCATAGGGGTGGCTGATTACTCAGACTGCATTTTTCAGGATCTCTTGCCTTCTGCTTCTGGCTATGTTTGGCCAGTGGGAGGCACTAGTGGAAGACAGGAAGGAGCCAGGGTATGTCTGCCCCTTCTATTTAGGGCAGTAGCTAGGGCAATGGCTGCATCTTCCCTGAGGTTCCATTTTCCATAGGCAGCCTCGCCCTCTTGTCCCGGTTCTGACTGCTGGCCTTAGCTCCAGGGCTCTGGTAATGCCACGTCTTTCCTTTGGCCTTCCAGCAGATTCCTGCGATTGCTAATCTCTCGTTTGCCTCATCTTTCCCTATTTGGCCTTTCTGCTCTTCCCATACCTCTGTAAGTTGTTCCCTGTACTAAAACCCTTCTATTAGAGTACTTCGTGTTTTTTTGACTGGGCCCTGGCTGATCAAGGGCTCTCCCTCCCTCTTCCTCATTGCTCTTCCTTCTTTTCTCCTCCCATCTCCATTTTGCTGAGGAGTCAACATCTGGAGAAGTGAGCTGGTTGTGGTATGGGCAGAGAGTGGTGGCTTGCCCAATTCTATTAGTACTATATTGTGTATATACAATATATTTTGATGTTTATGTTGGGGGAGGGGAGTGTCATAAAATGCTCTCCTATTGCCACTCCTGTCATGCTGGGGCCTGAAAAGTTATTCCTTTACCCACGTTCTCTCTTTAACATTTACTGAGTACCCCTTCACAGCGAGATAACTCTATGTTGATGGTGGGAGTGGGGACTGGGCTTTGAGATGAGAAGACAGGCCCTGCCTGCCCTGAGCCCACTGCACACTGAGAATTCTGGGATATGTACACATGAGGGTGACATGATGTACCACCTAAGGAGAGAGGCACAGGGAAGTTGGAAGACGAGAGGCCTCTTTTGGCACAGGGAATCAGGGAAGGCTTTCCAGAGAAGGTGGCACTTGGCTGGGTTGGGAAGGATGGGTAGGCTGTGGGGAGATGATTGGGGGGATGTTGCTCTTGAAAGATGTTCAGAGGTTGGGGTGGAGTCTATGGCTTTGGATTCCTCTGAATAACTGCAAATCCCCCAATGGCCCCTCTGTGCCTTAGTGAAGACTCTCAAGCCCTTTCCATGGATGTACTACAGCCACAGAAGGGTCAGCTCATACCTTGAGGAACCTGGGGGTAACTCCTAAGAGGTTTTAGTCAAGAGAGGAATTGCCAGAGGTGCCTGTTTAGGACTGGATTATCTTCTGACAGAAAACCCTACCTGGGATTTAGTTTGCTTTCCATATATCTGCTTGGGGAGAGAACAAAGGTAAGTTTGGAGGAGAGGAGAGTGAAAGGGCAAGACCAGGTTTGGGCCCCAGGGGTGGCCTGGGGAGAGCATCCCAGTGGGTCTGGACAAGCCTAAGGCAGCCTGAGGAGACTGGGACCAAAGGGAAGTGATGTTGGGCAGATCTACATCAGTCAATGGCTGACAGTCTCTTCTCTGGGCTGGGAGGGTTGCATGAGGAGACATGTCTCAGATGGACGTCTCCTCACTGCTCCCGGGAGTGTGGCAGGGAAGAGGCTGGTGGATGTGGACAGAGCAAGGGACTCTCTCTCCCTATTTTGCCTTCACTCACCCTCCTTCTCTCCTACTTTGGAGGGATGTCAGAGGCATCATGACCAAGATAGAGGGTGGGATTTGAAATATATCATGGATTTAATAATAGAGATTTGTGGGATTTCATCTTGCATGCCTCAGCCCCCTGAGGCCACCCTGTGTCCAGATGAGCATACGTGTGAAGACAAGGATATATGTCCACGGCGCTGGGGCCAGGAAGCTGCAGCTGGTGTTAGGTTAATTTCCAGAATTAGGCTGTGGTCTCTTTTCATAAAGTCCCCAACAATTAGAGCAACCTTTAAGCTGTGACTTTTTAAGGGGGGAGAATTTCATGATATTTCCAATTCTGCCTTGGGCTGCTGTGGACCATTTCACAGAAATTCAGAGTTGGAATGAAGCTGAAGGGGCATCCAGTGCCAGAATCCCTAACATCATAGCCTCTTTTAAGCAGCTGAGCTTAAAAAAAAAAAAAAAAAAACCCTCCTGGACTTTGGATATAGCCAAACACCTGGGTTGCAATCTGAGCGCAGAAAACAGGCATGGAATGCCAAGAATGCAGCACCTGTGGATAAGCTGTCGCCTAGGAGACCAGCGTGGGTTCTGAAGACAGGACTCCACGGGGCCCCGCTCCACTGTCTGCCTCTGAGGGGTGGCTGGGTACAGAGGGGCTGAGGGTGATTGTCAGCTTGGTGTTGTGGAAAGATTTTGGGCTTTGGAGTCACAAAGATATGGCTCTCATCCGAAAAGACACAGGGTAGTGGGGGTTGGGGAGTGAGGAAGTAGGAGAGAGAAGGGAAAGGAGCCAGTAGAGGGTGTACTATCCAGTGGGTTACTCTGTGGGTGACTGAGGATACATCAGACTTGAGAGCTCTGGGAGACAGTGTAGAATGTGCCGAGTTATCATAGCCAAGGGGTGAGGGAGCTGGGGTGTTGCTCCTCCAATTCCCATCCATCAGAGCTTTAGGGCTGCTGCCAGTGGTGGGAGTGCTAACTCCCCAGCACTCTGGCCTGCTCTGTGCATGGGGTGAGCAGGCTCTGCTGGCCTGAGAAAGCCCTAGGACAAAGACTTTCAGGAGCTTGCTGTTGGAAGCTATGGGGTTGACATGAGAATGGTGAGTGTTGAGGGGGTATGGGCAAGGAACCAACAATGACTGCCACAGGTACCAAGACCCTAGAGACTCGTGATCTGATCAGCTCATCCATATGAACCTGCTAGGAACCCAGTGGGTGATCCTCTCCACCAGGTGGATTTCTTCTTACGTGGGATTCAGGAAAGGATTGTGCTTATGCCAAGGAGTGAATGACTTGGGTAGGATGTGGCAGGCTGCTGAGGGTTGTAGGCAGGCAGGCCACAGTCACCTTTCTGCAGAGTGCTTTTCCTGCCAATATGGAGCCTATCTGGACTGGATGGTGCTCTTGTGCCCAGCCAACCCACTCGGACAGACAGCCTTGCTGGTTTCCTCTTGTCTCTGCTGTAGTCCCAGGAGGCGTTCTTGAAAGCTTTCTTCTGTGGCTCTTTCTAATGAAAAAACTCTTCCTCAACCTGGAGAACTGGGCACCCGGCCCCATGAGGGAAGCTTGGAGGATACTGCTCTAGTCATGCTCATTATCATGGGGATGATGAAACCAAGACTCTAGGGAAAATTGGGCAGAGCCCTGACTTGGGCACCAGGGCTGAGGGCCTGAGGGTGGAGCCAACTGATGGAGTCTTAGAAGTTAAACCCTTCTCTCCCTTCTGGGGCCGAGGGTGGAAGGGTTGGGGAGGACTGCTCTTAGGCTGAGCCCCCTTCTCCTGCCACAATACTGGGAGCTGGGCCTGGCCTGAAGGTGGCCACACTCTCTCTGCACTGTTGCATACTCTACCCTCAAAAGGCAGTCCGGGGTAGAAGACGCGGCATGTGGGAGGGCCTGAGCCCTTCTCTTTCTGTACTGACCCAGAGCTTCAGAATGAAGCCTCCAGTGAGCAGCACATGCATTTTTCATCTGGAGAAATGGACAGTTTGGTGGCAGGATGATCAGAGGCCTTCTGTGCTGAGTTTGGGATTCTCCAGGTAACGTTTGGGCCTGGTTTGGGTAGGAGAGTGGAAAATGAGGGAGGAAAATAGGCTGGAAGTGGAACCTCCTCACTTAAAGCATGCTTGGCTCTGCACGGAGGGTCTCGGCTTTCTCACGGTAGGGTTTCCTTTAATGAACTGATGAGCTTCCTGGGAAGTGGGCTCAGGTTATGCTGTGACCTTGGTGTCCAAGACTTGGAGACGGAGCCATGGCTTATGTCTTTGTCATCCTTGCAGCCTTTCATCTCTACACGGCTCCCATCTGTTTGGCAGCTCAAGAATTGCTCTGTGCAACTGGCACAGAACTTTAATAGTTCTCATTTTAGAAAGATTTCAGGCCAACTTAATGCTCTGGAAGACCAAATTTAATGCTGAAAAGTCCAGGGTGACCCAGCAAATGCCTAATTTTCCAGAACGAATCTGTCCTGCTGGACTTGTCCGCTCTCCTCTCCCTGGATCGGCATAGCCATCAAAGTCATTCTAATGTTGTGCAAAATGACAACTGTAATCGCAGATGAATGGAACGAGGTTACTCTGGAGAGGAGAATCTGTATGGACGATGAGTCATTGGAAATGTTGTTCTTTGAGGTTGCTTCGCACTTTATCCCTATAGGAAGAACAGCCACATGATTTAAAGAGTTTCTCAATTCCATCATTAGTGTCAATTTTAAATGGGCGTAACTTCTTGTAGGGTATTTTTTCTCTGTATCTAAAACACTATTTGGCAGAGGAACTCCTTTGAAGTCAGACCCAGGGAAGGGGGAGTCTTTGAGATGATGTCAGCCCTCTCCCTGGTATGATTTAGAGGACTTCAGCTAGAAACAAGGGCCTACATGTTGTGTTCCTTAAGATCCCCTTGGCCTGTGTGATTCTTGACCTCTCAAAGGTTAAGATTAAAAACGTGTATAACACTAACCTGAGTATGACATCTCATGTGGCTGGATCATCTTTTCCAGCATCTTCTGGAGGCCTGGTCCATGGGGACATCATGAGTTAGCAGAGTGGCTAGGTCCCAGAAGAACTTGTATGCCATACTGCAATGATAGGCTTTGTCCTGAGGGCAATGGGGAAGCATGAAAAGCTTTCATGCAAGAAAGTGGCAAGGAAGCTTGGTGTCTTAGAAGGATGACTCAGGCCTCCATGTGCAGGGTGATTACAGAAGAGAACCTGGAGGCACCAAGGCCTGCTAGGAGGCAGTTGTGTGTATCCAGGTGAGAGAAGACGTAATGGCTTGGACTAGAGAAGGGGTAAATAAAATGCAGAAGAGAGGCACATTCAAGAAATATCTAGGAGGTAAACTTTAGAGAACTCAGGGGTTGATTATGAGGTGCAAAAGAAGGGAAAGTCTAGTTTCTGGCCTGAAAATCGAGTGGGCTTACAAAATCAAGGCTGATTTTGGCTTCGCATTCTTGGGAAGAAGTTGCTGAACACAAGGGTCTCCAAACTAACAAGAGGAAAATCTTGTGAAAAACAGAGAGAAAACTCTGAGCAGAATACTGAGAAGAGAATTCAAACCAATATTTTGGACTATTTTTTAATCATCATTTCCCAGACAATGTCATTATACTAATTTGAAAGAGAGCAATACAATTCATTTTCTATTTGTGGTTGCCAGCCCCATGAATACTGAATGGTTTTGGATTACAAAGCTTCCAGCAGTGGCTCTCATGCAGTCAATAGGATGGAGGGTGAAGAGAGGCCTGCATTGAGGTATTGATGGGCTGTGTACCTCCTCATGTGTCTCCTGCTTCAATAGCGTCTATTTTGAGCCGAGTTCTTTCTGAAGCTCTGGCAGGGTGAGGAAAATGAACATTCTTCCTGCTTCGAGGGCTGGCTGTCAGAGTTCTGGAAATGATCTGTTGTGACAAATGGCAATGGCTTCAGGTTATGTGGGAGGACTGCAGCCCTCAGATGGCTAATTATCTCTGCGGCTTAATGGTGATTGCAAAGGGAGGGGGAGCTAAGCTGAGCGATAGGAAGACGGCAGACTGTGGACAAAGACTATTGTTAGAGGTTTCTTGTAAGAAAGCCGGCCACAGTAACTGTAGATGTACCTCCCGTGAGAAAGGTACCTAGTCTGGAAGAACCTTGTGCTTGAGGCATGGTGAAACACATCACGGACATTGCTGTGGACGGAGTCGTGTGCCCCTCAAATTCCGATGTTGAACCCTAACTCCCAAGGTGACTGTACTTGGAAATAGGGCTCTTAGGAGGTAATTAAGGTTAAACAAGGCCATAAGGGTGGGGTCCTAATTGGATAGGATTGGTGGCCTTATAAGAAGAGGAAGAGATCTTTCTCTCTCTCTCTCTGCCTGCAGACACTCTGAGGATGGACACTGTGAGCACACCGCAAGAAGCTGACTGTCTGCCAGGCAGGAGGAGGGCTCTCACCCGAACCCACCGTGCTGGCACCCTGATCTTGGACGCCAGCCTAGAGAATTGTGAGAAAAGAAATTTCTGTTTTTAAGCCACCCAGTCTATGGTGTTCCGTTATGGCAGCCCGAGCAGCCTGAGACAGACGTGGAGATGAGAGGATGATCTAAACGCAGTTTTCATTTGAACAAAACAAATCAGCTCTCACGGAACTAAGTTTGGAATCAGCAATAAAAGCTAATTCCCCTGGATTCAGATTTTTATACAATGAAGTAGCAAATATCTTGTTTACTCAGTTTTAGAATCTGCATAAATATTATGAGCTCTAAAAGGAATTTAAAACTTAATTTAAATCTGAAGTTGGCAAATGGCTGTCATATTCCTCATATGACTTCTGAATTTTCTCAGTGAAGGGAGAGCGCACCCCTTCCTCCCTGAGTCTGAGCTGTTTTCTGAGACTAAGTGAGAACTGGGGAAGGCCAAGTGCTTTATAGCACTTTTGTAGCTGTTCTCTGGGGGTATGTTGCCCATGATTCTATCTTTCATACAGTCCAGTTTTCTCTCCAAGAACGTGGTAAGAAGACAGGGCAAATTCTGTGTCGCCTGGGTGATGGGTGGGGGTGCTGTGTGTGCTTGGCCTATGGGCTGTGCTGCTTCCTCATTAGGGATGTGGCTGCCATTTCTGTTACCTTCTGGGGAGACAGTGCTGGCACGGGATCCTTCTGCAACCCGGGGTACACTGCCAGGGGCAAAGAACAGGCACCTCTTCCAAGATCACTTGGGAAGAACAATTCAGGAGAGAGGGGAAAAATGTTGTCTAGAACTGAGCTGTGATCCAGTGAATGGAGGACCTGGCCAATGACCAACCATCATGGGACTGTGGGGCTCTTAACCTTGAACTAGACACCTTAGAAGAACACTAGAGAAAGAGGAAGCCCAGTGCTTCTCTCAAGGAGCTCAGGATCTCCCTGAAGATACAAAGCCCACATACAGGGAGCTGAGACAAGCCCAAGTAGAGGGTCCTTATGGGCTGACTTCCACTGGAGGATTTTTGAGAAGGGAAAGGAGTGACTTTGGGTCCAGTGATGGCTTGGGTTGATGGCATGCTTACTACCTGGGTTTGGAAAGGCCTTCTGGAGAAGGTAGGCTTGTTTGGGTCCTCAAAGAGGGGTGAAATCCGAGGGGCCCAAGACAGGGCTCTAATGGCTGCCTAGTTTGTTCATTCAGCATAGACTTTTCGAGTACCTCCTGCATGCCAGGCTGGGCTGTGCACCATGGGAAGGAGAAAGCAAGTGGCCATGGCTGCAGGGAGGGATTCATTTCTCTAGGTCTGCTGGGCTCTGAAGACCAAGGGAGCTGGAGCCAGATGAGTTCCTTATTAATGGGGGAAGGGTCCCCCAGGCAGTGAGTGCTGCTGTGTTGCAGCTTTGTTTTGTGACAACTGCTAATTGCCTCCGTCTGTGTCTCCTCTGACTCCAGTACCCGTCCTTCCCGCCCTGTGGCCCATGTCACTCTGCTTCTCATGGGAATAGGATCCCTGGGGTGGACCTCAGAAGGCACTCGCCATCTGCAGAAAAACTCTAGTGGCTGTGACACTGCCCTCTGGCCTCTGCTGGTGCACGAGCTTGTGGAGTCCAGGGCTGCTCCACATCTCATGCCTCGGAGCAGGAGATAATCCTGAGAAGTCTGCCAACTCGGGGCTTCGAGCAGGACTGCCTGCCAGCTGCTGAAGCTGCGTGTATTGAGCTGCGGTCTGGTGGTAATGGTGGTGTTGGTTTTCGGGAGCCAGACCTATACCTAAGTCCATAAAAGAGTTTAAATGGGTAAGATAACCAGGCCTGGGAACTTAGGGGTAGAGCCAACATCAATAACAGTGACTACAGGTGTGGAGCCTCTCTCTCCAAGTGGGACAAGAGATGCTTCTAATAACTTGGCACAGGAGGAGGCCTGAAAGGTTATCTTGCCAATCAGTGTTTCAGGGCAAGATCCCATGTACAAATTTCCTCAATACTAGTCATTTAACCTTTAATCAGTGATGTACTGATAAATGTTTAACAACTGGCTTTCTGGGGAAAATAAAAAAGTCTTGATTTGTAGTTTGCAAGTTTCCGTGGTATAAATACTCCCACCGTGGCTAATTTCAAGCTATCAATACAACATCCTTGAACACAGAGTTGGGAAGAAATACTCACAGCTGGCTCTCATGAAAAAGTATGAGCCAGATCTTGCATGCCTCTACCTTTAATGGAATACTGGAATACCTCTAGTGACAGGAAACTCACTACCTATTGGTGTGACCCATTCCACCCATCCTTTCTTCTATCTTGGGCCTGTCAGATTTCATCCTCTTTTGAGGGCCAAAATAAGTCTGTCCCCAAACAAATGTTAGAAAATTGTATCAAACCAGAATCTGTCATTCTTTTATAATAACCAGTACTTTTTTCCCCAATTCTCATTTCTGGTTCCTATGTCTACAAATATTTAAGGAATAGGAGGGATGTTAGGATTAGAGGAGAATGAGTCTAAAAAAAGAGCAATTTTATTACCTACTGGTGTTAGATAATGACCTTTTGCTGACCTCTTGATTGTCCATTTATTGTAAGTCACCTCATATCTAGCACACTATGTTTCTAATTAATTTCATTCAACAAATACAATAGAAAATCTGCTTGGTGCCAGGCCTTTTGCTGAGCACTATGGGGAAATGAATGAGACACAGTCTCAGCTCTTAAGGGACTTACTGTTTAGTGAGGGAGACACGTCAGTCAATATGCTCAAGTGCTCTGTTCTGTGAGAGGGAGGGTGGAGAATGTGCTCTGGCAGTGTCCAGTTGTGGAAAGGTCACTTCTGACTGCGTTGTCAAAGAAGAGGACGTGAATGTTATGCCTCAATGACAGTCATCTATAAATTGCTGCAATGTTTGTGGTTTTCTGTTTCTGGGGTCCATGCTATGGAAAGGGACCAATTAGCATGGCTGACTTCATAGAGCAGAGAGCGCTTTCCCTGTGAAGCTCTGGGTAGCTTCTGTTACACACATGTCTGCAGGAATCTGCCCATGTTTCAGAACAAACAAGAGATTTAACCACACCATTGTTAATCTATCAGTAGCTTAGCATGTGGAGTGAAACAAGCCCATAGTTCTTGAATTAGGAACATCCTCTGGGGCTGGCTTTGTGGTGTAGTGGTGAAGTTCACTCACTCTGCTCTGGCAGCCTGGGTTCACGGGTTCAGATGCTGAGTGTGGACCTACACCACTTGTCAGTCATGCTGTAGTGGTGACCGACATGCAAAACAGAGGAAGATTGGCACAGATGTTAGTTCAGGGCTAATCTTGCTCAAGCAAAAAAAAGAGGAAGATTGGTACAGATGTTAGTTCAGGGCTAATCTTGCTCAAGCAAAAAAAAAAAAAAAAGAACAAGAAGAAGAAAAGAAACATCCTCTGTAGCAACTGCATGCACAGTAGCCAAAGTCCTTAGATGTGTTGTATATCTCTGTCGAAGTGTAGTCTACTTCCCATGGGCCTCAGAAGAATTTTCCAAGTTCTATACTGCCTGAGTGCAGAGGGAGAGGGAGGAAGAGTCAGCATCCGTTAAGACTAGAGTGAAAAGTATAAAAGATGACCTTTAAAAGCCAGCTCCTGTTAACCAACACAGTTACTCATGGCCTCCGTGTCGACTGGCGTCTGTTTAATAGCTATTGGATTTGGAGTTGTTACAGTATGACTTAAACTGATCCCATCTCTGACACAGACTCTGACTCAGAATCTATAATTTATCATCAATGTGGTCAACACAAATAACCAACAAGTAAACTTTCTGTCATGTGCCGGTTTGAAAATGGCAAAGTAACCAATAGAGCATGCCAAGGGTTTGACTTAATTCTGCCCATGTGAAAGCATATCCTCCTGCTACAGACGCACCAGGGGAGGAAAGCCATGTAGAGAGCGGATGCCGCAGGGTTCCCTGGATTTCCACATTCATTGCTTCTCTCTTTTCTCTCCCTCTCCTGTCGCTTCTTGGAAAGGAATGTTCCAAGATCACGAAGAAGAGCAAGATGTAACTGGCGTCAAGAAGCGCCAGTCTCTGCAACCAGTCAGGGAAAATGGGATGAAAAATTGTTGAGGAGTTTGTTTATTCATGGTCCCTAACTTGTTAGTTTTTCCGTGTTAAAGATCAGGGTGAGGAGCAGAATGATTTTACATAATCCAGGAGGAGTCTTCTTTGGCAAATGTGTTTTTCCATCACATTTTCTCCATCACTTGTTTCTCCATCAAGAAAGATATGTGAGGGTGCTGAAAACTGTGGTATGCAGCAAAGCAAACTTCTTTTGCAAGCAACAGAAACTTTGACTGGTTACAGAGTGGGTTAGAGGGCTCGAACCCCTGTTCTTTGTTAAGGCAGCATCCTCCGCCTCCTGTCAATTTTAAGGAAACCAGTTGGAGACACTCTACTGAACAGGGCGGTCACAGTGCCAGGGCTGCCCTGGGTGTTTGGACTGTATTCGTTCTTGTATCTAAGTACCTTGATTCCTAGTGCAAAAAAAGCCCAAATTTAGATCAAGAATGAGCATATTTTTCATCTCTTACTCTATTTCATCAATTTTAGAATGCAGATTTCCCCTATTTTAACATTTCTGAAATTAGTGGCATTGTGCAGTGACTGTTAGCCAAAAAGCAGTCGTGACGCGTCATGGTCTGTGCGTGTGAAAACTTGGTCTTAGCTCTTTGTATTTTCACTTCAATGAGTTATGAACTCATGCATTTTGATACTACACATGTTAGGTTTCATTGACATTGAGAATGTTTTAAAAAAGACTACACTGTGCTTTGATACTGAAACAGAAAAGAAGCAGAGGTATGTAAAACTGACATTAGTGAAGCAGATATTTGTCATTGGAGAAATGGCCAAAATTCCATTTTTTCTTGCAAAACAACAACCAAGTGCTTTATGGAAATACTTCTCCAACTTTAATGCACCAGCAAATCACCTGAGAATCTTGCTAAAATTATTTGGTAGGTCTAGGGTGGGGCCTGAGGCTCTTCATTTGTAATTAGTACCCAGATGATGTCATTGCTGCAGGTCCAGACCACACCAAGCAACAAGGCTTTACCAGACCTAATAAGGCAAGTTAGCCACAGGTGCCTGAAGCTGTGCTCATTTGGTTACTGAGTTGTGTGCAACAGATAGTGTATCACTTGTGAAGTCATGCTACTACAGGTGGCATAAATACCAAGTCCCTAGGAATAGGACGAAAGAAATTTTAGAGCCATAGCCATGTGACTGATTTCACGTGTCTCACAAGGCTATTGATGAGGTATCATGTTGTAGTTTAATTGAGGTACCCAAAATAAAAAGGCTTACAATCAAATGGTCTTAGATTTAGTGAAATACAGTAATGTGCACATATCATTATCCTCATATAAATCGTGAAGCACCTTGTTTCAACTCAAAGCACTATGTGGACCCTTCCTCTGCCTGTTGTCAAGAGAGCCAATGACATGGTATCATCTTCTAAAAAGAATAAAATGCAATCTTAAATGTAAATAACTTCAATTACTTTCAAATTTCTGTTCTCACTCTCTTCTCAATCTACCCTCTTCTTATAACAAAAAGGATAAAATACTGCAACTTTTAAACTGCATAGGCAGAAAGTCAAGGATCTTAAGTAGCATCCATTAGGCATAATCAAGCTTTCTGATCAAACCGGCTAGAATAGGGAAAATATGGGACCAAATAATTATATTCAGATACCAACAGGTGTGAAAAGCCCAGTTGATGTGCTCCCTCAGGTAAAAGTTATTTGGAAAAGCCAGGGCTGTTAACTACCAACTTTTTGTTTATAATGGTCCTAATAGCTACACTTTTGTGTTGCAAGGGCTACAGTACAGTCAGGGAGATGCCGGACAATGAGAATTTCCAGCCTCACAGCTTTCATGTGTTGTTCAGAAAGCTTTATATTACACAAACACCCATCACCAGCTTTCTTTTTTACCTGAATAAGAAATAGCAAATCAAAATTGATAGATGAGCCAAAAATCAGAGTTTGGAGATGCTGTGGGGAAGGGTATTGGAGAAGAGGACACTGAAGAAATTTAAATGGGAATCCTAGTGGATCCTTGACTGAGGACTGGGGTGTTTATGTACAGGCTGATACTCTACAAAACCTAGCAGAGAGTGGCTTCTCTGGATCTGAGAGCTGAATGGAAGTACCAGAGGTTTCAAGAGCTGGGGGATGTCAAAGTTATGGTCAAGTCAGAAATGAGAGAACACAATGAGCACTTCAACCATTCAGTTAATAGCCTGGAAAGATCATGTCTAAGGAATAAGGACCATGCCCTAGAGTAAGCATTATACCCTGGGATTAAGGGTAAACAAAACTAGACTAGCCCTAACAAAGAATGAAGCCAAACTTAACAGGATCAAAATAGATGAATTAACTATCTTCTAGAACAAATAGCAATATTCTTTAAAGGAAGATGACATAGTTCAGACTCCTATGTGGTACCATTGACAGTGTCAGAAATATAATAAAAAGTTGCTAGATGTACTAAGAAGCAGTAAAATGTGACTGCTAGTCAAGAAAAAAAATCAAGACTGCAAGATGACCCAGATGTAGTAATTAGCAGACAAGGATTTTAAAATCGTCACTACAAATATGTCCAAGAACTTAAAGAAAAAGATGGACAGAATGAGAAAATAGATAAAAACTATAAAACAAATCAAATGGAAATTTTAAGCTGAAAAGTATAATACCTAAAATGAAAAATTTCCTGAACTGGATTAATATGAGATTAGAACCTTCAGAAGAAAGTGTCAATGAACTGGAAGAGAAGTTGATAGAAATGATTCAATCTGAAGAACAGAGAGAAGAAAGATTATGAAAATTGAGTGGAGACTCACTAACCTATGGGGTAATAGCAAGCATTTTAACACATGGGTAATTTTTGGGGGCCTAGAAGGATAAGAGATAAAGAATGGGACAAAAAAATACTTCAGGAAATAGTGGCCACAAAGTTCCCAAATTTGTTGGAAAACATCAACCTTAGATGCATGAAACTTAGCAAACCCCAAGCAGGACTCATTTTTAAAAACCCCATACCAAGTGGGGCTGGCCCCGTGGCCGAGCGGTTAAGTTCGTGCGCTCCGCTGCAGGCGGCCCAGTGTTTCGTTGGTTCAGGTCCTGGGCGCGGACATGACACTGCTCATCAAACCACGCTGAGGCAGCGTCCCACATGCCACAACTAGAAGGACCCACAGCAAAGAATATACAACTATGTACCGGGGGGCTTTGGGGAGAAAAAGGAAAAAAATAAAATCTTTAAAAAAAAAAAAAAACCCATACCAAGGCACATCATAGTCAAATTGCTGAAAACAAATGAATAAGAAAAAAATCTTAGGATTTTTCCTAGCGGAAAAACCACAATACACAACAGAGGAACAATAATGTAAATAACAGCTGACTTCTTATCAGGAAGAATAGAATCCAGAAGACAATGGAACAGTTTCAAGCCAGAATTCTGTATCCAGTATCCAGCAAAGATATCCTTTAAAAATGAGGATTAAATAAAGAAACTTCCAGATAAACAAAAGCTGAGAGAATTTGTTACCAGAAAACCTGCCCTACAAGCAATGGTAGAGAAAGTTCTTTAGGCTGAAAGAATATGTCAGATGAAAACCTGGATTTCACAGGAAGAAATAAAGAGCACTAAAAAGGTTGATATGTGGATAAGTATAAAAGGATTTCTTTCCTTTTTTTCTCTTAAAATCTTTAAATGATACTCGATTATTTAAAGGAAAAATAGTGACATTCCTTGTGGGGTTTTATAATGTATGTTGAAGTAACATATACGACAAAAGTAGCATGAAGGATGGGGAGAAAAGTGAAATTATATTTTGTGGGGTTCTTACATGTTTTTTAAAGTGGTAAAATGTTAATTCTAAGTAAACTGTGATGGGTAAAGATGCATTATTTTTTCCAGTTTTATTGAGAGATAATTGATATACATCACTGTATAAGTTTAAGGTGTACAGCATGATGGTTTGATCTACATATATTATGAAATGATTATCATAGTAGGGTTTAGTTAACATCCATCATCTCATATAGATAAGATGTATATTGTAATCTGTAAAGCAATCATTAAAATATAAAACAAAAAATAGCTAAAAATCTAATGAAGGAAATAAATTGAAAGCTAAAAAATATTCGATTAACCCAAAAGAAGGCAGAAAAGGAGGAACCGAGGCACAATAAAACAATGGTGACAGTTGGGACAGAGTGAAAACAAATAGCAAAATATTAGACTTAAACCTAAGCATATAAATAATTGCACTAAATAGAAGTGGACTAGAAGACAGAGATTATCAGATTGGATATAAGGGCAAGATGAAACTATATGCTATGTATAAGAGATGCGTTTTAAATATAAAAGCACAGATAAATTGAACATAAAAAATTGAACATGGAAAAAGACACCATGCAAACCAGAAGCATAAGCGAGCTGATGCAGCTCTATCAATTTCAGACAAAATAGACTTCCTGGTAAGGAGTATTACCAGAGATGACAGGGACGTTTCAAAACGATAGAAATATAATTCACAAGGGACATACATAACAATCCTAAGTATACATGCCTCTTGTAATCAAATTTTAAAATATTTGAGGCAAAACTGACAGAACTAAAAAGAAAAAATAGACGAATCCACAATCAGTAGGATATGGCAGACTTGAACGACACTCTCAATCAACTTAACCTAATGGACACTTATAGAGAAATACACTCAATAGTTGCAGAATACACATTCTTTGCAAGTGCACATGGAACGTTTACAAGGTTAGACCATTTGTAGATTATCCAATAATTTGAAAATATTGAAATTCAAAGGACTGAAATTTTTACGGTATGTTCTCTGACCATAGAAACATCAAAGTAGAAATCCATAGTAATAAAATATCTAGGAAAAGCCAACCAACACACTTTCAGAAGTATGTTCTAAAACACTGTTTTGAACCCATGGTTCAAAATTGAAATCTCATGGAAAATTAGAAATATTTCAAAGTAGATGATAATGAAAACATAATGTATTAAAATTTGTTGGGATTCAGTTAATGCAGTAGAGAAGAAATTATAGCTTTAAATGTTTATATTAGAAAAGAAAAGTTTAAAATCAATGATTTAAATTTCCATCTCAAGAAGGTGGGAAAAGATGAGCAATTTAAACACAAAGTAAATAAAAGGAAAGAAATATCAAAGTCAAGAGTAGAAATCAATGAAACAGAAAACATTTGCATAACAACAGAAAATCAACAAAGCCAAAAGTTGGCATTATAAAAAGATTTTTAAGTATGATAAACTTCTAGCGAGATTGAACAAGAAAAAAAGAGAAGACACAAATTACCACCATCAGGAACGAAAGAGGACACCCCACTGTGTGTCCTGTATCTATTAAAAGGATGACGGGGAACATGATGAACTTTATGCCAATGAAATTTGGCAACTTGGATGTAATGTACTAATTCCTTGGAAAACACAACTTACCAAAATGGACTCAAAAGAAATGGAAGGACATGAACAGACATTTCTCCAAAGAAGATACGTGGATGGCCAATAGACACATGAAAAGATACTCACCATCACTAATCATCAGGGAAATGCAAATCAAAACTACACTAAGATATCACCTTACACCTGTTAGAATGGCAAAAATAACCAAAACAAAAAGTGACAAATGTTGGAGAGGTTGTGGAGAAAAAGAAACCCTCATACACTGTTGGTGGGAATGCAAACTGGTGCAGCCACTATGAAAAACAGTATGGAGATTTCTCAAACAATTAAAAATAGAAATACCTTATGACCCAGCCATCCCACTACTGGGTATCTATCCAAAGAACTTGAAATCAGCAATTCCAAAAGTCCCATGCACCCCTATGTTCATTGCAGCATTATTTACAATAGCCAAGATGTGGAAGCAACCTAAATGCCCATCAACTGATGACTGGATAAAGAAGATATGGTATATATATATACACAATGGAACACTACTCAGCCATAAAAAAAGACAAAATCGTCCCATTCACAACAACATGGATGGACCTTGAAGGTATTATGTTGAGTGAAATAAGCCAGACAGAGAAAGACGAACTCTGTATGACTCCACTCGTAGGTGGAAGTTAACATATGGACAAAAAGAACTGATCGGTGGTTACCAGGGGAAAGGGGGCTGGGGGGAGGGCACAAAGGGTGAAGTGGTGCACCTACAACATGACTGACAATAATGTACAACTGAAATTTCACAAGGTTGTAAACTATCATAATCTTAATAAAAAGTTAAAAAAAAACTTAAGAAAAAAGAAATGGAAAATCTGAATAGTTTTTATCTATTAAAGAAATTAAATTCGTAATAAAAAAAAACCTTTCTACTAAGAAAACTCCAGGCCCAGATAGCTTCACAGGTGAATTCCATGAAACATTCAACAAAGAAATGATACTAACCTAACACTAACTCTTTCAGAAAATGGAGGAAGAAACATTCCCAATGTGTTTTATGAGACCAACATAACTTTGATACTAAAATCTGACAAAAATATTATAAAAGAGGAAACTGAAGACCAATATCCCTCTGAAAATAGACAAACGGGAAAAATTCTCAACAAAATATAACGATATTGAAAGCAGAAATTTATAAAAAGTATTGTACATTATGACCAATGGAGATTTATTTCAGGAATACAAGCTTAGGTTAACATTTAGAAATTAATCATTATAATTCATTATATTAAAAGAACAAAGGAGAAAAAACAAATTATCATTTCCATAAATGTGGCAAAAGCATTTGACAAAAATTCAACATGCATTTTTAATCAAAATTCTTGGGAAACTAGGAATAGAAGGGAACTTTCTCAACCTGATACAGGGCATCTGTGAAAAAACTACAGCTACATCATATGTGATCGTTAAAGACTGAATACTTTTCCTCTAAGATCAGCAACAAGACAAGAATGTCCATTTTCACCACTGCCATTTAACATTGTACTCGAAGCCAGTGAGATAAAGCAAGAAAAAGAAATTAAAGGCATATAAATTAGAAAGAAAGAAATGAACTATCATTATTTGCAGGCAACAAGATCTTGTATGTAGAAAATCCTGAAGAACCTATGGAAAAAAATACTAGAATTAATAAATGAATCTAGCAACATCAGAGGGTACAAGGTCAACACAAAATCGATTGATCAGAAGCTTGGTTTGGGACAGGTTAAGTTTGAGATGCCAAGTTGGCATTTGAATTTAAAATCTAGGGTTCAAGGAAGAGGCCTGTCATGGAGATATAAATGTAGAAATAGGTTTTATAAGATATTTAAAACATCTGGATGAATGAAATCCCTAAGAAATAAGGGTAAAGGGGGAAGAAAAGAGATCCAAGGACTTAGGGTACTTTCCTAAAGAACCTCTTCTAAGTTGGGCACAGTTGCTCCTCCCTTGAATCCTGATTTTGAGGTGAGGGGCTTCTGCCTCAGGTGGACATTCAACAGAAAATAGTACTTCCTCCCAGGGACTCTCATTTGAACAATGATAGGCTCCCCATAGGTGATGAAACTCTGTTGCCCACACAGTAGGTTTTTATTAGTACTAACTGACTTTCTAGTTGGTATTTGTGATGACCTCGTTGACAAGCCCAGGGTCACTCAGAGGCTTGTGGCCAGAGTGCATCAGTCCTTTCTGGCCTGGGAGAGGGGTCAGTTGAACCATTAAAATTATGAATCTTCTTTACATTGATTGCCCAAGAGGAGGCATTTCTGCGATAAGTAATAGGGCTGTTTCTTCCTTTGGGTTTTTGTGCTTTGGCGTCTCATTTAGTCCACGTGCAGTGCTTGGCTCTGTAGAGACAGGAATACTGCAACGCATCATCGCGCTGCCAGCCTCGGAGCTCTTGTGTTGATGGCTTGCTTCTGTTCCACCCCAGATCTGGGAAGATGAAAACTTTGGGCATTTCATATGGCCTTGGGCTATTGACAATTGTGGAATATGGAGCCAGATGGATTTACATTTTTTTTCTGAAGACAAAACATAGCTTGCCTCTCTAAGATCTTATCTACTTAATGAGCAGAGGCAGTATAATTAAGGCCTTTCTCCAGAGCTGTGGATGTGCCAAATTTACTGGAAAGTTTGTTTAGTTTTCATAAATCAAATTGATTTGGACCTTCACATACTTGGGGGCCAGTCCTGACATCCATTAATGGAGGCTGTTACAGTGGCTTTTGTTTTTTCTTCTTATGGAGAAGTTGCCTTTGTTTAGAGGGAAGCTTCTTGGATGGTGCTGCTGAGTATGGCCAGATGGCCACTCTCAAAACAAAGGCATGGGATGAAGGAGTGTTGCTTTTAAGTGGGAGGTGTGAGAGGTAGCGGGGCTCTGGGAATGAGCGCTTTGGCATGGAGCAAGTTCTCCTGATCTGGGATAACACAGGAGTGCCCAGTGTTAGGCAGCCCCTGACCAGCCACTTGGCTCCACTAGCTGTAAGAGGTCTTTATAATGGTTTTCCAAAGAACCTGGTAGAATTAGATGTATTTGCAATATGCATTCTAAACAAGCTGTTTGGAATAAATATGCTGGCTACTATGTTTTCTTGGCTCTTATTCATTGGTTAATAATGTGTTATTTTTTTGGAAACAGCTCTTTCTCTGTTGGCTTGGAAGACGAACCCAAGAGAAATATTGTGTTGGATTCTGTGCTAATCTTTCAAAACAACACATGTGCAAGAGTAGTTTGGCCAAACCTGGCTACAGTCTCATAGAAACCCATAGCGAGTGGATCTGGACAGAGGGGGACTGAGGATGGGATGAAAACTCTGTTGGCAGATCCTGAAGTTTCAAATGTGGCATCCGATGGGCACTTTCTCAAGAGTAGAGAGAAAAGAGTAGGGGGCCCAGATGGCACCCACGGAATGAAGCACATCACAACCTCTGCAATGGCACTGAGAGACTGTCTTAGATACAGGCTCCAAGGGAGGGGACCCAGATCAGAGGAAGCTAGAGGGGACAGCACAGCAAGTCCTGCACCCACAACACACAGGCAGGGCAGCAGACAGACAACAGTCTGGTGGTGCGCTGAGCAGACTCATCTCCCGTCATGTGAATGCTGTCCTGTCACCCGGCCTGCAGCACATACTTGCTGGACACGACTTATTGTTCTGAAGCAGGTTCTTTTTACAGCCACAGCTGCTCAATTATGTTTCTGCATTGTTTCCCGATGGGCAGTGGGGAAAAGCCGAGAACAGCTGCAGCCTCCATGAGAATGAAGCCCAGTTCCTTGTGCATTTGTGGCCCTGCCCACTGAGGGGCTAAACACAGAGGCCCTTGAAGAGGTGACCAAGCTGAGTTTCTAGTCCCTTCTTTGGTGACCACCTAAGAATATCATTCAGCTACTCCTACATGAAAAACCTGCAAGCTGGGGGTGGGGCCAGGACGAGAATGGAGTCTTCCTGGCTATGGAAGGCAGAGAGTGAAACTGGAGAGACCCTTCAGGGCCAAGGTGGGGCCGAGGGGGGCCGAGGTGGCCCTGTTACTGCAGAGGAGGTGGCCTCCCATCATCACCTGTCTCCTATGGGCCTCTCTCCTGCAGTGCTGATCAAGAGCTGACTTGCCCTCTGTCCCCACTCAGCACTGTTCAGAGACGTCAGAACAGACATGGTCTCAGCCTTCAAAGGGTTAACTCTCCCAAAGGAAAAGTCCAGTCCTATTCGACCAACATTTATGGAGCATCTGCCCCTGCCAGAAACCATGTTCTTTCTGTGGGTGCCATCCAGTTCTTGGCCTTGGGAAGCTTCCAGGCTAGTGAGCCAGTAACCCCATTTACTCACACGAGTTCTCAGAGCAGCCACCAACATTTGCTGGACTAACATGTGCCAGGCAGCATCTCCTGCATAGTCACATTTAAGCCTCCCAGCAGTTCTATGTGTTTGGCACTATGATTATCACCCTGTTTTATAGACGGGGAAACTGAGGCTTAGAGAATTAGGTAACTTGCCTAAGGCCACCCACCAGTCAATGGAAGAATCCACACTCTTTACCAGAGCCAGAGGACCGAGAAAAGACATATTCTAATCTAGCTCTTGTGATAAGCAGTTGATAGTACATATAAAAGTGTGCCATGGAGGGCCAAGGTGGCTGCTCTGGTACAGAGATTAAGGAAGGCTCTTCAGAGACCACACATGAGACAGATTTGGGAAGACAAATGGAATTTCAACAAGTGTAGATGGGGAGAAAAATTCCCAAGCAGAGGACCAGCCTTAGCAAAGTTGGCACAGTGTCAAGGCTAAGCATGGCGTGATCAGGAGAAGAAGTCTGATGTGGCTGGAACCTGGCCTTTGTGAGAGAAGGTGGTGGAAGATGACATGGACAGCTAAGATTCTAGAGGTCTGACTTTATGAAGCAGATGGTGAGAGCCATGAGGATTTTGGGCAGTGCTGTATCTGATTCAGGTGCAGATTTGGGGTTGATAGACATATCTGATGAACTCCAGGTGCACAGGTGGCTGGCCTTCCTGGGGCAGTGCCAGCTGCTAACATTCATGAAAAAGTCAGTATTTGTTCTGCGTGTCTCCATAGCTGCTACCATGCTGGAGACTTTATATTCATTATTTCTAGTCTTTACCACGGCCCTGCAAAGCAGATGAGGAAACTGAAGCTCAGAGAGGTTAAGTCATCTCCTCAAGGCCACCTAGCTAATGCGTGATGGAGCTACAAGTCAGACCCAGGTCTGTGTAATTCCAAAGCTATGCTCTTTGCACAACACATGGGCCATTTCCCAGTAGATCAGAATGTGAAATGACCATTTTCCTGTTCATCCTCACTCCTGGGAGGCCACCTTCCCAGGTGTGAGTTGACGATGAGGCTGTCACCTAGCACTGACTTCAACTGCAGGGAGGTACCTTCCACCAGAGTCTTCCGTTGCCATCACCGAAGACAGAAAGGGCTGGGAATACACACAGAGGGAGGCACTCGCTCACCAGAGCGCAGTCTCTGAAGAATAACTTGTATTTGGAGGCAAGGGGGGTGAGCTTCCTGTCTCCTGCTCCGTCTATCATCCTTCTGCAACAGCCACAGCCTCTGCAAGGCCGCCTCTGCACTGCTCAGGTGCACAACAGTTTGGAGTGGAACCAACTCTGGGCCAATTAAATGGCGGACGGGAGCCTTGATAGAATTCCGCAGGTAAAGACTTGTGGACAGCTTTTCCTTTGGTTGTTTGCTTCTTTTGCATTGTGTTTTGAGTTTACAGATGTTAAGCCACAGCTGGTTTCCTCCTTTCCAAGGTCCCTTTGATAGCCAGTCAACTGAGTTTTCCATTGTTATTTTTCACAGGTCTAATAGCTGTTGGCAACCACTTTGTGTTATTTTGTTCACATAATTATTCACTGAGCCTGAAATACCCCCAAGCGACCATCAGTATCTCAGCTGTGGCCTTGCTTGCTGGAGTCTACCATGAGGAAGTGGTTAGAACCTTGAGGACGAAAAGGGGGACTTTTCCTAAAGAGGTTGACTTCAGCCTCTAAGAGCAAAGCCTGACATGCATGTTGAGTTCCAATTCACCCCGAGTTGCCATGACATGGTTGTCCCATATTCCCTGAGTTCTGCCAGGTCTGTCTGTGATCGTACCTCTTCTTAGAGAAGTGTTTTCAGGAAAGACAGGCTGGCCTGGTCTCCCTCGTTTATGATTGAAATTGAGGGCACAGCGAGACCACTGAGAACCCTTCATCCTACCATGGGTTCGTCTGTTCTTCAGTAGCTCCTCTTTGACCAGTAGCTGCTAAGAATTCATATTTCTAGCACCTAGTAGAGCATAGATATTAAAAGAGAGAAAATCCTGAGACTATGGCCTGCCTTCTGCCTGTGTCGGCTAACAGGCTGGTTGGGGAGTAGAGCTAGAACTTCTCTTTCCTCTTCATCTTCCAACTTGAACAGCCATTCCCGGCAGTAAAGTACAGGACCAAGGGAGGCGCAAAGAGGCCGAGAAGGGCAAGGGCCACCGAGCGTGCTGGTGGGTATGGCCAGGCCACAGGCTAGACGGCAGGCCTCACGCTTTACCAGAGACTGGGGAATAGTTGCAAGTTTTCTGTCTGTGTGCAAAAGAGCCCTGGGAATTGTTCTGAGTCTTGAAAAAAAAAAATCTTATAAATAAGAGGAAGAAAGAATTTTCCCTTGGTAACCTTCTGAGGACTATGTTCCAAGCCCTTGAAGAGGGAATAGGAAGGAATTTAATTTCCCTCTGGAAGGATTTGCATGTGGGGCGGGTGGGCAGCTCTCACTGCTGACCCTGCACAGGGGGGATGGCCCCCTCAGGCGGGCTCCGGAGGGGCTTCAGAAGACCCAGTAAGGGTTTCAGGGGCTTTATAGCAAATCACTCACGTGTACTTGGACTCGCATTTCCATTTTAGTGAGTTACTCCAACAGTGCTTCTACACACGGGATGTACAGGTGGCCGCCTGGTCTCTGCCCCTCCGACTGCGGGTGAGCCGCCACCTGGGGCCTGCCTCCACTCAGGATGTCTGCACCTCTGGCCTCAGTCTCCTTGGCTGTAAAATGGAGATTATAATTGCAGCCTCCATAAAGTTTTGGGGAGGATGAAAGGAGATAATACATGGAGAGTCCTCAGTCCTGTGACTGACACATAGTGATTGCATCATCAGTGGTTACTTTTTTATATAAACATTTTATTTTGGAATCATCTTAGATTTACAGAGAGGTTGCAAAGATAGCACAGAAGGTTCCCATAGACCCCTCACCCAGTTTCCTCTAACGTTAACGTCTTACGTAACTATGGTGGTTTGTCAAGACTAAGAAACCAACTTTGATACATTAATATGAACTAAACTCAAGATTTTATTTGGATTTTACTGCCTTTTCTACCAGTGTCCTTTTTTCTGTTCCACGATCCAATCCAGGGCCATACATTGCATTTAGACTTATTTTTGTTAGACTTCTCATGTTGGCCTGTAGACCCCTGAGATGAACGGCAGAGTCCTCTCTTGTCTCAAACACAGCACAGTCATGCACAGGGCCAGGCACAATCAGAGTTTGGTTATGCAATCAATGACTTTGCTCTAAAAACATCTTGCCTAAAATCTCTGTGCTTTAGGGGGACCATTAGGGCCCAGGGTGGCAGTCCTTGGAGCTCCACCAACCCTAAGCCTCCCAGCCTTGTGGAGGATGGAGCCTAGGACATGTGCAGAGGGGGCCTCCTGGCCTTTGGGACACAGGGCAGGGGTAGGTGCCACGAAGTCTGCATTAAGCCTGTGGCTGGGAAGGGGTCACCTTCTGGCTTCCTGAGGCTCCCAAGCCAGCCTTGGCCCTCCCTCGCATCCCAAGCCAGCACAGGGTCCAGCATACTCTGTAGAACCCTGGCCCACAGCTTTTGTTGAAACCTGACTCCTTGGAGCATAGGCCTCAGCCCTTGGAGCCCTGCTTGGAAATCCCACTGTAGAGGTTTAGAAAGCTTTGCTCAATTTCCTGTCAAGGCCTGTGGTGGAGGAGAGAGGGAGGTGGTGGCCCAGAGGGCTTAGGGCCTGCATGGCTTCTTCCGGCCTCACGCTAGACCCTTGCTCTCTGGTTTCAGGCCTTGTGGAGCCTTCTGAGGGTCTGAGAACTGGTTAGCGGCCTGAGATGAGGAGCCTCAGCAGGGTTCTCCATTCCTGGGTCCACTGAGGTGCTTATGACGGGCAGGTAGTCCCCACCCCCCATTATCGCACACCTTAATGGAGAATTTGACTTGAAGACCCTCAGCCCTTGGTCTGGCTGGAGAGGACATGTTCTTGTCATCCTCTTTCAGGAGCTGCTCTGGGGCCTGCCTCTCAGGCCTGGCACTTATACATGGGGCCACGCTTCAGTCTGAGTGGTTTGGGGCCTGTGCTTTAAAATTGCGCAGCAGACGCTCGACTTGGAGTCCCAGGGCCCTCACATCAGGCAGCCAGCCTGCCTGGCGCTGGGGGATGGCTGAAGACCAAGAATGTGCACTTAACACACATTCCTTCTCCAAACCCTAAGCGCATTAATATTTTGAAACCTCAAATCAGTTTGTTCTCTTAAAAACTAGCACCACATGGCCATGGAGGCAGCTTGCTGGTGGGCTCAGATTTTTCACACATGAAATGAAACACATCGCTGTGGAGACAGGAGTCCTCCTCCAGTCCCGGCTGTGCCACTATGTGCTCCGTGAGCTTGGGCAGGCCCTGCCCCGCCCGGGGCCTCAGTTTCTCTGCCTATAGGATAAGGACATTGGGATCTTTAAGGGCCTACCAGCTCTGAGGGTTTATGACTCTTGGGGGGATGGCGACTCTGAAGTTGACTGGTTTATCGAAAAGTTTATTTGAAATCCAGGAGGGCCTATGATTGCTTGTAAATGTTTAAGATGTGTTTTTTAGTAAGTCTAAACTCAGGCAAAAATGGCAAGAATGTAAACAGTCCTTAGAAAGGCCCTTTCTGCTGGTGCCTGTGGATGAAGATGGCAGTGAAAAAACACAGGGAGGCGAGAAAAGGCTGGCCTTCCAGACTGTTTCACTGGGGGCCTGGGGGCCTTCTCCTTGGCTGCCCAGAGCGGGCGCAAACCGGCAGCCTGGACCCTCCTTCTCTGCCTGTTGTGGTCACAGCTCATTTTTCTCCCAGGACAAGGGCTTGAAGCCTGCAGCCCTGACCTCGCAGCTCCCTTCAGGGAGAACCGTGTGGGCTCCTTGTTGCCAGCTTTGAATTCTGGTTGCAACCAAATGCCTGGGTTACCACCCAGGTCCACAGCTAAACAATTCATGGGAAAATGGAGCAGAGGCAATGGGGGCCAAACTCTGGCCTGCGACTGGCCCTCACTCTGGAGTGGCTGGCAACCATGGCATCCCCAGGAGCCACTGCGTGGGGGCCTTCAGGTTTCTGCAATAAGATTGCTTTAAGACGGAGAAGGTTGGGCTGGCCTGGTGGCACAGTGGTTAAATTCGCACGTTCCGCTTCTTGGTGGCCTGGGGTTCGCTGGTTCAGATCCTGGGTGTGGACATGGCACCGCTTGGCAAAAAGCCATGCTGTGGTAGGCATCCCATATATAAAGCAGAGGAAGATGGGCATGGATGTTAGCTCAGGGCCAGTATTCCTCAGCAAAAAGAGGAGGATTGGCAGTAGTTAGCTCAGGGCTAATCGTCCTCAAAAAAAAAAAAAAAAACAGGGATGGAGAAGGAGTTCTGTGGTGAACATAAATTGTTCTAAATGATCAACCTGGTGTCAGTTGGCTGGGGAACCCCTCATGAAGATGAGATAAGTTTCTAGGGCTTCGTTCTTGCCTTCATCATGTGTCTGTTGAGGGTTGAGTATGTACCAGGTACAGTGCTGGTGCCTGACTTGATGGTGGCTGGAGCCTGGTAGGAGAGAAGGAACATAAACAGGTGAACCACACATGAGGAAGTGGTGACAAGTGGCAAACAGGAGGCCCTGTTAATAATGGAGAGCTGACTCAGATATGGTGGTCTGGGAAGACCTCTGTGCAGAGGTGACTTTACTCTGAGACTCCAAGAGTTAGGAAGAGCCATTGCACTGAGGGTTGGGGGAGGGAGGCCCCTGCAGAACAGCTTGGGCCAAGGCTCTAAAGCCAGAAAGGCCTGGGCTGAGTGGGGAGTTCAGGCATTGAAGATGCATGAGCAGGGTTTGCTTGGCTGTGCACCCTGAGTAGGGGGTGGCTTTGGAGTAGGATGATTGCGTGGGCAGGATGAAAAGAGGATTGTTTGTGTGTGCCCATCAGCAACCTAGGACTGGACCACCCTTGCCCACTGGACTAAGCACAACATCCGTGCAGCTAAATGTCAGACTCTTGACAAAGATGCTGAAAATCACAGCTCCCCGGGGACTCATTCAAAGACAGAGTGAGTTCAGGGAGGCTTTCCCACCTCCACCCACTTCCCCTGCCAGTCATTGTCAGAGGCCATTCTCATCTTTTGTTCCTTTCTTGAGATTACTCATATTTTTCCCAAATATGCTTGTTTATATTTCCTGTAGTCCCATTGTTCCAGTTGGCTCATAATTGCTTGAGGAGAGAGTGGGCAGGAGTTCCTCCTGAAGTGTCCTTCTGCCCGTAGGAGTCAGAGAAGGAAGCAGAGTGGGAAGAGGAGCTGAACCATGAGTCACAGCATGTACTTGGTCCAACTCCTGGAAGTAGGTGATGCTGATGGGCTGGAAGGCAGGCCTGAGAGAGCGTGGTTGTGGCAGAAGCGAATGAGATGCTACTCTCCTCTGCAGACTCTTGGGGGCACTCCTGCACGGATATCTCCCACCCTCCAGAACCTTCTGGTCTTTGAGACCCAGCTCCAGTGCCAGCAACTCTGTGATGCTTTGTCCAGCTTCATAGACCTTGCTGAGGCCCATGTCCTCTGGCCTTGTGAGTTCCTGTGTCTACTTGGTTGTCTAAGCCACACACTGTAGCCCTTTGCTACTCAAAGTGGGGGTCCATGGTTTGGCAACTTTAGCATCCCTTGGAAATATTAGACGTGATTCTCTGGGCCTTCCCTAAACCTTCTGAATCAGAATCTCCATTTTAAGAAGATCCCAAGGTGATTTCTATGCTCATTAGAGTTTGAGAAGCAGGGCCATAGACCTTTATCAGCAGCTGCCCTAGTTACTCTGACTCTTCCAGGGGTGGGACTCTGCTCTCCGAGACGGGACAGTGAGCTCCCAGGGGCGGAGCCTGAGAATGCGCCCTTGAAGCCAAGCTGTGAAGAATAATGGCTATGTAGGCAGAGACTCAGCACATGTTTGATTGGCCTTATTTGGAGGAGGTGAGGGGCGACCCAAACAGAGAAGCAAGGGGGAAGAGCAGGAGCATTCATGAGCGGTTCGTCCAGGGTCTCAGGGACCTTGGAGAAACCTGTGGGTCTCCTGGCACATTGTCTGTCCAAGACATTTTTCACTTCATGAGTCCTGCACTGAGATGATGGTGAAATCAAGGCCCCAACTTGGAGATATTGGGAGATTGAGAGTGCAGTGACCGGATGAGACCGATGTTTTCCTTCGCCCAAAGTCCCAGAGATCTCTGTCTAAAAGTCCCATTTCTCTTTCTAAAAGACTGGCTTACAAAGGGCAAAGGTCAGAGAGACCAAAACTGTGAACCTGCACCAAGATATGTCGAGGACTGCTCCCGCCCTTTTCTGTCACCAGTTCTCCAAGCTCACTTAGTCATCAGGATGGAGGGACTTTGCCAGCATCCAAGAGGTCAGAGCTGCGGTGAGAGTGACTGAGGATGATGCTTCCTTCACGTAGGGTGCAAGGAGCCTCCAGACACACAGTGAGTTCTCAGGGACCAGCCGGGATCATGAGGACGGTGCTGCCATGAGAAGGAGAACCCAGGGCAAAGGATGACCCTGGGGGTAAATCGCAGTCACATGCTGGTGGAGTGGAGCTGAAAGACTCTTTCTTTTAAATAAACTCATTGTTATTAAGCACCTACTGTTAGCCTGCCCTGGCCAGGTTCTGGGGAAATGAGAGAAGGTGCTCAGTTCAGGGGCAGACCCACAGAAGTTGCTTTGTAAGTGTGGTTTGCTTAAAGGTGAACAGAGCTGAGAACACCTAGCCACTACCCTTGGGTTGAGCTTATCATCTTATGGGAGGTGGGGGCAGCTCAAGTTCTGCCTCCCACAGGCAGCCTTCCCTGATTACTCTAGCCCTGTTTACTGATGAAGAGCTACATCGTCTCAGTTTTTTCGTAGAATAATGGACTGTCGTGTGTCAGTCTGCTCCTTGCCTTCCCCTCTAACCCCATCTCCTAACACCCTCCCATTGTCAGTTATCAATTTATTGCCATTCAGCTCCACATCCACCCTTATTTGCCTGCTCTGGGATAATGGAGGTGAGCTTTGTAAATATTTCTCCTTTGCCAGCTGGCATGATGCTAAGCCTTCTCAATAGAGGACGTTGGAGGGACACTGGAGAAGGAAGGGGTTTTCTCCTCTTGGTTCCTGAGCCTCGTTGACCAGGCTCTTGGAGAGCCTGCGTAGGCTTTCTCCAGTGTCCAGGTCCTGAAGGTATGTGGTTTCTGCTATGCTAGTCTCCTGCAGGAGGTGCGCTTCTCCAGTGTGTGGCTTCTGCAGAGGTGGCTTCTTGAGCTCCTGCAGCTTCCCCAGGCAGCTTCTCTGGCAGTTTCCCAGAGGAATGCCACCAGCAAGGCACCTCCTTGTGGATGGCCTCCCCCACACTCCCTTGGGTGACTACAGTGAGTTGTGAGCTGCAGCGCCTCCCTGTGGACGTCTTCTCCTGACATCCCAGGGGGCAGATTCCTGGCAAGTGCCACCCATGAGGCAGCTCAGTGGTTTTCTGCCATTCACTGAGTCATGGCTGCATCTTCTCTGAGGTCAGAATCCCAGCCTTTGGTGGCAGGGCCCTCTGTCTCAGTCCTAGGAGTAGTGGCTGCTCTCTATATCTGCTGTTTCTGTATTCTCTAGAGTTCTCTTTAACTCAATATAACTCCCTGTTACTCCAAACCCCTGTTAATAATTCTTTCTGTTAAACTTTCTCTGTTCAACTTTCCATGCGGTTTCCATCTGCTTGGACACTGACTGATTCACAACCCCCTCCTCACTCACCATAATCCATCCACATTAGTTTTCTTTCCCTTCCTTCAACAGACCAAGCTTATTCCTGCCTTAGGGCCTTTGCACTTGCTGTTTTCTGTGCTAGGAGTACTCTTTCTTTGCACAGCTGGCTCCTTTTGGCCGTCCAGGTCATCCAGAGAGATCTTCCCTCACCACTCAATTTAAGCAGCACACCTCACCATCAGTCAGTATCCATTACCCTATTCTTTCCCATAGACTTATGATTTGAAATTTTTCTATGTGTTTATGTGCTTTTCATCTATCTCCTCCAACTGGAACATATGTGCCATGAAAACTAGGGCCTTGTCTGTCCTGTATCCCCATTGCTGTATCCCCAGAGTCTAGGATAGTGACTGGCAGGTACATAGTAGGTACTCAGTGAATGCTATTCAATAAACTGAATGCATTGGATGGAGGATAAGGTCCCAATGGGAAGCGGACAGGAAGCTGCACGAGGGAAGGAGTGTTTCCTCCAGGGAGGACTCTCAGTTCACACCATCTCTTGCCTGGTTGACGGGAAAAAGTAAAGCTAAATAAAATGACAAAGCAGTATCTGGTTAAATGCCAAATGAATGATGTGGACAATGATAGCTGTAAAAATCCTGCAGAAGGAGAGGATCAGTGTGGGCAGGGGTCCTTTGGGGAGGCTTCCTAGAGACGTTGGAGACTTCGTGGTGGATAAAGTTTAAAGAGCCAGAGGGAGGGACGAGAGTTGTCCCGTGAGACTGACCAGCTTCCACTCTCCACAGCTTTCCTTGGAAGATAAAGGAGCTAAAGGCAGTAAGGACCAAATCAGTAGGCAAGCTGTCCCTGGTGGGTGGCCAAAGGAGGAATGCCTCATCACCAAGGGGTATTTTCTTAGAGGGTCCCCGGCTCCAGGACTGGGTTTTTCCAGGAGTTCTGTAGCCATATGTGGCTGTAGGGCAAGTGTGTGCTCGAGACTCTCAGAGGGAACTTTCTTCTCTCTGGAGCTAGGAGGCTGGTGGTGCCTGGGCTGGTGGTGGGGGCAGTGCTTAGCTGGGATCTGCCACACAGAGCCTTAGTTTCTTAGTGGCAGTGGCAGCCAAAGAGCCAAAGCCTGCTAGGGCATGGCCACTGATGGGACCTGACTGTGGTATTCTCAGCAGAGAGGATAAGCATGGACAACCCTCCGGAGACGAACCCTCTGGGAACAAGGAGAGCCCACAGTGGTGAGGATGGGTATTAGGAGTGCTAACGCAGGGAGTCACTACACCCCTTGATTTCTGGACCCATATGTTATGGCTATGGGAAAAACAGCATCATGTATTGGTTGTGGTTTAAAACCTAAACCACATCCTATTGGAGAGCTCCTAACCTGCGGGGCGTGCTCTCAACAGGCTATAACTGAGGGTTCAGCAAGCCGTTCCAATATTCCATAAGGCCAGAGAATTCTAGGGCATATGGTATGTATCAGTTGGGGTTCAGTCAGGGAAACAGAACCATTATGAATGAAATGGGATGAAAGATTTACTATAGGAATGAAGAGCTAATGCACTTTGGGAGCTGGTGAAGAAGTCAATGGAAAGTTATTTTCTCTGCATCTCATGATGGGCCTGAAGTTGCCATAGGTCACAGAACTGGCAGTCAGGAAGAAAAACTGGACATGAAGTAGGGAGAACAAGGACAATTGAACCTGCCTGTGATGGTTAATTTTATATGTCAACTTGGCTATGCTACAGTAGCCAGTTATTTAATCAGTCACTAATCTAGATGTGGTTAACATCTGCAATCAGTTGACTTTAAGTAAAGGATTACCCGTGATAATGTGGGTGGGCCTCGTCCAATCAGTTGAAGTCCATAAAAGCAAAACTGAGGTTTCCCAGAGAGGAAGAAATTCTGCCTCAAGACTGCAGCATCCAATCCTGTCTGAGTTTCCAGTTTTCCCAACAGACTGCGGGAACTCAGCCTGCCCCACTCCTGCATATATTCCTAGCAGCGTTGAGCACAGGGCTTGGCCCAGAGTGAATGTTCGATAAATATTTCCTGTCTGGAAACGACAACCATCTGTCGGAGTTGGTGTGAACAGAGCTCTGCCTTGGGGCAGGGGCGGAAGCTGAGGGACTGAGGAGGGCCCTTCCTGCCCTTAGATCCTATGACAGTGAGCGGGAAGCTCTCCAGCTTAAGAATAGGTTGTTGGGAGACAAAGTGGGAAAGGAATCTGAGATCTATAAAGTAAAAATGAAAATTTAGGAGGAGTGCTGGAAGAGATGCAGCTTAGGGGAGAGATTCTGATGCTCAGCTTTGCTGGCGTGCTTGCTGCAGGTGAGGATCACGTTGGCTGTTCTGAGAGCTTTCCATAGCTGATCACCCTCAGCCACCCCGTGAGATCAGTGCTATTGTGATCTCGTCTCACAGATGGGAAGAGGAAGGAACAAAGAGGGTAAGTAGCTGGGAAAGGATTCATTTCATCCCCTGGGTGCTCCTTCTCCAGGCCATCCCCTCAGGCAAAGGGAAGTGGCCCCTTTGTCTATCTTATCTAATTCCAGCCCAGATCTTCACTAGTATCTTCCCAAGTTTGCCAAGAAAATCCCACAAGGCTGCATAAGTTTCCTGCCCCTCTGGGACCCACGCTGCGCTCTCCATCAGCCCTGGTGGTCTCCAGTGCCGGGACACGTTTCTGTGCGTCTTTACATTCAGACGGCAGAGCTGGCTTTGTGACCACATGTGCGATTCATAAAGTTTGCATTTTCACAGGACTTGGTTTCCAGAGCATTTGGCTTGAGCTCTACAACCTTTCAAGAATTTCAGGCTAGAAATGCCGTCCACAGATTGCTCAGCTCCATACATCCTTCCCACGGCTGTGAAGTTTGGCACGGGTGTTCCACTATTGCTCCGGGATTGGATTTTGGAGTTTTATTTTATTAATATTCTTTTCTGCAAGGATTTGGGGGGGGGGTGATCTGGACCAACACTGGTTTCCAGGTCCATCGTTCCTCCCCTCTAACATCCACGTTTGGCCTCTTTCTGTCATTTTTCACCCCGTTAGCCACGTTGACTCATGTCTTCTACATCCTGAGGGCTGCTCTTTGTGCAGTGCATGGAAATAAGTGTGAATATAGGTGAAGGAATATGTTTATAGTCTATAAATTTGCAAATTTACCATAAATTTGCAACCACATTAATTGGGTTTAAGAAGTATGTTTACGTTAATTTTCTTCTAAATCAAAATAGTTGTGACTTCAAGGTCAGCGCCTTGTGTTGTGGGATTTGATCTTGGTCACACTGGGGCTCCTGCCTTGACTGCCCCCCACCCTGTGCGCTGGTCCACAGCTATATTGGGCTCCTTGTCCAAGACCGCGAGGTCTGGGTTGGGCAGTGTTGCTACTCTGTGTCCTTCTTGGGCATCAGATTTTTGTTAATGCTGAGACCACTGGGTCCCGGGTCCTGCCTCCCCACATGGCTGTTTCTCTCAGAGGTCCACTGTCTCCCTGCCATCCTCCCAGGACACTGGACCTCACCAGTTATGGAGCCCCTGGGCCACCATTTTCTTCTAGTCGTGAGGACTCTCCCCTCTCTGTTATAGGTTGTGTTGCGTCCCCTCCAAAATAGATACATTGAAATCCAGTCCCTCAGAATGTGACCTTATTTGGAAATAGGGTCATTGCAGATGTCATTAGTTAAATTAAGCTGAAATTATACTGAAATAGGGTGGGCCCCTAATCCTGATGTCCTCATACGAAGACAAGAAGAGACGTGGAGACACACGGGGAGAAAGTCATGTGACGACAAAGGCAGAGGCTGGAGTTATGCAGCTGCTAGCCGAGGAAGGCCAGAGATCACCATTGCCAGCAACCACCAGCAGCCAGGAAGAGGCAAGGCAGGACCTCCCTGCAGGCATCGGAAGGAGCTTGGTCCTGCCGACACCTTGATTTCAGACTTCTGGCCTCCAGGACTGTGAGACAATACATTTCCATTGTTTTAAGCTGCCCAGTTTGTGGCACTTTGTTTCAGCAGCCCTAGGAAAGTAATATGCCCTCCACTTCAGGGCAGCAACTTTGCTGTCCTTCAAACACGCGTCCACATCCACCCTCCGGGAGGGTCCAGGATAACCCCTCCGCGGTGGGCATTTGGACTCATTCGGTGGTGGATGCCCGTTTCAGAGCGTGAGCGTTGCAAAGGTGATGCTGAGACTAGCCACTTTCCTTCCATGGACCAGTCCTGTTATTTAGTTCTGTCACTATTCAGGTCTAAGCAAATTTACATCATATGAGCCAGTGTCCAGGGCTAGTTAAAGTTTGGAGCTAACACGCAAACGCATGAATTTTCCTTTCAGTTTACTCCTCCACTGTGGAGACCAAGCTGAGACCCAGGTTTGATCAAAGATATTTCTCGGAATGCTGATGGAGCAGGGCTCTCTGTGGGAAATGACGGACTTGTGAAAGTCAAATGGTTGTGAAATGCAAACTCTTTCATATCTGTATGGCACATGGCAGCCATAATCAGAGCATGAGTTGTGGGATAAAGAAAGCCACCTGTCAGCTCCTTGTCCTTTGTATATCCAGAGAACAGTGTTGGGATATTGTTTCAGCTAGCCTTGGGCTCTGTGGGTACTGAGGGTGTAGCTCTGAGTTCTAGTCTTTCTCTCCTTGGTGCTCGTTCCAAAAAGTCTCAGCCTTGCATTTCTCACTCACGATCTCTCAACCACCCTCAGCATTCAGGCTCCATGTCTGACTGCCCCTCCTGGTCTTTAGCAACTTGATCAAAGGCCTTGGTTCTCACTCAGGCCTTGGAGACAGACGGCTTTCTTATGGGCTTCAGCTTGTAAGGACTTAGCCCTGGGCTGTTCCTGCTCTGTGAACTGGGGTGAACATAGGGAAGGCATAGGCTGAGAAGAGACAAGGTCCTAGGGCTCTGGAGGAATTTCTCCAGAATGGCCAATGGCTCACATAAGTTATGGTCAAAGAAGCTATAAGCCAGAGAAGCAGGGCCAAGCCTCAGCTCTGAGGTTCAGTCTTAGGCTGTTAGTCTTATAAGAACTGTTTATTGAGTAGATGCTATGGACCAGGGGCCATGTGCTGAGAAGAGTGACGAACAAACCAGATTGAAATTCCTGCCCTCCCACGTTTACGTTCAAGTGGATCGCAACAAGAGAATGGGCAGGAAGGCATGGTGGGAGGTCCTATGCTGGAAGCATTAGAAATGAACTGGGACATGGGGCACTCCGGGACAAGACCAGTGATTAGCACAGAGGCTGTGCAGTGCCTTGTGCTGGGGGTGTGTTTCCATGGAGGACTGGTGTCAGGCCATTGGAGTGGAGTTTAAGACCCCTGTGAAGACTAGAGGGTGGCTGTGGCAGATCTCATCAGGAGGTCATCCCAATTTCTGGATGCTTCTGGTGAGGGGGATGGAATTAATAAAATCTTCAGCTAAACAGCATCTTCCCATGAGATCTGAAGAAAAAGGAGACAAATAAACAGAAAGAGAAGAGGTGGAAAGAAAGGCTGATAGCGACTTCCTGGCCGCCGTTGCACAGAGACCACAGCCCCCAGGTGTGGCTGAGCAGGGCCTCACCCTGGGTGCCTGGGGAATAACCACCCACACAAAGACTTGTCTTCTCAGTTGCCAGCTGCCATGAGAGCCACACGGTGGCTTCCTGGGGCCTCACATGCTGGTGTCTGTGTTGGGGTGTCTGTGACAATTCAGGTGCTGGCTTCTGGTAATGGTCAGCATGAGAAGCATCCATCACAGACTGGCGTGCAGAGTGACTGGGAGGAGGGAGTCCCTAAGTGGACTCTCAATTCTCATTTTACAGAGCTCGCTCAGCCCAGCAGGCCCTACTATGCTCTGAATGAAGAGCTGCTGTGTGTCTGGTCTGAGCTTCCTAGGGAGGAGTGTTGGCAACATCTGCCAGCTGGCTGTGGCCACAAGCAGGTTGCCATGGGCAACGGCCAGCTGGAGGGATGTGTTAGCCTGGTGAACCAACTTCCAGGGAAGCCCTCTCTTCACTTTAGGACCTTCCAGCCTTTCACAAAAATACCTAATTCAAGTGACCTGAACCAACCGTTGGCTTCAATCAGAAGTATGCGATACACAACACAAATATCACACACACACAAGCTTTGGGGTTCACCATTGGCCGTGTGTTTTTGCAGACTGTTGATTGACATTACTATATCTGCACTGATCTCAGAACCGCATGATTCCCTTCCTAAGACAATCGTAAGAGCAGGATTCTGCTTTGGCTCTTTGTTCTTCAAAGTCAACTCTAGCCAAGAGGATGCTGCAAGCCAGGAATGGTTTCCCACTTTGGAGCCCTCATATTTTGTTCTTTTTCATCAATACTGCCTTATGAGATTACTTCCTTCTAAATGACCCAGAGACAGGCTGTGTTTGTGGAAGGCACGTGTGTGTGTGTGTGTGTGTGTGTGTGTGTTGTAAGCTGGCCTTCTGGAACTAAGGAGAATTAAATATTGAGGCACAAATGGTTTTGTTACATAGCTGCACTTGGTATTGGTCACCTCCCCTTACTCCCCAGGCCTTTAATTGTGCATACTTTAATCAGAACACACTTCTGGTCCATATGCATAAAATTTAACTTTGGCTCGTTTAGCAAGTTTGGCTCATTTACCTAAGCTTGGTAATTTTAGCTGTGCAGAAAGCTTTTTTTTTTAAATTAAAAGCCTTTTGAGATTCACATGCAGTTGTAAGAAATAATACAGAGAGATCCTCTGCCTGGTTAACTCAGTTTCCCGCAATGACAACATCTTGCAAAACCACAGAGAATTATCACAACCAGGATATTGATGATGATACATTCGAGATATGGAGCAGTTCCATCACCACAATGACCCCACCCCGACCCAGCTCCCTCCCTAGCCCCTGGCAACCACTACTCTGTTTTCCAGTTCTACAATTTTGAAAGACATGGTTTTGATCAGGCCAATCTTGGCAAAGTTGTGTTTATTCCTCACTAGCATCCTAAGCCCTCTGCCATTTGGACAGATATAAAGTTGAAGAAGCTATTCTCCCCACTCTTCACACAGTCAGCATCGTGCTGTGGGGGCTCATAGTGCTGCTTCTACAGCCAGAGCCCCACCTGGAGGAGTTACTAGCCACGTGACCTAAGACGAGTTACTTAACCTCCATACACAAAATGGGGATGATAATAATGGGACTCAGAGAGTTGTTGAGGGATTAACTGTGCTTCTCAAGCTTTAATGTCACATGAATCACTTGGGTCCTGTTAAAATGCAGCTTCTGATTCAGCTGGTGGGGCCTGAGAGGCTGAATCTCTAACAAGCTCCCAGGTGGTGCTGATGCTGCTGGTCCACAGCCCACAGTTTGTAGCAAGGACTCAGAAGAGTGCCCGATACAGAAAAAGCACTCAAGAATCGTGGGCCATGTTGTTCCAGCGTGAGTCTGAGCTATGTCGGATAGAATCTGGAGCAGTGAGCCTGAGCATCAAAGTTCAGAGCCTGGAATGCCCCTAGCTTTGCCAGTCCCAGGGCCAGACTGGACCCCGAGAATGAGGCTGATGGTCAGCCTTAACGGAAATGGGTGAGGGAGTGTGGATGTGCCCCTGGCCCCAACTCCCTGTCCCCATCCTGTTTCCTATAGGAAGAGGCACACCCCAGGAGTCACTTGGCTCCCTCACTAGCTTCTCCTGCCTCCAGAAATGCAGCTCCTGCAGTCTGCCTCCCTTCTTCCCCTGCGCAGGCAGAAGGGGGGTGACAGAAGCAAGACCACCGTGCCCAGGTGGCTGTGAGAAGCTCTCAACTGCCAAAGGTTGACTTGCCCTTAATACGTCAGGGATAATAATGGGGATGATAGCTGTGCCCTGATAGCCCTACAGTGTGCCCTCATGGAGTCTCCAGGCCTCAGGTGGCCGTGGTTTCCAGTCCTGAGCTGGCAGCCTAGGGCAAGGTGAGCAGGCTGGAATTTTTCTGTCCAAGGAAACTCAGAATGCCATCTTCCAGACATTAAGTCCCACTGGTTGTAAAAATGCCAACAGCACATAAGTACAAAAAGTTAAAGTGTCACCCTCCTTTCCTTCCCTTCCTTCATGCTCCTCTCAAGGAGTAACCACTATCAACCGATTGGCGGGTTTCTTCTCAGTACTGTTTCTATGGGCACACAAATATATATTGTTGTAGAACCAATAATGAGTCATATCATACACATTGTCTGACAACTTCACTAGCTCTTTCCACTTCATAAATCCTGGCCCTTTGTTTCATATCCACATGGAGGCCTGCCTCATTCTCCGTACCAGCTACATCCAACAGCAGGGATACACCAGAGCACAGTAAACTGTGCTCTACTAACCGACACTTGGTTGATCTCTGAATTTTTAACCTTACAGGTTGCAGTGAACACTCTCTAGGACAGATGCCTGAAGGTGGAATTGCCAGAGCAAAGGGTAAGTGCATTTACAGTCTTGGTGTGTCGTGCCCTCCCAAAAGATCGTACCCTCTGCTAGCTGCCTTCCACTTAGAGTGCGTATGTGTCCACTGGACACATGCCTACTATTGCGGGTTATCATCAAGCTGTTCATTTTTGTTGATCTGCTGGGGGAGAGACAATGCCTCCTGCTGGTTTTAAGTTGCACTTCTCTGATTGCTAGAAAGGCTGAGCAGCCCTCCTGATGTTTGTTTGCCGTTTGCAGCTCATGAAATGGGGTTCCTAGTGGCCCCCTGGCTACCAGCTCAGCTCACCACTGAGGAGGCACCACCAAGAACGCTGCCAGAGGAGGTAAGCAGTATTTATTTGTATAATGTAAAGACTCTGCTGCAGAAGCACAGTTGCTGCAGCCCCCAGAGGGCCTGCAGCTCATGTTGGAAGAAGGAAGCTTCCGTATGACACCAGACCCTTTCTGTTCTGGTAACTGTTGATCGTCATTTTGTGTCTGGGAGGGTGCAGCTTCAGCCAGCCCGCCTGCGTCCAACAGGAGGGCCATTCATGGATCCGCATGGTCCAGTGTGATGGGGCCAATGGGAAGAGCCCCGGTTCCGGGGCCAGCAGACCCAGGTTCAAATCCTGACTCTCCCTGTGGAGGGCACGGTGACCTTCCCTCAGCTCTCCTCCTCTTCTTTGCCGTCTTGCAGCTTTCCACCTGCCTCACCCTGTCCTTAGGCCTCTCTGTACCCCGGTCTTTGTTTTTGCCAGCATCTCTGCCAGCCCCTGGGAGCACTCTTCTCCTCTGCCCTCAAAGGGAACTCGTCTGGATGTTCATATTCACGTTCCTCCCACTAGCACCCACTGGAGCAGCTTCAGTGCCGCCTCCCAGGAGAGGCAGGAGCTCTCGCCTGGGTCCCAGCTCATATCCTCTTGCCTTTGCAGAATGCCACCTGGTGCTTTGCGCCTAGGAACCTTCATGATGTCCACACCTGAATGTGTTTCTCCCCAAAGCTTCTCCTCCTGTGTGCCATGTCTTAGTAAGTGGTGTCGATTAGTCACTTGAGCCAAAGACCTCAAGAGTCAGCCCTTGGGTCCTCCATTTCTGTTGCTAGAAACTTTCCATGACTCCCGTTTGTCCACTGAATAAAATCTGGGTTCTTTGGAAATTTCCTAACTGAACTTCTTGATTTTCCTCACTGATTTCCCTGCATGTATCCTACAGTCAAGCCAAATTGGGCTACTTACAATTACTCGAATAATTATGTACTTGCTGGTCTCTGCACCTTGAGCAGGGTTTTTCAACCTCGAAACTATTGACATTTTGAGACAGATAATTCTTTGTGGTGGGGGGGCTGTCCTGTGTATTGTAGGATGTTTAGCCCCAGCCTCCCTGGCTGGCTCTACCCAGTAGCATCACCTCCCCAGTTGTGACAAAAATGTCTCCAGACACTGCCTGGTGTCCACCCTGGGAGACAAAATTGCCCCCTGTTGAGAACCACTGATGGAGAGTCATATTGTTTCATCTGTCTGGAAAGCCCTCTCTCATACCTCCCCACCTCTAATTTGTAATTTAGTGATAAATTTGAAAAAACAAATTACAGTAAGGGATATACTGTGATTGTTATATGCACAAGTGAGTGAGGACTGGAATAGAATATGCAAAGATGAGCATAGTTATGTAAGCTGTGTTTCTTTGGGGTTCTCTTGTGTGGGGCTAAAAGTGTGGCACTTTTTGCAGAACCGACCTGCATTTGGCTGTCTCCCACCTCCACCTATCATTGTAGGATTCTTGTCCCAGAAATGGTCTCTCGTGGCTTCACAAAAGGATCCCATGACGGACTAGTTGGCCCTCCCATAGAATCTGCCCTCGGCCGCAGATGCCTGTGAGGCTGAGTGATGCCCATTCGTGAGGCACCAGGTCCAAGCACCGAGCTCCTCCACGAGGCACACTGATCCTTGTGGTCTCGAAGTGGCCTTGCATCTGTGGGAACTCTGTGCCATGGTCTCTGTGTTCTCTGCAGAACTGTGGAAATGTGATTCTAATGAAACTGCACTTTGTTGCTTAAACAGGTATCCAAGGAAGGCAGGGCTGGGACTCAATCCAAATGACAAATG
Organism: Equus caballus; assembly: GCF_041296265.1. Lineage (NCBI taxonomy): Eukaryota > Metazoa > Chordata > Mammalia > Perissodactyla > Equidae > Equus > Equus caballus. The sequence goes on along the minus strand of NC_091697.1, from coordinate 56,029,535 downwards.
CCACGACAGACTCATCATTCTGACCACCTTGGTGTTGTTATTGACCCAGCGTGTCATGCATGATGCTCTCCAAGAAGGCCCCTGGTGGCCTGCCCACAGCTCACCAGACATGCCTGAACATGTGTGAGTCCCAGTGGTGAGTTTGGGCCGATCTGCAATGGATACTTCACTGCAGTGGGAAGTAGGATTATGAATAACTTTATTTGAAATCAAATTTTCTTAAACATGCTTGTTATTCTTTTTTTTTAAAAGGATCAGATCCATCTTCCAGTCCAGCCTCCAAGACTTCTGAGCTTTCATTAGACCTCTCTGCTCCATATGCTGGAAGGTAGGCTCTCACTCTCCTCAGGGGCCTCCACTTTGAGGTCTCATGGAAACTTTAAAAGGCTCTGCTCTGTAGTATGGTCATTTGGGTACTTTTCTCTCCCCCTCTAATGTGTATACTCCTTGAAGACACAGAGTGCTCTAAACTCACTTGGGTGCCATCATAGTTCGGTGAAACTCCAGCTGTGTGACAGGACTCCATGAGGACATAACGTTCCTCATGTACCATGAACTGGCAACAGAGGTGAACTGTAGGTGACATGAGGTCCTTCCATGGCACATCCAGGATACTGGAATCTTTGACTTGCTCTGTCATCATTTCATTGGGATTCACTGGGACCCTGGCCAGCTCTAATGACTCCTCCATCTCAGTGTCCCATCTATAAAATGGGGGAAACAGCCCCTACTCCAGGGGTCTGGCGAGACTCTATATTTAAGTGCACTGAACCATGGAGAGCAAAACTTCCCCATTTATTAGAGGGCTATTTTCAGCAATTTGTGCATTTTAGACCAGGAAATAGTGGTGTGGTTTTTCAGTAAAATACCCCAGTGATCGCCTGTCTTCAGATATCTTTCACATAAAGAGCTCATGTTCAGGAAGAACTCAGTAGGTTGGAAGTGAGGATTGAAATCCAATTCCAGGCATTCCTGGCCTACATCCCTCTGCTCCTCAGATGTCTTCCTGTCATTTGGGGAGACTTCTGGGAGCAGGGACCAACTTACAGCCACGGCCGAAAACTGGGGCCCTTACTCCGGGACAAAGGGGTTAGGGGAAGATTCAGGAAAAGCTTTGATTTCTAATAGAAGCCTGTTGTTCAGGAAATCAGAGTGAGTTTGGGGTCAGGTGCCTTCATCATTCAGGAGCCTAGCTGAGAGTAGTGAGGGATCTGGGGATGGTAGATGCTGCTTGTTAGGAAAAGGAAACTGTTCCCTTCTCCCCACCTTGCTGATTTCAGAGCATTGAGAGTACAGAGGGTGGTGACAAGGGTGAAGGGAGGAAGGAGTTTGATGGGAAGTATAGCTCTAATGTCTCACTTATCCAGAATTATGGCAATAAGATTTACCATGAGTGGATTTCCCAGAGTATAGAATATCAGCCCTGTGAGCAGATTTTGAAAAAGTGTAGTCATTTGGGAAGGAAATCTTTCTCATAGGTATTGTGCCTTGTCTGACTCCCTAAGGGGAGTATGTGGAACAGCATTTTGCTTCTTCTGTCTTTCAGCTTTATGGCCCATCACCTGCACCCTGAGCTTTAGCTGGTCTCATGGGTTCTGAAACTTAGCCCACACCTTTTCATCTCAGAGCCTCAGTGCCCTTGTCTCCACATGTCGGCATCCTATGCGTCGTCAGCTCTGTATCCTCCCGAAAGCATTGTTTGGCATCTAGCACACACAGTAAGTGCCAAATAAACATCTTAGAATGAACAATGGAGGGCCGTGAAAAGCCCTGTCGTTTTAAAGTTCTGTCCAGTTGGCAAAGCACATTCATTGTCATTTTTGAAACAGTAATGTCCTCAGGGCCATCCAGGAGGGGGAAGTCCTGTTCCTGGCTTCCCTCACTCTACAAACATTTCATCACCTCCTCCTTTCTCCTAACATGATGCCAGGCACCAGAGGCAGAGAGACAAGTCAAACCTGGTCCCTCCCCTCCAGGAGCTCACGATCTAAAATTAAGATAAAGAAAGTGGACACAATTCAATGTGGCAAGTGCCCTGCTGAGGCCTGTCCCCCATGCCAAGGAGACTAGAGAAGAGCGTGGCTCCCCTACACTTCATAACCTAAGACAAAGGTATTTTTAAAATTCTCTCTGATTTCCATCATCCTCTCTTTTCTGTCACTTCTTGATATACCTGGTCCACCTACTTCTTACCATTTCTCCTCCCCTCTTCTAATCTGCTGTTTCTAATCGACTCATTTCTAGGAAATTGGTTGAACTTGTATCCTTTCTTTACAGCAGTGGGTTTCAGCTCTGCCTGGCTGCACATTATAGGCACCCGGGAATCCATTTAATCCCCATCCTGCCTCCCAAGCTCAGAGATTCTGAACTAATTAGTCCGACTCGGTCCCAGTCTCCTAGCTGATGCTGACATGCAGCCAGAGTTTAGAACTGTTTTATGGGCAATTCTAAATCCATAGATTCTGACAAGCCTTGGGGATGGCCCTAGTCTCACCTGTGGAATTAAGTGCATGGGCTTTATGACTACTCTTTCCTAAGCACAGAATCTATTTTTAAATCTCTGGGGTGTGAAGACACAGTCCTGGCCTCTCTGCAGGTTGTAGCAGCCAGTGGAAGAGTCAAACAGTAGAGCAGCCCAGGGCCAAGAAATGGCCCCGTCCACACTCCGAGATGTCTTAACACCTCACAAGCAGTCCTGATGGTGGTGGGGGTAATTCCTAATCAGGTGTTTAAAATCTCAGCTAATCAGTGTTGGTGTTAACAAGGGGCCAGAGATTTTATCATAATGGCCAAATCATCCAAACTCAGGAGTCTATAAACTGGAAAGCTTCAAGACTTATGGTTTGGAAACTGAATATGAGCTATTTATACAGCCAGAAAAGTTCAATGTAACCTGACATCTGTGAAATATTTCTAAGAGGGCAAAGTTACCGAGGTAGTGACAATCTGCCACCTTCTAATTTCTGAAATATCTTCTCCCCAAAATCAGCCTAGTTAGCCTCTGGCTATATGCAGCTGTCAGTGATGGGAGTCCCTAAGCAGCCATCTGGTGCTATTTGGCATCCTGGTAGAAGATTATTTCAGTCACTTGGCAATCATTTATTGAGCACCTACTATGGGCCTGGCAGAGAGGAACGCGGACATGGATAAACACACATGTCATCCTGGAGGCACTTGCTGTACAAGTACATTTTCTCGTGTATAAAGAGTGAAATCACGACCCAGGAGATCACTAACAGCTGCCGCGTCCACCGCACAGGCTCACAGAGCAGCAACAAGGGCTGAAGAAGTCAACAAGGCAGGAAGTGCTTCAGGGCTCTGTTCCCTGAGCCTGACACACGGGGCAATTGGCATGCCTCTCTTGCTTTCACCCAGGAATAGGTAATGTGAAGATTAAACAGAGCAATTTAATCCAACAGGTAGGTAACAAGCATCAGCTCTGTGAGAGGGGAGGCGGAGGTGAAATACTCATGGTCTGTGACCTGAAGGAAGTCACGGCTTGGGGATGGAGGGATGGCAAGTGCTTGGGTTAGTCTAATACAATAATAATAATTAAATATATATAATTCAATAATAATTCAATTCCAATTCAATATAGTAGTAATAATAATAATGGCAGCTACCCTTTGGTGACCGCTTGCTGTGGGCCAGGCACAGTGGTAAATTCTTATCATACACATATATCACACCCATTCTCTGATGTCCTTGCACTTGTCATTGTCAATTTACCTTTGAGAAAGCTGAGGCTGTGACAGGATCTCACAACCTATATGGAACCTTCCTGAGATCCAAATCCAGGTCTACTTTCTCCACAGCCTGGGCTCTCAACCTCTGTCATGCATCCTAAGAAGAGAGGCATAGAGCAGACCCTCTGGGGATGGAGGGGGCAGAGGACACCTCTGGATAGGGGCTGGATTGGGTTCTCCCAGGAGCAGCCCCTGAGATGGGGACTTGAGGACAAGTAGCTTGTTGGGAGGTGATCCTAGGAACACTGGTAGGGAGTAGGGACGTGAGACAGAAGGGAAGGGAAGAACACCAGTCAGGGTACATAATTGAGAAGTTCATCCTGTCGGCAACTGGATGTCAGTCCTACTGGTGCACTCAGATGATGCAGACTATGCCTCAGAGTTCTCTTCCCTGAGCGGTGAAGAAGTGGGGATATTTATCCCCATGCCACCACCTGTCATTCATTGAGGGCGGCTTCTAGGGGCATGAACTCTCAGGTACTCTGGCTCCCAGCAGAAAAGGGCCCCAGCAGGGAGCATCAGTGTTCTCAGTGAACAGCCTCATGCATGGAGGTGCATGCACAGCTCTGGGCCTGTCTCTGGCTGTGGCCCCTGGAGGCCCAGGGATGCAGGATGCAATGCAAGTCCTGCCCTCACCTACACTGGGGAGGCAGCGGGTTGTGCTTGAGCCTGGAGACCCACACCACTAACTCCTCTTCTGAATTAGAGGTCTCTGGGCTCCACAGGGCTGAGTTCAAGTGCGCCAGAGAGGAACTTCCAACCCGTAAATGGGCATCGGTACTTTGCAAGCCTTCCTTTGATAACCAGAATGATGTTCCAGCAATTTGGAGATCAGTGATCTGGGAGTTTGTTAGTAAGCCAGCGTAGAAGCCTTTGTAGACGAGTTTTACAGGCCGTGCTGGATTTCAGGGTAGTGGACCTGGATTTGAGTATCAGCTTTGGTAATGTCAACCAGGCCAGTCTTTCTGGGTTCTTATTGACTGGCTAACCTGCAGTATCCCATCTCATCCAGCGTACTCTCTGGGGAACATGGGTCAAATGACCCATTGTTTGAGCTCTTCCGAAGTTCGTGAATAGAGCTGCTGCCAGGAGGCCTCCTGAGCTGGGTCCCAGACGCCGCATTGCAGTCCTTTCCAGGGATGGATGCAGAGTGGTGGAAAGGAGCTTGGGCTTGGCAGCCAGGGGCCCGGATGGAGTCCTGCTCTGCTGTTTACTGGCTGTATTGCTCTAGGCAGATCACTTAGTCATTCTGACCCTCAGTTCCCCCATTCATAGGGTGGGGATAAAAATACTCAATTCTTCGGAGTCTCGTGAGAAGTAAGTCAGATAGTGCGCGCACAATGCTTTGAACGGTGTGCAGTAAAAAGCAAGGACTCGGTAAATGTTATTTCTTAATAACACTTTGTCCTGACAGGGATCCCACTCGCTGGAGGCAGGAGGGAGCGCTCAGGTGCTCTGTGAGCCACCTGGAAGAAGTCCTGACGTCATGGCAGCAAATGCTCTTTGCTTGTCTCTGTGTTTGTCAGGCTTTGTTCTCTTCCACGATTAGACATATCAGGTTCAAAAGAGACATTGTCTCACACTAGTGAATAGTTTAATAGCCTCCCTCCAAAGATGCGGGAGACTTTATCAGCTTCTTAAAATGTTGATGACGTCTCAGAGAGAGAGTGTTAGGGAGCCACTCCTAAATAAATCATTCATCCTGCCATACCTGAGCCCCACCCTAGGCTGGGAGGTGGGAGCCTGTGGCCCCGGCACAGTGGACTGGCTTGGGGGTCAGTCAGGGGGCACATGCTGTGGGTGCCCATGGGCTGGCCCCTAACCAGCTGTGCCAGGAAAGATGAAAAACCTGACTCGAATATCAGAGGGTAGAATAGGGCTTAAGGAGCTAGAGAAAGGAAAAGTCATGCCTTTCAAACTGGGGCTCAAGCTTGCAACTCAAAGGTGTGTTCAGACAGGCCTTGGGTCAGGCCAGAGGATGCCAGGCAGGCCAGCTCTGGAGCTGGGAGGCTGGTGGTCACCGAGGAGTTGGTGGATACTGCGCCCTCGCCTTCCCTCTCTAGAAGTCCTGCTTGCCAAACTTGGTGACCTTGGCTGAGTCCCTCCTGGCTTGGTGTCAGCCTCTGGGCTTGAGCAGCATCGAGTTCCATTTCCCTGTCTGGTTTGGGGTGCAGACCACTTAAGTCAGTGTTCTATGTGTGAGCGGCTCCTCTTTTGTTTTCCCAAGGAAATCCAACCAACACTCTCTTTCTTTTATCCCTGAATGCATATTCCAGCTGTCTGATGTTGGGGGCAGACCCGTTAGGTGACAGAGGACCCCTGCTCCCATCTCGGGGGGTCAAGGGGAGCCCTGCCCCGTCAGCATTTGATGAGATCTGACACTTTCTCACTTTCCCTGCAGGAGGGCAGCAGCCTATGGAGGAAGCAGAACTTATTTAGAAGAAAGAAGTTTCCAAAAAATCGAGAACAGTATCAGAGGCTTTTAACAAACACAACTGGATTTCATATTTATTCTGCTTTCATAATAGGATTTGACCTATTCTGAAATGAACTATTTTTTTAAATTATCCGCCAGATCTCACAACAGAAGGCATTAGGTTTTTTTCTCCCTCAAATCAACATTTTAATTTTAGAGACACAGTTAAAAGAAAATCACTGAGACTAAGGTATCTAGCATTTCGAGATGAAACAGTGAAACTTTAAAATGGGGAAGTTCACCAGGCCAGCCCCCCATCCCTGGTTTGGCCAATTTGTAGGAAGTGACCTTCTCAGAAGGATTGGAAGTCTGAGCAAAGCCAACCACTAGCTTCCAAATTGATTTTCAAACCAAAATTGGAACAGTTCTCAAATGCTCCTGGGATTTGGGACTATTAATACCGAAGAACAATAAGAAGGAAAAAGTGAGTGTGTAAGAGGTGATTTATGACCCAGAGGAAGTTGCAAGCTCGGAAACTTGTATGCAACCCAATCACAGACCCCTCTGGAGAGGTTCCAGGGAAGAGATGGAGAATGTAAAGGGAGAGCATTTCCGAGGGATATTAAAGCTTATAAAAGGAGGTAGTGTGGGCTTTGGGCCTGAAATGAGCGAGCGAGGAGCTGACCATGTTGAACTTCTCATAACCACAGCAGGTTTCTGTGCAGCTGTCATCGGCGCCTGAGACACCCCACGAGCCTTTCCTTGTATTTATTTCTTACTATTAGTTCATCACCGAGCAGGTTAAATGGCAGGAAGAGTCTCCCCATCAGAGTGTGGGACTGTGACTGCTGCTGCCTAAACCTGTGGTCTGTCTCGGGTGTCACGTTCTCGGGTGTCAAGGCTGTGGCTCCAGCTGCTAACCCGTAAGACCAGCCATGGCCAAGGTGCAGTGGCGGTGCACAGGACAGCGAGGTCGGGCCCCCAGAGCCCGCCCAGGTGTTCGGGGATTGGACACCTAACCTCGCCTTGGTTTTCATAGTTTGTGTGAAAGTTATTTATTATTATTTATAGCTTTATTGAGGTAGACTTGATATACAATAAATTACACATATTTAAAGTGTGCTGCTTGCACACGTTATACATGTGTATGTCTACAGACATGTGCATATACATATGTGTCTTTACTTGAAGGACTAGAGAATCAGATAATCCATACAATGTTTTGGCTGTGTGCAGGGCATTCCTGTGGGATGTCCACCAATCACATTTCTTGGGAGTAACAAAAACAAGAGGAGGAAAGTCTGCTGAGATGGGCTTCCAGCTATCAATCCTTGAGAGACAAGAGGTGGGACCAATTGCAAATAGACCCAAATTCCCCAAATGGCCAGGAAAATGTCTCTTTCTAAAAATGAGTAGCAGGTAATAATCCAGTCTAGGAAGTCAAAACAATACCTTGCACTCGTGCAGTTTTTTTATAGTTTTAAAAATGTTACACTACCAGGATTTCACTGTGGAGGTACAATATATCTGGGTTGTTGTTATGATTATTACTAGTCATCATTTACCAATTCTGCTTCTTGGACATCATTCTATGGCTAAATGGGAGAGGGTAGAAGGGATTCATGTCACTGGAGGGCTGTGGCTGTTTCTAAGACTGGAAGTCCCACTGAGGAAGCCTCTGAAGTGTTGACCAGACGACTTTTCACTGTTAACACTACTTCCACTCACAGCATCCACCTCAACCCTCCGCTGCCCAGACTGCGCCTCCAGATAACGCACATGGCTGCCAGCAGAATGATAATGGAGAAAATACTGTGTGTTTAATCAGTATCATCCAAGGAAAGGGGTGGGAGGAGGGCAGGGGTGCAGAAAGGTCTGGGAATGGGGAGAGATCTAGTATATGGAGAAGAGTCAAGCCTCATAAAGGCATTTTATGGTGTGGCTAGGACCAGAATTGTTGGCATCACGTGTTTACTGGTCCCCCAGGATCTGCAAGAACTGGGAAGTGCCTCCACTCCCAATCTCCCCTTTTGCCAACTGCATTCTTGCTGACTTAGCAGTTCTTCAGAAAGTCACCTCTGCTCTCACTTGGAATGTTTAAGTTCGATATTCATAAACGGGATGAGGAAGAAACTTCTAAAATCAAGGGCTTGGCTCGTTGTGGAGGCAAAAGTTCTGTTTGGAGGGAGCATCTGGAAAAGCACCCCCTCAAGTATGTGTTGAATCGCTGGGTGGTCGGCAGCGCCAAGGCAGGGCGAGGCCAGGCTTTCCGATGTCTTCCCAGAAACGGCCTGGCGGGAAGGTCAGCTCCTTCCTCATCAAACTCCTCCTGACCAGAGGGCAGATACCACCCTGCACTTTGCGGTCCTCCACACTGAATGGGGTGAGCACGGAGGCCCTAGGTTCTGCAGTGACTTCTGCACTTTGGAAACAACGTGGAGCGCACAAGTAGGGGTGCCCTGCAAGAATCACTTCTCTTTCACGGCCCGGCTTGGGTCCAGGATGTCTCAGTGGGTTTGAAACGAACAAGAAGTAACACCCTTCCTGCAATGTCAACAAGCCAGAGGGTGACCTTGAATGCTCCGGTTTTAGTGCTGTGACCTAGGACGTCAGCCTGGCAGAGGCTTCGTGCTGAATGCTGGTGATTCTCTAATGGCTGGAAGAGACCGGTTAGGTTTTATTAAACATCCTCTGCCTTCACTTTTTAAGGGCATTGTTACTTTATTTATTTTGCCAATAGGTAACATATGCTCATGATACAAATTTCAAAAACACCGAAAGGGAAAACCACGGGAATTCTTCCTTCTTCTCCTGACCCCCTCTCCCCCAGTTCTCCTTCCCAGAGTAAACCGATATTTCAGATTCTTGCATGTCCTTCTAGAGGTGTTTTTTGCACAATTGAGCAAATATGTAAATAGATAATCCTTTTGTTTACCTCCCCGCTCTGCCCAAAACAGTAGCGGTAGCAGGCTGGTTCTACAGAAACAGACTCTGAGATGGAGATCTCAGGGCAGGAAGTTAACTGGGGAGTGCGCTGGGGCCAACATCTGTGAGGGGGAGAGGGAAGCAGGACTGCGCAGAGGGAGGAATTAAACTGGGATGCAATACAGCTGAGGCCTCAGCCAGCCCCACGGGGAGCTCTGGAGCTGGGATGCCCTTCAGAGTTGCCCCAAATTGGGCTAAGGGGAGCAGGCCTCTGATCCATCATTGTATGTGGGTGTAATCTTTGGTGAGGCAGCTCTCTTCAGCCCTGGGCAGCCCCTGGAGAGGGACTTGGGGACACTCCAACACTGTCGGCAGCCAGGGGATCTGGATGGAGCTGGCACAGCATCCACTCCAGCAGCATATGACGCACATTGCTCTATACATGCATTTTTTCACTTTACAGTAGATCTTGAAGATTGTTCCACATCGGTACATGAATAACTTCCTTCTTCAATTTTTAGTGGCTGCAGAGCGTTCCATTGTGTGAGGATAGCATAAGTTACTTAGTTCCCTCTGGATGGACATTTAGTTTGTTAGCAGTCTTTTGCAATTACATCCAATTCCTTAGTGTAGATTTGTCTCTTCACACACTTGCAAGTATATCTTATAGTCAAATTGCAGGGTCCAAGAATATGTGCACTTTTAATTTTGGACAATACTATCTAGTGCCATCCAGTCAGGCTACATGTGTTTACACTCCCACCAACAATGTATGAGCTTGTCTGTTTCCCCAACTCTTGCCAACACTATGTTATTCCACTTTTTTATTTTTCCTAATCGGAAAGATTAAAAATGGTATCTCATGGTAGTTTCAGTTTGCATTTCTATTTTTATGACTGAGATTAAGTATCTTTTTGTCATGTTTAAAAGTAATTTGCATCTCCTTTTTTGGTTATAGCCTTTGATTTATTTTTAGTTGTTGGCCATTTTCTTGTTGATTTGTAGAAACTCTTTATATACCATGAAAATTAGACCTTTGTAATGTAAATAGACAAATTCACCCTTTAACTAACTTTGGCAGACACAAAACACTGTTCTGTATTTAGGGACCTTTTAAGGAGTAGGTTCTGTGGCATCTCTGGGTCCTGTGCATGACCTATGTTTTTCCATCCACTACTGAATCTTCATGCTGAGGATGAAGCCAGTCCCAGCTCATCAGCCCTCAGCAGGGCGTGTCCTACTTTGGCAACACAATAAGTTCTGCAGTTTCCCTGGGAATTTTCAAACTGGGCTTGGTTTAGTGTGATCCTGAGCTTCTCTGTGGCCTCCACAGTCCCTGTTCAGTCCCAGCATAGCGGTCCCACCTGTCTCGCATCTTTCTGTCTCTTGGGTGACTGCCCCTGGAGCTGTAACACGTTCTGTGACTTGGTCCCTATGAGGACAGAGCGAGTTGAACTTGGGTGGAGCTTCTTATGGAGTGCTCTATTTATTTTCATGGGCGTGGGAGTTGGACAGACCTGGGTTCAAATCTTCCCTTTGTCACTTAACCACGTCGTCTTGCTATTTAGCTTCTTTAAGGTAAAATTTCTCACCTATACAGTAGAGAAAATAATAGGTATCTCTATGGGTCACTGAGAGGATTAGATGTGATAATGTCTAAACTACTCAATTTGGCATACAAGCTGCCTCTCTTTACCCCTTCAGCCTCCCCTCTGCCCAGTTTCTCCTTGCTGCTTGCACTCCAGTCACACTGAGTGTCTTTCAGTTCCTGGATAGCCAGGCTCATGCTAATGCCAATTTATCCTGCAAGTTTCAGAGTAGTCTCCTCTTTAGGGAAGCCTTTCTGGCTCCCCTGCTCCCCGGAATGATATAGTTGCCCCTTCCATATTCAACTCTGGCATGCTGGATTATAGCACTTCTCATACTTATCATTTCCTGTCCACCTGTCTTCCCTCATTAGACTGAGAGCACCATGAGGACAGGGCCACTGGATCTCACTTCTGGGCCCATATATATCCAGCAGGCACTCAGCAAAGCTTTACAGGAGGACAGCTGGATCAGTTAGATGGACAGTTGAATGGAAAAATGGAGGGATGGGAGGATGGATAGATGGATGGATGGGTAGATGGGTGGGTGGGTAGATGGATGGATGATGGATGGTTGGGTGGATGGGTGGAGGGAGGGGTAGATGGGTGTATACATGGGTAGATGGGTAGGTGGTGGTGAATAGATGGATGATCGATGATGGATGGATGATGGGTAGCTGGATGGGTGGATGGATAGGTGAATGGATAGATGAGCTGCCTGGGGTGTCATCTGATGCTCTGGGAAGGGCTTCATTGATTTCTGAAGGCTCTAACTTGCTAATTTCAAAGAAGGAGAAAGGATTTTCCACAGAACAGTCGAAACCTGACAAGAACAGCCTCTTTTCAGCAGAACTCAGGCCTTGATACCTTTTTTTAATCCACTAAGAAAGCATGGCTGATTGGCTTGGCTTACCCAGGCTCTCCATACCCAAAGCAGGTGAAGCTGTGTGCTATTTTGAGGCTCAGTGTCCTTACTCTGTCAGTAGAGAGCCCTCAGGGAGCCAGGGAGGATGACTGACATTAAAGAATCTTATTTACTCTTCTGAAAACTTATTTACAGATTGAGTGAAAAGGTGAGCAATTTACTACCTACATATTTTGAAAATCATTAGGTATGCTTTTCTATAAAAGCCAGTCATTACCTACCAAAAGATTAATCCTCAAAGGTTTTACAGTAGCACTCAGAGCTATAGTACTTATACAGGGAAAGTCTTCATTTCCTGCCAACTTGAGGAACACGGCGCTCCAGGTGAGTGAGATTTATGTATAACCGAGGCTTGGTCTTTAAATACTCATTTTATTTTTCCAACACAACTGTTATTTCAAAGCATTTTTGAAATCTTTCTTTTCTAATTTCCTTCTAGTCAATTTAGGACAAGTCATTTTTTTTTAATGTCACTGCCTAGTAAACAGAGCACCTTAGACACAAGTTACCGATTTCATGAAGACTCAGGGTTATCGTTATAAATAAACATTACTTTCCCGGGTTCTTGGATTCAGCGATGTTTTCATTACTCTAACTGCTCTGCTTTGACTAGCAGTTCTTCTCCTTTTCCTTTTTATTCCATGCCCATTTGTGTGTCTCCCTTTGTTCTGCGTGTGTCTCACGTTGTGCGTGGGCCACCTGATACCCACTTACTTCTCTGAGGCCTTTTTCATAGCTTTCTGGAGCTAGTGGAAAGGTTGACCTTACTGGGGTCTTGTCTCCATGTAGTCCAGACATTCTCACAGGAGACTGGGAACCAAAGTGTTCTTGTGTTTACTTAGGGCTGCGGGGATGTCTGTGAAGAGGCTGAGCAACACCAAAGAAGCCTGTCATGGAACAATCTGTTGCAGCTTTAAAAAAAGAAAAAAAAAAAAAGCAATGGAAAGAAATTGCTCAAGGACTGATTCCATGAGGGAACATGGAGATTGTTATCCAAGGAATATTGATTCTAACGTTCAGGCTTATTGTAAACATGATGAAAACAGAGCTGAAATGCTAGCGCTCTGCATGGAGAGCAAACCCTCATCCCATGCCCCAGGATTCTTTGGGAGAGTAGGCTCTCCCTGTGGGCGGATGGGAGTCTGCCACTGGTGCAGTGAGGTGAGTGGTGGATGGGACTGTGGGTGGATGTTCTCACCACCAGCCACCCCGACCTGAGCCTGGCTGAGCCCTCATTGGGGTCAATGTCAATGGAAGCCAAAGGGACCATGGCTACTCATATGATGAAATAACAATAGCTATCGCTTTTTGAATGTTTAATATGTTTCAATACTTTGCACACGCTTCTCAATGCATCCTTACAATAGTCTTTTAAGGTCTATTATTATCACTACCTTATAGATGAGGAAACAGACTCAGAGGGATCAAGGCCACGCACTAGTAATTTTGTCTAACTTCAGAGTCTGTGCACCTAACCCACCAGGCTTTGCTGGCTCTGATCAGTGGTCTGCAGTAAGCTGATGGGATAAGCCAAGTGGTAGTCCTTTGGCCTCTGGCAGCAAGAAGCTGGATGCTCCAGAGCTTGCTAGATCTGTCATCAGCCCCGTCTTGCCCAACTCAAGTGTCAAGAGAGAATCTACAGGCACCTTCTTACCTGTAACCCCTGAGACCTAGGGCAGCCATGTGTCTCCCCATATGATAGACGCTCCTCTGCTGCTCACGGTTATGGGAGGGAATCCGAGAAATGTTCAACCAAGGTTTGTGCTCATATGGATTGTCCCAAGTAAGGCAGTACTAGCACCTAGTGACAATGTACCGACATTGTTGAACAAGTGTCTAAACTAAAAGAAAGGGCCTTGAGAGCTCAGTGTGCGAGCTTACACTCTATATCCCAGAGTCCTATGGCAACAGAGGTGCCTTCTCAGAGATCACTGTGTGCATTAGCACGTTTGGATCTACACAGACCCAGGAGGGCAGGTGGCTCTTAGTAAGACTCCACCGTGCTGACTCTTCTCCCTGTAGGTAGAACAGAGATGTGCTCCAAAGGGCCTGCTCTCTGTAGTGCTGAAGAGCGCAGGCCTTTCCCTCAAGAGCCCGTAAGCGCAGTCCAGCTGTGGCAGTGAAGGGAAACCGAGCTTCCTGCACGGATGCGAGGGCATGATTTCACTCAAACTGGTAAATATTAACTGAGTCCCACTGTATTCTGGGTTCTCTTAGACGACGAAGATCTAGGACCTGGCCACTGTCCTTAGGGAGTTTCTGTCTGCCTGGGGACTTGGGGCTGAGGGTGGGGGAGGGAGAGGAGCAAGGACCACCACGGAGAGAGCTCTCATTTGGGCCAGCCAGGCGTTTACATTCAAATGACGGTGACAAGCTGTCTGTTTGCCTGGGACTGAGGGGTTTCTCAAGACAAGGGACATTCAGTGCTAAAGCCAGGAAAGACCTGGACAAACCAGGACAAATTGGTCACCCTAAAAGCTGCGAAACCTCCTTGTGCCTTAGTTTCCTCATCTGTAAAATGGAGACAACACCAAACTCTCAAAGTTGAAGCCAGAGAGAACTGAATGTGATAAGATTCGTAAAGCATGTGGCACGTGGGAGCATCAGTACGTGAATACTGTAAGACATCAAGGAAGGACAAGAATCACATGGAGCTATGGAACATTCAGAAAAGGACAAAGCCAGCATGAGCCAAAGTGAATTGGGGAAGACTATATGGAGGCAAGTGTGCTCCAGAGGGACCTTAGAGAACCAGGGAGACTTGGTCTGAAATTGTGCAAGGAGATTTGATTGTCTTGGAATAAAATATGAGTGATTCTAGACATAACTTCTTCTTTGCTTCGGGCCATTTGTGTTCTGCAGGACTTAGCTACTGCTCTGCTATGATTCTCAACCCCCTCGATCCCCTGCCCCCCACCTGTCCACTCTTTTCCTTGGGATTTGCTTCTGCTGTGCCATAGGCTGAGTCCCCCCCTCCTTAAAACACCTGCTCATTAACTGGCCACCCGCCCCTCCCCATGAGAGGTGTCTGGTGAGCCAGGATTAGGGAAACTTAAGCTCAGAGAGGTTAAGTGACTTGCCAAGAATCACCCAGCAGATCAATTTTGAATCCAGAAACAGGAACCAGATGTCCACACCTTACTCCGTGCTTACTTTGGAAGGTGGAGTGAGGGGCCCGGGAGGCCCCAATAGAAAGACTGAGGTCCTCTGGGAGAGACCAAGAGACCAGGAATTCCAAAACCGTCCTGTAATTTATGGTCAGGACTTCCCTTAAGTGTGTCTTCGGGGAAGGCATTTTTATAAAAATTCAGCTTTGAGGATACCCACTGAGTTGGGAAATTTTTACATATGAAGGAAATTTCTGACTATCATTTAGGAAAAGATGCCACAATGAGTGAATTTCATGAATTAAGGATTTGGCACAAGCTGTGTCAAGTATGAAGTAATGAGCTTTCCGCTTCCAGTCACACGTTCAGTGTTTCTCAATTCAGTCAAAATTGGCAAGAGTCAAGCTGGTTATGAAAGCAAAACCTGGAAGAGGCAATTAAGCACTCTCAGGGTTAAAAGGTTGACTCCAGTGGAAACACAAATCGTAAATTTTACTCACAGATATTCCTGTTCTTCAGAGGCCGTGGCTCAAGCAGAGCAGTGTGCGGGCAGGAGGGCTCCTCGCTCAGGGCGGGGCGATGAAGGGCGTGGATGCCGGCCTGCCCAGGAGGCCTTCCTGTGCGCTGTCCTGCTGCCGCAGCAGGGGCAGGTGGGAGCCAGTTGGGGTCTCCAGGGAAGCTCGGTGTTGTTCCAGTTGCTTCCTTGGAGGTGGAGGGCGCTGCTCAAGGCATCTTGTGTGTGCTCCTTGGGCCTTTAGAAATATGCTCACCAACCGTCCCGGTTTGCCCAGGACCGAGGGGGGCTCCTAGGATGCAGGACTTTGGTCAGCACTACAACTAGAAAACCCCAGGTAAACTTGCTGGCCAAATTGGTCACCCTAGAAATGACCCTGATCTTTTTGCAAGAGTCCTTCTTTCCTGCCCAACCATTTTACAAAATTATAACACCCAAGGTGTTGGAGATAGACTTCATGCCTCCACCTCCAGAGCTGTATACTGGGAATCACTCTATTCCCACCACCTGGGATGGTGTGAGGATTGGCTGAGAGCAGGCAGGTGAGTGCCGAGCAGGGCTCAGGGGCCTGGACAAGGTTGCTGCCCGGCTGTGGTGCCCCGCTATCATCTGCCCCCTTGCTCACTGTGGCTGCTTCAGGGGGCTCTTCCATTTCAGTTGGTAGCAGCCTGGAGGGCTCAGAGAAATCCTGAGTCCTACCCAAGAGCTACTCAAATCCTGTTATTCAACCTACCTTATCTTCAGAAAAGAGGTGGACAGCAGCTTATATTAGTTCTTTGTCTGAAAGTGAGCCCCAATTCAGAGCAGCCAGCAAAGAGGCCCGGTGCTCCACAGAGAGTCAGACGTGCTGCCCTGAGAATGGTTTTATGGTTTTCTGATTGACCCTACTGTGAATAGTCTGTGTCATGTAGGTGGAGACATAGACAATCTTGGATGGATTCGTTAAGGAGGCTTTTTAGTGTTTGAGAATTCTATCCTGCTTTGTCCTTTCAGAGGGTTATTTGCTATTAAAATGTGCCCCAGAGGAGAAGCTATGGGGAAGGAGTGATCGCCACCACCACCTCTGAGAGCTGAGAGGAGCCGGTCCCGTGTACGTGGTATAATTTCTTTGGGAAAAGTTACATAGCAGAGTATCTCAGTCCAAATTTACATGCAATGCACTCATCCCCAGAGATGCTGTCCTTGCTAATAATCTAGCAATTAAAATGGAATGTGACTGCTAATTAAATCTGTCACTGAACTAAGACATGTGTATTTGTTTTCAGATGGAGCTGGATTAGATCCAGGCTGCCTGCAGCAGGGGTTAAAGACAGAAGATTTGGAGTAGAACATAAGGCCCAGGGAGGAAAGTGCCTCTAAATACCTGTAAATTTTCTTCTCTTGAAAATGGACCTTAATACCAGCTAAGATCAAATTAAAAGCTCAAACTGAATAGGGCATCTTAAATTTCAAGTGTTTGTCTTTGGCACGTGTTTTTCCTTGGTTCCTTCATTCAACATACTTTTTATCGTTTGTCTTATGAACAGAATTTTAAGAACTTGAAATTTTCGTAACTGTTTTTAATATTAAACTTTCTTTACATTTATATTTAAATAAAACTCCTACCATTTAGCTTGGTCTATTAGCAGACATCTGCATGGTCTACTCTGGAGAATGCCTGCCCATGAGGATTCTGGGTTTGAAATCTGTTTTAGTTGCTATATAATTAGGGAATTTAGAATCAAGGAAAGGGAAGGAATGGCCCAGGCCTGAGTAGTGCTGGGCATCTTTCCTTGGTGGGGACTGTCCTGTGAGCCCCACGCTGAGTGAGCTGATTGGAATCTTGGGACTGGTTCTGCCGAGTGATGCACTCGGCCACAAAGAGGGAGATGCAGTTGCATGCTAGGTCTCTTTCCAATATTCCCACACTTGCCAGCCTGTGATAGAGTTGACAAATGAAAGGCACATATGCCTCCACCATCTTCTCCTGTGCTGGGCGGCAGACATCACTCATCTATCACTTCAGTCTTTCCTCTTAAACTACGACATGATCTGAAGCCCTGTTCTCAAAGCAGCCACTGCCAGTTGATTGGAGTGGAGACTCAGTGAAACATAGCCACCAAGCCAGCTGTGCGGCATCCTCCCTGAGAGCCTGCCGTGTGAGACAGTAAATGTCTGAGAGAAAAGGAAAAAAGGGAAGACTGTCAGCGTGCAACTCCAGCCACAGCCCGAATGAAGCCGCCAATGCCCTCCCCCTCTCCCCGTGCCTTGCTCCAAATGACAGCCTGTGGGCTGCATGTGGGGAGACAGGCCTCCTTAGCTCCCAGAGAAGCCTCCTGGACCTTTTGTCCTGCAGGCTTCTGGGGTTGGTGGGATGGGACATTCTGGAGGAAGAGCATCTCCTCACCAAATGCTTTAGGAGACACACTTGAAAAGCCATGAAGAGGGTGTGGCTGACGAGCTCCAGGCCACCCGCTCATCTTGGCAGCCCTACCAGGGTATCCGTTCCCGGGCAGAGCATCCCACAGGAAGCCAGGCAGCCACAACAGTGGGCAGGACCATGGCGGGTCAGCTCGGAGGCAGGCAGAGACTTTGAAGGAGACTCTTGGCCCCTGGATGAAACACGCCGGTCCCACGGGTGGCCGGTGTGCTCCATTCACTCTATTGAAGCACCAGCCACACAGATGTGTCCCGCCCACACAGGGTTCCAGAGGCCCAGTCCTGAGCGCCGGCCTCATGGCAGGAGGGCTGCAGAGGGTAAAACAATCTGAACAGCCTTCACCTTGAGGTATATGAAGATGAAACCAGTGCCCCTATTAGGAGGACACTACTTAGGTATTCAGGAATGTGAAATGGCTCCAGGAAATGACTGAAAAGTTATAGCAAAATTAGAACTGTGTCAGCTCCTATCTCCTTGCTTTGACCTTTGCTCTCCAGAAACACATTATCCACCTGGCAGCCGGAAGGTGATGTCTCCTTGCCACCTCCCCCGTCCCCCACCACGCCCCGACCCCCACTCTCCTCTCAGCCCTGCAGCTTTTGCATTGCGTCTTCCTGCTTCTCAAAAGCACCAGGCCTGTCTGGGCCTCAGGGCACTTACAATAGTTGGTCCCTCTGCCTGGACCTCTCTTCCCCCACACTTTTAAGGCCGGCCGCTTCTTGTCACTTATGGGGCAACTCAGTTGTCCCCTCCACAGAAAGGATTTCCCTGATCACGCAGTCCAAAGGAGAACACTCCCTTCCCACAAAGTCACTCAAGCACATCATCCTGTTCTGTCTTCTTCACAGCTCTCATCGCTCTCTGAAATTATCATGTTTATTTACTTTTTTCCTTTCTTCTCATCAGTTTCTCCCTACAAAAATATAAGATCAATGAGAGTAAGACCGGCACTCAGCACCAAGCATATTCTCAATCAATATTTGAGAATGAATGGTCTCCGAAGGCCAGAGGAGCATTTTTGTCCTGGATTTTCCCAGCTGGCTTTGCAGGATGGTGAGCCGGAATGGAAGCAGCCTGACTCTCCTGAAGCCAGTGTGCCTGGGTGACTTCTTTCCCTTCATCCTCTGCTGGATGCTGACAAAGAGCTGCCTTCCACCCACAGGGGCCTCTCTCTGGCAGGCCTCCCAGCTCGGGGCAGCTGTGCTGGCACCTTCCTCCCACCGCCTGTGCTAGAGGCGGCTGTGTTTCCTCTTGGACCCCAGCCGCAGGACAGACGCTCCCAGGAGTCTCTCCTCTGATGCTGGCCACATGTTTTTGCTCCTGCCCCAAGCTTCTCCCCAGGACACAGACTCTTGGGTTCAGAAGTAAACAAATTCTGAGCAGCTCTGAGATGCAATGATGTCTGGTGTTAGACATTTGGAAAGAGAGAAAATGCTGAAGTATCACCAGGAGCAGGATCTCTGTCCCTTCCCAGCCAAGGCAGCCTATCCTAACCCAAGAGGACACAAGTCTTTGCTCTCTGACCTGCCATGACATGAAGCAAATCCAGGGAAGAGAAGCGTGGGTGAGAGTCCTGAGGCCTGCTGCAAGGGGGAACTCTCTGAGCCTCAGTTTCTTCATTAGAAAAGGAATGTAACAGTAACATCGATGCAGGGCCATTTTGAAGAGGGAAGAATGTAACACATGCATGGGAAGTGCCCGGCATGAACTCAGCACAGAAAAACCTGGGAAGGCCCGGGAGGAGTAGGGAAATGCAGAGCAGCAAGGCCACTAGGTAGGAGCCAGATTGGCTTGGCTGACAGGGGATGAGCCAAAGAGGGGTGCAACAGAGCCTTCCTCTTGTTCCCACCCAAGGACAACGTGGGGCCATGAGTGATGCCAGACGTGGTGGTGCTGACAGCAAGTACAGGAGCTCTGAGTGAGAAGGATCGGAGTCTCACTGTTCCTGCATCCCCCTGTCACGAATTCTGTGCTAGGCATATAGTAGGTGTGAGTGAAGAGAGAGAAGTGCTTGGCAGTGAATTCCAGGAGGACAGGAGCACTCAATGAACGATGAATAAATGAATGATTGATTGAACCAAGAATCATAGTCTCTCCAGCTCCCTCTCCTGTCACCGCTGGGCCCCACCACCTTCACGCAAGGTCAAACCCATGCCGTGGAACTAGGGCAGGCCCTGGAGTACCACTGCGAGCCGGTTTTTACACAAAAGGAGACTGATCTGGGGAATTCTGCTAGACTGTCCCCATACCTATTGGGGCTGCAGCTCCCCGCACACCTGTGGGAGGTCTCCAGGTTTGCTCAGGGCTATCCTGGGCCTTCCATACTGGCCAGCAGCTCTAGCCAACCCTTCCTGCCTCCTGCCAGTCATTGTGCTGAGTGATGGAGAGCTGGTCCCTGTTCATAGTCGACCTGCCCTCTGAGCCAGTGCGGGAGCAGCAACGATGCCCTGGAGGAGCAGGGAGATGGGGCTGGGATGTGCCACCTGGGGACATGGCACTGGACACATTCTCATCTCCTAGTGTTTACCTCAATGAGAAGAGAAAGGTAACAGAAGGATAATTGGAAGCGTCCTTTAAATTTTTTTTGAAAGAAGAAAGAACCAGAATGCCTAAGCATGTAAAAAGCGCTGTTTAAATTTCTTGTCTGTAGCATATACTCAAGCCTATAATTACGGCTTTGGAAAAAGAAAGGATAATTATGAAAATTTCTGGACCCATTAAAGACATACAATTGGCATCCAAAATTATTTGAGTTAGAAATGATGCTGGAATGAGTCTCTTTTAAGAGATGCAGAGGAAAAGAAGTTCGCTTTTTAAAAACTCTAACTTCTGGATTAACCCAGAGTGTCACAGGTCACCTCAGGTAATGCTTCCTTCCTCGGCAAGGAGGTGACACAGAGGCTGCCCTCTCAGCAGTGCTGGCTCAGATTGACCTCCAAGGTCCAGGCTTGCCAGGCTTGCCAGGCTTGGTGGGTAGGGGTCCCCACAAACAGTGGTCAACACGAGCCCTACTGGCTATGTTCTGCTGAGGCAGCTGCTCTGCCCCAGGCTGCTCAGGAGACCAAGGAGCAATCAGAAACCGCTGGTCTGCTGGTTTCCTCAGGATATGACATGACTGGGAGTCAGAATGCGCAGACTCAAAGCCCTTTGCCATCACTCACCAGCTGTGCGACCTTGGGACATCTCTTCCTGTCTCTGGAGAGGTTGGACCAGTGGAGTGTGGGCAACTGGAAAGCCCCCTTCGCCAGAGGCTGGACCCTACTCTTCCATGAGTCCTGGCTGCACATTCTCGTCCTGTGTGCCAGCACCGTGAGAAGAGCGCCAGTCCAACATAACAGGAGGGTAGACAAGATGTACGATGGGTGTGTCAGCAGAGGCAGCAGGGCACTGAGGTTGTGGTAAGAGTCTCCAGGAGAGACAGAACCCCCCAGTAACCTTCTCCTAGGGCCTCAGAGATGGCCACTCCTGGTGTATCCCCAGAGCGATAAGAACACACCTCACAGCCCAAGCTGCCAGGGGAGCTTCCAGGGGCAGCTCCAAAAGGCTGGGCTACAGGCATTTGCTCCTAAGGTCACAACCTTGGAGGGCCTCTCCTCCCTGCTGCATGAGGAGCCCATCCCCTCACGACCTCCCACTACCTCTGACCCAGGTTTCCATATCACTATGCCCTGGACCTGCCGCCCCAACTGTCCAGGCTGTCACTGGGCCATGTGGAAGGCTCTGACGTCTGCTGCCAGCAGGCCTTGCAACCTTTGAGACGGTCTGCATCCAGCCATGAGGAGCTGCTTAAATCATGACATCCTCCAAGGAGTCAGTGGAGGGAGGCCCCTGAGAACCAAATGGCCTCAAAGGGGGCAGGCCTCCCCAGGCATCCTTAGTGCCGTCTCCTGGTAGTCATCCTGAGTCCCTGGGCTGGGACCTGCTGTGGCTCCCAGGGCTGCTGTAAGCTCCTACTGTGCTTGTCTGAGTTAGTACCGGAAGCCCAGTGCCCCCTGGCTAGACAAGGGAGAGTCAAAGTAGCTTTTTCTCTGGCTGGTGGTTCTTAAGCCAGCTGTTTGCGGCCTGTGGTCAGTCAGTGGTGACTCTGTGTGTCAGTCAGCCATGACTCCAACAGAGGCCCTTTCTTAGAACTGATGTTATCTCTTCAGCCTGAGGCTTAAGTAAAGTCTGATCTGCTAAAGAACCTGAGTGTTTCCTTCGTGTTTATGGCTCTAATCAACTACTGCAATTTAAAAAAATAGTAATTCGAGATGGATCAAAAACCTAAATGTAAAATCTAAAATCAAAACCTTCTAGAAAAAAACATAGAAGAATATCTTCACAGCCTTGGGGTAAGCAAAAATTTCTTAGACAGTATATAAAAAGCACTAACCATAAAAGAAGAGAATAATGAATTGTTTGCCAAAAGTAAACACTTCTGCTTTTCCTCATTAAAAGACACTATGAAGAAAATGAATGGATAAGCCATAGAAGGGAAAATATGTGAAATACATATATCTGATAAAGGAATTATATTTAGAATATATAAGGAAATTTTACAAAACAAAAAGACAAGCCAATTTAAAATATGAGAACAGAGATCTTACATAGTAACATACACGACTGGCCAATAAATACATGAGAAAATGCTCAACGTCATTAGTTATCAGGCAAATGTAAATTAAAACCACAGTGAGATATTACTTCTCACCCAATAGAATGGCTAAAATAAAAAAATTAAAAGTGCTAGTGAGGATATGGAGCAACTGGGCCTCTCACCCATTCCTGCTGAGAATGTAAAATGGTTCAACCATTTTGGAAAACGGTTTAGCAGTTTCTTATAAACATGTATCTATTCTATGACCCAGTGATTCTATTCTTAATTATTTACCCAAGAGAAATGAAAACATATGTTCATACAGAGATTTGTACAGGAATGTTTAGAAGGGACTTTTTAATAAGAGCCCCAACCTGGAAACAAACCAAATATTCATCAACAGCAGAATAGATGTTTTAAAAGGTGATATAGTCATACTGTGGAATACTACGTACCAATGAAAAATAACAAACTACTAACACCTGCAACAACATGGATGAGCCTCAAAAACATTACACTGAGCAAAAAAAGCCAGACATAGAAGAATGAGGCCAGGGAATATACTTTATGATTCCATTTATTTTAAGTTCTCAAATGGGCAAAGCTCAACTATGGTGATGGGAATCAGACAATGGTTGCCTCTGGGAGCAGTGAGGCAGAGATTGATGGGAAAGGGGTAGAAGGGAACTTTCCCAGTGATGGGAAATGTTTATAGCTTCTCTATGTCTTGTCTCAGATGATGGTTACACAGGTATATATAGCTGCCAAAACTCATCAAATGGAACACTTAAGATGTGTGTATTCTATTTTATATAAAATTTTATATATTTTATGTCTCAATTAAAAAAATAATATCAAGAGCCAGCGTGTATTGAACACGGACTCTGTGCAGCGTGGTGACAGACTGCCTATCGATGGTCTCAACGATGCTCACAGCCACGCAGAGGGGTGGGACCCATCACGGCCACCCTTTTTATCTGCGTGGCTGCAGAGCCATTAATTGGTGGAGATAGAACCTAAATTTTGTGGCCTGAGGTCTTATCTATTCTGATTATCTCTCTGGTTCCCGTGTTGTTTGGGTCCCCAATAGCATTTATCACATAGCGTTGTAGGCACTTAGAAAATAGCATTGGACTGAAAAGGAAAGTTCCAGGCATTGTCAGATGTCGAGTGAATGCGTGCTGAACCTCGGGCTCCCTGCTGGGGCTGAGGAGAAGCAGTGAACAGAGGGGCGCCCCCTCGGAGCCTGCAGCCTGGAGACCTGGGCTCCCTGGGTGTTTGCTACTCCAGCGCTTCCCACTGACGGTCTCTAGGTCCAGCCTTAGGTTTTATTTTCTTTGCCTCCCAAGGCTCCACCTGGTTCCAGAGGGGGCCCTGGTTGGAAATGCTTCCCTTGATGGTGTAGGTGCCCTTGTATCTTCATAAAGGTGGCAGGTACCCTTTATGGAACCAGGTGCTGCTTCCAGAAGCAGGTCAAAGCACAGGCTCCTTGTCAGAGGGAGAGTTCTGAAGGCCCCTCAGGCTCCAGGTGCACACCTGGGCCTCTGCGTGGCCTCCCCATCTCAGGGGCTCTGGGGGATGCTCCTGTCAGAAGCTTCACAGTGGATGCCGCTTGTGCACGTGCACTGAGACCTTGGGGCCAGGCCTGCCCCTGCTTCCAGTTTCTAAAGACAGGTTTGGTGCAGGTTGAGACATCATGGCCCCATAAATCAGAGGGGGCCTGGGCCTTAGGGAGCTTGCTTTCCTGCCTTGGAATCAACAGGCAGCTCTACTGGGCCCTGGCCTGCCTGCAGATCTGGGGATGGGCATCCTTCTCTCTCTTCATTCTTCTCTGTCGTGTGCACAGAGTCACCTGGAGACGCACAGCTCTCCCTTTTCCCAGCACATTCCCAGCCACCAGCCCCAGCAGTGGTGGGCAGAGTCATGACCATCTGCCTGGGAGTTTGGGCCATGGAGCCCCCTGTCAAGATGCCCCAGTGACTGATCCCCTGCTGCTTGCCCTAGTCCACTCGGCCCAGGCTGTGCATCACCCTGCTTTCCCTGCACTATCTCTGGTCACTAGCAATCAACAGCCTCAGTGACATGGCTGAGGATGGCCTCATCTGGGGTCACACGCTGATGTTCAACACCTTCACATCTTAGGGGATTTTTTCCTGATAATTGCCTCCACCCTGTTCTCATGAACCTTGGGACCACAGCAAGCCAGACTGCCTGAGAGGGTACTTGATGACCTGCTGGGAGCAGTATTTTGAGGGGCGTGAACCCTATCACCACCACTACCACACGCACATCTTGAGCGCTAACTGGCATATTACAGAGCTCTTGGCTGTGCATTTTGTCATTCAATCCCCATGTCATCCTGTAAGGGACATAGCAAGGACCTATCACTTTCACTGTTTAGAAGAGGAAACAGGCCCCCAAACTTTTGGTAGGTTGGCCCATGTGGTGGTGTCTGAGCTGACAGACAGCAGGACAGACAGACGGCTCTGACTCCATGTTCCCTGAGCAGAGCCTCACACGGTCCAGATTCGGCCATTCCTCACACACATTTTTTACTGTGGCCAGATGGGCTGTATGGGGTGTCTCCCCGGATGCGCCCATGACGAGGCTCGGCACGATCAAGACAGAAATCTGGCGCCTGCCGGCTTGTCCTCCACACAGAAACCAGGTGTTTGTTTTCTTCCAAAAAACTAATCTGACTGTGTCCCTCTCCTGCTTAAAGCCCTTGTTGTGTAGCAGGCACCACGCTTTATGTGTTTAACTCTTTAATCCTCACAACAGTTCTGTGAGATGGGCGTCAGGACTTGTGCACACAGATGAGGAAGGTGAGCCTGGAGGCACCACGCTTACTGACCTGCCGCGGCTCACATTCAGCAACTGAGGGAATTGGAACCTGGTTCCAGATCTGGCCACAAAGTCTGTGCACTGAGCCACCCCATGCAGTGCTTCCTGCTTTTTCAATTGTTTTCCTTCTAAGCCATCTGAAGTGGGTTAATTAGCATCTCCCCCAAAAGATATACCCAAATCTTAAACCTGGGCATCTGTGAATGTGACCTTATTTGGAAATAGGGTCCTTGTAGTTGGGACCGAGTTAAGATGATGTCAAACTGAATTAGGGTGGGCCCTAAATCCAATGACTGGTGTCCTCTTAAGAAGGTCATATGAAGACACAGAGACATGCAGGAGAACACCGTATGATGACGGAGGCAGAAATCAGAGTGATGTGTCTAGAAACCCAGGAATGCCGAGGACTGCTGGCAGCCACAAGAAGCTGGGAAGAGGCAAGACTGGCTTATTCTCCTAGAATCTCGAAGGCAAGAAAGGCTTATTCCCCTAGAATCTCTAGAGGGAGCACAGCCCTGCCAACACCTTGATTTGGGACTTCTAGCCTCCAGAATAGTGAGGGAACAAATTTCTGTTGCTTTAAGCCACCCGGTCTATGGCATTTTGTTGCGCAGCCCTAGGAAACCAACACACCACTTATTCTTACTGCGGGGCTAGTCTGGGCCACGCTGGGTGCCGTATTCTCCTCCTGGAGATTTTCAACGTATGTCTGCGTGCGAACGGCTCTGAGAAGTCCCCAAACCAGGAAACCTGTTCAACACTATTTAATCAAGCATTTCCCAAACAAACTTGACCTCAGGACCCCTTTCTCACAGAACACTTTTTAGCATGTTGCAAAGCTGGGGCTCCAAGGAGCACACTTTGAGAAACACTGTTAAATGCCAAACAGGCCACCTTCCTAGGTACCTCAGGGCTATAAACAAAGCCACATGCAGGGCCCTCTTCAGGAAAACACCTTCTTCTGGATCGAACCTGCTTGCTTGAGTTTTTCATCACTTCTGACAGCCCCTGGCCCCTCTTATCAGCACTCTGAAAAAAAAAAAGACTTTGAGAAATTTAATTATTATAGGAACAGCTATGAAAATGCCATTCACAGTGAGCAGTGAACAAGATGGTAATATTTCATACCAGACAGGGACCCACAGGCAAAAATAGCAGAGGCAGATGCGCAGGCTTGTGTTGCTGCGTCGAAAGTGTGAAAAGACAAGAAGTCTGAGATCTGGAGCAGCTCTGTGGGAACTATGCACTCGCTTCTGCAGAGGAATTTCCCCAAAGGCAAACCTGAAAACTTCAATCATGGCTCAGGGATGCTTCAGCGTGCCTCCATCTCTGAGCCAAGAATGTCTCGGAGATAAGTGCACAGGGCCGCCCAGCAGACACAGGGCGAGGAGCAGCAGTTTCTCACCGTCCGGGGCTGCAGATGCCAAGGCCAAGGGATGGAGGAGCCACACACTGGCTTAATCTGCAAGCAGCTGTTTCCGCCCCAGACCCCACTGTGTTCTAAAAGGGCGGGCATTTTTAAAGCAAGGTCAAGTAATACACCTGACATCCTGCTGCCCATAGTCTTCCCCACCACCCATTCCTGCCTGGCTAACTTCTCGGCAGAAAAGTCGCTTCCTCCAGGAAGCAGTCCATGACTCTCCGGCCTACCGAGTCTCCCTGCTTTAGTCTCCCCAAGCACCTTAAACAACCTCCTTTGGGGCTCTGGCACCACACGGATGACATGCTCCGTGACTGTCTCTGAAAGACCGTGGGCTCCATGAGGATGGAATGGTAATAGTCACTGCTGTGTCCCCAGCACCCAGCACAGGGTCTGGCCCAAGAGAGTACCCAGGACATAGCTGGTGAATGACTGCCTGCCCTCTTCTCTGGGAGCTCCCTCTATCTCCACTGCTACACCAGTCAGCATCCTTTCTCTATGTACCAGGCACCCAGCTCTGGAGGGAAATGGCTGCAGAGTCACCAGCACCACGAGCGAGTGCCCTTCTGGTGATGGTTACACAGGGCTGCAATCAGTGGACAGCAGCCTCACACTCTTGCAGATTTCCATCCTGAGATGCGGCAAACGTCTGTGTCAGTTTGCACTGTTCATTTAGTGTTCCAGCTGTCACATCCAT
This sequence comes from Equus caballus, assembly GCF_041296265.1. Lineage (NCBI taxonomy): Eukaryota > Metazoa > Chordata > Mammalia > Perissodactyla > Equidae > Equus > Equus caballus. The sequence continues at coordinate 56,002,360 of NC_091697.1, read as the reverse complement.
TTTGGACCTGGCTTGACATCCTGAAGAAGGCCAAGGGTTCAGGTATGGGTCTGTGCACCGCTCCGGGCTGAGGAGGCTCAGGGGAGGAGAGCAGCCTCTGCTGTAGATGCGGAGGTCCAGTGGGAGGTCTCCTTGCTGGGGAGCACATTCTCTGAATGAGTGTGTTGGTGGCAAATCAGGTGAAAAACAAGGCTGTTTTCTTAACCAGCTCAGCTTCTCAGTTACATCAGATCCCCAACCCCAGGCTTGCCTCTAACCCGAGCAGGAAGATTCTGGATTAGCTGTCTAAAGGACAAAGCAACCTATAACGAGTCCAAAGATCCTCACGCACTGGCAACATTTGTCAGATATTGGGAAGGACAGTGGCAACATCTTGATTTTAAAGAAAACTGAGGCTCAGAGATGTGTGATCATTTGGCTAAATTCACAAACTCAGGACTTCTGACGTCCAGGCCAGTGTTATTTGGCCATTTACTTTAGGGGACACACGTAAGGGTCAAGTTGGATCAAAATTAACTAGTTTTTGGTTTCTTTGTTTGTTTAGTATTTACTGTGTTCTGGGAAGTACGTTAGGAGCTTTATGTGCGTTATCTCATTTAATCTCCCTGCTAATCCTTTCAGGTATTGTTATTGTCCCAATTTTGTAGACAAGAAAACCGGGGAGCAGAGAGGTGAAATAACTTGACCAGTATAACATGGCTGATAAATGGGAGAGGCAGGATTCAAACCCAGTTCTGACTGATGGCAAAGCCATGCTCTTACCTGAGTCTCTCGGCAGCTTTCCAACATCTAGACAGTTCCCTGGTGTTAGGCAGACTGCAGTTTGTGGTCTGGGTTGACGACGCAAACTCACAGTGTCCCTGACTGCCATCAGGTGCTGCGGGCTGGGACGACTGCTGAGGGTGCCCTCTGATATAGGTGGGCATGGCTGGGATGCCCATGGACATGGCTGGGATGGCTAACGGGGAGCTAGGGGCTGCCAGGAGCACTTTTGGCCTAGCGAAGATGACCTGGACCTGGGAAGAATTGGCCATTGTCTCTTGGGCCCTGTCTGCCCCTGGTTAGGCTCTGGAATTCCTTGCTGTTGACATGAGCATGGTCCTCCCTGCAGGCCTGCGCTCAGGCCCTCGGGCCTCGCCCCCTTGATTCAGAGCTCCTGCATCCAGTTTGGGGCCTGTATTTTCTAGATCTGACTCAGAGAGCAGCAGCCCCTGCAGGGCCAGAGGCTGCCTTTGTGCCAGTCCCAACGTTGCTGCTGCTGTTGCTCACCGAGAAGGCTGATTCCACCACCTGGCAGTGGGGACCTTGGGCATGTTCTGCAGCTTTTCAATTTCTTCATCCATAAAGTGAGAATATTAACATTTATCTTATGAGTCATTGTGAGGCGTCAGTGAGGTAATATATGCAAGGCAATTAACACACAGAAATTATTCCACACCTATTAGCTTTGAAAACGATGTGATGGCGACGATGATGGCAACCATGACAAGGCATGGGGTGTGTACGCAGCAGATCCCAATCCATGCCAGACCATGCACGAACATCATTTAGTGCTTGGAAGAACAGACAACAAGACAAAACTGCCTGGATGTGAAGTGGGCTTGGTCATCCTTACAGTTTGTATCTGGCCTCTGTCTCCTACAAACTGTGTGAGTTTGAGGTAGTTACTTAGCCTCTCTGAGCCCATCCATTCAGAAGAAAGTTCTTCTGCACCACGAGGACTGGGCCTGCATTCCCTGGAGATGGAGCTTCCCAGGGCACAGAGATGTCAGCAGCTCCTGACGGGTGACTGGTCCTCACGGCAGTCTCACATCCCAGCTGAATGGACAAGATGACAGAGGCTGTTCTCAAGGATGAGCTGGCCCGGCTGGAGCACAGATGGGTTTGTGCAGCTGCTGCCCCACCTTTGTTCTCAGGAGTCATCCACCCTGTAGCCGCTGTCTTTGAACTCAGCTGTCTCTTCCCAGCTGCTCATCGGCCACCGGTCCAGCCCTTTCTTTTCAAAGAGAGCCTCCTGTCTGTGAGAGAGTGCCCGGCCTCTGGGCCGGATCTCCCTGCCCGTTGCACCTGGCACCTGGGTAAATATGGCTTTCTGCTGGTTGCTTGCCCAGGACAGGGCCTGGCTCTGGGCTGGGCAGCCAGGAGGGAGACATGCGTCATGGGCCTCCTGGGCCCCTGGTGACCTGTGCTGAGCACTGGGGTTTGAGACCTTCTCTCCCTGGGGTTGAGGATGGCAGGACAACAGGGAAAGAACAGGATCTCTGTAGTCAGACAAACCTCGATTCAAGTCCTGGAACAGCTACCCTAGTGTGTGAGGTTGGACAGGACACTTGCATTCTCCCAGCCTCAGTTCCCCATCTGTGAGCTGGGATAACAGTACTACCCACCTCAGAGGATGGATGGGGGCATCACATGCATGCAGCACAGGGCCTAGTACATAGTGAACACTCGAAGTTTATCAGCCATCATCAGTGCGTTGCTCTTCTGGGCTCTTCTCCTGGCTTGTAAGGAGATGGACAAGCAGGGACAATCCCGGGGTGGTGGGACCAGCGCTCTAGGGCAAGCAAGTGCTGGACGCAGTGGGAACGCTGGAGAAGGGGCCCTAGGACCGCCTGGACATCCAGAAGGTGCCACCTGGCATGAGGCTTGAAGGAGGAGGAGCTCCCAGGAGGATGAGGGGTAAGGGGCTCAGTCCCTTCCCTCAAGCTGCTGATGGGCGGCCGAGTGTCATCTCCCGTAGACAACAGGTAGGCCGTAACAAGGGCCATGAAAGAGCTGAGGGGACACTGCAGGGCAGTGGTGGGCAAGGGCAGCAGCCCTTTTTGGCTCCAAGGATCAGGAAAAACTTCATGGGAGAAGTGAAATGTGTGATGGATTCTACTTTAGTTGCTTTTGAACATGTAGACCGGGTAGAGGAAAGCACAAAGAAAATGTGGAGAATGCTGGAGGGGTGAGTCGGAGTGTATGGTGAGCGGGCTCTGGGCTGGGGTCCTTCCGGTGGGACGTGAAGGGCCAGGGCTGAGGGCTGGGAGGCAGGGGCCCCAGAGGCCCTTGGAGCAGTGGGGTGGGAATCTGGCTGGGAATCTCCTGGGATCCTTTATTCATGGCACAGTGCTGTGTTTGGAGACTCTGAATCCACAGCCCAGGGACTATGGAGGAGGGGAGGTCCCTGGGGCCTGACCACATCTGATTGGCCAGCTCTGCAGCCCAGAGAGGAGGCCTGGGAGGCAGGGGGAGGGGGGTGTGGAGGGGTGGAGCTTGGCTTCTGCTGACCTCTCCAATCACCAAGCCACTGCTTTCCCTCCATGGCTCCTTGCCTGCGTTTTCCCTTCTGGGCACTTAGCATCTCTCTTCACCCAGTTGCTCAAACCTCAACCCAGGCATTCTTCATGATTCTCCTCTTCCCCTTCCCCCTCCATCCAATGCATCAGTACGTCCTCTGCCTCCAAAAGCATCCTGAGTCTGACCTCCTCTCTCTCTCTCTCAAGCTGTCCTCACCTCTTGCCTCAGAAACTACAGTGGTCTGTGATCTGATCCCCAGCCACCACTCTTGTTCCCTAATGTCTCTTCTCCTCCCTGAAAACTGGAGTGTTTGTGACATTCCTCTCTCTCCATGTAGAGTAAAATCCAAGCACCCTAGGAGGCCTGCAGGGACCTGCGTGATCTTCCCGCCTGGCTGACCTCCCGGATCTCGCTTCCCATTCCTCTCTCCTGCTCATTGCACTTTAGCCACTTTGGCCTCCTTGTTATTTCTCACATACTCCCAAGCACTCTCCTGCCTCAGGGCCTTTGCACTTGCTCTTCCCTCTGCCTGGAACACTTCCCTGTGATACCCTCAGGGTTCACTGCTTCCCTTCACTCAGGTCCCTGCTCCAATGTCACTTCTTCCAAGAGGCCTCCCATGACTCCCTTAGCTAAAGCAGCCTCTCTTTCCCATCATCCTGTTTTATTATCTTATAGCCCTGATCAGTCTGAAAGGATCTCACGTATTTGTTCACATGGTTCTTGTCTGTTTCCCCCAGCTGGCCTGGGGGAAAGCTCATGAGGGCAGGGACCATGTCCCCCTTGTTGATCGCCAGACTGCCGTGCCTGGCACAGAGCCGGCTTCATAGTAGGAGGACAGTCAATATGTGTTGAGTGATGGATGGATGGTGCAGGCTGTTGGGGCCTCAGTGGTTGGGGCTGAGCATGGGGAAAGGGGTGAGGATGGGACTCCCCTCTCTCTCTGGTGTCACTTCTCACCAGTTGGGACTTAGCTGGGACATCCTTTCCCTGTTGGTTCCATGCTGCTGGGACGTGGACCCTCCAGCTTCCCAGGGGCAAGGACTGGGGGTAGGTGTACAGATTCTATACTCCTTTATTGTTTTTGTTTGGGCATCTTTTTTGTTTTTTAACTTTTTGTTTTAGAAACTTTCAAACATCTGCAAAGATAGGAAGAATAGGATAATCCATACTGTGTACTCATTACTCAGCTTCAAAACAACTCCTGGCCAATCTTGTTTCGTCTATCCTACCCCCCACCCCACTCCTAAGGGTTACTCTAAAGCAAATTCATGGGCCCTGGGTTTGTGTCGAGAGCTTAGAGATACTTCCTGGCAAGCGTTCTCCTTCTCTCCCTCCCCCAAGCATTCCGAGTCCTCAGCGCTGTCTGCTCCCCAGTCAGACTAGCTCTCAGGAAGGGATCTGCCAAACGTGTTCGCATGAAGGTATAAATGACTGAGATTTGCGTGGTCATGGGGCTGGTGCTTTCATCCAAATTCCATATTTTAATAGTGGGGTGTCAGCTCCCCACCCCCACCCCCAGCCAGGCAGAGATGACCAAGTCATCCCAGGGCAACCCCAGACCACGGCTGGTTTTAGAGGCTGTAACACTGCTGCTTCCATCCTTTCAGGTCAGTCACCTGCAGGGAGTGGGCTAAGGGCAACGGAAGGGGTGTTTGCTGTGAGCCAGTCCAGACCTGAACTGGGGCTGGGGAGAACCCAAGTGTCTCCAGAATCATTCTTTATGACTTCTGGTGGAAAAACGCATTTCAGAGAGAGAAGAGAGAATGAATGAATGAATGAGTGAGAGAGAGAATAAGAGAGGAAGCAAGCTGTGAATCCCAGCCTGGTGGGGTGCGCAGGCGTTGCATTTGAGAACTGGGCTGGCCTCAGTAACAGCCAGGCCCAGATGGGCCCACGCACCAACCTGCTTTCCCTTTCCTTCTAGAATTTGACATTTGCTTTGCTTAAAGTTGGTAAAATGCTATTTCATTGGTTAGTGTTTTCATTTAGGTTGCATGACTGTCCTGCCAAGGTGATCTTGCTATTATAAAACGTAGAAAACTCCGTTTTGGAGAAGAACATAATACAAAGCAGATTTTGCTCCACAAAGTTGGGATCGCAACCAACAACTCTTTTCATTACAGTAAAATAAAGATCCTTGTCACTTCCTCGGGTGCCCCAGTCCCCAGGCCCACACTGGCTGCCAGCACTGCCCTTGCCCTGCTGCCCGCTGAGCCTGTGGAGCCTGAGAACTCGCCTTCTTCTGGGGAAGGAGCTGGAATTCGAGTCTGGACTCCCCAGCCATGGGCTCTTGGCCCCGCCCAAGTCCAAGACCAACACTCTGGCCAGGTTTCCCACTGAAATTTGTGGGAAGCTATGGGAAGACCCCAGCTGGAGGCCAGTTCTTAACCCATAGGTTCTCAGTGGCAATCTTTAGTGAGCAAAGGAATTGCCAGAGAGCTGGATACAAATCCAGAGTCCCGGGGCCGCCCCAGAGGTTGTGACTCCTACAGAAGAGACAGGGTCCTGGAATCTGCATTTTAATAAGCCAGCACAGGTGCTCTTGAAGCAGGGGGCCCTGGACCACATTCCAGGGGCACCACTATGCTGACAGGTACAGGGTGGTGGTTCAAGGGTAGGGTTGTTGGGGTTGGAAATCCTGAGTTTGAATCTTGGCTTACTGACTATGTAACTTAACCTGTCTGCACTTTAGTTTTCTCCTTCTGAAGTGGAGATAATAACTGTATCTACATCATACGGTTCCTATGGGTTCTATAAGATCCTGCCTTCAGAGCTCAGCACAATGCGAGGCACATTATCAGAGCTGAGTTCACGCTGACTGCTATCGTGACTATTATTTCCCACTGCTCCTCAACTGCACCTCTGCTCCCTCCCTCAACACACTTTTCCCCAAAACATTATCAACTGGATCTTTTTGGAGGGAAAAAGCCCTAATTTGAAGGATTTACCAATTCCTATGGTGTAAATATTCCCACTATGGCCAACTTAAAGCTCCTAACGTGATGACGTTGAACGTGGACTTGGAAAGAGATGTGCACAGCTGGTTAGGATGTGCTGGGACGAGCTGGCTCCAGTGCATCACCAATAGGTCCCTCCTCACTGTGAGATCCGGGTGTATTGTCGTTGCCTCAGCTGGAGCTGGTAAATGCAAAGGGCTGCGAGCAGGGGCTGATGTAATTGGTACCTCCTGCTGCAAGGGGCAGCTGGTTTTTGCAGTTTTGCTCTCTGTTTGTACTCATAGCTAATGCAGGAAATGAGAATTGTAGCCTCAAATTACTGTCATTGGGAATCCAGAGCAGAAATGATTATCAAAGAGCAGAGATGGCTCCAACATGCTAATATTTACCATTTGCCATGGACCACATGAAAGGGTATGAGGCCTCTAAAGGCACTGCTGTCTCCTTTGCTGGTTCTGGTTTGTTTTGGTTTGATCACTGAGAAAGACAGGCTTATCATGAAACAAGTGTGGGTCTTGGAGCCAGACTGTCTGCGATCCAATCCCAGTACTGCCATGTAACAATTGTGAGACCTCAGGCAAGTTAGCCAACCTCTCTGCTGCTCAGTTTGCTCCTCTGTAAAGTGGGTGTATTCATGAATGCATTGCAGAGTGTTGTGAGAAGTAGATGCCACATAGGCTGTGTGCCTGGTATAGGGCCTGGCAAAGAAAAGTGGCTCCGCGAATGGGAGCTAAATTAGGACTCTTCTCAGGAGGAATGTGCTGTCCAAGCATCTTTTCTGAGGCTACCCCTTTTCCAGGAGCTTAGAAGCTCACTGAGAATCCAGCCTCACTTGTGTAGGAGAAGGGTAGAAAGTTTTCATACTGGCAAGTTTCAAATGTTTCATTTCCTTCTCAAAGTGATCTTCTCTACACAAAGAAATATTAAATTCTTTCCTATAAACCCATCGTGTGAAAGATGCTGTATAGATTTTTTTGTGGCCGAGTTGGGAGGATATATTTGGGATGCTTTGATTTAAAATATAAGTTAAATGGTTACATGCCACTTAGAGACCTGGCAATAAAACATGAAAGGCTCAAAGATGGCAGAGCCCGCCAATGGAAGGACCCTGAATGCCTGAGCTCCCACTCAAGGAGAGCTATCCAGGAGAGCTGCCCGACCAGGAATCTCCACTGTGGACTTTTGGTGAGTGAGAAATACATCTTTTCTGTGCTAAGCCATTGAGATTTGAGATAGGTCATTACAGCAACTAGCATCAGCCAACCCTGACTGATATATACTTGTATAAGCGAAACGTATAAGCCTGGGAACCATTCAAAGACATGGTCAGTTATATTCCAGAGCAGTTAAACTGAGGTGCAAGACGAGCTCCCCTGTTACTGCCATTGTCCCAGACATAGAGCAGCAGTAAGAAGACCTGGACAGAGAAAACTAGTGGATTCCAAAACAATGCCACCTTGAAAGATGCAAGTTCTACATTGCAGATGGCTTGCCGTGTGCTTTGCACATCGACAGCTCTATGTGTCAATGTCCAGAAATTTATTTGAGTCCAGTTAATGTTTCTCCCAAGCCACATCAGGCACATAAGCTAGTTTCGAATAAAGAGCAAGGTTCAGTCCATTGTCCTGTGGCCCTCCCACTCTTCACTCCAAGGGAACTAAGGTGGCAGACAAGAGGCTCACACAAAGTTGATGATCTTCAGCTCTTTGTGCATTAATTAGTGTCCCGAGCCTGTGGGAGAATTGTAAACCTCTCCAGGGTCTGCCTCCCAGGTTACTTTTGGCTTTACATGTGGGCGTGAACTAACTATGCTCGTGGGGCCTCAGGAGCGCCTTGTGATCTCCAATTTTCATGTTATTTGGAGGGAAGGAGAGCTTCGGGGCTAAGGGTCACTTGCAAAAGTGTCCCTAAGAAGCAGAGTCCCCACCATCTTCTTTCTCTCACCAGTCCTCTTCTTTCATTTCCACTGTCTCCCTTGCTGTAGGCCTGGGGACCATACAGGACCTGCTTAAACTTGAAAAACAGAATTCTGCTTTCAAATTGCTCCTGAACCCACAAGACTCTTCCAAGTTCTTTAAAATCCGTCCATTCCTGTGCGCCCCCTCCTCAGAGCCTGGACCGTAGTCTTCAGTTACTTGGAGTTTGGTACCTGAAGACTGCCATCGTCTCCGGGACCCCACTCCTTTCCAGTGTATTCAGGGCCAAGCCCTGTTGCCTCTCTCTATGCAGCCTCCACCTGGGGCCCTCTGCCCAACTTTCCTGGCTGCTACCTCTGGGGGTCGAGCTTCCTCTCCTGGTTTGCTGCAGCCACTTCCTCACTGGCCCCTGCCTCCAGCATCCCCCTCCCACCCGGGGATCCTGCAGGCTGCGTTCTTTATAATCCCTCTGAAGCATAGCGCTCCCGACTCCTCACAAGTCTGCTGGAAAACTTTCCACGTCTTTGTTGGCCTTGACCCCGAATTGTCGATGATTTTCTGATGGAATCAGAGCGTCCTTTGTTCCAAAGTTTTCTCATTGTTTTCTTTCCATGGGATTGTAGAAAACATCTCCCGCCAGGCACACCCTACTGTTTTTGTGAAAATTATAGGCTGCAAATAACTGCTTAAGTCAACTGCCAGACGAGGTACTCTCTTCAGAGGGAAAATTCCAGCTGTTGAACAAGTTTATGGGCTTTATTTTTGGAGCAAAGAGTTTAAGGAAAGAACAGAATTTTCCAGGTGCCCCAACTCCACTCTTACTGGAAAGAGTATGTCTGAGTGGGCTACTTGTTCCAAGGGCAAATATATGACCCCAGTACTTATTCACCCCCTTTCTATTGACTTCCTTGGGCCCCTTCTGCAGCCTGACAGTAGACACTTTGGGAAACACAAGGAGAGGAACAAAGGCAAGAGAAGAGAGAGAGGGCCTTTGCAGAGGCCATCCTCCATCCCACTCCTCCTGAGGTCTGGCTGCGCTCCCCTGCTGCAGGCTCAGCCAGTTGATGCTGTGTCCTGAGCATACTTTCTGGCTTAAGTCAGATTGAATCCAAACAGTCTCAAGTGAGACCCACCCAAAGACGAGCTTCCTCCCCTTGAACACTTGTAGGGAGCAGAGGGTACCCCGGAAGAGCTGCCCAAGCTCTGTGTTCACACCACGCTGACTCCTTGCATCCGGGGCGACCTGCCCTTCTACAAAGCATTCTGCACAACACTGAGGAGCACGTGAAGTGTGTTCACCTGTCTCCTTCTCCAGATCCCACCTCCCTCAAATGCCCGTGTCTCATTCTGCCCTGGAGATGCATACACCATCCTAGGTGGCCACCATTCGGGGAGGTCCCATATTCTAGAACCTGCCCAGTCTCAGGCACCCCCAGCAAAATGTATCCATCCTATGCTTCCCTCCCACCAAATCCTGCGATTAGCTGATCTGATAAACCGAGTGATATTTTATGTTTAATGAATAGTAATCACTCAGCATTAACCTAATATCTTGCTATTTCAAGATGTGGCCCACAGACCAGCAGCAGCAGCAGCCCCTGAGAGCTTGTCAGAAATGCAGAAGCTCAGGCCCACCCCAGACCTAACAAATCAGCATCAATTTAACAAGATCCCCAGGTGATTCTAAAGCATAAGCAATCTGAGAGGCACTCACCTAATAGACATTATGTTGTTTTCAGCAGATAATTACTTTTAGTGCGAGACAGTTCATGTTAATGATGGCAATGGTTTGGCATTTCAGGCTTTTACAAGGCTTTTTCACAAAGAGGAATTTATGTGGTTACCAGAGCAGCTAGACTGAGTTCCTGGGGGCACCAGGGCCCAGCGGGTTTCGGCTCAGGCCTGACATTTGACCATAGGTTAATTAACACCCAAACAAACCCATCAATGGAGAGACCCCTGAGGGAGACAGGACAGCAGACACTCTGCTCATGAGGAAACTAAGGCTCAAATGGGTCAAGACTTGCTCTAGTTTAGTTTATAAGCGTCAGAACTGAAATTCCATCACTAGGCTTCTAACCTCCCATCTCCAAGTGACTGCAGGCTTTTTGATCAGAGAGATTTGTGTGGTCCCCTCCGTCATAGCTATGGAGTCTGATAGCGAATTCTACAACGAGGCCCTGTGTGCAATGACCTTCCTGCTCTGGGGGTGGAGAGACCTCCGTGGCATTCTGCACAGCCCACCAGAGTCTCCATCCTGGTAAGCTGCTGCAGGCCTCTGTCCACGGGGCACCCCCCTCCTCGGAGCCCCGGTGGCCAGCAGTGGAAAACCATGCCAGGAGCTGTTCCCAGAGATGGGAACACCTGCTGCTCACCCCCACAGCCCCACCTCCCCAGGACCAAGAGAGAGGAAGAGGCCATGAAGGCTCCAACAGGCGTGATGGTGAGGCTTATTAAGCACGGTTTTCCGTTGTGAAGCTTGTTAAGCTGGAATCATTTCCCTGGGGCGCCCCTTCCCTGAAGGCACTGGGCTCTGGCCATCCACCTGGAGCCAGTTAGGTTAGGTGTGGCTGAGTGCAGAGAGGCACATATTCACAGAAGAGCTGCAGGAGCTGCAGTGAGGCCCGTGGGCAGAGCAAGTAATCAGGAGGACGGGGGATCTGAGCGCGGAAACCCCGGACCGCAGGAATGCGCCAAGCCTCCCTCGAGGATCACTGCAAAGCTGATGAGGCCTTTACTGTTCCAACATTCCTCCAGGCCCAATCCTGGGCCTCAGAATAGGGATGCACGGGCAGGGAAGGAGCAGGGAGGCAGACGTCTCCCTCCACCATTTCCCACAGCGGAGGCCCATCATCTCGTGCCTTCCTGCAATCCCTTCAGCTTGTCCACAGACTGGCAGGTCCACCCGCCATCTCAGGCCTCCATGGCCAACACCAATGAGGTTAGGGTATCATCCTCCCTGCACACTTTGGCTTAGGTGTCCTGGCTTCAAAAAGCACCTGGGTGAAGGTAATAACGCTAGTGGTCGTTAGGACTCTTTGAACACCTCCTACATCAGGCGCACTTCCAAACGCTCTACCTGCAGTAAATCGTTCGATCCCCACCCCAAGCCTAGGAGATCGGAAGGCCCTGTTATTATCTTCATTTTACAGGGAAGCCAAAGAAGCACAAAATGGTCAACAATGGTTCAAGGTCACACACTGCTGAGTGGGAGTCACTGAAGAGAGTAAGGATCTGACTAGCCATTCAGGGAGGGAAGAGGTGGCATCCCGGAGACCCCATTGGACTGACAAGGGCCTGGAGGCTCCAAGGATGCCAGTGCAGCAGGGCAGATGAGAGGAGGTGAGGGCTGACCTGGGACGGAGACAGGGTCAGGCCTGAAAGAAGTAGCAGAGGTGCAATTGCTAGAATGCGGCTGCTTATCCAACGTTTGCAATGGTTCCTCTTTCAAACTGGGGCTTCCAGCCCAGAATGGGCACTTCCCTGACTGCCCAGTCTCTGTGTGAGTATGTGAGTCACTATGGCTGGGATGAAGTGGGTTGGGGTTGTGTTCAGGTTCCTGGCGTTTGGCCCAGTGGCCCCCACCCCAGCCAGGCTGGCACAACTCTGCCCTTGAGCCCAAAGAGGTGGTGGGTGTGCCTTGGGGTGGCACCCGTCGACTTCAGTGGCTTTGCAATACCACCCCCGGACCAGCATGGCCCGAGCCATTGTCCTTTCATGGGCTGTTGGAGACACTTGTAGCTGCTGGGGGGGCTGCTGCCCAGGAGGCTGTGACTGGCCGGAGGTTACTTCACCTCTCAGGACTCTCTCCAAAGCCCCAGGGAATGGATGAAAGGTTTGGACACAGGAGTGTTGGCATAAAAGTGCACATGTAGGAAAAAACAAATTTCTTAAATTACTAATCCATCCGTTCTGTGCTAATGCCTCCTAAAAGAAAACTTTCAACTTGGATAATGCAGGCTTTTCTCTCCTGGAACCACTTGTACCTGTAATTAGGAAGCTGTGTCTCAGTTCAGCCACGGCCCTGGATTATGAAGCCAGAAGCCCGGCTGGACTAGGGCATGGCTTTCCGGGGCTAAAATCAGGCTCCTGTGCCCTGGCCACGGTGCAGCCCCATTTCTGGGCTGCGAGGCTCCCACTGTGTATTTCCTGGCTTTTACCTGGTACAGGTAAATTCCTGTTGAGATTTATTCTTTAATTCCCAGCACTAATAACTGTGCCAGTTACCCAGAAACATGGTTTCTAACAGTCTGTTTCCAAGAGTCTGCTCCAAGGCTTGGTGGTGCATGTAGCTTGGACTCCTTGTCACTCAACATTGACAAGAATTTTGGCTGAATATTCCTCCTTTCCTCAAGATGGAGTCTGCATCCTACAGAGAAAAGTAACCATCTGTCTTACCTGGTCTCCAGCTCCAGGACATCCATCAGGATCCTCATCAGAGAGAGAAGCAGGACTGAGCACAATCACTGAGAAAACTGGGTGAGAGCTGCTCTGCCCCACGCCCCCTCCATCATGTACATGGTTAGTGTACCAGCTTAGATAGTCGAGTTTTGATGGGCACCTTTACATGGGCCGGCAGGTAGGTAGTGATCTGGGTTTCAAGAAGGGGAGCCTATTGCTGAACTAGGCTCCCCCAGAATCTCCTGTGCTGCCACTGAGGGTAGATGACCATTCTCTGATCTCATTGGTTATCATTTCTTTACACCTTAGTGTGAATGAGTCTGCCACTTCCTCGGCAGTATTTGCATACTAAACCTCTCTCACGGCAGATGATGGCTTTGTTTCCTCTTGAGAGGTTTCAGGCATCTGTGAGAGGAATCTTGTCCAACAAGGAGTCTTTCCTGATATTGTGATAGAAAGGCAGTCCTTGATCCCTGTAAAATGTTAGTAAGGGACAGGTCTGTAGGTCTGAAACCCTAAAATACAAATGTGGGATCTGGTTGTGGAAGCTCTGGACTAGGAAGGATGGCCTTTGAGACCATTTACACCAAGCTCCTGCCGGCATAGCAGCCCCTCAATCATGGTGTTTCTCACCCTAGTTAGACACTCTTTTCTGTTCATCGCCTCCTGCTATGAAAACTCAATACCACAGATAGTATATATCTGTGTACCATGGCCCTTTGGGGGCCACAGCCATTATAACAGCTAAGACTGTTTGTCCTCCAGGAACCAATTTTTGTCCTGTTGGGTGTGTATCACTCTCATTGAGAAAGCTTGCTCTATCACAGATCCCTGAGCAGCAAGCTATCCAGCTTCTGCTTGGATGCCACAAGTATCAGGGAGCTCACTACCTGTCTCCTTCTTGGGGCAACCTGGGAATACTACTCAGCAAAAAAGGGGAACAAACTGTTGATATACAAAAACTTGAATGAATCTGCAGAGAATTATGCCATGTGAAAAAGTCAACCTCAAAAGGTTGCATACTGTATGACTGCATTTATATAACAGAATGATACAATGTTAGAAATGGAGAACAGATTAGTAGTTGCCAAGGGTGAGGGGTGGGAGGGATGTGGGTACAGTCATAAAAGGGCAATGAGAGGAATTCTGTGGCTTTGGACCTGTTCTGTGTCTTGATGTGGTGGATACATGCACCTACACATGTGATAAAACTGCACTGAACTAAACACACACACAAGAGCATGATTACAATGAAAGGAATCTTTGATCCATGGACTGTATCATGTCAGTATCCTGGTTGTGACATTGCGCAACAGTTTCACAAGCGTTACCATTGCAGGGGAGGAAGACATCTCCTCTACCCTCTCTGGGTCCTTCTGGCCAGAGAATGAATTAAATTCACATGAGACAGAATAACAGGAGAAAATCAAACAAAGCTTTATAACACGTATACATGGGAGAGGCTCAGGCAACCTGAGCAACTCGCCAAAATGGCTGAAGCCGCACCTTAAATATCATCTTCAGCTAAAGACAAAGGAGGATGTTGGGGGTGGGGGCAGTCAGCTATGGGAGGTTACCAGACAAGTACAATAAACAAGAGTAAGATTATTATGCAGATTTAAGTCCTTGCCTTCTGCATTGATTAAGAGTTTCTAGAGATAAGCTCATCCCCTCTTCTTCCTGGTACAGAGAGGGAGACACCTTTACAGATGGAGATTTCCCTTACAAATGTAAATGTCTCTTAACAAAGGGTAAGTAAATTCTACTTTTCAGAGTTTCTTTCCTGTCTGCAGTTTTTAAAAAAGTAACCAGCCCCAAATAATCCTCATGTCAAAGAGACATATCTTGGGGTGGCCAGTTCAGTCCCCTACACCACTGAGGGAAATGGTTAAGGTCACACAGACTCTCTGTATTTCTTACAACTGCATGCGAATCTACAATTATCTCGAAATATAACATTTAATTTAAAAAATAGCTAACTTTGAAAATAGAAATTAAACAAATAAAGAGCCTATGAAACACACAGAATTTACCTTGAAAAAAGAGCCTAGGTTTTACAAATCTATGATTTATTTTTCCCTTTGGGATTTTCTTAGGGCCCACTGTCTCATTGTCAATTCAGTCAAATTTACTTAAAAGACGGGTAAATGAACACATTTGTGTACCAGAGGCAGCAAGTGTGTGCATGTCCCAGTGTCTTAGTGGGGTGGGCTGGGGGGTTGCTGAGCAGGCATGTGGGAGAAGCAGGTAGAATGGAAAACTGGCTTCCATCCCTGTCTGGGGAGCCCCGAGGGAAGGGATGGGGGGAGGCAGTGGGGCACAGGAGAGGATGTTCCCACACTCCCCCTGGGGATGTGCCTGCAAAGGAGCAGCAGGGGCAGGAAGGGAAGGTGCTCGTGCTGTTACATGAAGCAGGATCTGGGCAGTGGCTGAGAGCATGAGGAACCTTTGGTCCGGGAAACGCTTAGACCTGTTCAGGAATGTGGCAGGGGTTGGGGGGGCAGCACCAGAGCCAGTCTCTGTGGATTGCCCCTGCCTTGACCCAGTGCCTCGTGCACGTCCAGCCCTGTAGGGAGGTGTCCCCACCCTGCCCCTGCCCTCTCACATGGCAGAGACATGCCCCAACTTCTGCACCAGCTCAGTTGGAGGCTAGGAGTACTGAGGCTCTGTCTAGCCAGGGGCAGAGCTTGGTCCATCCAGAAAGGCTTCCTTAGGCGCAGATTTGGAAGGGGCTCATAGCTCAGCTGGATCAACAGTCCCCCCTCAAAACCATTTGTTGTGAAAACTGTGTGTAATCCATTTTGTTCTTTTAGTTGGCTGAAGGTTGAAGAATGCAGCAGCCCAAAGTCACTTGAGTCCCTGCTCATTTTAGCCGCTGAGCCCCTTGATGTGGGTGGGGGCACTTTCCCCCAGGTCCCTCCCCTACCTGGGGTTGATTTAGTTGACCCAGACCCCGCCCTCAGGCCTTGCAGACAGGCCCCATTTCCTGGGTCCAGGCTGAGGCAGTGGCTGTCTGGCCCGTGGAAGGGATCTGCATCGCCTGTCTGCTCTTCTGTGGCCCAGGCTCCGCTGGGGGCTTTTTATGTAGCCTGAAGGCCTCGGTTGGCATAGAAGTGCTGGCTGGGCCTGCGCCCTTTCTGAAAGGAGGACATAGATATAGAGATGGGGACCAGGCCCTGTGCTGGGTGCTTCACAGAACACATACACACACAGAGCTCACACAGCTGCCCCACGCGCTGACGTGGGTCCTCTGGTCTCGCACTGCAGACAAGATCCACGGAGATGAAGGAACTTGCCCGAGGTCCCACAGCTGGCTGTGTTCACTCTGAAACCCAAGTCTGTCCTGCTCCAGAGCCGAGCTCAACACAACATGGCCATTTACTTTCTATTCACATGTCACACTCTGCAGAGCCCTATATGGGCGACTGGAATTGGCCACCCCAAGATATGTCTCTTTGACATGAGGATTATTTGGGGCTGGTTACTTTTTTAAAAACTGCAGACAGGAAAGAAACTCTGAAAAGTAGAATTTACTTACCCTTTGTTAAGAGACATTTACATTTGTAAGGGAAATCTCCATCTGTAAAGGTGTCTCCCTCTCTGTACCAGGAAGAAGAGGGGATGAGCTTATCTCTAGAAACTCTTAATCAATGCAGAAGGCAAGGACTTAAATCTGCATAACAATCTTACTCTTGTTTACTGTATTTGTCTGGTAACCTCCCATAACTGACTGCCCCCACCCCCAACATCCTCCTTTGTCTCTAGCTGAAGATGATATTTAAGGTGTTGGCTTCAGCCATTTTGGCGAGTTGCTCAGGTTGCCTGAGCCTCTCCCATGTATACGTGTTAAAAAGCTTTTTTAAAGTTTCTCCTGTTATTCTGTCTCATGTGAATTTAATTTGTTCTCTGGCCAGAAGGACCCAGAGAGGGTAGAGGAGATGTCTTCCTCCCCTACACCTGTCATACCCCTCTCTGCACCCTAATGAGGCAAGGGAGCTGGGGATTATGATTCCTTTGATAGACGGGAGCCCAGATCCCAGAGAAGGTGATGTGTCCAGAGCCACCCAAAGTTAGCAGCAGAGTTGGCTCCCCTGATGCTCACTTCAGTGTCCTTCCACCTAAACTGTGAGACCCTCCTAGCGACCTAGGAGCCTTGTGTGGCTGAGCACACTTTTTTTTTTTTGAGGAAGATTAGCCCTGAGCTACCGTCTGCTGCCAATCCTCCTATTTTGCTGAGGAAGACTGGCCCTGAGCCAACAGTCGTGCCCATCTTCCTCTACTTTATATGTGGGTTGCCTGCCACAGCAGGCTTGACAAGTGATGGGTAGGTCTGCACCTGGGATCCAAACCAATGAACTCTGGGCTGCTGAAGCAGAAAGTGTGACCTTAACCACTGCACCACTGGGCTGGCCCCTGAGGGCATGTTTATAGAGGAGTAGGGTGGCTTTTCATGGGAACCAGTGGTCCTTGTGAGCCCAATATTTCCTGTTGCTAGTACTAAATGACAATAGGTTCTTCAGAATGGTTTGATGCCCAGAGAAAGTTCCATAACCCCTGCATCAGCAGGTGTCTGCCTCCTGCACAGCCCAGCCTGGGCACAATGCTGGAGGATCCTGGTCACATGATTGTCCCCACAATCCATTGCACAGAGATGCGAGGGTGGGAAAGAGGAAAACAGTCCAGGCCTAGAAACCACTGGATTCACAACAAAAATGGGGAGTGGAGCCTGGTGGTGAAGGGGAGGGAGGTGATTACTCTGTGGGGTTCTCCTGGTGGTGGAGATAGTAGAGCCAGTAGAAGTCTCTGGATGGAGTCGGGAAGCCTGAGTCCTGGCCCTTCCTCTGGCACTGACCTGCCGCCTTATCTCTGCATTCTTGGGCATGTCAGGGTGCAAATGCCCCTCTGAGGAAGGAGTGTCCTTAGGCGCAGGTAGCAGAGGGGGCCTGGCTAGAGGGTTCTGAGCTCCCCTCACCATTTTAACCAGCGTTGTTCCACTTCTGTCTGATTATTCGAGGCCCACCTAAGATTGCTCGTCACAAGGATTGCACAGCTGAAGCTGGTTGAAAACCAGCAGCTAGATGCCCTGAGCCCTGTACAGAGTAGGTCTCTGCTGTCCAGAACCGAGAGTGAGAGCCGGGAGGGATAGGATAAGAAGGGGACGGTTCCTGCAGGAAGATGAGACTTCTACAGGGGGTGTGGGTCAGGGAAAGGGAGAGAAGGCCGTGAAGAGGACGGCCTTCTTCAGAGTGTCCACTGCAGGCCGCCGACAGCCTTGCTCACTGACTGGGATGACGCCAAAGCTCTGGGAAGATTAACCTGGACACAGCCCAAGAGAGCCGCGGTTGTGGTGCCCTGGAATTCAACCTCGATTGTTGTAAGATGTGCTCTGGTGACAAGGTGTTGCTGAAAACCAGAAATGACTAGCAGAGAGGGCATTCAGCCCCGGGACATGGGGCTTCTCCAGGTGGCTCCACCGCAGCCCTGAGCAGAATTTAGTCCACGGGGCTCTGGACTCCACACTGGCGTGAAATGATACCGTGTGGTTTTGCCTCTGTTGTCAACAAGTTCAGAAGACCTGGAGCAGCACAAAAGTTTAAAACCAAATCTCTTCTTTGAACCTGTGCGTGAGCATGATCATGGAGCAGCGGGGAATCAGGAATCTATGTTTCTCTTCTAAATCTCTAACATGTCTCATTCGTGTTTGCTCTACCTGGAAACAGCACTGTGTCAGGCTGTCTGGGTCTGTCTGTCTGTTGGTCCGTCCACCTGAAACCCCATGCTCCCTGCCCTCAAGTTGCTCCCACTATGAGCAGCAGCTGGTGCCTTCTGGGCAGGGTGACCCTGTCAACCAGCTGCCCGAGGGCCCGTGGGTGGTGTGTGAGCACAGAGGGAATTTTGCCTGCAGTTTTTATTTCCTTCCTCTTTCCAGGCACTTGGCTGCTGCTCGACATTTTTCATTCTGGAGAACAGGCAGGAACACGGTATAGGTCTGAATCACGCTCCGTCATCTACAAGGATGCTTGGCCTCGGATCTCAGGCAAGTTACTTGTTTGTTCAGAGACTCAGTTTCCTCCCCTGGAGAGATGCACTACTGTTTATGGACTCTGCCTGGGAGAGGCCAGAGGAGTGGAGAGCTGAGCCCCCTCACAGCTGCACTGAGGGAGGCCTGGCCGGGTGCCAGGGGCAGGAGGACGAGGCTGGCACTCCAGGGCACCCTCTAGGACCCCTGACTGTCAGGACAATGATGGGGTTGCTGTTGTTGCTTCAAACCTGAGTGATTATTACAGGTAATGACTCTCTCTAGCCTCCTGCCCACAAGGGGGTCACCCCAGATAGGGCCAGACCTGGGGGACATGATGTCCCGAAGTGACCGCTTTGCTCACAACACATCTGCTCCTCTCCGAGAGGCCTGTGTGGCTAGGTGCGTTCTGGCTGATCAAGTAGCTGGCCCCTGGGCCTCTGCCTCAGGGCTCAAGCTTTCCTGCTTCTGAGGCTCCTGGCAAGCATGATCTGGCTCCCCTCAAACTCTCCCTTTGCCTTATGTCTCTTTAAACTCCCCATTGTGCTGAAAACCTTGACAAAGCCCAACAATGTTTTTTCATTGGCTAATTGATTTGCCATTCTTTCAGCTACTGTAAATTTGCAAAAATCCCTCTTTAACAGGTCCTAGGGCAAGTAGAAGAGACTATCAGAGAGAGCGAGAGAGAATGGGGGCGCAGGGCTGGAGGTACACACACTCCCTTGCAATCCCCTCTCTCTCTTTCGTCTTAAAAAATGGCGCAAACCACAATGTAACAACCGTAACAGAAACGTTGGTTTAATCACTCCTAATCCTGTCACTCAAGCAGATCAGCTGTTTCTAATCTTCCCTTCTAGGGTCTGTCCATAAGCGGACATTCTTCTAAGCAGCTATAATTGGCACACAATTCTGCAGCCTGTGCTTCCCCCTTATTTCCTGAGCCTGCCTCGCATGGCTGCACAGTCTTCCTAGGTATCATTTTTAATGACACATTTAATTGTGGCTTCTGGAATTTACTTACCATCCCCCTAAATGGCCATCACATCATTACTTATAAGACCCCAAATTATCTGGGAGATGAGTATTTAGGTTATTTCCATAATTTCTCAGTGTTATTGAACTCTAGAAATATCTGGCCTTAAAATGCTTCCTTGGGACAGGCACAGACTGTTCCAGACTGGAGCTCTTCTCCATGCTTCATGTGTAAATAAATACCTTCATTTTCGAAAGAGGCTCAGGCCCAGACCCCTGGCACCCACACCTTTGTCTTAGCAACAGCACAACCAGAGATCATTCATTTTGTGGCTTTGAATTCTTCTTCTTCAACTTCTCTTCCTCCTCCATCACCACAATTGCCATCATCATCATCTTACTAAGAGCTGCCACTTATTGAGCATTTATTCTATGCCAGGGACTTTTTTTTTTTTTTTTTTTGCTAAGGAAGATTTGCCCTGAGCTGACATCTGTGCCAGTCTTCCTCTATTTTGTAAGTGGGTTCCTGCCATGGCGTGGCCACTGACGAGTGGTGTAGGTCCACGCCTGGGAACGAAACCTGAGCTGTGAAGCATGCTGAACTTAACCACTAGGCCATGGGGCCAGCCCCAGGGCACTGTATTTTTGCATCACTATTTTGTTTAATCTCATCAGTTGCTACTATTGTTATCCTCAGTTACAAATGAGGAAACTGAGGCTGAGGATGCTAAAGTGGCTTGTCTGAAGTCTCTACTCTCAAGTGTCAGAGGCTGCCTGCTTCACTGGCCCCTGGGAGCCACCCCTCCATGGCAGGTGACCTTTGTACCATCTGCTCTTCACCTGAGGGCCTTTCTTCCAGCGCAGAGTTTGGTCTAATGCTCCTGAGGTGGGCTGCTGGATCCAGGGAACCTTGCTGTCTCAGTCCACTGAGCCTGCTCTAATAACATACCATGGACCGGGTAGCTTATAACAACGGAAGTTTATGCCACAGTTCTGGGAGCTGGAAGCCCAAGACCAAAGTGCTGGCAGATTTGGTGTCTGGTGAGGTTTGCTGTAACCTCCACGGTATAAGGGTGAGGGAGCTCTCTGGTGTCCCTTTTATAAGGGCACTAATCTCATTCATGAGGGCTCCACCCTCATCACCTAATCACCTCCCAAAGGCCCCACCTGCTAACACCATCATCTTGGGGGTCAGGTTTCAACAAGTGGATTGTGGGCAACACAAACATTCAGTGCATAGCACTGGCCACAATGGATCTCTCTCGAGGGGGAAGAGGAGGCCTTCCACCCGCCCACAGGAACCCCAGGCAAGATGGAGCGTGCCTGGCTAAGACGGGAGCTGAGAGGCCTGTGTCCTTTACAGAGATGGGGGCCCAGAGACAAGACGGGCCTCACCCAAGGTCATGGGGTGAGACACTGACACAGTCAGACTAGAATCTGGGTCTCTTGGCTTGTGACCAGGGCTCTGTCCTTCTCGCTGGGAAGTGATTTCAACAGACTGCATCTGAAATTGAAGGAAAGGCTTTGGAACCATCCAACGGCTGTGTTCTTAGAAAATGCTGGGGCTGTCACATGGTCAGCACAGGGCAGGAACAGGAAAGGAGACAGTGACTGAGCCCAGCCTGGCAGGCAGAGATGGGAGCAAACAGCCTCAACTCAGATATGTAAGAAACACGATCCTGGGGCCTGGGGCCAGCATCAGCCTGCTGACTTGACTTGTCAGACATCACAAAAGCTCCTACCAAAGGGGTTTTCAACCAGGTGGGGGCTTTTTCGCCTGTTGAGTCTCCCATAGGCAGCAAACCCCCGAGAGGGACCACATGGTGACCACAGCCTTTCTTGGGCAGAATTAAACTCTGCAGGAAGAGAGACAGCTTCATTCACTGATCCTTTCCACAGGTATTTATGGAAACTTTCTGTGTCCGATGAAGCACATAACTGGGGGAGTAAGATGGACAAGCTTCCTGTCTTTATGGAACTTGCACTTCATTGGGCATAATAAACTAGCGAACAAAATACTTCCTGCAGATAAGAGCTATGAAGGAGACAAATGGGAGGTGTGATAGGCACTGTGGGTAGAGGTTGGGGCAGGAAACAAGCTTAGAGGGAGTTGTCAGGGACGCCCTTCTGAGGAAGAGGCAGGTATGCTGAGAGCCAGCAGATACCTAGGAACCTGCCCAGATCTGAGGGCAGAACACTCAGGCAGGGGAAACAGCAAGCGCAAAGGCCCTGAGGTGGGAAACGGCTGTGTGAGTTGTAGGAACAGAAAGAAGACCAATGGGAACAGATTTTATTTCAGGTTCAGCGTTAGTGTTGTTTCCAGCAAAGAGAGAGCCCGCTGGGACTGGCCTGCATCATTCGAATAGCCTGCCTCCCCTTCCTGGAGGCATCCGCTGGAGCTGTATTCCTCCTGTGTCTCTGTAAGCCATTACTATTTTCCCCTCATTTGCGCTTGTGTGTTCAGGCCACAGAGAGCAGCGTGCGGCTGGTGCTGTAGTGTGAACAGTAGCTCTTCTGAATGCGGTGCTCCTCCAGACTCTCAGTGCTCTCACTCTGTACCTCTATGATAGCTGCGTCCTCATTAGAGGCAGTTAACAGATCAAAATAGCATTTCTTGGAACGTGTAAAGTAATAAATCATGCTATGTTTACTTTTTGGTTACTAGGTGGAGTGCTAGGGTTTAAAAAAAACCTGCCTGTGGAGTTAATTGGAGAAGGCTGCTCTTGTTAAGGACTCTTAGCTGAACACACCATTGGCTGTGGGAGAGAGAGCCCTGAACAGGCCACGCCTGCTTATCTGCTGGTTGCTGAGGGCACTAACTGACTCCCAGATCCCACCTGGGAAGAGACAGTGTCACTGTCTCATGCTGCTGAGGGCAGGGTGGATCCAGGTGTGCTCTGCAGGAGGCGTGCTGATGGAGTCTGGCCCTGCCAGGACAGTGGCTCAGAGCTGATGGGGAAGAGCCCCTGTCACCCAGGATCCTCCCCCCACTTCCCTGAGGGCTGCAGACAGGGCAGGGGGCGGGAGTACCCCCAGGGGCTCAGACAGGGCCCCACCATGCCCCTGACTCTTGCCACCCACGTGCCACCTGGATGCTAAGGCACTCCCGGGCATACACAATATGCCCCTGTGGGTCCCCTGAGGGGTGCGAGGCCTTTGATGAAGCCCGGAGCAGCACAGCACACAGGCCCATGTCTGCCATGTTTCTGGGGCCAGTCTCATGTTCTGTCCTTTTTATTCTAATTAAACTTTTTATTTTGAGATCATTGTAGATTCACGAGCAGTTGTAAGAAGTAATGCAGAGAGGTCCCACATACCCTATACCCAGCTTCCCCCAATGCTAACATCTTGAAAAACTATAATACAATGTCACAACCAGGATATTGACCTTGATAGTTAAAATATAGACATTTCCATCACCGTAAGGATCCCTCACGTTGCTTCTTTACAGCCACACCCAGCTCGCCTCCACTCCTCCTTAACCATTTGCAACCACTGAACTGTTCTCCATTTGTATGATTTTGTCATTTCAAGAATGCTGTATAAATGAAATCACACAGAATGTAACTTTGTTGCATTGGCTTTTTCCACTCAGCATAATTCTCTGGAGATTGATCCAGGTTGTTGCGTGTATGGATACTTCATTCTTTTTTACTGCTGTGTAATATTCCATGGAATGGATGTACCACAGTCTGTTAAGCCTTTCACCCACTGAAAGACATCTGGGTTGTTCCCAGTTTTGGGCTACTATGAATAAAGCTGCTATGAACAGTCAAGTACAGATTTTGGTATGAACATAAGTCTTCATTTCTCTAGGGTAAATGCCCAGGAGTAAGATTGCTCAGTTTTATGGTAGTTGCTTGTTCAGTTTTTTAAGAAACTGTTTTTCAGAGTGGCTGTCCTGTTTTACACCCTCACCAGCAATGTATGAGTGATCATTTCTGTTCATCTGCCCCAGCATTTGGTGTTGTCACTATTTTTTATTTCAGCCCTTCTGGTAAGTGTGTAGTCATAAGTCATCATGATTTTAATTTACATTTCCCTAATGGTTAATGATGTTGAACATCTTTTCATGTGCTTATTGGTCACCCATATATCCTGTTTGGTGAAATGTCTCTGCTTGTCTTTTGTCCATTTTCTAACTGGACTCTTTGGTTTTTTACTGTGTGGTTTTGCACATTATTTATGGTCTTGATACCAGTACTTTGTCATATCCGTGGTTTGCAATATTTATCCCATTGTGTAGTTTTCATCCTCCTAGGGGCATCTTTTTCAGAGCAAAAGTTTTTATTTTTAATGAAGTCCAACTTATCAATTTTTCCCTTGATGGATTGTGCTTTCAATGTTATGTCTAAGAACTCTTTCCTGGCCCTAAAGATTTCCTATTTTTTCCCAAAACTTTTATAGTTTTACATTTTATATGTAAGTTGTAATCCATTTTGAGTTAATTTTAATATAACTTTGAGGTTCTTTTTTTTTTTTTTTGCCCACAGATGTCCAGTTGCTGCAGGACCATTCACTGAAAAGACTATCTTCCCTCTATTGGTTTGCTTTTGCATTTTTGTCAAAAATCAGTGGGTCGTATTCGTGTGGGTCGTTTGCTGGGTTCTCTCCTCTGTTTCATTGACCTGTGTGAGTCTCCACCAACACCTCACAATCTCGATTGCAGTAGCTGCACAGTAAATCTTGAAATCAGGCAGAATGATTCTTCCCTTTATTCTTTTTCAAAAATTATTTTAGCTATTCTAGTTCCTTTGTCTTTCCATTTTAGAATAATCTTTCCTATTTCTACAAAATATCTTGTTGGGATTTTGATAGGAATTTTGGATTCTGTCTTTTTTTAAATGTAACTTTTCTATAGCTAGCATGTGTTTTGTATATTATTTTCAGTAGATTTAAAATTCAAAGATTAGCAAAAAAAAAAGAACTGATAACATCTGAAAGTCTGCCATAATATATACATCCTTATAGACTGTTTAATAACCAGCTGCCTTTCACTTAATATATTAAGGCTCCTTTTCCATGGCAATAAACACATTTCCATGTTATAATTTTAAATGGTCTCATAATGTTTACTTTTGTGGATACAACATCATTTATCTGGCCAATCCCTCATTGTTAGGTATTTAGGGATTTTTCCTTTTTTAATTTAATTTTTATTTACTTTTTCTTGTTATAAACAACACTGTGATGAATATCTTAAAGTCACACCTCTGACAATATCTTTGATTATTTCTGTAGGAAAAATTTCTTTGAGTAAAATAGCTGATCTCTTCTAGATTCTTCTGTTTTTCTGACCTCAGACAGAGATCCACTTCCTTGAACTGAAGCTAATGTTTGGTTATTAGCTCGAAAAAGGATTAGGCATCAAACCGCTGTCTGCCTCTGGCTTGCTACCACCTCGGTTCCAGCCTCCTGGAATGCCCCCTGCACGCCTGCAGTGACAGCTTGCACGGAAGAGCGCAGCATATCAGAGACTCAAGGTCTCGACCACTTTGTTCTTAGGCTGTCTCTGAGGCTCTCTCACAGTTCAGAGCTCTGTGTCCTATTTCTAACCCCAGATGTAAAACAGATGGGAAATGGATCTTGCGCTTTACTCTTAGAAGATTGTCCCTGCACCCCCACATTCTCCTGGTGGTTCTCTGAAGGCTGCCTTCTTTTCTAGAAGAAGGTGCTCGGGGACTCAGGGGGCCCCGCTGCAGAGCTCCCACCTCCACTGTCACTTAAAAGCCCATCTCCTCCACTCTGAGTAGGAGTGGTGTGTGACTATTTTAAGAAAATTCTTTAAGGGCTTCAAAGAGTAATAGGATCATTTTCTGGGATGC
Organism: Equus caballus; assembly: GCF_041296265.1. Classification (NCBI taxonomy): domain Eukaryota; kingdom Metazoa; phylum Chordata; class Mammalia; order Perissodactyla; family Equidae; genus Equus; species Equus caballus. Next base: position 55,976,985 of record NC_091697.1, on the reverse strand, counting down.
TTGTTAAAATTCTTGAATATGTTTAAGGGATTTACATTTTCAAAGAGAGAATGTTTTCTTTGATGTTGAAACGAGATGATCTTTTTTTCCTTCCTGTGAATTTAAATAATTTGCTTGACTTTCTAGTGGAAAGATCACAGTGTTGTTCTATCTGTATGTGGCATTCGTTAGACGCCTCCATGATTGACTGCAGGGAGCATGTGTGTGTAAATGGTTTTGAAATATGTTTTCAAACCAACAGCCATCTGTAAGTTGTCAGCTTAAAAAAAAATAGCATCTTCCTTGCAGAAGGAAATTTTATTTCTTCGAAGGAAATAGTCACACACACACACACACACACACACAAAGAAATACCAGTTTTAAATGATCTTTAATGATGACCCAATGGGTACCTTCCAGAACAAATGGAATCAGTCCTCCCCCTTGTGGATAACTAGGAAAGCACCTATTTCCTCACTAAGTTACATGGAACCATAGGGTAGATGAGTTTTTCCTTCTCTTTTAAAATTAATAATAAATACAGTTTATGTAAAATCTGTGTTAAAGTAACACAATATCTCTGAAATAGCTGATTGGCTTTATGACTGGTATTTTAAAATAAAACACAGAAAAAATAAGTACAAGGGGTAATGTGAGATATATACATTTGTATATACAGTAAAATGCTTTTAGATATGTATTTTATATATAAATAAAAATAAAATTTTAGGATTTCCTGTCCCACTTCCCCAGAGCAATGGCAGCCTTGTGGGATAAGTCTATCTTCATGTCCCCGTCTACATCTGATAAACTGAGAGGTTCGGGGTACACAAGGAGGTTGTGGGCAGGGAGCTTGGGGACTCGTGGAGAGGTAACAATAATGATCGCTGTCATTTGGGGGAAGGTTGCTATATTCCAGGCACTATTCTTACCCCCTTTATGCCTGTTCTCTAAATTAATCCTCATAACAAGCATATGCTGTTATTATCCTCATTTTATACCAGAGAATTTGAGATTCAGAGAGCCTGAGTATCTTCCTTAAAGTCACACAGCTGGTAAGTGGCAGAGCTGGGCTATGAAAGCCCTGTGCCTCGATGCTCCCAGAGGGCTAGAAGCACACGCCCTGCAGGAGGTCAGGGAAAGCCCAGTGCTGGGCGCCCGGGGAAGCAGGAGACCTTGTTCCTGCCCCCAGGAGATCTCGGCCATTCTCTCCAGAACACAGTCTGAGGAAGGGAGCAGAAGAGGTCTGAGCACCTGTTATGAGCTGGACTGTGTTCCCCCAAATTCAGAGGTTGGAGCCCTAATCCCTGTGTCTCAGAATGGGAGTCTATTTGGAGACAGGGTCTTTAAAGTGGTAACTAACGTAAAATGAGGTCATTCGGACAGGCCCTCATCTGACTGTTTTCCTTATAACAAGAGATGAGGACACAGACACACACAGAGGGAAGGCTATGTGAGGACATAGGGAGAAGACAGCTATCTGCACGCCAAGGGGAGAGGCCTCAAAGAAACCAGCCCTGCTAACACCTTGATCTCAGACTTTCAGCCTCCAGGACTGTAAGAAAAGAAAGGTAAATGTTTAAGCCACCCAGCCTGTGGCATTGTATGGTGGCAGCCTGGCAGACTAACGCGCACCTATGGCTACCTGGGAGTCTTCCTGGAGGAAGCCTGCTGACTTGCTTGGGTGGGAGTCGGGCTGCCATACGAGAGAAGACATGGAGCGGGAATGTGCTGGGTCTGTTAGGGGCATGGCAAGTCCAGGGTGCCTGAGGGGGCACTTGCTTTCCATAGTAGAGAGGCAGCTAGATTGTGAATGGCCTGGAATGCCACACCAAAGAGTTTGGATTTGGTTTCCTAAGCAAGAGGGAGCCACCAAAGGTTTTTGAGCAAGGAAGTGACAGGATAAGATCAGAATGTTAGAAAGAGAGGTCTTGCAGCAGGTCAAGTTGGCAGCAGAGTGTCTGAAGGTCAGGACCAGCTGAAAAAGGCTACAGTTGTCCAGGATCAGAGTTTTAAGGGTCTGAATGAGCATGGGTACAGGACAGGGTCAGAAGTGGATCCCCGAGAAGGAATAGCAAACAGGTGGCATCGAGGCCCTGCACAGGGATCCAGATGACACCATCTGATAGGCAAGAGACTTCCGGACCGGGGTGGGGGCTGAGGGTTGGGGGGAGGACTTGGGTAGGAGCTGTAAAACCCTCAAGTGGCATCCGTCCGTTACCATGACTGGAATCGGTAAAACCACATCTTTGATTTGCCAGTGCTGAAAAGCAGTCAGTCCTTTTAAATGAAAAAGTGTCCTTCTGACACTGCAAACTTCCTATGTGAATTGGCAGGGGCGTGGGGGAGCAGCTCACCTGGGGCTCTTACAGAAAGGGAAAATGAAACACATCATCAGTCCTTTCAGGAAGAAGGAAAAGGCACAAAAGGCACTGCGTGATTTTTACATCCTTAAGAAGCTGCAGGAACCTTGGCGAGCTCCAGCTCCTAGAAGGTTTAGAATGGGAGCCTTAGTGGAGCAGGGTGGACCCTGAGTGAGCGACTTGTGACCAAAGGCATCCATTTCTCCTGAGAGCACCTGCTGCAAACCTTGCGAGCAGCTTCATTCCAGGTGGTAAATGTGTCTTTGCTCCTGGCAGAAAGAGGAAACACGAAGGGCCACCTTCCCCACCAGAAGCACAAATGCAGTGGAATGTTTTTTTCCGACAGAGAAAACCAAGTTGGCAGTTCAAAGGGCACCTGCACTGTTAGTTGAGCTCCAGGCTTTAGTCCAACTTCTCACTGAGCGTGGGTTCCCACGTAGGCCTCTGCGCTCGGGGCCCTGTCCGTGCTCTGTCTCCTCGGCTGCCATTGTGAGGGCATTTGTCCGACGGATACATTCCCTGGGGGTACAGAGTCCACTTGGCTGCGGGCTGGGCCCTTGCCTCCTGCAGACAGCCCTCCGTGACCACTCCAGCCTTCACGGGTCTCTGCTTTCTCCAGACTCCAAATGTCCTAACAGTGCAGGGACCATGTGTCCCTGGAAGTCTGGGACAGCGTGAATTTCAAACATCCTGCCCACACTGTCCTCACCTGCTCCTGCCAGGACAGACAGGTGGTCCCTGTTAGGCAGATAAGATGTGAGGCATAGGAAGGGCTGGTGTCCTTCCCCACCTAGACTATGGTCTGTCTGGGCAGAAAGCATGGTCCTCCAGCAGAGCAGAGCTAAGAGCACAGGCTCAACGGTGGGAGGGACCTGGGACAAGACACTAGCCACACTGACCTCGAAGCGTCTCATCCCCAGAACGGCAATCTGAATCCTTGTCCCTGGGATTGTGAGGGTTACAGGTGAGGAAACATTAGAAGTGCTTCCTTGGCATGGTGCCTGGTGCCAAGGCCTGGCTCCACATTCTATGACCCTGGATAAGTCAGTCCCCATCTCTTGGCCCAATCAGACCTGGCTGGTCCATGAGTTTGAGGATCTAATAAGGATTCAGCGAGGCCATGGAAAGTCAACGCCTCAGGAACTGGCCCCCAGCGTAGGGGTTCTCCTAGACCAGACACTCGAGCTACAGTTTGAGTGAACTCCAGCTTACACAGTGAATTCGGTGCATTTTCTCAAGGGCTCTGTGCTGGCTGGGATCGCTCAAGGCTTGCTATGGAAACCCCAGAACCCTGGACTTGCACAGCAGCCATGAGGAGGTGGCTTTCTAAAAGTGACCTGAAACTTCTCGCAGGTAGAGAAGAGCATCAACCCCACAAAAAGGCCTGAGGGGCTGGCACATGTCGTGGAAGGAAGAGAGCAAGTTGTGACGCATGATTCCTTTTACCTAAAACTAGTTATCATCATCCGCATCTACGGATGCACATGGACACGGGGGCCAGCCTGGACCACACTCACCAACCAGAAGGGAGCAGGTTCAGGGCATGCGTCCCGGAGGGCAGGTGCTCTCATCACCTGCATGTCCCGCCATATCTGATTACAGCTTGTGATCCATGTTCAAATAGACTCATCTTTTTATTGAAAAAAAAAAATCTACTTTACTCTTGTCCCAAGCAAAATTGTCTGTAAAATCATGGCTTTGACGTAATAATTGTATTTTTTCTAATATACATTAGATTAAATATATTTGCAGATTAAATATATTTGCTGTTAAAAGAAAAAATGTTCACTTGTATTTCACCTAAGATCATTTTTCAATGACAAAGTGATTCAGTACTTCAGCTTCAGGGTCTAACTGCCTACATTTGAATTCCAGCTCCGCCATTTAGTAGGGCCATTTATTACTCAATAAATTCTTATCCTCTTTAAACCTCGTTTCCTTCTCTTTGTGGTACCCAGGGATGATAATGGTACCTCTCCAATGGGATCATTAAGAGGAAATAAATAATCAATGAAAAGTGATAAGCATGGTTCCTGGCATAGAGTAACCACTCAGATAAATGTGACTATTAAAAATTGGTTACTTCTGCTTCTGGTCATGTTGAAGTAACTGGGACTAGATTTGCCTTCCCACTGTGAACAACTAGAAAACTGGATAAAATTGGAAACTACTATTTTGAGACAATGGAAAACAGAAAATGCAGGACAATGATGCAGGAGTAAAAGGGAACAAATGAGGTGAGCCCTACAATCACCGTGCTTTGGGCCTGAAGACACTTTTTAGAATGCAGCTGGGTGGGGACACCTGTGCAGACATCTGTGTTCAAGGAGGACGAGGGAACTAGAACTTGCAAGTGATTCCATTATGTGATTTTTTTGGAAAGGCAAAAATCACAGGGACAGAAAACAGATCAGTGGTTAAATGAGGGTGATGAGGGTTTTCTACCCAGGGGCACAGTGAGTGGTGTCCTGGAGGCAGCTTGCACCCACTCACAGGAGCCCAATCTGCACATCTCTTCTCAGCTCCACGTTGGCCATGCTGTTAGCAGCTGGAAATTGGCCAGGGCGGGAGTATTTACACCAGGGAAATTGGCAAACACTACAATCGAGGCTTAGTTGTGTTTGTTTTTAAGAGCTGGCTTATGGCACACCACTGGGCAAAAGGGAAGTTTTTGGGATAATTGAACTATTCTATATCTTGATTAAGGTGGTGGTTACATGATGGTATGCAATTATCAAAATTCATAGATCTGTACTCCAAAGTGTGAATTTTACCAGCTAAAAAAGAGAGCTGTATAAAAAGCTTGAAATATTTAGAGATAAACTTATATGAAAATGCAAAGCATCTAGGATGTATTTTATATTTTTGTTTTAAAAATGTAAAAGTATATTTTTAAAAAGAACAAAATTGGTAGACTAGCCCAGCTTATTTCAAAGCATACAGTAAATTTACAGCAATGGTTCTCAACTGAAGACAATTTCTTTTCCCCAGGGGACATTTGGCAATGTCTGGAGACACTTTTCGTTGTCGCAAGTGGCGGGGAAGGGGTGCTACTGGCATCTAGTGGGTAGAGGCCAGGGATGCTGTTAAATATCCTACAAGGCACAGGACAGCCTCCCACAACAAAAAATTATCTGGCTCAAGATGTCAATAGTACCAAGACTGAGAAACTCTGATGACAAGAATCAAGGAGTGTGGTATAGATCAATGGAACACAACAGAGAGTCCAGGTTGTATGGACCACACATATATGATTGATCTTTGAAAAAGATGCTAAGTTATTTCAATGGGGGAAAGGAAAGCCTTTTCAACCAATGGTGTCAGCACAGTGGATATCCAAATGGAAAAATAAATCTTGATCCCCACCTCAAATCATATCAATTAACTCAAAAGAATCCTAAACTTAAATATAAAAGCTAAAGCTATAGAACTTCTGGAAGAAATCTTCACAATCTTGGAATAGGCAAAGATTTCTTAGAAAGGATACCAAAAGCACAAATGAAAAAAATTAATTGGATTTCATCCAAATTAAAAACTTCTGTTCCCTAGAAAGACATGGTTAAGAAAATGAAAAGGCAGGGCACAGCTTGGTAGAAAATATTTACAATACAGATTTCTGACAAAAGGATTTCTGTCCAGCATACATAAAAGCTCTTACAACACAACAATAGGAAGACAAACAACCCTACAGAAAATATTTAAAAAGGAGGTTCCAGTGCCAGCATGAGGGCGTCAGCTCACTACAGCCCATTCCTGCCACTGATTATCACTAAAAACTCACTGAACAAAATACAAACACCAACTGCCAGAGAACTCTAAAAAGTAAGCAAAACAGATTGTGGAGGAAACAAGTGGACATGTGATCTATGTAGGGGCTAGCTTTCCCAAGTATTCGCTCTGTCTCTCTCTCTCTAGCTCATGGCTTTACCCAGAAGGCAGTCTCCCCTTGCACAGGAGTGAGGCAGCAGTGGCAGAAGGAGGACCCTGGGAGGACAGAGAGTGTGGGGCAAATCCAGGAGGAGAGAGAGCCAGAAAAGCGGTTCCCTAAATTCTTTGAATCAGTGCAGACAAGCCTCAGCCTCACCCCTGAGCTATGCAGGAGAGGGTCAGATTCACACCCGCATAGAGGAGCTTTAAGAACCAGAAATTTCAACCATGTGCACACATCTTTTTTTTTTTTTTTTTAGGAGTTGTATGGTTTTAGGAACACATCTTTTTACCCTAATCGCTAAATAATGCATGCTCAGGACAGACCCAACCCAATACAGCAAAGCCTTGGAGAACTGGACTTAGATTTGAACCACTGTGTTCAGAAAGTAAGACAGAACTTACAGCTTGAACCTAACTGAGTGGATTGCCTGCTAAAACAAAAACAGCTTTCTCCAGAGGATCATATACAGGACCCAAATCTACACAACATAACATTCACAACATCCGGGCCAATTCAAAATTACCGGACACATGAAGAACCACAAAAATGTTGACAGTTCTCAAGGGAAAAGACAGTAGATGCCAACCCCAAGGTGACCCGTGTGTTGGGATTATCAAAGACTTCAAAGAAGCTATTATAACGAGGCTGCATCAGGTCAAGAAAAACACATTTGGAATGAATAAAAGGATAGAAGTTCTCAGCAGAGAAATAGAAATATAAAAAAGAACCAGATGGAAATGTTAGGACTGAAAAATACAAAGTCTGAAATTTAAAAATTCACTGGATGATTTCAATAGCAGATTGGTGCTGATGAGAGGGAAAAAAAACCCTGTAAACTTGAAGATAGATCAATAGAAATTATACGACCTGAAAAACAGAGAGAAAAGAGAATTAGAAAAAAAGGAGCAGAGCCCCAAGGACCTGTGGGAAAATACATTTTTAAAAAGTTAACATGTGTATCATTGAAGTCTCAGAAGGAGAGGAGAAATAAACCAGGAAAAAATATTTGAAGAAGTAAAGGCCTTAAGCTTCCCAAATTTGGTGAAAGACATAAATTGACATATTCAAGAGGCTCTACCAACCCCCAAAAGGATATGGTCAATGAGAACCATGGCTAGACACATCACAAATGGCTGAAAACCAAAGATAAAGGAAAAGAGCTTCAAAACAGCTAGAGAAAGATGGTACACTACCTATGGCGGAATAATGATGCTGGTACGTTCATACAATGGAACACTACTCAGCAATAAAAGGAATGAACCATTGACATATAACATCATGGAGGAATCTCAAAGGCATTATGCTGCATATGAGAAGCCACATAAAAGTATATACTGTATGATTCCATTTATATAAACTTCTAGAAAATGTAAAATCTGTAGTGACAGAGAGCTGATCAGTGGTTACCTGTGTATAGGACTGGAGGGATGGACAGATTACAAAATTTATGAGGAAATTTTGGGAGTTGATAGAAATATTTGTTATCCTGATTATGGTGATGGTTTGTCAGATGTGGACGTATGTAAAAACTTACCAAATTGTACACATTAAATATATGCGGTTTATTGTACTTTAATTATAACAATAAAGTTGTTAAAATTGGCAAAAGATCTGGACACTTAACAAATGAAGGTATATAAATTGACAATATGCACATGAAAAGATGTTCAACATTGTTAGTCGTTAATGCAAAGTGAAACCATAATGATATACTGCTACATAGCCACCAGAAGAGCAAAAATTAAAGAGTGATGGCAAGAATGCGGAGTAACTAGAACTTCGTACACTGCTGTTTGGAAGGTAAAAATAGTACAACCACGTTGGAAACAGTTTGGCAGTTTCTTATTTAGTGAAACATACACTCAACATATGATCAAGCTATTCAAATCCTAGGTATTTACCTAAGAGAAATGAAAACGATGTCTTCGCCAAGTCTTGAACATAACTGTTCATAGCAGCTTTGTTTATAAGGAAAACAACTAAAATGTCTAATCACAGATGACTGGATAAACACATTCTGTTATACCACACAATGGTGTACTGCTCATCAATAAAAAGGAGCAAACCATGTGCCACAACAAGGATGAATCTGAAAATGTAATGCTGAAGAAAAGAAACTACACACAAAAGAATATGTATTGTCTGGTTCCATTTATTCTAGAACAAGCAAAACGAATTTTTAGTGTCAAAAAGTAAATCAGTGGTTTCTTGGGGTTGGGAAGCAGGGGAAGGGAGACTCCTGAAGCGAGGGATTTCTGTATATTAATTTTGGGACTGTCACATGGCCGTACACATTGGTGAATGGTACACTTGGTGGTGTACGTAAATTAGACCTCAGTAAAGTTGATTTTTAAAAAAATGACTATATAACATGAATTAAAACGATGATAAAACTAAAGAGATCCAAACAATATGGTATTGGCACTAAGAGAGACACAGGGAAGGACAGAAGAATAAACAATTTTGAGAAACTGACAAGTTTGAAACAGTCAAGAACTTAGAATGTGGTTATTTTGGTATTTGGTATTTCAAATCAGATTGGGAAAGAAATAAATTTTTCTAAAAAAGATGTTGAGTTGGGGCCTGCCCAGAGGCATGGTGGTTAAGTTCGCGTACTCACTTCCGGGGCGGGGGTTCCCAGGTTTGGATCCCGGGTGCAGACCAGCCGTGGCTCATCAAGCCATGATGTGGCAGCCTCCCACATAAAATAGAGGAAGATTGGCACAAATGGTAGCTCAGAGCCAATCTTCCTCACACACTCAAACACACACACACACACAAAATGTTGAGTCAATTGACTAACCATTCAAAATATAAAATACAATTAGAGACTTACCTATCACTACTTACAAAAAATAAAATCCACATTGATTAGAGTATAAAAAGGAAAAGCAAGCTGAAATGGCCCAGCAGTAGATGGGCTCCAGGGTGGAGAGATGGGGGAAGGCCTGCCTGGGCCCTGGGACCCCAACTGGGTCATGTTTTGCTTAGAATCCTGCAAACTGGGGCCGCCTGAGCTCGTGTATATGCCCAGGCCTCATGGCCCTGGGCCCGGTGTGCCGGGCATCTCGGTCTCGAGCCCTAAGTCTGAAGACTAACTGAAGGCCTCTCCTCCAGGCTGTCCTCAAGTGGAGGCTCCACTCTCCTCCTGTACAATGGCCTAATGGTGCTAACACCTCCTGCCTTGCTTGAGAGTCTGTCGTGAGGACTGCATGGGATACCACATGGGATTTGCCCAGTGCAGGAGTTGACACTTGGGAGGTGACAACTGCCCTCTTCCCTCTGAGCAGGAGCGTCATACCTGGGAGGGCAGCTGGGGCTGGTGGCTCTGCAGGAGAAAGCAGGCATTCGGCATAGCCAGTCCTTCCACGGCTAGTTCACTTCGTGCCCATGAGTGATGGTAAGAACCACGGAGGAGAGGCGGCTGAAACTGAGTGGCCAGAGCAGAGACCCAGAGCATCCCCAGGGGACTGAGGCACCCAGGTGAGAAGCAGCCCTGGGCAGCAGAGTGGATCCTCGGGAACCCTCTTCACCATCCACGGGAGGCACTGGGGCACTCTGAGAGTGTCTGGGCGGAAGTCCCCCGGGGATGTCACTGGCCCTGTCGTGGAGAACTGATCTAATTCCAGAAGACATCTGCCTTCCCTTTGTTTCCCCCAAAACTTTTGGGAGATGTGGAGTAAGCTGAATTAAGAGGCAGGTGATGATCACAGGTATTGGGCCCTTGGGCAGGAGTCTCCATGGAAACGGAGCCATCTGGCTTTCTTGCCTGGCACCAGGTCTTATGACTTCATGATGGAATCTTCTCTGACAGGCAGAAGGGGATTTGCCAGAGGAGGAGGAGGAGGCCAGGAGAAAGCTTTGTCTTCAGCCAGAGCTTGAAGATGAGGCTTAATCATCTCACGACTTGGGGCTCCTGCTGACTCCAGTGTGGATGCTGGAGTAGCGTTCGCGGGACAGCGTGAGCGGCGTTGTGCATGTGCCACTTGGCCGAGCCCCTCTTGGGAGTGGGTGGAGGCACACCCAGCCTCCTTCAGTCCGGGACTCCTTGGTGAAGTGGAGCCAAGGCCCCCTGGCTGGGAAGACTGCGGTGTGGGAGAGCCCTGGCCCACCACAGGGAGGTCTGCCCTGGGCCAGCGCCAGGGGATGGCAGGAAGGGTAAGGCCTAGGTGAGCCCAGCTGTGGAGGGGCACTGCGGCCGTGGCGATGGACCGCTCCCCACGAGCTGCTCCCCGGGGCACGCTGGAGAGCCCTACAAGCCTTGTGCCAAGTCCCTTCGTCCACTCAACCAGCCATCCAACCAGCCGTGTAAGTTAGCGTCCTATGGCTGCCGTAACAAATCTCGCAAAACGGGAGGCTTAACACAACACAAATGTATTCTCTCGCGGTTCTGGAGGCCAGAAGTCCCAAATCAGGGTGTGGGCAGGGTTCCTTCCTGGGGGCTCAGAGGGAGAAGCTGTTTCTTTCTCTCTCCTAGCTTCTGGCCGTTGCCGACAATCCTTGGCGTTCCTTGGCTCGTGGCTGCATCCCTCCCATCTCTGCCTCCATTGCCACGTGACGTTCTCACTGCATCTGTGTCCCGTTTCCTTGGTCTTAGGACACCAGTCATTGGATTTAGGGCCCATCCTAATCCAGTACGGCCCCATCTTAACTTGGTGACATCTACAAAGACCCTATTTCCACATACGGTCACACTCACAGATGGCAGGGGTCAGGACCTCAACACATCTTATGGAGGATGCAAGTCAATCTACCATTCCATACAAGTCACAGTGACAGAGCACAGACTTTGGAGCCGGGCAGACTTTGGCTCAAAGCCTGGCAGAGCCACTGGCCTGTTCTATTTCTTCAGCACAGCCAAGTGGGAAAAGAAGCCTGTCCTCAGGGCCTCCTAAGGGTCACCTGAGGGAGAAAAAGCACCGATGGAGGATCTGGGGAGTGGCAGAAACTCAGCCAAGATGGCCCCCAGCTGGACACGGGACTCAGAGGAGGGACCCAGGGTCCTGTTCTCCAGGATCTCGTGGTCTGTGGGACAACAGGCACCCACTGAGGGTTAGGACTTACGACGGGGACGGCAGTAGTCAAGCTGCACATGAGGAGTTAGGACAAGCAAGGACCATGTGGCCTGTGGTGGGGGAGGGGGACTCAAGGCCCAGAGGCCCCAGCAAGGATCAAGAAGGCCAGGGGTCAGACCACAATAGGTCCTTCCCGTGGAACCCAGAGTCCACAGTGTACCCCATGTGCCCCACCATGACCCATGGGCTCTGGGTCGGGCCCTGACAGGCAAAGGTGGAGAATGGCTGGCTTTCCACTAGCAGGTGCTCTGGGGCTCACTGTCCCCTCTGGGCCTGGGAAGTGATTGCTCATTCCCCTCCCCCTCCCTTCCCCCAAGACATGGCTTCTCCTCTTATTGACGTTGGGTCTGGTAAGGACTTTGTTCTTGGCCAAACCCACTTTGATATTCTCTATCTTCCTCCTTTCTCACCTTCCACCTTCCTTTCATTTCTTCCAATATTTGGTATCTACCATATGCCATGAACATATACCATATGTTCTAGGCCCTGAAGATATACAGAAGAGAGTTGGGTCTTGCCCTGGTGGAATTTATAACCAGTGGGAAGAGAGACATTAATGAAGTAACCCTGCAGACGAATGTTTCACAGCAGAGGAATGAGTGCTCTGCATGAGAGGTAGCAAGGTGTTGGGAATCAGTAATAGAGGGATGCAACTAAATCAGGGAAGGGAGGCAAGTGACCTTGAGCCAAGAGCTGAAGAAGTTGTGACTAGGAAAAAGGAGGGGGAAGAGATTCCATGCAGGAGCATTAGCATGTGCAAAGGTCCAGTAGCAGGAGGATGCTTGCTGAGTGAGAAGGACTGAGAGAAGGTCTGTATGGCCAGCGAAGGGAATGTGAGATGGGCTGAAAGTCAGTAGATTAGACTGATCATTTGTTGAAAAAGTATCAGTTGAGTGCCTCTACAATGAGCCAGGAGCACCAGACAGACAAGACCACCGCCCACACAGAGCAGGCAGACCACAGACCAAGGAGAACCGTTCAGTGAGGGAGAAATGAAGGGAGAAGTGATCCGGAGTCACCTTGGGGAGAGGCAGGGGCTGGGAAGGCTCCTCTGAGCTGAGAGTGGAAGAGCAGATCTGGCCACAGGCTTTAGAGCAGGACCAGCTTGGCGTGACTGAGGAATGGCACGAAGGCCCGTGTGTACGGAGTGGAGCGAGCCGGGGGAGAAGAATGCAAGCTGAGGGTGCAGGTGCTGGCAGGGCAGGTCTTCGAGGCTTGCGGGTAACCTACCATGATTGGGAGCCACTGCTGGTTTTTATCAGAGGAGAGCCACACTCAGGTTTGTGCTTTGGAAAGACCCCCCTGCCCTCCAATGTCAGCAGGCACTGGGGAGGGGGCTGGAGGGGCCGGGGAGGTTGGGGTGCATTAACCAATGGCACACCCTTCTCTTCCAGACTCCCCAGAAGAGCTGTGAGGCTGAACTCAGAGTCTCGTCCTCTCAGAGCCTCCTGGAGGAGGAGGACCCAGCGCCCCTATCCCAGCAGCTACAGGCCACCTGTGCAAGCGGCAGGGAGCCCCTCCACCACCTCGACCTCCCCCCTGCATCGCTGGTGGCTGTGGAGTACCTGCCTTTCTACCGCACCCATGGGCAGCTCCTGGCAGAGGATGAGTCAGCCCTGCAGCCCAGGGTGTGCAGGCCCCAAGCAGCAGACCCGAGCATCGGAGAGGTGCCGCTCCCAGAGGACTCGGAGCCGAATGGAGGGTTCTTTCCTCACTACCGCTCCAAGGAGGAGCATTTTCCCAGCCTGGCCCTTCCTGGCAGGTCATGTGGGGGCTCCCAAGACCCACCCACCAGGAGCGAGGCACAGGCTGGATGCTTCTGCAGGACGACAGTCAGCTGCGGGTGCTCTGTGAGTGGAGGAGGCCACGGAGGGGTGTAGGGAGCAGCACTGGGCCCCTGGCACCCTGTAGCCCTCTGTCCCAGGGCCCCAGACCCCAGCAGGCCTGGCCAGTGCCCCCCGAGGCCCACTGGGTCTCCTGGAGCCTTGTGTTGTTGTGAGGCCAACTGCCTTAGTCCAAGCTCGGACACTTGCTGGGAGAGTGGCCTGGGGACGGTTAAGCCTCTGTGAGCCTCATTTCCTTATAAATAGAGATGACAAGAGTAGCTACTCTTAGAGCTGCTGTGAGAATTACATACAATAATGCGATTATTATACCAGGCTTAGCCGAGCTCTACAGAAATGTTTGCTTGTCCTGACTGGCTGAGCACCGGGACGAATGCTGCACGTGCATCTGTCATTTGTCCTAATAATGGTCCTGTGATATGGGTCTGATGATTATTCCTATTTTATGGATTAATCAAAATGAGTCTCAGAGAAGTTAAGTGACTTGGCCAAGGACACTTGGCTAGCAAGAGCAAACCTGGGGTTTGACCCAAAGCCCCGTGCCCTGTAAAGTTAGTAAGAGCCCCCTCTAGGGCCACGAAGCTGGACACCGTGCCTGGTGACTGCAGAGATGGAGGCGGCAGGGTGAGTAGGTCCTAATCCCAGACACGCCCCTCCCCCAGCCGGGTGCCCTGGCGGGATGTGGTTTTGAGGCACAGCCCAGTCCTGGGTGTCTGGGCACAATCTGGGGGCCTGCCTGACCCTCCTGTCTCCTCTGACCCAGGTTGCCCTGGCAGGCCCGGACCTTGCCTCTGGGTCCTCTCACTGTCCTGTCCACTGCCCACTCCTGCTGGTCTCGGCAGGATGCTCCAGTGATGGCGGCCTGGACGCCCCCCTCTCCAGTGACACTGCCTTCGGGGGCTGCGCCCTTTGTGCCCCAGGCTTCGTGCCGTACTACAGAAGCCCCGAGGAGGGGCTTCACACCAGCCCTGGGCCTCCCACCTCTCCGTCGGGGGGCCAGGAGCCACCCAGGCCCCGTGCAGCTACACTGTGAGGGAGCAGGAGCTGGCGGCGCGGGAGCCACTGGAGAACGGGCCAGCACCGGCGGATCAGCCAAGGGGCAAGGCGGCTGGGGGCAAGGTTCCCAGGGCTCAGTCTGCCCCGGCCGCAGCCCTCATGCCTTTATTCCCCCTGCCACAGTGCCCATGACCACTGCTGAAGGCGAGCCCACCTCCCTGCCCAGCAGGCTCTCCTGTCACTCCACTGAGCTGGGCAGGCGAGAAGACCCTGCGCCTGCGAGCGGGTGGCTCCACCCCGGTGTCCAGCTCAGCAGGCCTGGGTTGGCCTCTCTCCTGGAAGAACACAGGGGAGCAGCTCAGCCTGTGCCCTATGTTCAGCCATCCCCCGGCCAAGAAGGGACCCTGCTGCCCGGGGCTGCTCCCTTTTACCTCTCCCAGCTGCAAAACCCGCCCAATGAGACGTGGAGGGCAGCAGCCCTAAAAGAGGCTCCAGCAAGGGGATGTCTGCCTTGTCCAGCCCTCAGACCTTCCCACCCGCCCTGCTGTAGCCTGTCCCAAGCTCAGAGGGAGGGAGTAGGGTCCGCTAACAACTGAGGGATGCAGAGACCAGAGACTGGTTGTGTAAATAAATCACTTCACTACAATTGTTGGCATTGGTGCACGAATATGATGCTTGGAGTAATACTTACAGCTTCCATTTACTGAGCACTTACTATGCACTAGGCACCTTACAGAGACCATCTCCATAATCCTCAGGGGTAGACACTGGTGTCATCTCCATTCTACAGGAGAAGAAACAGGCTCAGAGAGGTTAAGTAGCATGCCCAAGCTCACACAGCTCACAAACAGTGGAGCCGGTATTCACACCCAGGTCTGTCTGACCGCAGGGCCTCAGCACACTTCCCCATACACCCCTCCTCAGTGAGTCTTCACACAGCAAGGAAAGAGCCAGCCGCGGCCCGCCAGCCTCCCCTGGACCCCCTCACCTCTCTTTTTCCTCAGTGCCCCTCCCCCTTTCCTTCCCTGGCTCCCTGCCCTTGGAGCAGCAGGCTGGGGACACAGGGCACATCTGCAAGGCCCTGCCTTCTTGCACTCTGTGGACATGTTTTCTGGGGCCCGAGCATGACCCCAACTCCAGGCTCACCCCACACCATGCAGACGGCCCGGAGGCTGCAGCACGTGGGATGACGACAGCGCGTGCTCAGCCCCCTGACTCCTGGGACGGAGCACGTGAATGCGGGCTCTTGTTTGAAACAGTCCTTTGATGCCTAGTCACACACATGTGTCCCACAGTCACAGCCACTCTGTCCTGTGTTGCTGGTTCCACGTCTCCCCACTTCCTCTGACCCGCATGCTCCTGTCCTCCACCCAGGGCAACACCCCCCACCCCGGCTCCCCACCGTTCCTGAGGATGAAGAAGTTGAGGAGGAGGGGAGAGAGATCAGCTGGCCACACTCCAGTTACACTGAAGAGTTTCTTTTGAAAAATTCCACTTTTTAATATTTCTGAGGCACTCCTACAACTCCCCTTTGGCCCAGGGGACTTGGGGTTGGGAGTGTGATGGAAGAAATAGAGGCGTCTTTGCTGGAAGACTCCTTGGCTTTGTTCTCGGAGTCGGGGGTTTGGCCTGGTCCCTCTTCTGTTCCGCAGGCCCGGGTCGGGGCTGGTAGGGAGCCGGCATCCTTGGGCTCTCTCTGCCCTCAACAAAGCAGACTATGGTGGGGGGTGTCCGGGTGCGTTAGATGCTGGAACCGCTCTCTCCTTGTGCAGTCCAAGCTGGGTCCAAGGTACGGCTCCCCCTTCCCGCATGTGTGGCTTCCAGAGCTGCGTGGGGCTGGGAGCCCTGCAGCCACCTGCCCGCGGTGCCTGAGGGAGCTGGAGGAACCTCGCTTGCTCGTGGGGCTGAAGAGATCCTTGAGTTTTTCAAGACTGAGAGCTGTCTTGTGGGAGCAGTTCGCAGGAAGGATCTGGAGCAGGAGGGATGCTGGGTGAAGGACTGGGCTGGTCTGGAAGAGCAGTTTGCGGCCCATCCATCCAGCCGGCACTGGCCGGGGGCTGCTCTGTGCTGACACAGACGCGAGCGCAGGTCTGGATGCAGAGGCCGTGGCAATGGTGAGAGGTAAGGTTTGTTGAGCGTTTACTGCTTGCCAACCATGGTGCCGAGCACCTTACATGCACTGACACACTGATATTAAGTATGACTTCAGTTAGGTACCGTTAGCACCCCACTTTACAGATGAGGCTGTCCAGGCACAGGTGGGTTAAGTGGCCAAATCAAGGATACAGAGCTGGAAGGCAGTAGAGACGGGATTTGAACACTACCTAGCTCTAGAGTCCATGCTCTTAATATTATGCTTATCTCAGGTGGGGGCTCTGGCTCAGGGTCTCTCACGAAGTTGTGGTCAAGGTGTTGGCCAGAGCTGCCGTCATCTGAAGGCTTGCCTGGGGCTGGAGGGTCTGCTCCTCATGCACACGGCTGCAAACTGGTGCCCGTTGTCGATAAAGAGCCTCAGTTGCTCACCTGTGGCTTCTCCACGAGCCTGTTGGAGTGGCCTCACAACATGGTGACTGGCTTCCCCCAGAGCAAGTGATCCCAGAGACCAAGACAGAAGCTGTGATGCCTATTACAACTGAGCCTCAGAAGTCACATATTGCTACTTCTGCCATACTCTGTTGGTCACAAAGATTAGCTCCAACTCAATGTGGAAAGAGACCTCACAGGGCATGAACGGTGAGAGATACTGGGGGTCATCTTGGAGACTGGCGACCACATTCTCTAATATAAGATATAATGCCAAATTCTGGTGATTCACAGGGAGAGGGAGCCCTGGAGTTGGCGTGGGGAGTCTCAGGGAGCATTATTAACACTATAGTAGGGAAGGATGCACTAAGAGGACAGGGCTGTGTGCCCAGCACCTAGCACTGTGTCCTCAAGCATTAATTTGTCAGATAAATGGCTGAGGCACCAATAAAGGCAGAGAAGGGGCACATTCTGGTTCTATGGAGACTGAAGTCAGGGGAGGAGCGGAGGAAGGGGGATGGAAGGACAGCGAGGCCGCCTTGGTCCCTGTGAGGAGCCTGAATGGAAGGGGCAAGGCTGGCAGGCAGGAGGGAGAAGGTGGGGCTGCCCCAGGCAGCAGCCCTGTGGTGGAGATGTGGCTGGATCGAAGTGACAGGCAGGAGCAGAGCGAAGCCCGGCTGCTTTGCCGGGAGGCCTGGCTGCAGCGGAACTGTGCAAGGCGTGGGGCAGCGGCGACTTCCCTTCTGCCTGCCGCCCCGGATAGACTCGTACCTCATTTAAGGCTGGTTCTCTTGAGCCTTCTCCCCAAGCACAGCTTTTGTCATTTAGGAAACTTCTGTCTATTTTGGAGAAAATCTAATCCATGTGGTTTGGGGATTTTGTTCTTTTAAACTCTTTCCTTTGTACTTGCATCAAAAATGAGATGACTTTGGAGTCCTTGAACATCTCCCCTCTCTTAAAAACAGGAAGTGTGCTGTTTGCCACATTCACACTGACCCTGGAGCAGAGAGCAGTGGGAGTTGGGTGGGTTCAGAGCTGAGGGTTTTGTCGCACCCTGTCTCTTTCCCCAAGGCGTGGGGTCTTTAGTCTGGCCTTTCCTTTAATAGACAGAGAAGCTGGGGCCCTGAAGGAAAGAACAGTTTATCCAAAGACTCTCAGCAGATGGGAAGACCTGGGCTTTCCCCTGGAGCAGAACATACTGACAGTTCTAGTTCCCAACCCCCACCCCCCGGTCCCGGTCCCACATCCTCACCCAGAGGGCATGGGAGACCGCTGAGTGTGCATGTGCTGGAGTGAGGGTGGACTGCCCATTCTGGCCGAGCTTGGGCAAGTGGAACTCCTCCGGCTCCCTGGCTTTCTTGGCCCAGTGCTGCTCAGGCTGTTCCCTCTCCCATCAGGCCCTTCTCCCCTGCCTCCGCAGGTCACAATCCCACTCGTCTTTTCAGGACCGGCTCAAATGCCATCTCCTTTCGAAGTCTTCTGAGTCTACCCTCAAGACTTTCTCTCTATCGTCCCTTCCGGCCTCTGTTCTTTTCAGGTGAGGCGTGGTGTGAGGTTCCCTGGTCCTCCCCAGAGCCCTGCAGCTGATGTCTGATGAGCGCATGGTGGAGGAGACCCGCCACACAGCAGAGCTGGGCCGACATTCCTAGCACGAACTCCCCTCTCACTATCAGCATCTCAAGCTCTCTGCAGCCCAGGCAGGTTAGCATACAGCAGGTGCTCAGCAGGGGTTTCCGGATGTGACCTCAACAGCTGCAAGGCCGCTTCCATCGCCCAGCCCCCACGCCCCTCTTCTGCAGAAACCCCTCCATCCCAGATCTCCCTGCTCCCCTGCTGCCCAACCTCCACTTGTCCTCAGCACCAGCCCACCCATGTCCGTCAGCTGAGAAGAAAAGGCTGAGGAGGCCAGGCATTCCTTCTTCTTAGATGCGCACAGAGCCAGCCCCGCCCACCGGAGCTTGTCAGGGGAAAGGTCAGAGGGCACCCCAGAGCACTCCCCTTGATTACTGAGGCACCTGCTTGGGGAGCCCTAAGTATATGACTGTGGGTGGCAAATGTTAATACCGTCTCACTGATGGTGGAGAAACTGAGGCAGAGAAGTGAGGACATTTAGGAGTGGAGATGGGGGCAAGAGCTTTTGGGAAAGTCACTTCTACTTTATGAGTCTTGGGAGGAAGCACCTTGGTTAAGAGCTGGGCCCTGGAGTGAACATCATGTGCAAATCTGTAATCCTCTGCTTACTGGCTGTGTGGCTTTGGAGAAATTGCTTAACCTCCCTGAGACTCATCTTCTTATCTGTAAAATGGGGAATTGCCTCACAGAATTCAATGAGATGGAGTAGCACTGGGCCAGCTTGGAGCTCTGAGGTGGAAGGAGCCTGGTACATCTGAGGCCTTGATGAATCAAGGCGGGTGAAGAGATCCCGGGCGTTACCTCTCTTTTCTGGGATGCAAGGACACAGCTCGCGAGAAGCCGCGGATGGGTCCTCTTTAAGCCCACAGAGGTCCACCCTGGTACCCTCAGACCCCTCCTGAGCCTCCAGGTTAGCATGTCTCTCACTGCCCAAGTACATGCTAGGTCTGCCTCTGTCAGCCCAGCGTGGGGAAACCGGCCAGGGAAACTCTCCCCCAGCAGCCAGGCTGGTCTTTT
The DNA here is from genome assembly GCF_041296265.1 of Equus caballus. NCBI lineage: Eukaryota > Metazoa > Chordata > Mammalia > Perissodactyla > Equidae > Equus > Equus caballus. The sequence continues at coordinate 55,957,625 of NC_091697.1, read as the reverse complement.
CCGCCTGAGCGCCCCAAGTGCTGTGCAGCAGCGCCCTCTGCTGGCACATCCTGACAAGACACTCACAGCTGGCGTCTCCACGGCCCAGAATTTCCGACTTTCTCTGGATGTTCCCTTAGAAGGGCCCCATCCTTATCCTCCAAAAGACAGAGGGGGAAACTGAGGCCTGGACCCGCCCAAGGTGCCCAGCGAGGCAGCAGCAGCAGCAGCACCAGAAGCAGAGCCCAGGCAGCTTTGCTCCTTCATTTCACAGCCAGTCACCTTTCTCTGTTTCTTGACTTGGAACATCAAATTGAATAGATGCCGGACCGAATATAGTCTGAACGTGCTGAATAGACCCTCTCAAAGAACTGCCAGTGCAGGGCGGGATCCCGCCCCAAATGAGAAGCTCCAATACCACCTTGAAAAATTACCATCTGCTCCTTTCCTTCCCGTTGGCGTCAGGGGAGGGACCTCAGAGCTGCTACTGTCTGAGGCCAGCGCAGGAGTGATGCAGCAGGACAAATGCCCAAAGAAGGAGAACAGCACGTGCACGTGCTCCCGCTCCAGTCATCCACTCCCGCTCCACCATCATCATCACCAGTCATCTGCTCTGCAGTGGAGGCTACGAATGCAGCGGCGGTGGCCCAATCAGACAGCCCTACCCTCTGGACCTCCCGTGCATTGCACAAGGAATGACCAACACGCTGAGGGCCAGAAGGAGAAGCAGGGATGCCTTGAGAGGGGCAATGAGGTATTGACCACGACGGAGGGGTCTGGTGAGGACTCTCTGTGCAGAGGACGGACGTTTCAGCTTCGACCTAAGGAGGTGGAAGTTGGCCTTGAGGAAGGCAGGAGGAGGGAGCTGCCAGCAGAGGGAGCGATTGGTGCAAAGGCCCTGAGGTGGAAAAGCCTCTGGTACCTTTGAGGGCCTGAAAGAAGCCAGCTCTGTGACACACCAAGAAAGGCCCAGGGCTGCTTCTTTTCTGCCACACAGAGTCCTGTGTGTGGGCTCTCTCTTTGGCTGCCAGCGATCAGCAGGCCTTTGGGTCTAAGGCCCATGGAGCATTCACTATCCACCAGGCCTGTGCCAGGCTCTGCAGGTCCAGAGGAGAATAAGGCAGTGCCCTGTTCTCAGTGGGCCCACAGTCCTGATGGGAAGACAGAGAATAACCCGTAGAGTGTGGCAGCAGTGATATGGATATGCCCAGAATATTCTGGAAACACAGTAGAGAGACAGGGGATCCAGTGTGGAGAGGGGTGGTGGGTGCTTCCAGGAATGCCTATCAGGAGAAGGTGAGAGTTGAGCTGAGTCTCAAAGAGCTAAGGTATAGGGCTAGCCAGGAAAGAAGGGGGCAAAGGGTGTTCCCAGCAATGGAACACGAGTGCACAGTCACACACATGGAAAGCACATGGGGTGTGGAGGACACACCGCCCTGTTGGGGCTCCACTGGAGGGGAGGGCTGGGGTGGTAGGAGGTGAGAAGGAGAAAGGCAGCCAGACCCAGGCCCACATACCCTTGCAGGCCAAGCAGAGGAATAGGAATGATGCTCAAGCCGTGGGGAGTCCCTGGAGGTCCTTCAACAGAGGAGGGCCGGAGCAGGTGCAAGGGTTCAGAGGCTCACTGTGGAAGCAGCTGGAGGTGGACAGGAGACCGGGAAGAGGGACCCAGGGGCCTCTGTCCACCATGGTCCAGCAGGGAGTAGCATAGGCTTGGGCTGAGCCACATCGGGAGACATCAAAGAGGGCTGGATGTCAGGGCCATCGAGGAGAGGGACCCTCAGGACGTCATGGCTAATGGGATGAGGCCCTGGGGGAGAGAGAGGAATCAAGGATGGCATCCAGGGTCTGGTTTGGGTGGCCAGTTGGGTGGAGGCACCTTTCCCTGAGTTGAAGGGCCCTGAAGGAGGAACACCTTGGGGAGTTAGACAGAGAGTTCATCAAGGGACATTGAGTTAGAGATGGATGTGGGGCCATCCAGGTGGAGGTGTTGAGTAGAGAAAGGATTCTGGGCTCAGAAGTGAGGTCTGAGCAGGAGACAAGGGTTGGGGGTTGTGAGCTGAGAGATGGGCATGGATGGGAGAGGGTCAAGATGAGGGCCCTGAGGAACCCCACATGGAAGGAGGGGCAGGAGACAAGTCTTTCAGGAGCCAGACCAGAGCAGGAGAGAAGGGAGGAACACAGGGTGAGGGCCGGCTTCCAGGAGACAAGAGGAGAGCAGGCGGCAGGGCGGGGTCTTTGCCACCGGACATAGGCCCAGGGCTTTGCTGCCCAGACGTGGCAGGTGGCACAGGTAGGGGACTGTGGGCTTGGCCGAGAGAGTGTTGAGGAGGTGGAGCCGGGGAGCTGGATAGACTCAGGGGGCAGCTGGGAGACTCCAGGCCTGGGAGCCTTCCCTGACTGCTCCCGGCACATGGCTCCCACTCCAGTGCTCTCACAGCTGCCTCCATGTGGCATCTCAGACAAACTGTCTCCTCTCTGACAGACACCTTCCCAAGAGCAGAGATCGGCACATACAAGGTGCTCAGAAAACTCGTTACCTGAGAGGGCAGATGAGAACTGGGAAGCGGGCCACTCTTGTCAAATGATATCGGCATATCCATCTGCAGTGGAAAATGCTCTGGGAGTTACCTTCCCAGAAGGAGCTGAGGGAGGAAGGAAATGGGGTTTCTTTCCTGCCCTAGCAACCCAGGGAATTGTTCTCTCAGTGCCTCAGTTTCTTTACCTGCTCTCCCAAGGGTAGAATTCAAATGCACGTGGCAGTACTACAAATGCTGCTCCAAAGCTGGGCAGCCAGGAATAAGGAAGGGCCCAGACGCCCTCCCCAGAGTCAGCATTCTGTGGGGTCCCACGGCCTGGGGGTCTGGGATTCTGAAGGCTGGCCCTTGGCTGCCACCAGACCTGGGTCCTCCCCCCGCCTCCCTCAGGTGATGTGCCTTGTAGGCAGATTCTTGGCACACATTCAGGAGTGGAGCATAGTGGTTCATTCTGGATAGGAGCCCACACCTTTCGCTCTGCTCCTCCTCATTAGCAGTTCAAGCGGCAGCTCCCTGGCTCAGGAGGCCGTCTGTGGCTGCCGGGGACAATGCCTGCCAGTTCAGGGCCTTCCCAGTTGGTGCTGACACGAGACTGAGGGAATGACAATCTGTCTGGCCCCCCTTGGGTGGTCCTTCAAAAGAGTGGGCCTTGGGGAACTGGTGGGCCTTCCACCTGTGCACTTGCTCCCACAGTGAACTCACAAAAGAGCCATCTTCAAAGTCCTATCATGTCTCATAACTGTCCCAGCATGTGTCCCAGGCACGGCAGGGCTCAGCTCGGGGGTCAGTGCTGATGGCAACCCTGAAACCTCAGGACTGAGTGAGGCACATGTGGGGCAGGAAGCCGGGGCTCAGAGATGGAGTGTGATGTTTCCATCCTTCCCCGGGACTTTGTAAGACTCCATCCCAGTCACGTCTGTGGCTCCATCCCCTACATTTTCCTCAGAGGGCTGGTGCTGGCTCTCACACCCAGACACAGGTCCAGTCTCTGAGGAGGTCCCTCCCACCTCAGAGTCCCGCTCCTCATGGGACCTCTTGACCCTTTTAGGATCAAGCCTCAGTGGTCAGACTCCGTCTTACTTGGAAGGAGGAGGGCTGGCTGGCTGCCGCTGCACTCTGGGTGATGTGACAGGGACATGCCAGAGGGAGAAGAGCAGGCCCAGGAGAGGCCCCTTCCTCCAGACCATGCATTGTCTTCAAAGCTGGCTCCCGCAGCCGGGTCCCTGCTGGACACTGGCAGTACACTGGAGGTTAGCAGGTTGTCTTCCATTTCAGAGGTGGCCAGGGAGCTCCCACTGGAACAAAAGCACCTCCACAGGCAAGGGCACGTTCCCCAGTGAGCATGGACCTCTAGGGGGTCCTGGCTGGGTGCAGGGTCTATCTACAGAGAGAGAGTTTGACAGAGAGAGAAGGCCCCTCTGCCTTCCAGGCTGGCCCAGGGTGGACAGTGTGGGCTGAGCCGGGCCCTGGAGGGAGCTGGGCCCCTGGAGAGCTGTACCTGAGAGTTAAATGTGCCCCAGACCACCAGCTGCTTGCTTCTGGGCCCAGGACGCTGAGGAGACATGGCTGGAACGGCAAGGAGCATCACTGCCCAGGGTTGGGATGGAGAAGAGCGAGCCCGCAGCTGATTGGGATCAGCACCATCAGCACAGGCCAGGGAGACGTGGGCACCCCACCAAGCACCATGTCAGGATGGGGTGCTGGATGGGAAAGTGTAGGGGGATGAGAGGTGCATGGGGAGCGGTCAGAGAGGACAAGAGCAAGCTCGAGGTTGTCCCTAGAATCACTCTACCACCTCATGGTTGTGGGGATGATAATCCCTGGGTGGACAGGATCTCATCTAACCACTCAGAACCTCGGTCTCCTCATCTCTACTTCACAGGTGAACTCCGACAGGGTTCTACCCGAGAAACAGAGCTAGTAGGAGATATGTATATTTTTCACAATTGTGGGTCTGGCTGGGCAGGTCTGGAATCTGGGGGGCAGGCGGGCAGGCTGGAAACGCTCAGGCAGGAGCTGACACTTCAGTCCACAGGAGGAATTTATTCTTCCTCAGGGACACCCTCATTTTGCTCTTACAGCCTTTCAACTGATTAGATGGAGCCCACCTGGATCAGCAAAGGTACACTCCCTTCCTAGAGTCAACTGGTTGTGCGGTCAACCGCGTCTACAAAATGCCTCCACAGCAACACCTAGATTAGTGTTTGATTGACTCACTGGGGACTGTCACCCAGCCAAGGTGACACATAGAACTGACCATCAGTGGGGGCAATGCTAGGGCTCCTCACAGCTCCTGTGAGGAGGAAGTGGGACCGTGCATGAAGCCCTCAACACAGAGATGGAGGCATCCTCAGGGCGCGGGGGCTCCGGCACCCATATGCTTGTCCGGAGCATGTGGGTAGAGAGGCAGAGGGGGTGTGTTTTGGGGTGGGAAGAAGTGTTTCAGCCAAGGTGGCAGAACGGGGTTTGGGGCCTGCTTGTCTGTGTGGGGAGGGGGCGTGAGGGGGCTGGCCCAGAGAGCCTTGGGGGTGGGTATCAGTGGCTTCTGGGACCTGCAAAGCAGGCACTTCCAGAGGCACAGTGTGCTATCTGGCCACCTCGACCTCACACCCAGCCAGCTGGCAGAGGACATTTCCAGCCTTGCCTCCCCACTCCTAAAGGCCTGGCGGGCTGAGAGTTTTGGGGGCTGGGAAAATTTCCACCTGGCGGGGTGCTTCCTGCAGGGGGCTGTGTGCCCTCAGCCGGCGGTGCTGCAGGACCTTCAGTTCTGAGTGGGGTCTCCCCTGGGCCCTCCACTGTGGCCACCAGGTGTTTGAGAATAACCTCAAATCTGCCCTCACAGCTTAGCCTGTAACTCAGGTGTGACAACTTTCATCTCCTAATTTGGGCCAGTTTCCTAAAAGATTAAACTCTATGTGATATGTATAGATATCATTATATACACTAAACACACCATCATTTGCCTCACCTAGGAATGAGGATGCCAAGAACCCTCAGCTCGCAGGGTCACTGTGAGGAGGAAGCCCAGCAGTGAGTGAGGCAGGATTTAAACGCTCAGCAACGGTGGACGTTATTAATAGCTAATGCTTACTTAGGGCCGTCTTGGAGCCCTCCTCCGGCTGGGCGCTTTCCACACATTATTCCAGTTATTCACGAATAGATAGGGTTCTGAAACCTGGGGACTACGGAGAGGTGCGGGGAGGGAGGCGGCAGAAGGGTTCCGAACCTCTAAAACTGCAGTGGAAATGTGCGTGTCCTGTGTGTTTTATAGCGAAACTGTCCTTGGCTTTCATTTCGTTCCTCAAAGAGAAGAAATTCTGGTTTAGTTGATAGTTTAGTAGATAGAACTATTTCAGCGCTTTTTCAGCCTAAAAGAGGATGTACCCTCACAGGTAAGTAATTCTATCACAGGTTTGTCAAGTGTTTCCCGACCTTCGATAAAGCCTTCCGCCCTCTCTCTTGTGGTGAACTTCGCAAAAATGTCCCTGAAATCATTTCCACAGTCGGACCCGATGTGAACAATTACTTGCACGGGGCTGGCACTCTCGGCTGGAGGAGCTGAGGCTCCACTGGTGGCGAGGGAGAGGACGACGGGGGAAGGGAGGGATAGGGAATTCCTCTCGGCGCCGGGATGCGCGGCGCAGAGCGCACCTCGCCCAGCCTGAGCGCTGCGCCTTTAAGGTCCACGGGGGGCGTGATGTCAGCTGCCCGCGGGCTCTTGGAGAGGTGAGCGCGGCAGCCCGCGCGCGGTGACTCGGAGCCAGGGTTGGAGTAGGACCTCCCGTGCGCTCCCAGTCCCCGACTTTCTTGCTCCGGTGCGCTCGGGCCGGCGGGCCACGCCCCACAGATTCTGAATGGGCACTGACCCGGCTCCGGGAGGGCGAGGCGCCGCGGCACCGGCCATGGGCAACTTCCAGATGGAAGACTTTGCGGCGGGCTGGATCGGAGGTGAGCGTGGTAACGGGGTCCCCCAGAGGTGAGTGTGCTCACGGGAGACCCCCGGGCCAGAGAACAAGAGAGAGCCTCGCCGAGCGCCGCTCGGGCCGAGCTTACACACCGCGCTCTGGCGAGGGAGCCCCGCGCCCGTGCGCTCCCGACATGCGCCCCGGCGAGATCCGCGCCCGCTGCGGGCAGTGCCCCGACGCCCCGGCGCAGGGGTGGTCTTGCTGTTCCTCGCCTGCCGCCGGAGCTAAATTCCGCGAGCCTTAATGAGATTCCCCCTGAGCTGATTTGCCTCGAAGTTAGGATCCGCGGAACTTGATCCGGTAATGATTAAACCTCTGGTCAAAGCTGGCAGCCAATGGAGCGTCCAGGCGCGTACACACCCTTCTGGTGACCGAGTGCGCGCCTGAATCTGGGGACGTACCTCGCAGGAATTGTGCGTGAGGGTGGCGCTTGGCCGCTCGCCCCCCTCCCCACCCCCCTGCCCGTCCGCCCCGGCGTGGGATGGGGAGCCCGACTTCGTGATCTGGCCGGCCCTAGGGGGCGCCCCGGCCAGAGGGAGCCGAGCGCCAGGCTGCAGGTACCAATTGCCAGATAGGAGGAACCCTTCCTGTTTTCAGCCGTTGTCAACTGTCAGGCCTCTCCTCCGGGCACTATTGGGCCCCCTGGTCCCTTCGTACCGCTCCCAGAGCCTTTCTCTCCTGGGCTTGGGCCGGGTTTGCTTGGGCAAGAGTTGCATCCACTACTTTGCTTGTCCATTCTTCTCTTTCCAATGGGTCCACCCTCCTCTTTTCTCAGCTGTTGGTGAGGGTTGGGGGAGGGTTCGAGGGACTTTACTTATTGTAAAGTGTCTTTCTTTTGGTCCCATCTCTAAAAGGGTCATCTGGGAAGGGATGTTGGTAAGTGCGGCCCCATCCCAAAGACGAAACTAAATACTGAGCTGGTGAGGCACAGGCTACAGTAGCATGTTTGTGCCCCACCAATTGTTCTTCTGAGTATGGAGGAGACCAGAAGATTTGTAGGAAACAGAAAACAAAAAAAGAGCCGTAAGGCAGACAGCATCCCAGGATCCCCTTCGGGCGGCCCCTCCCACCTGGCAGGAGTCTCTCTCTTTCCCTCCACGGGTGGCTGCAGGGCCCCTGCTCCTCACTGTCCTGAGCGCAGGCCGTTCCTTTCACGGTGGCCAGTTCTGTTGGTACAGGCTCTCTTGGGTGGGCTGAGACCTGCCCCTCCTAACTTTCCCAGTCAGGGGGCTGTGCCCAGAGGCCCACTGGGCATATCCAGGCCCTCTTTGGACACCCCTTCAGCCTTTCATTGAGAGACACTTCTCTAGGCTGTCCCTTGAACAGCCAGACCAGCTTCAGGAGGGCTGCCAGGAGCTTGGTTTGAGAAACACCCTGGAGGGCAAGGCTGTCAGAGTAGCTCAGAGGCTCTGGTGACACAGAGACCTCCCTGCCCTGCTCACACAGCAAGTAGTGGATTGTCGTTTGTTCTGACATTGTCCTGCTTTGTTCATGTTAACACATCTCTTCTTTTGGCTTCCCTGAAATAAGGATGAGTGTAGTAACAGTGAATCCTTGGTAGGTACCAGGTGCTGTTTAAGTGCTACGTCTCTATTTTTAAACCAACTTTACTGAGGTTATTTTGCACATCATAAAATTCACCCATTTCAATTGTACAATTTGACCATTTTTAGTAATTTTACCAAGTTGTGCACCCATTACCATAAATTAGTTTTACAGCCTTTTCTCTCCCCCCCCCCAGGAAGATCCCTCGTGCCCATTTACAGTTAAACCCTATCCCCTCCCTCTCCCTCGAAGCAGTCTCTAATCTACTTCCTGGCTCTATGGATTTCCCTATTCTGGATAATTCATAGAAATGGAATCATACAATATGTGACCCTTTTTGTCTGGGCCTCTTTCATTAGCATGTTTTCAGTGTTCATCTACACTGCGGCGTGTATCCATACTTCACTCCTAGTTACAGCTAATGATATTCCATTGTGTGGATAAACCACATTTTATTTATCCATTCATCCGGTAATGGACACTGGGCTGTTTCCACCTTTTGGCTATTGTGAATAGTGCTGCTATGACCACGCATGGACGTGTACTTGTTTGGGTGTCTATTTTCAGTTCTTTTAAGTGTATATCTAGGAGTGGAATTACTGGGTCATATGGTAACTGCTTAATTTCATGAGAAACGGCCAAACCATTTTCCACAGCAGCAGTACCATTTTACATTCCCACCAGCAATGTACAAATTTCCAATTTCTCCATATTCTTGCCAATACTAGTTATTTTCCATTTTTTTATTAGAGCCATCGTAGTGGGTGTGAAAGGGAATCTCATTGTGATTTTTATGTATGTTTCCCTAATGACTAATAATGTTGAGCATCTTTTCATGTACTTGCTGGCCATTTGGATATCTTCTTCGGAGAAATGCCTATTTAAGTCTTTTATTAAAAAATTTTTTTTTTAGTTGTAAGAGTTCTTTATATATTCTGGATACTGGACCCTTATCAAATATATGTTTTGCAAATATCTCCCCCCCATGCTGTAGGTTGTCCTCACTTTCTTGACAGTATCCTTTGGTGCACAAAAGTTTTTAATTTTTATGCTATTCAATTTATCTATTTTTTTTGGTTACTTGTGCTAAGAATCTATTGCAAATCTAAGGTTGTTAAGACCTATGTTTTAGTATATGATTTTTATAGTTTTAGTGCTTCCATTTAGGTCGTTGTTCTATTTTGAGTTAATTTCTGGATATGGTGTGAGGTGGGGGGTATCTAACTTCATTGTTTTGCATGTGGATACCCAGTTGTCTCAGCACCTTCACCTGCCTTTTTGGGGTGCTTGTTTCTTGAGGCAGGGCGCAGGTTTTCCTCCATTTTATCTGCTTTCCTTGGTGCCTGGGCCAGTGCCTAGCACATTAGGGATCCCTTTTGGTGACAGAATAAGTGAATGTAAGTGCCTGAGCCCTCTGTCCTGTCCCACGAGCCAGCAGGTGCAAGCCAGGAGCCCAGGGGCTGAGTGACCAGGTATTCTTTAATCCGCAGGTGCAGCCAGTGTCATCGTTGGCCACCCTCTGGACACAGTCAAGGTACAGTAGCCATTGTTGCCGTTACCTCTTGGAAGGGGGCCTGGGGTGTGACTGCCTCCAGGAATGTGCCTGCTGGTTCTGATCCCCAGAGAGTCTCCAGCCAGGGCAGGCTCTCTGTGCCAGCCCATGGGGGTGGGGTGCCAGGAGGCCTGGTTTGGAAGGCTCTGCCCTCATTACTTGGCAGTGATTTTGTTTTTGTGATCATCCCATTTCTGTTTTCGGGTTCTCAGGACCTGCTGGGGAGGGGCCGGGGCACAGATGAGTGTCCTCCTGCAAGTCCCTATGGAAATAAGAACCAGAAAAGCCTTCAAGTGTAAGGCAGCATCTGAGCCCAAAATTTAGGGTTGGGTTTCAGGTGATTAAAAAAGATGTTTCAGGTACAGAGAACGTCATGGGCAAAGGCACTGAGGTGGGGACACTGGGTGGGGGGTACGCTTGGGAAAGGCCAGCATGTCCAGTTTTGTTGATGCATCAGGTTTCCGAGAGCATCTACGGATGAGAATCCAAGAAAGACAGGTCAGCACTCAATCCTTGGAGGTCTTGAATATCAGCTCAGGACTCTGGACTTAGGTTGGGAATGGGAAGTCATTATAACTTGGTGAAGTGCATGGGGTGTGAGGACTCTGGAGCCAGCACAGCCATCTGGCATTGGGATCATCCAGACCCCTTCTTCTACAGATGTAGAAACTGGCCCTGAAAGGGGAAGGGGCTTGCCTCAGGTCATACAAGAAGTTAAAGCATTGCTGAGTGAGAGGCTATAAAGGCACATTCTTTGACTCCACCTCCATCTCTGCTACCCATCCCCAGTGGTAAGCAGGACTCAGAGCCAAACCCTGAGAACATGGCCACAAATAGTGCCCCTTCCTCCCCGACTTCCACATCCATCTCTACAGCTCTGCCTGGATCAGGCACAAAGAGGAATCTCGCAGGTCCTTCTCAGATGGCCGCTGTAGTTTCCTGTCTCCTGTCTTCCTCTGGCGTGACAATGGGCCCCTTCCCAGGTCAGGGCCCAGGCCTGCTCTCTTCTTGATGGGGAGGTCAGCCTGCTTCTCTTAAATGTTGAAGAAATTTCCTGGCTCCTCGTGTCCCTCATACAGGCCCTACCTTTTGCTCAAACATCAACTGCATAGTGGACATTCTCTGTGCAGGTGCTGTGGGGACGGCAGGACCTCGGTGGTGGACAGAGCAGGTCCAATCCCTGGCCCTGAGGGCCTTCCAGCCACATTTCTGACACAGGCAACCTTTGTGGCTCCCTGGTAGTATCTTTCCCTCACCTGCAGGCTGACCAGGGGCTGGTGGAGCTTGTTGGAGACCCCTGGCCCTTGCATAGGCAAGTCTGGCTACCTCAGGCCTGGCCACATGTCACTTGAAAAGGCTGGGGCTCTCCTCCTCACCACTCTGTGCCCTGAGCCTCTGGAGGGAACCCTTCCTGATATGTAAAATTGAGTCCCTGCTCAGCCTCAGAACCTCCCTCCTGTGGGTTCCAGCCTGGAGATCCCAGCTTCCATGACCGGCCTCTGAGGCCTCAGAGGCTGTGGGCAGGGGCCCTTGTCTCTCCCTGGAACATCTTCCTTCTTTCTGGCTGACATTTTCTGTAGGCTCCCTGTCCACTGAGAAAGGTTTGGGTGAGAACTTCAGAGTCAGAATAACCTGGAGTCCAGTCCCAGCCTCCCCACCTACTGTGGGGCAGGGCACAACACTTAACCTCCTTGTCTGTAAAATGGGCAAAGAGCACCTCTCCAGCAGGGCTGTCAAGAAGATGGTCACTGTGGCACCAAGGATAGAGCAATGAGCAAGCCATTCCCATCCTGATGAACACACGCTGGGGTGTGGGGAGGCAGACGAGTGACTTGTCTGAGGTCCCATGGCTCACCTGCGGAAGAGCCAAACTAAAAGGACCCAAACTGCTGACCTGGGTCAAAGGCTCCTTCCCCATCATAGATGGGAGAGCCAGCCACTGGCTGCTTGGTGGCAGTGGAGCTGGGGTCAAGATTCTCCCCTGGCTCCTGGCACAGGATTTATGCCTGATGCAGTGTGACCAGGGTTTTCTAATTAGGGCTTAGCTGCCTTTAGACCAGCTAGACTGTAAGAGAATAAACTGGTATTGTTTAAAGCCACTAAATTTGTTGTAATTTGTTATAGCAGCAATAGGAAACTAACACAGGAAATCATCTTTGTTCATCTGTAAGATGGGGATAGTATCGACGCTATATAACATTTGTGAGCTTCGGTGAGATAAGTTCTGGAAGATGGCCCATGTTTCCCCAAGCATGCACCAAGTTGGTGCACACTAAATGCCGGCTCCTGTTGTAACTGGAGGCCCTGGAGGCTTGAGCTGTGCTGCTGGCCTCAGTGACAGGCTCCCTGAGTGCTCCGCATGGCTGGCAGACCTTTGCTCCATGGCTTTGAGACTGTTCTGTGATCTGGGCTTGGCTCTTGGGTTGAGTTTCCTCAGGTACCGTTTGCTTGAGCGACTCGACCACTCAGCCTTCTTAGTGGGAACTTGATCCCTCCTATGGGCTCCACCATTTCGTGGATGCACTACCCAGGGACAGCCCCGACAGAGCTGGGATCAGCGGGTGAGAGCATGCAGCCTCATGCCAGCCCTAAATGGGGCAAAGAGAGAGGCCTGTGCCCCACCTCTCCTGGCCCACGTCCTTGTCCTGACTGGAGATACTCCGCCCCAGGGTAGACCTCTGTGATTCTGCTCAACAAGAGGACCGTGGAGGCCCAGGTCTCATCTTGCTGTATCTTCCAGGATGTCTTCCCCACCACCCAGATTAAAATTGCATTTTCCTGCCCTGCCACCCAGCTTTTCTGATCCTTGGTTTATTTTTCTCCATGGCACTTGTTATCATCTGACATATATGCTTACTTGGGAATTACTTCTTATTGATGGTCTTTTCTGACCCCGCTTGGTTGTAAGTTCCACGAGTGCGGGGAGTTTGTTTTCTCTGCTGAATTCCCTGAGATCAGAACAGTGACTGCTAGGAAACAGGCACCCAATCAACGAGTGGAGTTAGTCAGTAAGTACGTTTCTCTGACTGTGAAAATAAGACTTACCAACAGTGTGATGCCATTTATGTATCAGACCTATGAATTACTACATCTTCTCTCTGGCTATCTGTTTTTACAAAACTCTTTAGATGAATGCCTGTCAAACAGTTAGCCAGGCTATGAGCCATGGTGATTAGCTGCGGGGGTTGGGGGAGGTGGAGGGGGAGAGAAACCGGCAAAGGAGACTTCAGCCTTATATGTAGTGTTGAAATTTTTTAATTGATAGAATGTATTCCCATATTAGCTGTGTACTTAAAATTATTTCTTAAATTATATAAGCTAAAAATAGTGGAGAAAAACCCTGCTTATTTTAGGAAAGTTAGAAAATGAAGAAAACTTCAATGCAGGAAAACATCACCCATGATTTTCACCTCAGAGACCATCACTTTTGGGGGGTGTGTTCTCCCAAAGTCTTCTCTACTTGTCTGCAGATGGAGCTGATGCTATTAATGGTGAAGAGTCAGTCTGCACACTGAGTCTTGCTCCTCACGGGACCCTGGGTTCTGGGGGGCAGTGTCTGGGTCTCCTCCTCCCTGGCTCTCACAGCTCCTTCCTACCAGCATGGCACACTGTGGGTGCTGAGAAACTGTTTTGATGGAGAACCGTAGGCTGCACATCTTTAAAGAAGTGGAACCATCTGGGACCTGGGCACTTTTGTGGGCTCACTCAGACCCTCTGTGCCTGTCAGCCGTTCCCCTGGCCACCAGAGCCAGCCTCCGCTAAGGACACCATGCCTTCACTACCCAGCCCCTCATTCAGCCAGTTTCATGGGGCCGAGTGCCAGGTTCCCGCTTGGCCCCAGGGAGGAGAGGGAAGTATGAGACAGCCCTGCCCCAGAAAGGCAGCTCGAATACACCCTAAGTAAACAGACAAACAGATGACACCAGGGCAACATTTATGCTCAGACCCAAAAAGATGAGCAGGAGCTGAAGAAAGAGCCTTCCAGATGGGGAATGCGGGGCAGTTCTGGAGGCAGGAAAGAGCTGATGCTCCGGGGACTTGGGGATGTGGCATATGGCGGGTGCAGAGGGCGGGGGCATGAAGGAAAGGGCATGTGGGGATGAGACCAGGCACAGGTGCTCAGCCAGGACCTCCTGGGTGCTGGTACAGGCTGTGAAATTGATTCTGCCTTTGATGGGAGGCCACTGGAGCACTTTAAACAGCAGTGATGTGGTTCATTGTTGTTCAGAAAAGATCAGTCTGACTGTTGTGTAGACACAGGTGAAGGAGCGAGGGGGAAGCAGAAGGGCGGTGGTGAGACCAGCCCATCGTCCAGGTGAGAGATGAGGGGGTTCAGGAAGTGAGAAGAACAGGTTGCTCCCGGGACTATTTAGGAGGGCAGACTGATGGACAGCAGATGCAGCAGAGCCACGGGTTAGCTTTCTGCACTCAAGGGGCAGGGGTCCTATGTCTCCACACAAGCATTGTTTTTGCACAACAAACCAGCCTCTGTTCCTCTCTCAGACCAAGAGGGCTTCTGCTGCGTTTAGCAAGGTCTCAATGGGACGTTGAGGGAGGCAAGGCAGGTAGAGGACAGAGGGCCAGCCTCGCCAGCACTGAAACACAAACCTCTCACTGAAGGGCTGTCCCCTCTCTGGGCCTCGGTGCTGGAGGCTCGGCATCTTGGGGACAGTGGGGACGTGATCCTCTCTGCCTGGGCCCTGACCCCTCCCTCTCTCCGCAGACTCGCCTGCAGGCCGGCATCGGCTATGGGAACACCCTCAGCTGCATCCGCACCGTGTACAGGAGGGAGAGTGTAAGTGCTCTTCAGTGGGTGGGTGGCACCATACCTGCCAGGGCCTCCCACCAAATGGGGTGAAGCCCACTCGGGCCTGGGGACCAAGGCCACCACTCTCACACCAGCCCGGCGGGCAGGAAGCCTGTTTGTTAGCAATCATCACGTTGGGCTCAATTTTCCCTACTCATCTCACACCACTCCTCAAATATGATGTGTTACCCAAACATAGCCCTGCCACCCAGTGTGATGTTATTGGGGAAAAAAACTGGTTTTGTGTAACCTCTCTGGACAAATACTGAGGAATTTAGAACCACAGTGTGGAAATTTCCTGGGAAAACAGAGGGGCCTGTCAGTTTCTCAAAACTGAGTGAGTGGCCCGTAAACCACATGCTCACAGGCTTCCCTTTATCCGGGTGTGACGGGAGCCAGCACTTCTGATTCCAGATGCCTGGAGCTGGCTCGCACTGCAGGTCGCTCAAGACCAGCGGACCCAAGGGTTTTCTTTGCAAAGGGGAAATCCTGCACAACATTTTATAGAAGATGTATCAGGTACCTTTCCTGAGAATAGCATGTGCTTTCAGAAGACTTTCTAAGGCCCCTCTGGCAAATTTAAGATAAATTTTAAGGGGCCAGCCCAGTGGCATAGTGGTTAAGTTTGGCACACTCCGCTTTGGTGACCCAGGTTTGCAGGTTTGGGTTCTGGGTGCAGACCTACACGACTCGTCAGCCATGCTGTAGCAGCGACCCACATATAACGTGGAGGAAGATTGGCAACAGATGTTAGCTCAGGGCAAATTCCTCAGCGAAAATAAATAAATAAACAAATTTTAAAATTTAGGATGAGACGACCTGTCGATTAAAGAAGTGATCGAGTGTAAGCCCCGTGGCAGCCTGAGGCTTAGCCTTGAGTCACAGGAAATGTGGCCCCACTGTTGACTGCTCTCTCCACTCGTCTCCCTCGTGCAAGTGCCCTGGAGCTCTGGCATCTGCTGCTGCACCTGGAGCTTCTCCTCAGATGAAGTGTGCCTTGTGTCAGTGTTGTTCTAACTCTCTTGATGGGCTGCTTTAAAATCAAGGCGAGCCCTGCAGACCTAGTACCCTATTCCTGGGTGATGTGTGATTCCTCCGTCCCCTGAAAGGCGGTCGTTGATTCTCCTTTTTGGCGCACATTCCCTGCAGTGTCTGCCAGCCAGCGTCCTAGCTGTGGGAACTGTGGGTGTTCCCTTGAGACACCGTAGCTCAGGGCTAAGCAGTGTCCCCAGTTATCTGTGGGAGCTTGTTGTAGAGGAAGAGGCTGAAGCAGGGTGTGTGTGTCTGTGTGTGCATGTCTGTGCGTGTGAGGGGGTCCTGCCTCTAGCAAATAGAGTGTACGCACGAAGGTCAGGATTAGTGGGTTTGTGTAGAGCCTGGAGCTTGTACGACGACTTCCCGGTGCTCATTCATCTTTGGCACGGAGCTAAAACACTGTACTGCCCCGACTCCTCCAAGAGCCTATGGAATTTGCTGGTTTTGGCGGAGCGTCTCTGGTGTTCATTGAGAATGCAGTGTGAAAAGAACTGTGACCTCAGCTCCAGCACCTTCCTCTGCCTGCTGCGTCCTGTGTATGTGCAGAAGGCCTTCCTGGGGCTCTCCTCCCCAGTTCTTCTGCCAAGAGACTCCCGTGCTCAGGGCCACCCATCTACAGGCTGGCCCAGGTGCCCCTCTGGGCTGTGGGACCCTCTTCTTAGCCCCTAACCGCAGACTTAGCACATTGTATTATAGTTGCCTATCAGTTTCTCTTTCCTGTCCCTCTCGCCTTCCCGGCCCCCAGACCCTGAGCTCAGTGGACAGTCTTTTTCTTATGTTGTCCCCCGGAGCCTGGCACGTGACAAGTGCCTGGAGGATGCTTTTGTTGGAGCAGTCACTTAGGAGGGTGTATGTGGTGTTGGCAAGTCCACTACCCACTAGGGCTCCACACGTTCCCCCTCGGCCGCAGCCTGATTTCTTTCCAGCCCAAGAGTACTGCCAACCCGGTGGCAAAGATAGGGTCCAGGCCCAGCATATTACCGCTCAGGAAACAAAACATCACACGGAAGCCGGCTTCTCCAGAGCAAGAATGCCCTGCTCCTGAGTGGGGAGCAGTCCCTCACCCGCCCCGTCTCTCCTGTCTCATCGGCATCCTCTGTTATTCTCCTCACTGACATACTGGTTTCCTTTTTCTGCAGTGTCACCCCGCCAGCCTGCGGGCCCCAGGGGGCAGGGACTGTGCGAGGGCAGTACGGGGAGCCTGGCGCCTGCCTGCAGACGGCCCTGGGCCCTCATGCTTCCTCCCACTGGGTTTGCCCGCAGGTGTTTGGCTTCTTCAAGGGCATGTCTTTCCCCCTCGCCAGCATCGCCGTCTACAACTCAGTGGTGTTTGGGGTCTTCAGTAACACGCAGAGGTTCCTCAGCTGGCAGCACTGCAGGGAGCCTGGGGCCAGCCCGTCCCGCACCCTGTCTGACCTGCTGCTGGCCAGCATGGTGGCCGGCGTGGTGTCTGTTGGGCTGGGTGCGCCCGTGGACCTCATCAAGATCCGGCTGCAGATGCAAACACAGCCATTTCAGGAAGGTAAGAGGCCAGGGGAGGGGGCCTGATGTCTTGGGACTTGTGATCTGGTTCACCAGATCTGGGATGCGTTTGTTAGCATACTTTTGATTGAGCAAGACATCTAGGTTGTCATGTAATAGTCTGTAATTATTATTATTTCATCCATAGTACTAACTCTCACTGGTTAAGTATTTATTATGTGTGCTGTGCACCTGCTGAGAGCTCTGCGTATGTTCTAATTCGTCTTCATAACAATTCTGGAAGGCAGGTGCTGTTGTGGTTTCCAGAGGAGCAAACAGAGGCTCCCAGAGGTTAGATACCTACCCAAAGACACACAGTTAATGACTGGCTAGTGAAGATCAGCTGCATAATCTGCGGCCCCCAGTACAAAATGAAAATGTGGGACCCCTTGTTCAAAAATGATTAAGAATTTTAAAAGAACAAGAGCAGAGCATTAAAGCTAGCGTGGGGCCCCATGTGATGGCCCCATGTGCCAGCTGCGAGCAGCCGTGGAGGCCTTGCACCTGGGCTGGCCTCAGGGCTGGGAAGGGGGCCGCTGCTCTCTTCAACCTCACCTGCTCCTAGCCCTGACCTTCCAGTTAGAGCTTCATTTCTTGGTGTGCCGCACAGCCACTCCCATACCACAAGCTGCATCTGTTATTTCCTTCCCGTTGGAAATGGAGGTTTCTGCGTCTTTTCCTGGGGATGGTCTTGATCAAGGAGGATGGAAACAATAGGGTGGCACTTGCTGTGCAGAGTAGAAAGTGCCAACTGTGGAGGAAGGCCAAGCTGGGGGTCTTAGAAGACAAATTTCAATAGCTTGGGGTTTGGTTCTTGGCTCTAGTGTCACTCTGTCCCCTCAGGAAGGATGCTGTCCCTTCCTGGGCCTCAGTCTCCTTTTCCGTATAATGGAAGGGCTGGACCGTGGTCCTTCCTGTCACCTCAGATATCCAATTGGGGCTGACAGCTCTTGTGGCTAGACCCCTCTCCCTAGAAGACTTCTGCATGGCCTGTCTGTCACCCCTCTGCCCACAGAGGCTGGGACTCAGCTGTGCCCACAGCCAAAGCCCCAACATGGCTCATCAGGAGCATCCCAGCCTGACACCTCTCCCACCCCCGCCCCTTGATTAAGCCTGTGCTCCCTGCCCAGCCCGGGAGGTGTCCAGGACAGGGCTGTGCATCCTCCGAGCATGGTGCTGATGCTTCCCACTGGGGCAAATAGAGGGCCTGGGACCTGGCTGCTCCCAGAAGGTGGGTCACACCTGCTCAGTGCCCCAAAACCCATAGTCACTGTCAGCATGTGGGGAGACACAGGGCAACAAATGGCCTGGCTCATGCAGAGGGTCACAGAGCATACCCCCATGGGGGCCACCCAGGGAGATGCAAGGCAGGGGTTCCCCACCTTTATCTACTTGCCATATTAGGTTGTGTCTTGGCACATCTTAGTTTGATTAAAGGCTTGCGCTTCTGAGAAGCGTTTGAAGCTCGCTGATCTGGTCCTATTCCAGAGTCAAAAGCAAAGAGGTAGAGGAATGAAGGGCACTGTGAGCATGCTTGGAACCCAGGAGCCCTGGCCCCCAGGCTGGCTTTTTGCTCTATCCTGTCTACTTCGGCAAAGCTCGTGTTAGTCTCGGGTGCAGAGGAAATCTCTCCAGAAGTCTTAAAACTCTTTGGAGTTCAGATGTCGGAAAAGTCTCGGTGATGAGGCCCCTCAGCTCCTGGGGGCAGCTCTGCCTCCTTCACAACCTGGGCGCCTTGTCCCTGTAAGGGGAGGAAATAGGGGTATTTGTGCATGTATGGGGGTGGGTATAGCCGGCTGGGACACTGAGGGAGATGTTTCTCAGGAAGTGCCTTCCTTCAGAAAGCCTGGGATGTGTGGAGGCAAATTAATTGGTGAGCTTTCTTGACAGTGCTTGGTTCCATCCTCTGTCCCATCCTCACCAACCCCCACCTGCCCTGCAGAGGGGAGCTAGAATGGTGGCCGACTTGCCAGGCCAAGGCCTGAGCTTCAAGGGGTCCTGAGGCCAGGCTAAGAAGCCTCTAGGCTAGGAGACTAGAGGAAGGATAGGAGGCAGCCAGGGAAAGACCAGACCCAAAAAGGGCCCCAAAGCTGGGTGGGCATCAACCAGCCAATTTTAGGGAGCTGAGCAGCCACCATCAGCGGCTGCCAAAGTTGGTAAGTGCAAGTCATGTACCTGACACTGTGTTAAGTACTGTCCGTGCATCATCTCATGTCATATCCACCATGACAGTGTGAGGTTGACATGACTGTTAGCCCTGTTCATTTACCCAATACACAATAGTTATGCCCCTGCTGTGTGCCAGGCACAGGCTAGGTGCTGGGGACACAGCGGTGTACAAAATACTCTGTCCTGTCCCTCTTGTGGTGCTCCGTCCACAGACAGGCAGACGAGAATGGGCCACGTCAGACATGGTGGGTAGGAGGGAGTGGGATGGGTTCTCAGCCAGGCTGGGGCTCAGGAAGGCCTTTGGAGCAGGTGGTAGGAGGGGTGGAAGGAGAGCCTGGTGGTCAGGACTGTGCATCGTCAGGGCAGCACTGAGGGTTGCCCATGCCTGCTCTCTGGGGCCACGGGAGCCTGGGACATGGGCCACCCAGGCCCAGCCTCTCCAGTACTGCCCCTCTGGGAAGTCTAGACCCTTCTAGGGCCTTGTCTCCTGGATTAGGCCTCTGAGCAGTGAGAACATGGGGACCAGCACGCTGTTCTGCGCCCCCACCACGGGAGGCACTGAGAGCATCTCGGGAGGGATGTGATTCGTTGATCCCATCCAGTATGGGATCCTGCCCTCGGCCTCAGGTGTCCGTTCATGTGTGCTGCCAGAAGGAAACTGGTTCTCTTCAGCAAATCCCCCAAGGCAGCAACAGAAAATGAATGTGTGTTTGTTCTGACCTTCCAAGTGTGCCCAGAAACTGGCCTATTAGGGGGCTTATTAGGAAGCCCCTTAATAAGCTGGGGGAGGTTCCTGCAGGCAAGCACTTCTCCGCCCTGCAGAGCTCTAAGTTGGTTGTGCCTGGTCCCAAGGGCTTAGCTAGCGGTGCAAAGGCAAAGATGGTTTACCTGAGTGGGTGGAGGGAGGGTAGAGGCCAGGATTGCAGGGTCACCTCAGGTCCCCTCAAGCCTCTCATCTGGGATCAATCAGATCACAGCACTGAGGGCTGAGTAACCAGTATTTACAGAGCACTTATATGCCAGGCACTGTGCTAGGAGCTTTGTGTGCATTTAATCTTAACAACAACCTGACTCCCAGAAATTTACAAAGGAGGAGGCTAAGGCACAGAGAGGTTCCATAACCTGCCTGAGGTCACTCCACCAGTGGGAGGTGGAGCTGAGATCCAGACCCAGGCAGTCCGGCTCAGTACCCACTGATGCTGTTTCTGCTTCTGCCCTAGAATTTTGTAGAAGCCGAGGCTATGGGAACTTTGGTAACCCCTGGGCCTCTGCACAAAATCATCATGCACCAAACCAGCTTCAAACTTTAGGGGGCATGTGGGCTGGGAGCACATCTCCAAAATGACATTGTTCAAGTAATGGGCGCAGCTCGTGGGTTCCACGGGATGGGTCTGAATTCTGTGGCCTTGGGCAGCTCCTCTCTGCAGCATCCACTCTTCCTTACCTCCCACCCCAGCCGCTTAGGGGAAGGTCTTTGGTGACTGCAGGTGGAGGATCAGCTAGTGGGGCAGGAACAGAGGAGGCAGGCAAAGGGGCAGCAGGTGCTCCTTTCTACCAGGAATCTCTGCAAAAAGTGATGGGGGCTATGGTTTTCTTTGATTTGCTCCTCAAGAACCCTTTAGGCCAGAGGTAGAAAACTCAGAGACCGCTGGGATCAGGGAGGTAACGTAAATGAGCAGAGGTGCCTGGAAATGTACCCTCTTCCATTTTTCTTGACACCGACAGCCTTCCTGATTTGCATTTCACTTTTCCTCTTTGAATGAAACATGGACTTAGAACGTATTTCACTTTCCATATCACTCTGCTATTAGAAAAGCAGCCGTTCAAGCACATGTGTCAACTCCAGCATCTGGGAGACAGTAGCGAGTGGTGGGGACTGCTGCAAGGTAGGCCCACATCCTGTCGAAGAGGGTGGCTACGACTCCTCCAGCTGACTTTTGTCGTGTGGCCTGGATCTTCTGATTTTTAAGAGAAGGCAGAAAGCTAGATTTTTTTCTGTGGGGTCTTTTAATTAGAAATTTTCAGATAATTTGATTGAAAACAAAATCAAACACAAACAAACAAAACACTGGGCAGCCCTAAGTATTGTGTGGATGGACAGCGTGGGGTGGGGACTGGCTGCAAGCTGTGGTCCCTGCTCTGGGTCAGGCCCACTGTGTGTGGTGCCTGTGCTGACACGGCATTTTCAGGGAGCCTCGGGCGTGGCTTGTGGGATTTCTCAGGGCTGGTGCCATTACCCTGGAATTGCCAGTCCTGTTCCTGGGTGGTGACGAGAGGCCATGAAAGACTGTGCTCCTATGCTGAAGCCAGGTCCCAGAGGCCTCTGGCTTCTCTGTTCTGGGACATTGACAGGTGGACTGGAGACCACGGTGAGGTGAGAGGTCAGCTCCTCTTGTTGAGGGACTTGCAAATGAAGAGCCAGCAAGTTCATCCTGATTGTCAGTTAGTGGTGACCCGTGGTTGAATGTGTACAAAATACAGAACATTGAATGTAGAGGGAGAACACGCCCGTTCACCCAAATATAATCACTGTTAACACATTCACATGTTTCCTTTTCCTTTCTATATACATATGCATATATATACATATATGTACCTACATACATATATATACATAGCTTAAATATTTTAAGAGGTGGTACTCATGTTATATAGACAGTTTCATATCCTTTTTTAACTCAACATTATAGCAGAAACATTTTCCAGGTTATTAAAATAGCATATAAAATTATTTTACATAGATAATGTTTTTAAAAGATGTGCAATATTCCGTCAAATACACACACACACACCCACACACACACACACACGTTGAGAGTGATGATATACTGTGGTCTAGAATTCAGTTTCTGGAGTTAGACTACCTGCTCCTAATCTGACCTCCACCAGCATCAAGAAACTTTGGACAACTCACCTAACGCGGCCAAGCCTCAGTTTACCCATCTTCAAAGCAGGCGTAACTCTAGTAGCTACTTCATAACTGGGGTGGAATGGGATGAGGTATTACACAAGAAGATCTTAGCACACTGTCTGGCACATTGAAAACGTGAAGTAAACATTAGCTGTGATATTAGTAAATTTATTGTTTAACAGTCTGCCTACTGATAAACATTTAGGTTGTTTACAGTTTTTCCTCTTTTGAAAATAGTGATGTGATCAGCAAATGTGTCCATAAAGAGTTGCCTTCATTTAGAGTTATTTCCCTGAATGTGTGGGCTCTTTGATTCATGAGGGGGTCAAAGGCTATGGTCATTTTTAAGATTCTTGGTACATACTGTCAAATTGTTATACAGAAGGGTTTTACCAGATTACATCGGCAGTTGCTGAAGTTTACAGGGAATTTCCTTTTGGCACCATCTTCCTGTACTAAACGGCAGTTATCTCGCATGGAAACTGTCCAACTTAGAGGTTTCCTCCTGGGGCCTCTGCCATTTGGCAAACAAGGAGGAACTGGCCTGAGTTCGGTCAGATGTGGCCTTGACAGTAAGGCACCTGTGAAGAAACTCTCCCTTTTTAAGTCATTATTACCGTTTACATGAGCCTCACTGGGTGCCCCGTTGGGCCCGAGCTGGAAGTCGGGGCTGTGGTCTCGGACGCCAGTGGGTCCCTCTGCTGTCTGCGCCAGGTCACATTCTGGAGACCGATGGCCAATGAAACTTGCTCCTCCCCTGTCTGGAAGCTTTCAAGTCTGTGTTTTCATTAAGAGCCTAATTAACGTGCAGATCACAAAGCCTCAGCACCACAGGAGGGCAGAGTTTAGGGGCTCAGAGGAGGACTCGGCATTAACTCTGTGCTGACCGTCCAGGCCCGGCTGGAGGCAGAGGGCTGAGTGTTACACCTGTTTGAATTCACTCTGAGTGATTCGCTCACAAGCATTTCCCAAAACCCCTGCTCTGAACCAAGCAGCGTAGGTAAATCAGAAGTATCAGCCCCACAGCCCCTGCCCTCAGGGAGCACACAGGGAGCACTGGGGGGGAATCAGATGTGTACCAGAATGAGAAGGGCTCTTGGAAAGCCCTGGAACCTCGGAGTCTGGCTCTGCACGTCAGGAAGTCTCCAGAGAGGAAGTGGCCATTGACTGGCTCTTTGAATATTGGCTAGGATCTGGAGATGGGGACAAGGGTATGGAGAGGTGTTTCAGACTGAGGAACAATATAGGGAAAGAGTCCGTGGCCAGAAAGCCAGGCACGTGGCAGGACTAGGAAGCCGTTTGGTTAGTGCTGATGTACAATGCGGGGAGGGGAAGATGCAGGCTGAGGGGGAAGAGCTTGGATTTCCTGGCCAAGGATGGGCTTAGATGCTATTCGGTGAGCAATGATGCATCTTGGACACCAGAACGAGCCAGGCAGAGTTGTGTGGCAGGAAGATGGCGCTGGCCTTCAGAAGGGATGGAAGGGGGTGGGAATAGTAGAGGCGGGCAGGTTGACTTGGAGGTTGCTGCCATCGATCAGGTGAGAGGCCAAGCACACCTGACCCAGGGCCGTGGGCTTGGGAATGGAGGAGAGGGGCAGACTGAAGGGGCATCAATGATGTAGACCCAACGGGCCAAGGGGGAGAGAGGAAAGTGTCTTGAAAATGACCCAGGAATACAAAGTCCTGTGGCTCTGAGGTTGGTGGGACATCCCACAAGGGGAATTAAGCAGCAAGTGATGTGTGTGAGACAGTGCTTGGTGTGGACTAGGTGATCAACAAATGCTTGTTGTCATTGCTGCTGTCTGGCTGGAGGGGCAGGCTTGAGTAAGAACATGGTGAGTTTGGCTTGGCTCGTGTTGTGTGAGGTGCCTGTGGGACTGTAGCTGGAATGTCAGGGCTGGAGGTATAGACAGGGTTGTGGCAGACATAGACGTGACAGCTGAAGTCATGACATCAGAGGCCAGTGCCAAGGAGAGCTGCAAAACAGAAGAAGGTGGACGTTAATGGGAAAACACAGTCAAGGAGTTTGGGAAGGAGCTGTAATGATGCTAATAACTGTAGTTAATTATTACTGAGCCCGTACCATTGAGCTGTGCTAACACGCATTCCATGATTAAATCACCACATCGACTCTGTGAACCAGGCACTGTCATTCTCTTTCTTTATAGGAGGGGAAACTGAGGCTCAGGTTATGTGACTTGTCTGTGCTCACTCAGCTGTTCCACAATGAGGCAGGGCATTGCCCGAGGCCGTCCAACTCCACAACCCCTGGAAACAGGGTCCTGAGAAACTCACGTCACCAAAGGAGGGGGAAGGAGAGTAAAGAGGGGAGAATTTCTGAAGTTGGGGTGACATTGGGGATGGAGACCAATGGGTGGAGAAGGAAAAAGGCTTTCTTTTCCAAGTTGGGAGAGGAGACAGAAAGAGACAATTCAGAGAGAATTTTGAGGGTGAGAGGAGGAAGTTGAGGGAGCTTGCATCAGAAGACTTGTCTTTACCATATTCAAGATGATCTGAATAGAGTAAAGGGGCAGAGTGTGGCCAGGGTTTGAGGATAAGAAGGTCCTAGTTTCTGGACATGCCAAGAGGAGAGAAGGTGGGCTGGGTGGTAAGAGCAGAGAGGGTCAGCTGAGGGGGTTTCTTGCAAGTAAGATCATCATGCACCAGAACACAGGCCCATTTGAGCCCAAGGATCTGCATGATGACAAGATGGGGCGAAACAATTTCTCTGATTTCCCTGAATCTTCAGAAATGCCTGGCTGGGAAGCTCACTAGTTGTGTCTCAGAAGCCCTGGCTACATCAGTTTGTCTCTTTGGCAATACGGTTTTATTGTGACCATAAAGATGTGTGGCTGCCAAGAAATACACTCTTCTCTAGGCTGGTTGGCCTTGGGGAGGAGCAGCCTTCTGACACGGTGGATTTTCCAAGACTTTCCCAGTCTAGATCTGGAATTATTGATGCTAAGCTCCCTCAAAGGGCACATGTTGCTCCATTCAACTCCTAAAGAAGGAAGCCTATGTGGGAAGGCAGGAACCCTTGGAACATGACAAGCGGCACAAAAACCTAGAGGCATACAGTCCTGGGCCTTCTTCTTAAGTAGGCTATGGGCTGTCAATAGGAAGTGAGGGCTGGAGCAGTGGCAGCCCAGAAGTAGAGGGAGGAGGTTTGTGAAGAGGCCAGGCATATAGCCATGCAGTTCAAGAGGAGTCCTTGCATGCTGGACAATTTGACTGAATGTTTTTCAAACTTTGATCCCGTATACCTAGCAGAGATTAATGAAGGTGCATGCAACATAATATGCCATTGTTCAAGTTATGTACATTGGAGACACTTCCGTTTGTTCTTTCAATCAATTGACAAGGGTAAGTATTGTCCTGATTTCTGGAGCTGACATTAGTATTGGGAGTTCTTGGCCTGGTGTGGGCATCCTCAGTCTCCCACAGTAGGCTTGGCAGCAGGCCACAGCTGCCTGAGGTTGGCAGGTCCAGTACTTCCGGAATCCAGAGTCACATTAGGACAGGGTAATAAAAATAGGAATGATAACTATTTGCCTCAAGAAAAGTACATTTGCACAAAACTCATTTTCATAAAGTATACTTGTCGACATTCTCAGTTAATTTTTGCAAAAGCCAAATGAGGTGGTGGGGCCACTTAGTCTTCTCTTTTGTAGATGATGAGGAAACTGAGGCCCAGGGTGGATGATTGCTTTGTGCCAGGCTGTATGCAGTAAACAGCAAGTGAGCAGCAAAGCAAACCCCAGCCACTCATAATCCAGGGCTCTTTCCACTAAACCAGCTGCCTCTCTGGACACTTCAAGTCACGAGGAAACTGCCAGCCTCTTTGGAAGCAGGAGCTGGGCAGGAGTTTCCCAGATGATAATATTCTGGTAAAGAGAACTGAGGGGTCCACTAGCCTGCTCAAACCCCAACCACAGAGATTATACCCAGCCCGTCTGCTGGAGGACATACATTGGATACTTCTAGAGCATCTTAGACCAGCATGGTACCTGGGACCACGATTTGGGAGTTTCTTTTGGTATCTACAGCCTCTGGCACAAGGACCAGACAGGGCCAGGCTCGGATGAATGCAGAGCATGGGAGGTGAGCCTCTGAGAGGCCCCTGTGCAGAGACCAGTCCGATCAGAGGCTCAAGTGTTCACTGAAGGGATGTTGAGGCACATATGGGGCACAGTGTCAGGCAAAGGGCACGGTGCTCTGGGACAGGACACAGTGTGTGACTCCTGTCATCAGGAAACTCACTGGATCAGTCAGGACAAACCAACAGCAGCCACCATAATGGGGGACAGCCTCTGGCATGGGCTGGGGGCTCCTGGCCTTTTCTAAGAGCACCTTTTAATATGTAAAACAGGGTCCAACCCACAGAAAAGCAACTGTGCTTCGAGTGTCCTGGAGTAAAAAAACACATATGGGGCCGGCCTGGTGGCCCAGCGGTTAAGTGCGCACGTTCCACTTCTGTGCAGCCCAGGGTTCTCTGGTTCAGATCCCGGGTGTGGACATGGCACCGCTTGGCACGCCATGCTGTGGTAGGCATCCCATGTGTAAAGTAGAGGAAGATGGGCATGGATGTTAGCTCAGGGCCAGTCTTCCTCAGCAAAAAGAGGAGGATTGGCAGTAGGTAGCTCAGAGCTGGTCTTCCTCAAAAAAAAAACCCCCACATGTGACAAGAAGTGACACTATAGATTATTAGTATATTTGAATAAATTTTTATTGTGATCCCCCACAATTGCATCTATTCATATGAGGAAAATGGTCAGACTAGTATGTGTGAGATATTTTAGGAGTTCTGTTGATCTATAATGCTTATGGGTTTGTGGATCCTTCAGATAACTCCATGCTCCCGGCTTCCCTTTGAGAGCCCACTGGCCCTGCCATATCTGAGCACAAAACACTGGATAAACTGCGCATCTTGGATTGGGCACCAGCAGGGCCTTGTTAGTGGATGGCTGATTTGTCAAGGCATTTTTGCGGAAAGTGAGCCGTTGAGAAATGATGTGGTGTTCCCACTCACCTCTGACGTACAGCACACACAGGGGAGGCCTGGCAGTGCTTTGCCTTCAGAGAGGGGCCTGGCCTTTGTGTGCCTCAGGGCTGGGCCCTCCTTACCTCCTGGATCAGTGACCAGTGCTGTGGTTCAGCTGGCTTTCCTGTTTCCACAGTCACGGCCCGTTGAAGTCATTGAAGGACATTTTCTGAGAAAGAGAAAGAAATGAAACTTCATCGTGTTTGTATCTGAAAAGCGCACAGTGGCTTGCTGTGGCTAGGGCCCTTGGTTCTGAGAAGACAGGCAATAGTGGCAGATCTGTGGGGACCCCAGCCTGTGTCTGGGCCAGCTCAGCCCCTCTGAGGTGGGAGGACCACCCCCCCTAGAGGTGCTGCATGGGTACCTGTTAGGACTGGCCAAACCTGGAAGTCCCTGCCCCCTGTGGGATCTCCTGCAGAGGCACCCGCCTTCAAAGGGACCTCCTGGCCCAGGAAGGAGGCAAGCAAGGCACTGGCCGCCAGTGCAGGGCAGTGGAGCCAGATAGTCAGAGCATGTGGTCTAAGGAGTGGACTGAGTTGGACGAGGCGGGGGGTCGGGAGAAGGGGGTCTAAAAAGAACTGTGTAGCCCTCCTCCACTGCTAAGGGAAGATCAGGAGCTGGCTGGGCTTCAACGTCATTGACTCTGAACATCCTGCTTCTCTTGGTGTGGGGCGTTGAGTTGATCCTAACTGAATTTGGAAAAACAAAGGAAACCACAGGCATCCCGAGTTTGCGGTAGATAATTCATCCCTAGCCTAGTGAAAGGTAATCGGCTCTGGATTAGAGAGCCCAGCAGAAAATGCCTCAATGGCAAAGCACTCGTGATAAGAAATGGTCAAAGTTTGATCGTCATTTTGTCCTTGTTTTAGAACAAAAAATTTTAATTGGAGAAACTAAATACATTTCACCCTAGAAGAAAATATACCTAATGTGAGTCCCTTCACACGCATGTGTGCTCCCCCAAGCCCAAGTCTGGAAGGTTCAGGAACAACAGGCTGAGAGCTGGTGGTTCAGTGTGAGCAGAGTGCCGACCCAGGGCCTGGCTTCCCTCCCAGGTGCCTTGCACAAAGCGCACGCCATCTGCACACTTCGCTTGTGCATATTTCCTAGAGCTGCTTGCCAGCAACCTCCCAAGTCAGTTTTGAAGGGTCGCCGAAATTTGTTTTCCACAAACTAAAATTGGTCCACTGCTAGATTACCAAGAGCTCGGATTCAGTGCTTTTCTAAGTCTAGCCACTGAGGCTCCCAGGCCACACCTCCCAGGGCCACAATGTCCCCACAGAGCATCTCGTGGTCTGAGCAACTGATAGGAATTCCTACTATTTGCTTTGTGGTCCCGTGTGAATTGTCCTTACCACTATTGCTAATGCAGATAGACCCGTACCAGCTATCACCTAATGAAGGATTTGCTCCTCATTACGTCAGGAACATCCTTGATGTCACAGAGTTCTTTTACCATGAAAAGCAGGAGGGGGTAGGTAGGCTTGGAATCTCTGCTATGCGTAATCGGGCTGTGACCAAAACAGTTTGTTTCAAGTATAAGATGTCATTTTCTCAGGAGGGTGTAGTGACACAGGTGCATGGAATTGTCAAAACTCATCAACTGTGTGCTTACGAGCCACACCTTTTATTGAATGTGAATTATGCCTCAATTAAAAAACAAACTAATAAAAACAGGTATAGGAAGCCAGAGAAGGAGAAGACCAGAGGCTCTGAACGGTGATTGGTCTTCATGGGAAAAGAGGTGAGAATGAGGGGGCGGTCCAGCCAAGAATGCATCATGTCTATGTAATAACAAGGAAAATCAACAAACCCCAAGTGAGAAAAGTTCTCTTAACAAGAAGGGGGCAGTGTACTCTTAAAAAAATGTCAGTGTCATAAAAAACAAAGAGAGGCTGTGGAAATGCTCCAGAGTAAAGGAAGCAAAGGGGACGGGACAACTAAATGCAATCCTGCATTCCACTGGATCCTGTACTGGGGACGGGGGATGCTCTACAGGGCATTATGGGTCAAACGACAATTTGAGCACAGACAGTACATTAAATAAAAGTATTGTCCGCGTAGATGATGAAACTGATAACTGTGCTGTGGAATGTAAGACAATATCCCTGTTCTTCGGAAACACATCTTGAAGTATTTAGGGGTAAGGGGCCATTTTGTATGTAACTCACCCTGAAATGGTTCAGAAAATAAATTTATATATGTCTGTGTGAAAAAAAAATGTATGTGTGTGCAAAAGAATTTCCTTATTGCTTACCTTGGGGAAAAAAAAGAGAAAAAGTACAGGTTTGGGTCTGGTTTGGGTCTTGTTGACAAGGCCGGTTCAAGGTTTGGCAAGCATTCTTCCAACACTGGCACCTGCGTACAAGGAGGATTATATCAGATGCTGTTCTCCCGTTAGTGACTCCTGAGAGCCGCACCATGCCCATAGCTGATTCATGCAAACCTGGACTCCAGGTCAGGTCAATGTTACTTGGAGATGAACATGGCCCAGGCGGAGTTTATGCACTGGGACAATGGCATCTGATCAGTTTAATTGCACGCACGTGTTTGAGCCAGAAGGGAGGTGGGGGAGGGAGAGAGAGAGCGCACAAACCATAAAACAAACAAGGTAAAATGTTAACAATAGGTGAATCTGGGTGAAGTGTAGATAAGGATGTTCTTTGTACAGTTTTTCTTTTTTGCACCTTTTTGGCAAGTTTGAAATTATTTCCAAATAAAGGTTTGTTTTTAAACATTGGGGATGAGGAGGCTGGATATTGTTTTTCACAGTATCAGCTTGTGTCAAGAAGGTACTAGCCATCAGTTCAGATACATGTGTATTCCAGATGATAGCAGTTACCATGACAATTATATTACTTTAGTGGTCATAAATGGCTCAGTCTCAAGCAATAAAAGCTAGATTGCTTATGTTACAAACCTGAGAGAATGTGAGAGAATTTCCTTATTGCTCACTCTGGAAAGAAAAGGGGAAAAGTACAGGTTTTTTGTTGACAAGGCCAATTGGAGGTTGGTCACGTATTTTTTTGACATCTGTACCTCCAAACCAGCAGAATGTTATCAGGACATTCTCCTTCAATCAGTAACTTTTGAAAGCCATATCATACCCATCGATGATTCATGAAAACCTTGACTCCTGGGTCAGATCACTAGATATGAGCATGGCCCAGGCAGAGTTTATAGGTTGGGACAACTACATCTATTTTATCTAAGGCCACAATTCCCCAAGATGATCCCCATAGTATCATAGTGGATTTGGGAGAGGAAGGGATGTCAGTGACCTCTCAGTGGACTATCAAAGACCACAGTGTCTGATGTTGCTCTGAGCTCAGAGGACCCTGTCCCCACAAAGTGGCCACCACCTCTGCTCGCTTCCTCTGGGATCCACATAGAAGTGAATGGGACTCGGCCTCCTGCCCCGTGTCCTAACGTGCATGGCAGTGATTACTCTCTTCCTCCAACACAAAAAGAAAATGTAAGATTAGTTTGCTCAAGCACACTTCCCAGGCCGCTAGAAACCACCCCCTCGACCTCAGCGGCTTCTGGGATGAGTGACAGGACGGGTTGTTCTTGACTTCCGAATCTCCAGTTTGGACTGTGGAGTCCTGAAGCTGAAGATTTTGTCCTAACCTTTCATCAGATAAAGATGGACCTATTTGGGGGACTTAGAAGTTCAGTTGTATAATGAAAGTGGTCTGCTTCTGCGCCAGCATGCGCAAGACCAAACTGAGGCACTGCCAATAGGGAATTAGACCCACGCAGAAAAATAGGTGTGCGGTTACAGGCAAGCTTCATTCTATTTCTTTCCTGGTCACGTCATGTTTGTTCTTCAAGAAGGGAAAGTTGAGAGTAAGAGGTGCTTTTTCTGAGCTAGGACTGGGAGGTCTCTCTGGCCAGGAGTCAAAGCTGTGCTAATGGGTCTGTGGTAGAGGAGGTGAGCAGCAGAGAGGGAGACGGGGGAGCCAGGTGGAAGGGATTATGTGGGGGAGAGAGAGTCACCGCTTGCTGGCTGCATACAACCCTAGAGGAAGCTACAGACATAATAACCCACGATCTGCTGGCAGAGACCTTGGAGGTCAGGCTAGGAGACAGCAGCCTTGTGCCCCTGGACTTTGAGGGACCGATGGCACCAGTGCTGCCTGCAGCTGTTTCAGGGCACAGCCTGGCCAGGGCTGGAGGGAGTCAGTGAGAACATATGCAGCCCTCCAGCCAGTGTGTCCTGCTCCCAACTCATGCCAGTCACCTCATCTTCCTACTAATCTCTTGATAACTTCTTGCACCTCCATTGTCCCTAGCACCGTACTGAGAACTTTATAGTATTACTTCATTCATCCTCACAACAGCTTGTTCTCCTTTTTATTTAATAAAAGATTTTTCCAGCTTTATTGAGATATAATTGACATATAACACTGTGTAAATTTAACATGTACAACTTGATGATTTGATGTACATGTCTATTGTGAAATGATTACCGCGATAGATGGATTAACACATCCAGCACCTACAGTTACCACGTTGTGTGTGTGTGGTGAGAACTTTTAAGATCTATTCTTTTAGCAACTCGCAAGTGTAGAGTACAGTGTTGGCCTCTTTCTAAAGATAAGGAAACAAAAGCTGAAGAAGATGGCCCAGCAAGATCGAAAGGTTCGTAAGTGGTGGAGCCAGGATTTGGAACTAGGACAGTCTGGGTCTAAAGCTCATATACTTTTTTTTTACCACACCGTGCACAAGTAGACACCCACACACACATAGTGTGTTGGATTTTCTAGCCTTTGTATCAAGAAAGACCTTGGTATGGCCTGCCATACTTGACCCTAGGCTTTCTACAGTCATATCTGCTTAGAAAGACATGGTGACGGTTGACCGGAAACCTCCAGGCATTCTAAGACAGCTGATACTTTATCACCTGGCTGGGATTGTCTCCAATCTGGCTGCACTGTTGGCAGGGGCTCCCTGTTGGGACGTCAGAATGGTTTGAGCTGCCAAGAAGGTCAGAAAGTTTGGTGAAAACTGATGGACCGCGTGAGTGGGAACTGTCAATGGACCAGGCTGGCTCCAGTGCCAGAGAATGGCTAGTCTCTTGCCCCTGAGTCATCTTCCCCCTGCTGTCTTTGCAGGCAACCTCAGTCTGAAGCCCAGGGCGGTGGCTCTTGGAGAGCAGCCAGCCTACCAGGGGCCTGTGCATTGCATCACAACCATCGTGCGAACTGAGGGCCTGGCGGGGCTGTACCGGGGTGCCAGTGCCATGCTGCTGAGGGACGTCCCAGGCTATTGCCTCTACTTCATCCCCTATGTGTTGCTGAGTGAATGGATCACCCCTGAGGCCTGTGCAGCCCCCAGCCCCTGTGCCGTGTGGCTGGCAGGGGGCATGGCAGGTAAGGCAGCAGCCCTGATCCTGTCCCTGTGCCGGCCACTGCAGTGGAACGGCTGAGGAGCCCACCTTTCCCTTCTCAGCCCCGAGGAAGAGCAGGTTCATCCAGCCACTCTTCCAACAGTTCTCTGTTCAGTACCTACCGTGTGACTCAGCCAGGCAGAGGAAGGGCTAGGAATGGGGGATGGCCCCCCTCTTCCTCCCTTCCCCTTCCCTCTGCACCTGTGGGGATGGGCTCATCCGACTTTCAGTCAGAGATAGAGTCTGAGCATTTACTCCATCAGGCATTACTAAGTTTTGAAAAGGAAATCTGTTATCATGGTTCACTTTTTTGGAATATCAGCACCCTGCAAACCTTTCTAATGTGAAGATTTCATTAGTTCCATAAGGTAGGAAGCAGTCTCTCCATTTTTCCCATGAGAAAACTCAGGTTCAGAGAGATTAAGTAACCAACTCAGTTCACACAGCTAGTGTAGACCATATAGCAGGGATTCTACCGTCAGAAAGATCCAAGTTCAAATCCACACTTAGCATTTTGTGACCATGAACCAGTTACTTAAGCTCCTTACTCAGAACCCTGTACCACATCCCTATTTCATTTAGCATAAAAGTCAACATCCTTGCCATGGTTTTAAAGGCCCTCTATGATCCGGGCACCTCTTACCCCTCTGCCCTCATTTTCTGCTCCCGTCCCCTTATTTGCTCTGCTCCAGCCACACTGGTCTCTTTGCTGCATCTTGATGCCTGGCTCTCTCCCACCAAAGAACCTTTGTGCTTGCTATTCTGTTGCTTGGATTAGCAGTCTGTAAGTCGCTGGGGACTTTGACAGAACTGATTTTGATGGAGCGAAGGGTGTGAAAACTTGATTGAAGGGGGATCAAGAGAGAATGGGATGAGGGAAATTAGAGAACCCGAGTATACCCCACACATCTGGGGGATTTGGGCTGTAATGGGGAAGAAGGAAATGCAGCCATAGCCACAGGGGGACGTGGAAGTCACGGGAGGATTGCTTGTTAAGAAGGCTAGTAACATGACGTGTTTGATGCTGATGGCAAAGAT
Source organism: Equus caballus (assembly GCF_041296265.1). NCBI lineage: Eukaryota > Metazoa > Chordata > Mammalia > Perissodactyla > Equidae > Equus > Equus caballus. Next base: position 55,924,131 of record NC_091697.1, on the reverse strand, counting down.
CCTCTGGAGGGAAGAAAATTGTCCTTCCTCATCTTCCTCCTCATCATTATTAGCTATGCTCGAAACTCAGCAAACACATTACAAAGCCCACATCTTAGCCACCAAACACCAGTGTTCTCCTTCCGCCCCCTCATGTCTGAGGCGTAGCCCCCGCCGGCTTCTAGTAAGTGCTCACTGAGTATGTGTTGGCTGAGAGGACAAACAGGACCCTGTCTGCTCTCGTTTCTGGTGAGAGCGGGTGTGAGCGGCCTGGCAGGCAAGCCTCATTTTGTAATATTCTCACCCACGGGCTGAGGGACAGGGGAGGGTGCCAGGGCAGCAGCTGGACCACCTCCAGGGAGAGTGGCCCATTATCCTGGCAGGAGGGAGGAGAGGACCAGAGGGTTCCAGAGGGCCAAGGGCGGGAGGCCACGGGGGCTGGAGACCAGGATGGGCAGAGGGCCTGGGGCAAGCTCAGGCCTCTTTGGGGAGCTTCTAGGCAGCAATTGCAAAACCTCGAAAACCAGCTGACTTGGACTTTGGCATCAGTTTGTTTTTCTCTCCCATCCAAGACTGTGTCAATTTTTGTGTTTATTCAGTAACCCGACATTGTTTTCCTAGTCCTTTAAAGTCACAAAGGGGCCCAAACCAGGGTCTCTGAGCTTATTCAATGAAGCTGACCCAGCGACACATCATCCCAAGGCTTCGATTCCACATATCTGGAAAAGATAAGACCTGCCCCTGCTCTTCTTTGCACTCTCTGGGCTGGCCCTGCCTTGGCGAGCAGCGTATCTGCAGGTGTTTGTTTAGCTTTTTCGTGTTCAGAGCAAATCCTGCTCCTGGGAGCTGCAAGCCTTCAGCCTCAGGCCTCACTCTGGGTTCTCTCTTCTGGTGCCCGGAAAGTGCTGCAGTGTGCTGGTGGGCCCTGTTCCTGATCTCCAATAAAAGCTGCTGATAAAGGCTTCTGCTTACAAAGCCCTGGCTGTGGCCCTGGCCCTGTGTTAAATGCTTCACATGCATCAGTTTATTTGTCCTCACAGCAACCCCATGACGATAGGTCCTGCCGCCCCGTTTTACAGATGACAAACCCAAGGCCTACAGGAAGGGGGAGACATCTGCAAAGTCCCACAGCGGGTGGCAAAGGAGGATCAGAAGCAGCCGTCACAGGTCCTGACCCGGAGCTCTTTCCACTTCCACCAGCACCTTATTAAGCCTCTGAATGGCAAAAGTCTGCAGGGAGCTGGGCCCCTCCAGACCCCACCCAGCCAGCCCCTGACACCTGTTTGTCTCTCTCTTTACAGGAGCAATTTCTTGGGGGACAGCGACTCCTATGGATGTTGTGAAAAGTCGACTCCAAGCTGACGGGGTTTATTTAAACAAATACAAAGGTGTCCTGGACTGTATCGCCCAGAGTTACCAGAAGGAAGGTCTTAAAGTAAGCCCCACAGCAGTCACGCGGGGTCAGTGTCAGTCCCTGGAAGGTGGGTCAGACATTTTGGGGTATGTGAGATTGTAGAGAAGGGAATCAGGAAACCAAGGTGCTGGTGGTTACCATTTATCAAGCATGACGAGAGGGCCTTGTCCCTTCTCATCCTTGCCCTGGACTGGTGGAGGAGGTGGGTGTGCGCCCCACCTGACAGAGCTTCAGAGAGGATTGGTAACCCACCCGAGGTCACACAGCTGGTGCGTGACAGAGCCGGGACCTGGACCCACATCTATGTGTCACCAAAGCTTGCCTTCTCATCCAGATAGGCTGGAGGTCCTTCCTCACTCACGGCTCGTGCCTCACCCTCACCCCTCCTCCAAATAGTAGGTGCCAGAACCACATCAGTCATCACATCTCACAAGTCCACCTACCTTCTACTCTCCCACCCTACGCGAGTCCAGACTATCACTCCTGGTCTCAGCAACTGAGACAGCCTCCACCCTGGCCTTGTCCTCTTCTCTTCTTTTCTCCTCCATGCACCTGAAGGGCTTGTTCTTAATCCAAGCCCCTTCCTGCCTCTAAACTGTCTGAGAGTGAAGACTAGATTTCCACCTCTGGCGTCCAAGGTTATAGACGAATTTATCCCTGTCTATCTTGCCTCCCAGGACACCCCCTAGCACCCTCCAGAGAAACCATCATGCTTGCTCTTCCTCGAATGGGACCCTGGCTTTCTCGGCATGCCTCTTAGAATCAGCAGACTTGAGTTGAAAGCCAGGCCTGGCTACTTATGAGCTGGGAGAATCCAGGCAAGTTGCTTCAACTCTCTGGGCCTCGATTTCTCCAAGGATAATCATCCCTACCATGAATGACACCGGTATCTGTAGGTTAAGTTAAATTTGTTGTATAAAAAGTGCTTGGCTTAGTGCATCACACATAGAGAACATTTAGCAAGAGTTTGCCATTTGCCATTAGCACTGGTATTAGTATGAGTAGTTTTATTAGTATTAATGTTACTGCTGAGCTCTGGGCCTTTTCTCACATGGCTGCCTCATCCCAAGCCCTCCAATCTTTGTGAACTGCCCACTCCAGTGCATCCAAACTTGTATTTTTTGCTCCAGTGGAGTGCTGGAACTTTTCCTCTGGAAGCTTGGACTTCCATAAAGGCTGTCTCATCTGTGGGTGAGTGCCCAGGTCAGCATTCTGCAGGTGCTTCTGGACCGTGGTCAGGAGAGGCTGGAGCCAGTTCACAGGCCAATACTGATTACCATATTGGCAGGATCCACCACCAATACTGAGTCTGTCTGCCTGTTACCCAATGCACAGGTGGGAGAGAATCCACTTGGGTCCCTTAGTATGTGGTGCTGGATCCCACAACTCCTATAGAGGAACTTTTGTCCGTGGATGGATGCCAAATTTTTGTTGTTGAGATGGAGACAAAATGAGGGGTGTCTTGTGCTGCCATGATGCTGACGTCATTCTCCCCATGTATCTACCTTTATTTAGATCTTTATTCTTCATACAGCTTCAAGTTATTGTCTAGTGTCATCTCATTTCACACTGCAGGACTCCCTGGAGCCTTTCTTGCAGGGAAAGTCTAGAGGTAATGAACTCCCTCAGCTTTTGTTTATCTGGGACTGTCTTGATTTCTCCCTCATTCTTGAAGGATAGTTTCGCTGGATATAGGATTCTTGGTTGATAGTTGTTTCGTGTAGCACTTTGAATATATTGGCTCATTGCCTTCTGGCCTCTAAAGTTTTTGATGAGTAATCTGCTGATAATCTTATTGAGTATCTTTTATATGTAGTGAGTTGCTTCTCTCTTGCTGCTTTCAAGATTCTCTCTGTCTTTGTCTTTCAGAAGTTTATTATAATGTGTCTTGGTGTGGGTCTCTTTGATTCATCTTACTGGGACTTTGTCAAGCTTATTTTATATTTATATTTATGCCTTTCATCAAATTTGGGAAGTTTTCAGCCATTATGGCTTCAAATATTCTCTCTGCCCCTTTCTTCTCCTTATGAGACTCCCACAATGTGTGTTGGTCAACTTGATAGTTTCCTGCAGGTCCCTTGGATTCTGTTTACTTTGCTTCAATCCTTTTTCTTTCTGTTCCTCAGACTTAATAATTTCCATTGTGCTATCTTCAGGTTTGTTGATTCTTTCTTCTGCCTGCTCATACATGCCTTTGAATCCTTCTAGAGAATTTTTTTCATTTCATTTATTGTACTTTTCAGCTCTGGAATTTGTTTAATTTCTTTCTGGGTTTTATATTTCTTTATTGATAGTTCCATTTTGTTCACATATCATTTCCTTGACTCTCTCCACCTCTTCCTTTAGTTCAAGCATCTTTAAGATGGTTTTAAAGTCTTTGTCAAGTAGATTCGCTATTCGCTATCTTTTTCAGGGACAGTTTCTATTACTTATTTTTTCTTTGAATGGACCATACTTCCCTGTTTGTTTGCATGCTTTGTAGTTTTTGGTTGAAAACTAGACATTTGAATCTAATAATGTGGTGACTCTGGAAATCAGATTCTCTCCTTTTCCCAGGGTTTAGTGTTTTTTGTTATTGTTTTTATTTATTTATTTTTTAATTGTTGTAGGCTGTCTCTGTGCCAAGGATCAGCCTGAGGGGTAAACTTAGGTCTTCTCAGGTCTTTTCTAAGGCTACACCTTTCTCTGAGCATTCATGGTCACTTTCTAGTTTTCCCCAAAAGTGTAGTTGCTTTTGAACGTTCTGGTCTTTAATGTCTGACTCCCAAAAGGGGAAAAAGAGAAAAATTAATGGTGGGGAGGGGGAATCAGCCCCTTAAATCCCCTGTAAGTTACTTCAGCCAGAGGCAGAGGGGCCTGGATCAATGTGGGGAGAAGAAACAACATTGGCCGCCCTCCTCTTTGCACCTCTGTGATCAGAAGCAGCAATCAGTGATCAGAATACAGATCTCCAGTATTTGGAGGAGAGTCGTTATTGCCTACCCTGGCTCCCATCAGCTCTGTGCAGGCTGCTCCAGGAACACGTGCATGGCTGCCTGCCATAGGGCTTGGAGTGGGGAATGGGTAGCTACTACTGTGCTAAGAGCAGAAATTGACTGAAATTAATCACAATTTACTGTCCAAACTTTCCCCTGGAAGTTGCAAGCCTTCAATAAACTCCAGAATTCCAAAATAGTTACATCAAACAGACTCCGCCAGTGCAATTGTTGTGTAGGTGGGGAGAGAGATTCCTGGTGCTTCCTACTCTGCCATCTTCCCAGAATCCTCACCTCGGTTGTCTTTTGTAGTTTTTTTCTTTAGCAGAAGCAGAATTTGTGATTCAACCAATAAATACAGAGGGACACATAAGAGAGATTCAAATAGAATGCTCTGTTTTTATTTGAATATTTTCGTCTGTTTCCCAAAATATTAATGTGTCCTAATTCTAAAAAGTCTGTAGGGGCCAAATATATCACTGACACTATTTTCTCCAAAAATTATTGTCCTCTTTAAAAAACAAAGTCCTTGAATGCAACTGAGGCCAGATAATCAATATCTTAATCTTGATATCATTTGGTCCATAGTTTATATTTAGAGACAGGTTTTAAGTAGAGGTAGCAATATTCAGCTTGATTAGCTACTGCATTGACTGAGATTTTTTATTAGTTCATTGAAAAAAATCAATGATATATGAACATAGGAATCTTCAAAATGTGTAAGAGGATAAACTGTTTAAATGTCCCTCCTGTGTCCCCAGTTTGCTCTCAAAGACAATTGCCGTTATGAGCTTCTTATGGTATGTTCCAAAAATATTCATAGCCTGTGCAGGCATATACATGTGGGTATATTTATATATGTTTGCATAAATAGTAACATGAAAAACAGTCTCACACAGTCCTGGAAAGTTGGGTGGTCTCACAGAGTCCCAGAAGTAGCAGGAGGAACGCCTTTTCCCAGGGCCGAGGGATGGCTCCAGTCCCAGCTGGCTTGCGCACTGGCTCTATGGCATGCCCTTCCCAAACCTTTTTACTCAGCTCACTGAGGCAGCGTACAAAGCCCTGAGCCCACCTGTTCCCACTTTCCTATGGAAGAAGAACTTGGTGATAATAAAGAATTGGAAAGGAGTGAAATGATGATGGTGCCCAATTTCCATAGCCCTTTTGTAAGTCCCTTAATGATTACCAATCAAGCAGCCTTTATGATAGCAGGAATTAAAGTCCGTGGACTTCAGGGGCAATCCCAAGTCAGAAGAGAAGAAAGGCCTGGAAGTTTGGGATCCATTCTCTGTCTGCTGTGAGGATCGTCTTGGGCCACATGGGCCCTGGCTCATGCTTGGAGAGTTATCATCTGAAATAAGGGGCTGGAGGAGTGCCTTCGTGTCCTTTAGCCCCTCAGAGGTGGCTGTTGCAAAGGGGTTTGGGATGAGACTGGGTGACTCGAAGGAGAGTGGAGAGGAACATGTGTAGGTGGACAGGCTTCCTGAGGCATCAGGGTCAGTTGCTCTTTGGTTCTGCCGCTTGGAGGGTCTGGAGCCCTCCATCTACTCCAGGAATCCTCCACTGCCGCAGCCGCCACCAGGACTCTTTCAGCTCAGAGATGGTTCCTTTTTCACATCAGGGAGTGTGTTTGTTCATTCATTCATTCACTCATCCATTGATTCATTCAATAAGCTGTACAGAGGGTCCTTTGGCCCAAGCACAGTGCAGGTGCAGTGGATTCAGAGGTGAACCGTGCACACAGCCATGCTCTCACCACCCTGACCAGGATCATTACTGGGCAGACAGACAGTTACGGTGATTGGAAGACGATGTGAGAAGCGCTGTGATGGCAGAGATACCGAGTCCACAGAAGGCAATGGGCCACAATTCAGCTCGAGGTCCCATGGGAGGACTGCCAGAAGGTGCAGCCAGGTCTGGGAAGCACTCCAGCAAAGGGGCCCAGAAGAGGCCCAGGTAGGGGAGAGAGCTGGCCCCTTAGAGGAATGATAGGCCATTAGCCTGCCCAGAGTGTCAGTGTCAGAGCCTCCCCAGAGAAAGTGTTCGTCCAGAGCATATGGGTTTGGGCAGGCCAGGGAAGGGTGTGGACTTGACCTGGGCAGTGGAGAGCCATGGAGGCTTCCTGAGAAAAGACTCAGTCTGGTGGTTTGGTGTTCTGAATGTTCGGAGTAAAAGCTGGCAGGTCTGCGCATTGCCATCTCGGGGCCTCACAGCAGAGTCGACCACAGCTGCTGCAGGGAGGTCACAGCTGTCTGTCTGAAGTGTCCCCCAGCTTCTGCAGGGCCCAGCACTGTGGGAGAGGAGGTTCACATTCCAGGCTCGGTCCTGCCTGGCTCACCTCGCTTCGCAGAGCCAAGCCCAGGTCCACAGGGGAGCCTCTGTGGGCACCCAGCATGGAATTTTCCCCTCAGAGCCTGACCCAGTTCCTTGACATTATTCAGTCACTCTGGGTGAGCCTGTGGAATTCCAGAAAGGTTAGACATTATGGAGGTGTGCAGTTGTTACCAGGATCCACCTGCCCTCTGCCTGGATCATTCCAGAATCTGGCTGAGCCACTCACTCGCCTCTGGGGATCCTGGTCTGTCAGCTCTCTTCCCTGGGGCCAAGGTTTCCCCTCAAGTCCACCAAGGCCCTTGTCTCCCCTTCCTGACCAAGCTGCATCTCCCAGGCTCCATGGAGTGCCAAGGTGCAGGTTCCTCTCCTGAAGGAAGGTCACCTGACATCCTGGCCAATGACAGTGGCCTGCACCTACCCTTGCACCACAGTGCCCAACAACCAAGGAAATTGGGGAAATGCAAAGGGCTGGATTTCTACTTTCATAAAATTACAGTGTCAGTTCTATTTCGTAAATGTAGTAAATTACATGAGAGTCAGAGAACATGTGTACATCTCTTGCCTGATAGTTCTCAGGTCATTTATGCTTGGGTAGGCATTTGCCTTTAGATGTATCTCTTCCCAGAGAAGACATTTAAGGACAGCTCACCAAAGCCCTTATCTGTTCTGTCATGTTCTAGGTTACATTGTAACTATTCCTGAATGGGGCTAATCTCCCCTAGTAGTTTATAAACTTCCCAAGGGCTCGAGCCACATCACATTGATCAGTGTCTGCCCAGCACCCAGAGGGAAGTTTCGGGGAGGAAGGGAAGCATCTTATCCTATTCCCTAGGGATGGAAGGCAAATGCAGTCTTCTTGTATGAAGGGCTGAGTTTAGTAGCTCATCAACACAGGCTGCTACTCCTCAGCACTCGCACTAATGATGGAGGCTGAGTGCCACTCTATAGAAAGCGCTGACGGTGGATGATAAGGATGCTGATGTGATATCAACAGTTAATGAGTGCTTACTGCATGGCAGGCACTGTGTCAGTGCTTTAAAAGCATCATCTTATTTCTTCCCTCAACAACCATAGCAGGTCACTGGTATTATTACCCCCATTTTACTGTTGGGGAGATGAGTTCCAGAGACTTTGCCACTTGCTCAAGGAACACAGCTACTAAATGGCAAAGCTGTGCCTCAACTGCGTGTCTGCAGTCTTAAGCATGGCCTGAGTTCCCCCTGACTCTGCCCCTTTGGGGACATGCTGTGAAGCATCTGTCATAGGGGTTGGTCATGGCTGGGTGCCCTGTCCCCCCCCACCCCCCCACTGCAAACTGAGTGGAGTGCAGAGCTCTGACTTCAAGCTTCTTGAGAATTGGGCATGTGTGTGTATGTGTATGCATGTGCCTGCGGGTATGCGTATGTGTGTGTTCATGAGAGAACAGGAGTTAAGCAAGTGTACATGGGTATTCATAGGACTCAACAGTTTGCCCATAGTGTTTAGTGCCTATGTACTGGGGCCTGGGAGGAAAAGCGTCATCAGACGTGACATGGGTCAGGTCAGGCACCTGGCTGGGGCATCCCGGGTGGTCTCTGTCTGCATGGGTCCTTGGAGCTCTGTGTGGTCCAGCCTGGGAGGGGGGCCTGAGTGGGCAGCACCACCAGCCCTTTCTCTGCCCCTCATGGTGGCCCTGCAGGAGGTTCAGGGCAGTCCCCCATGATAACACTACCTCCTGCCAAAGGTGTTTTTCAGAGGCATCACCGTGAACGCTGTGCGGGGCTTCCCCATGAGCGCGGCCATGTTCCTTGGGTACGAGCTCTCGCTGCAGGCAATCCGCGGGGACCACGTGGTGACCGGCCCCTGAGCACCAGGTCAGTGGGCTTCCTTCCCAGCCAGTTGTACCTTCCAGAGCTTGAAACTCTTCTCTGCCATGAAAATGCTGTAGGCTTCTGAAATGTCCTTCTGTCATTTGTTTCCTATTTAATCTGGGTTAAGTCTGGAGCTGGTATTGCCACCCTTCTAATCATCAAAAAGCTCTTCCAAAATGGCCGCTTATGACTGATGGAGAGCTCGGTGCTCAGTAACTGAAGTCGGCACACAGACCTGTTTATAGTGAGCTGCCCTGTCATTTCCCATCCAGCAGCTTCCACAGCCCTTGGAGAGAAGTGAGTTTAGCTTCACTGTACAAATTCAATATCCCGGGCTCAGGAGTGAGGACTCAGCCCAGGATGCCCATGCCTGTCATGTGGGCACCATCTCCCTACCTCCCTGCTGAACTCAGAGCCTGAGTCTGAGAGCCACCAACAGGCTCCCAAAGCCCTAGAGGTTAGCCTCTGCCCCATTCCTGCCTCCCGTGTCCCCTCCTTTTCCCATTGCAGAAAGATCACAGCAGCCTGAGGGATCTAAAAACAGAAGGCTGAGCAAGTGACTCCTTTGCTCAGATGCCCTCAATGGCTCCCCATTGCCCTCTAGGGAAAGCATCAATCCTTAACAGCTTCATCCTCACCACCAGCCTAAACATGCCATCCTCACTCTCATCGCTGGGTCTTTTCACATGCTGTCCCAGCCTGACATCTCTTTCTCACACCTACCCCCCACCGCCATCCTTGGCTTCATCAACTCCTCTTTCTCATCTAGGCCTGGATCTAAAAGTCTCCTCCTCCAGGTAGCCTGCCCTGATGCCTCAGCTGGGAGGAGTTGCACCTGCTGTAGGCTCCCTCCCACAGCCCCTGCTCAGCCCCTACCACACCCCCTGCATCAGAACTGCCTGATGACTCTCCTCACTCCCCAGCCAGTGTGCAAATTGCAGAAGAGCTGTGACTATTTTTTACCTCTGTATTGCAGTGCCTCGCACAGAGCCTGGCACACAAATGACCACTCAGAAACATCACTGAGTGAATGGATGATCGACCTGAAAAACCCCTCCATTCCTCCTCTTCTTTTCCTCCTTTCTTTCTCCTTTTCTGGCCCCAAACTAGTTACCCACAGAACTCAGAGGACAAAGTGAGGTGAGTCACTGAATTTTCTAGTCTATTAAAGAAACCATTGGCCTCAGCCTTGATGACTGCAAATTCTCCCAGGAAGGGTGGTCTTGGTCAGGAAGGTCTAGCAAACACCCCTGCTGCCTCTCCTGGGGCAGCAGAGCCCCCCACTGCTAGGATGCTTGCATGTGGCCAGACCCCAGGCCAAGGAGGGCATGCTGGATCAGGCTGACTGGAGAGAGCCCAGGACAGGCCCCAGACACTGGCTTTAAGTAAAATGCTTTAAGCTTTTTAGTAAGGCACCCACATTCACTGCTTTCCTGGCTTCTTGCCCTCTCTTATAAAAGGAAGAGGGTAGCAATGCATTCTGCATAATTAAACATCCTGGGTGAAGAGTCACTGCATTGGGGGCACGTCCAGGGCGGGGAAGAGAAGTTGTCTCATTCTTTAAGCCGCACTCAGATAGCGGCCACTCCCCACTTCAAGCAGAGGAAGGTGACTTTAAAAAAAAAATACTATAATCAAATCAATGCATTTTTATTGTAGAAAAAGTAAGAAATACAAATAAACAGAAAGAACAAAATAAAAGTGCTTGTAATCCCAATTCCTTGTTATTATTCTTCCACGTGTTTTTTATGTGTATCCCCGAAATGAGATCCTACTTCACATAGTTTTATAATCCACACTTCCTATTCAATAGTTCAGGATCATTTTCCCATGTCATTAATCTTTAGCTACAAGGTGGTTTTATTGCCAAGCCCTGGTACCTCCCACAGTGGCTGGACGCTTGCCTGAGCTGTCACACCCGGCCACTTGTGACCACCCTGGTGATTGGCTACCTCAGGAGGAAGGAAGAACTTTCTAGCAAGCCAAATCCTGATTGTCCTGGATTTGGCTTTTCAGAGCAGTGACCACCCCAGTTGGAAGCTCTTCTTTCTGAAAGTACAAGGGACGCAGATGTCTGTCTGCCTGTCCTCTGCTGGACATGGGGGGAGGCTGGTACCTCCCAGCTGGGAGGAGGGGTGGTTCCCAGAGACTTTTCTGGAGCCTCATCTTGAGCAAGCTTCACTCAAGGCATTCAGCTTCCTGCTCTAACCCAAGAACACTAAGGCGCTTGAACAAGTCCTGGATTTGAATTTACCAAGCAGCTCTGAGGCCCTGGGCAGGTCCTGCTCTAGGCAGCATAACACCCACCCTTTGAAGTCATGGAAACCAATGCCTCCCTCCTAGTCTAGACTGAAGACAGAGTGAGATGGTGTCTACTGAAGAACTGGGGAGCCCCACAGTTCCTAGGAAGTGATGGGATGGTGACTGTCCCGAGGCCCGGGCGCAGGTGGTGGGAATGGCACGGAATTGTTCCCAGGTGCCTGCAGGGGCTAGAGTGCAACTCCAAGCAGCTCCAGCCTCCTTCCAACAACCAGATACAGCGCTCTCCCCTGGCTCCCACAAGGTCCTGCAAAGGAAGAAAACTCTCTTTCATCCATCCACTCAGTTATCTATCTCCCAGGTTACACATCCAAGTGACCCAAGGACCATCCGAAAGCAGCGAACAGCGCATGAGGTGGTTGTTTTGTGATGTGGTTACCTTTACCTGTCCACATGGAGAAACCAGAATCAGACCCTACGCACAAGATGCCCTGTGGTGGTAGAAGTGGGGTCCCAACCACTGGTCAGTGGTCAGCTCTTAGGCTTGTCTGAGGCCCGTGAATTCCACTGCACCCTCCCTACCTGCTTACCAGGATTCCCTGCCCCCAGAACCTTCCGGGAATAAGGCTGGTCTGCTCTCTGCCATGACATTCAAACCTCACCGGCCTACTTTGAACTTCAGGAAAATTCCTTTTCAGGAAAGAAGATACATTCTTCCTATAATACCTTTTTTGAACATTTCCAAATAACCCCAGACAACCTCATAGTCTTTCGCCAGTCCGTCCTCATAGTGATGCTTTGCCAATTGTTGCTTCACAAAAATGTTCTCCAAATGGGTTATTTGACCCCCAGATCTTGCTGACTGATAACGCTGGTGAGATGAAAGTCTTACCCTTCCTCCTTTTTCCCCAGGGCCATTGTCACCTGACCAGGGCTGGTGCCACCTGACCAGGGCTCATGCTGCTGCACGTTGCTGCAGACAGCGGCATCTCCAGAACCCGCAGCAGCAAATTTACTGAAAAGCAAGAAGGCCTCCCGCCACGCGGCTCCATGCCAGGTGGGCCCTCACCGTCCGCACTGACCTTGGAACCCGTTCTTTCCCAACTGCGAGCACTTTGTTCCTCGCCGCCGGCTGGGGTCGGTGAGCTGCTGCCTCAGAAGGACCATCGATCCGTCACTGTCTGTTTCAGATCCACTCTGGCGCCTGGTGGAAAGCAGGGCAAAACAGACCCTGCCCCCATGGCTGCTGTCAACTCCTGGGAATTCACGGAAGACCTGGCGTTGTCCCTAAGTTTCCAAATAAAAGCTCTGAAAACCTCTCCAGATGGCTTCTGTGTCAGCTGCTTCTGCCTGTCCTCCAAGAGGCTAGCCACCCTCCTTCTTCCCTCTGTTTAGACCCTTGTAGACATGGCCAGCCCAGAGAGGAGTCCACTCCACGCAAGTGAGGCGAGGAACTAAGGCCAGCAGCCTCACATCTTTTTTCCCAGCTGCTTAAGTCAGGCAGGGAGGGCACAGTGCTTGAAAGGTCTCCGGAGGGAGAGGGAGCCTGTGGGAGCTCTCCCACCCTGAGCACCGGGCACAGGCTGATGAGGGGCAGCACTGAGAGCGGGTGGGGTGGGTGTTCTCTGAGCCTTATTTTCACGTGGAGAACAAAACAAAACAAAATAAAATGCTTTTTCCACAGTCTGGTTTCCAGGATGATTTCATTATTCTAAATTTTATTTCTCAGGCCGGCCCAGTGGAGTAGTGTTTAAGTTTGCATGCTCCACTTGGGTGGCCTAGGGTTTGCAGGTTCAGATCCCAGGCACAGACCTACCACTGCTCATGAACCCATGCTGTGGTAGCATCCCACATAAAATAGAGGAAGATTGGCACAGATGTTAGCTCAGCGACAGTCTTCCTCACCAAAAAAAAAAAAAAGAAAGAAAGAAAGAATAAAGAAAAATTATTTCTCACTAGAACCATGTGGGGAGGCCGTTGCTCTTTTGCTGTTCTGTGGCCTGTGTCCATGACATCACTCCCACTTCGATGCCTACACCAGGCATCCCTGAGCAGTCAGAGCTCTTTCCTGATGAGCCAAATGCAGCTTCAGCATCCTTCTCAGCACAGTGTCCTGGGCAACCAGCACCGGCAGGTCAGAATTCACATACAGATGAATCTATTTGCCATTCCTGCCTTAAATCCAGGTGGTGAAAATATCCTTAGATTCCTCTTCTTTCTCCTGGAAAGGGTCTTCCTTGATTTCTCCACTCCCTCCCGCTCCCTTGTTGATTTGGGACATGTCTCTGAAAATCCCCTGCCCTAACAGACCCAACACCAAGGCAAAGAAAGCAATGCTCTGGCACAAAGAAGTCGAAAGCATTCGGTCTCATCAGTTTATCCTGTTCCTGTAGCAAAGGGCTCCCTCCTTGAATTAGAACCCTCAGCGTGCCCTTCTTGCTTTCTCCTTCAGGGCCCCTGAAACTGTGGGGGCCCCAGGGCACCTCCACAGGTTGCAGTCTGAACTCTCCATCCCTCCAGCCATGGGGCGTTCATTCATTCCTTCAGACATCACATATTTTTGAGCATTTATTTAGTACAGACACTGTCCTTGGTGTTGGCGACAGGCTCGAGGAGCTCCTAGAGACAGTTCTATTGACAGGAGAGATGGGTCTGCTCGTCCACCCCAGCATCACTGGGCCTGGGTAGGGCCTGTGGATGCTGGTGAAGAGATGTCCACTAACATCTGGTCTACTCCTGGACGAACCCGAGGTCTTTTCTATATCATGTCTCAGAGCATGTTTCTTAAGTCCACTTCAACTAGACAATGTCCTGGGGCTGGTCCTGGTGGCCCAGTTTGTTTGGAAATAGTGTTGTATTCACAAGGCCAGCCGAGGTCTTCTGCTGGACGCTCCTGATGAAGCTGACATCCAACAACAACCTTCTCTGGGTGTCGGAACCCCTCCCAGCTTCTCTTGATCACCTTGGCTCCTCTCCACCATAGAAGGAGACAAGCTGAAATGGAAAGATGTTGGCAGTATCTTAAGTGAAAAAATGAAGTGGCAGAATAAAATGTGTGATGTTACTCATTAAAATATATATATTATATATGTATATTTTATATATGCATAATTATATAGGTAGTGAAAAGAATCTGGAAGGATCCACCCCAAGCTTAATAGGGGCTATTTTGGGGATGTGAGCTTGGGGGAAAGCTTTCAATTTTTACTTTGGTGATGATGATTTCTTTATGCACCATGACAATGTTTCAATTTTTTACAGTGAGCGTATATTGTTTTTATAATTTTTTAAAATAAACACGCATCCTTTTGTAGAGCTGGGTTCCATGTTGGGCACTTACTTTTCAGACTCCCACTGGCCCCGCTGCGCTGGCCAACCTCAACCAGACTCTAACAGCCTTTCCTCTGCCCGCCCTGCCCTACCCACCTCCAGGCTGGTTCTGCACAGCCGGCGGCACCCTTTCGGCACACACCCACCCACATGCACACACAAGAACACCTGGGTTGAGAAAGGATGCAACTCAGCTTGACGGAGGACTCAACCTCCAGCCAGACAAGCCTCGTGTGGGAGCCAGTATCTGGGTGGCGTCTGCCAGCAAGGCCCCTGCTTCCTCTTAGATTCTCCTGGAGGAGATAATCTTGTGGAATAATTGGGGCCAACAGCTGTGGGGTTTTCCTTAGTCAACACATCATAGCCTCTCTCTCAATCAACCAAAAAAACATCTTGGATCTGACTCTGTGCCCGGGGCTTGTGTAAAGCACTGGGATGATGGTGGCAGGGAGCCTGCCCTCAGGAAGCTTAGTACTAGGCACTGATTCCGGGTCGTCATGCGGAAGGAATGGCTTTAAACGAAAGGAATTCAGTTTTTAGGAAAGGCTGAAGACAGAATGGAATTCCAAGCCAAGCACCAGTTTTGGTGTCTGAATCATGGCTTGAAAAGCTTCGGCCTTGACCTTTTGCCCTGCTGGGGACAGAGAAAGGAATAACAATAACCATTGTTCCACAGCAGCGGCTCTCATAGCTTTCACACTTCAGAATTACTGAGGGCCTCAAAGAACTTTTGTTTATGCAGATTATACCACTTATCAGAAATTAAAACTGAGAATTTAAAAAATATTTATTTACTTAAAGTGTGATAAGCCCATTGCATGTTAACATAATAACACATTTTTATGAAAATAACTATTCTTTGCAAACAAAAATAAGTAATGAGAAGAGCTGCACTGTTTTACCTTTTTGCAACTCTCCCTAACGTCTGGCTTAAGGGGAGGACAGTTGGGTTCCCACGTTTGCTTCTGCTTTGTCTGTTGTGATATCGCTTGCCATGTAGCCTTTGGAGAACTCCACTGCACACTCGTGAGAAAATGAGAGTGAAAAAGGCAGATAACATCTTAGTGTTCTATGAAAATAGTTTTGACCTGCAGGGCTGTCTTTGAGAACCCCTGCTCTATAAAAAAATCAGTCACCCACAAGACTCTCTTGGCTGATAAACTGCAGAATCGACACTTGGTGGCAGCAGAGGTTTGTTAAACTCTTCTCTGGCACTGCCTCTGGTCCTGGCTTCATGCAGGTGTGGCCTTCCCTCCCCGGTGGCTTCTGTGGAAGCACCTTCAGTCCCATCTGTTGCTGGCCGCGTGGGCCATGTATGCCGTATCTGCCAACTCCGCTGCCTCTGTGGCCTTAGTGTGCTCCATGACACATCCATGCCTCTCCCTGTCCGGTGGGAAAAGCCTTGTCTTCTCCATTGGAACCACTTAGGGACCTTCATAAGGTCTACCTTCCTGGGGCTCCCTGTGGCACACCATGTATTGTGTGGCAGGAGGCATTTTCTTTTCAGATTGTCATCTCCCAGGAGATGCAGGACATGTGGCTCAGGAGCCCTCCCTTCTCAGGTCCTCAGCCCTCCTTCTGCCACCACCACACCAAGGCTCGGCTGGGTGCCCGCACTCTCCAGTGTCTGCCATTATCCTCTCCTCTCCAACTCCTATTCCACTGTCCAAAGAGTTGTTGCTTCCTAGCCCCAGAGCTAGGAGCCCTACCTTTGGAAATTCGAAAACCAAGGATTAACTTCTATATTAATAAATAAAGAACAATCATCTCAATCAATGCACAAAAAGCATTTAACAAAATCCAATACTTGTTCATGATAAAAACACTCAACAAACTGAGGATAGAAGGGAACTTCCTCAACCTGATAAAAGGCGTCTGTGAAGAGCCCACAGCCAACATCAAACTTACGGTGAAAGTCTAGATGCTTCCCCGCTAAGATCAGGAACAAGACAAGGATGTCTGCTCTCACCAGTCCTATTCAAATTGTACTGGAGGTTCTAGCCAGGGCAATTAGGCAAGAAAATGAAATATAAGGTCTCCGAATTGGAAAAGGAGGACTAAAATGCCTCTATTTGCAGATGATATGGTCTTATATATATAAAATCCTAAGGAATCCATTAAAAAATATTACAACCAATAAACAAGTTGAGCAAGGTTTCAGAATACAAGATCAACCTACAAAAATCAATTGTATTTCTATACGCTAGCAAAGAACATTCCAAAAATGAAATTGAGAAAACAATTCCATTTACAATAGCATTTGAAAAGTGAAATATTTAGGCATATTTTAACAAAAGCAGTACAAGACATATACTGAAAACTACAAAATCTTAAAAGATCTAAATAAATGGAATGATATTCTATATCATGGATCAGAAGACTAAATATTGTTAAGATAGCAAAATTCCCCAAACTGATCTACAGATTTAATGCAATCCCTCTCAAAATCCAAGCTGGCTTTTCTTTTACAGATATTGACAAGCTAATCCTAAAATTCATATGGAAATGCAAAGGGTGCAGAATAGCCAAAACGATCTTGATAAAGAAGAAGAAAGTTGAAGGACTCACCCCCCCCTTCTATAAGGCTAGTAGGCACTGGCATAAGATCAGATATGTAGGTCAATGGGATAAAATCGAGAGTCCAGAAATAAACCCTCACATTTACGGTCAATTGATTTTCAACATGGGTGCCAAGACAGTTCAAGGGAGAAAAAAATAGTCTTTTCAAAAAATGGTGTTAGGAAAACAGGATATCCACATGCTAAAAGAATGAAATTGGAACTTTCCTCATGCCATAGATGGAAATTAACTCAAGATGATCATAGACCTAGACGTAAGAGGTAAAACTATAAAACCCATAAAATAAAGCATAAGAATATATCTTTGTTTATTGGGTTAGGCAAAGGATTCTTAGAATATCAAAAGCATTAGTGACAAAATTTAAAAATAGACAAATTGGACTTTAATTAAAAACTTTTGTGCTACAAATGATACCATCAAGAAAATATAAAGACAACCCACAAAATGGGAGAAATATTTGCAAATCCTATATAAGGTAAGGGACTTATATCCAGAAGACACAAAGAACTCTTTCAACTCAACTACAAAAAGACAAATAACCCAATTTAAAAATGGGCCAAGGATTTGAATAGACGTTTCTCCAAAGAAGGTATACAAGTGGCCAATGAGCACATGGAAAGATACATCACTAGTTATTAGGGAAATACAAATCCAAGCCACAGTGAGATACCACCTTACACCTGCTGGGATGGCTATAATCAAAAAGACAGACAATAACAAGTGTTGACAAGGAAATGGAGAAATTGGAACACTTACACCTTGCTGGGTGGAAATGTAAAATGATGCATCCATTTTGGAAAACAGTTTGGCAGTTCCTCAAAAAGTTAAATAGAGAATTACCATAGGACCCAGCACTTCTGCTCCCAGGTACATATCCACGAGAAATGAAAACATATGTCCACACAAAAACCTTTACATGAATGTTCATAGCAGCATTATTCATAATAGCCAAAAAGTGGAACCAACTCAAATGTCTCTCGACTGATGAATGGATAAATAAAATGCAGTATAGCTATACAGTGGAATATTATTTGATAATAAAAAGAAATGAAGTATTGATACGTTCTACAACATACTGAACCTTACAAGCATCATGCTAAGTCAAAAGAGCCAGTCAAAAAAGACCACATATTGTGTGATTCCATTTATAAGAGAAGTCCAGAAGAGGGAAATATATAGAGACACAAAGTAGGTTATTAGTTGATTAGGCTGTGGGAAGAGATAATACAGAATGGTTGCTAGTGTGTACAGGGTTTCTTTGGGGAGTGATGAAATGTTCTGAAACTTTTGTGGTGATGGTTGTACAGTCCTGTGAATATACTAAAAACCATTGCATTGTACACTTTAAATGGGCGAATGGTCTTTGCGTTTCTGCTGAGCACTCCCTTTCCAGAGGAAGAGAGGTGTTGGTCTGAGGTGAATGAGCGGGGAGCAGGGTAGGAAAGGAATTGCAAGGTTGAGACTTCACAATATCTTCCTGCTTCAAATTGGGTGGGTGGGCAGATAGAGACAGATGGATGTGGATTGGTCAACGTTAAGGCCAGCAGCATCTGGGCTTGGCTTTGGCAGGTGATAGAGTGCCCTGGACTGGAATCTCCTGGAAGCAACTCTGCCTGGGGCCTGGAACCTGGACAAGGCAGCTGGTGTGTTGAGACCTGACACCCTCCTGTTGGTCAGATGTAAGAATGTGGCTCTAGAGTTAGTTACCTGGAATGTTGACTTTACCACTTGTAAAGTGTCCCCTGGGCAAGTTATGTAACCTCCCTGGGCCTCGGTTTCCTCATCTGTGTGCTGGGAATAATTAAACACCATAATTATAGACCTGCCTCGTGGATTGTTGTGAAGATCCAACCAGATATTCCACAAAACATGCTTAACAGAGTGCCTGGTGCACAGTAAACATCCAGTAAATGTGACTGCTTCTTCTCCTTTCTCCAATGTGCCTTCCAGACAAATCTCAACTCTCCCAGCACAGGGAGGAGAGTAATTACAGTGCACCTCACCCCAGGCCCTGAGAATCCTGTTTTGAGCTTGCCTGCAAGGGTGTATCCTGTGGGTAAGGCTACTTTTGCAGAAAAGCCAAGGGAAACCACCAGGCTGGGCTGCTGACTAATCTGTGGCAGTGGGTTGCAGCTCATCTCTCTGCCTATCTCCTCTGGCAGCCAACTGTGCTCCCAGACTGTTCCGAAACCATCACCAACCACCAGCATCTGCCCTTGCTGTGATCCCCATGCTGGCTGAGCATTGCTGAGGTGGCGGCTTCTGATGCTGCAGGCTGTAAACCACGTTGTGTAAAGTGACGCAGCTCTGTGTCTGGGGATAGGCATTCAGAAAACCCAGATGGAGGAAAGGAGAAGAGAAGGCCCTGCTGCTGCCACCTGGGACACCATGTGGCAGACAATCCAGGGAGCTATAGATGTCTCTGTCCTACCTGGGGATGCCCAGCACGGCCCCAGATAAGCCCTTGGGAGAGAGTGCCTGCCTTCTGTAAGCGGGGCCAGAGCTAGAGAAATACTAGCTAATCCCTTATTGCCATCTAGTAAAATAAAATCCAAACAGCTAGGAAAGCCCAAGATTTGTTGAAACTCATCTGGTTGCCAAACCTACCTCCCTCATGCAACTACTCACGTGTTTTTCTGCAGAATATTAATGTGTTCAATTACAGCATCGGCCCCAGGCTCTGCTCTGGGTGTTATGTAATATATGGTGCATGAACTGTGTGCTCTCTCTCCACAAGGCGGAAGAGTTGGAATTCTGAAAACTATCTGGCCCCCGGGTTTTTGGATAAGGGAGTGCGGACCTGTATTATCATGAATTGATTTTACCCTCAGGCTGTAGTCAGAGGAAACACAACATCCACACCTGATACACACAGAATAAGAAAAGAGCAGAAGGGGCCAGCCTGGTGGTGCAGCAGTTAAGTTCGCATGTTCTGCTTCTCTGCAGCCCAGGGTTCGCCAGTTTGGATCCCGGGTACAGACATGGCACCGCTTAGCATAAAGCCATGCTGTGGTAGGCATCCCACATATAGAGTAGAGGAAGATGGGCACGAATGTTAGCTCAGGGCCAGTCTTCCTTAGAAAAAAGAGGAGTATTGGCAGTAGTTAGCTCGGGGTTAAGTAGTTAATCAAAAAAAAAAAAAAAAAGAAAGGAAAAGAGCAGAAAGGAAAGAGCAAAGGGCTTGGAATCAGAGACAGCTGGGCTTGGACTCCTGCTCTCACCCTCACCAACTACGGACCTCGGGAGAGTCAGTCTCCCTACTTGAGCTTTGATTTCCTTCTCTGTACAACAGAAATACTATGTACCCACCTCCCACGGTTTATTAGGGGATTAAATGAGATAATGCACGCTTAGTATATACAGAGTAAGGGCTTAGTAATTACATGATTAATATTAATACACAATAATAAATATATTAGTATTTGATAGACCTTTTTCTCGGCACCTTGTCCATGGGAATCCAGAGAGCAGCTAGGTAGCCAGGCAAGACAGCCACACCTGGATATGGCGTTCAGTGCACCGTGCAGGGTCAGGATGCTAGCCCTGGGAGCCCTGTGCATGAGATGGGAGGGCACTGAGGATACTTAGAGGTCAGAGTTTGAGTCTCGGGGAAGAAATCATTTGCGGATGCTGGGAGATACTAATAAAAACAATAATAGTTGGAACACGAATTCTCACACCCACTGTCATGGGAGATCCTCAGAAAACCTCCTTGATAGAACCTTGCCCCACCCCGACCACCCACGGCTGCCACATAATGGTTTTCACCTCTCTTGGGAAACAGATGGGTGAGCGGACTATGACTATTGTCTATTTGTCTCAAGGTTTCTGTCCCCTGCAAAATGCTTGGTGGCCTTCAGTGCTAAGGGAGGACAAAGGTTCAACCAGTGGTCCCTTTCTGAAAGCGTCTTGACTTGGGAATCCAACTTGTTCTTAGATTTACGTGTCACTGGAAATTAATCACCGAGAAACTTGTCTCTTTCTGTCCAAATGAAGACTTAAAAAATTATGATTAGATGTGCCCATGAACCCACAATTTCTGCACCCAAGAAGATAATAAAATGCTCCCCTGACATGGGCCCCCTTTGCTAAAACTCCTGCTTCACCTCTCTTATGTGAGAGGGACTTGTCTGCAGGCCGAGGGTGAAACCTGTGCCCATCCCCATCAATGCAGGAGCCGCACAACTCCAAGGACCGGGCTACGTGATCCTCAGAGACTCTACCTTGGGCCAACAGCTGTGCGCAGTGCAAGTCCCGTTGGATATTGCTTGACGTTGTAACTGGTAAAAGATAAAAGCCAAGCAAATCCCTTTGAGGAACTCTGTCTCTTGGTGCTCTGAACTTTACATATTATTGTGATCAAAAGGCTGGTCTAGCCCAACAGGGAGGGAAAACAATTCGAATCTTATTAGTACCTAAAAAAATACTCCCCATGGTAGATTCCTCTAAGTTCTTTCCGAGCCTCTGAGTCTTCAGGCAGTCGGGGAGAGGGCCATTCTGACTGTCAGACCAACCCCAAGACCTTCACCTTAACCCTGCCTCCACCCTGCCCGTCACACAGAGCCAGGGATGCCAAGCAGGATGCTTCCTAGCAGGCTGTCCCCTCCCAAGTGGGCTGGTCATGGGAATCCCAGCCTTGCGGCCTGCCTGGAGGTATTTGAAGGGACCTCACCTTTCTGAGCACAGATAGTACATCTGGGTACCACCCCTTCTCCAGGCGAGCACAATCCTGACCTACCCACCACTTCATACTTTGCTTTTGCATCTCAAAGGCTTTTCATCCATTCGGTCAATATTTATAGAGCACCTCCTCTGGTATAGGAGTAGCATAGGCTCAGGACCGGCATTTAGGACACAACAGTGAGCAAAACAAAGTTCTTTGCCCTCGGGGCACTAGCATTTGAGAAGGGAGAGACAGGCGGTAAACAGCAAACATGATAAATTAAAAAATGGGAGAGCATCTTAGAAGGTGCTAAGTACTGTGGAACAGAAGCCAGGATCAGAAATACTGGGGGTGGCAGGCAGGTTGAGTATTTAGGTGAGATGGCTAGTTTATGAGTCAGGGTTCTCCAGAGAAATAGAACTAATAGGATGGATGGATAGATGATAGATAGATAGACAGATTTACTATAAGGAATTGGCTCATGTAAGTATGGAGGCTGAGAAGTCCCACAGTCTGCTGTCTACAAACTAGAGGCCCAGAAAAGCCTGTGGTATAGTTCTGATCCAAGTCCGAAAGCCTGAGGACCAGGGGAGCGCATGGTGTCAGTCTCAGTCTGAGTGTAGGAGAAGAGCCAGGTCCCAGCTCAAGTGTCAGGCTGAAGGCCAGTTCTTCCCCTGCCTTTTGTTCCATTCAGCCCTCAATGGATTGGATGAGGCCCGCCTGCACTGGGGAGAGCATCCACTTCACTGGGTCTACCGATTCAAATACTAATCTCGCCCAGGAACCCCCTCCAGACACACTCAGAAATAATGTTCAGTCACATATCTGCGCACCCTGGGGTCTGGTCAAGTTGACACACAAAATTAGCTGTCACAGATAGCTACAGCCACACTATGTCAGCCAGAACACTTAGTTCAAGGATCCCGTGGGTATATCCACCACGAGGCTCTGCACGCCAGCCAGGCACTCCATCTGGCACGTGGTGGGCACTGGCTGAGCTTCTTTCAAGTGAAGAGACAACTGGATCCATCCCAGTGGTTCTCTGCTTTGTGCTCTGACCCAAAGAGTCTGCTCTGTGACCTTCTGGTTTGGCCTCAAGCACTTTCCTCTCTCCTCTGGGAACGCGAGCACGTTCTTGAGCAGTCTCCCACCTCCTGGGCTTATAATTTAAAGCCTTCTCCCATTTCAGGTAGAGTTGGTTTCAGGACCCCAAACGCCTTGGCAGTGCCCTGAGCCTCCCTCCCTCAGAGCCCACAGGGAGGGCACCTCGGGCATACCCTTTAGCCCCCTGAGGTAGCAACCCTCAGACTGTCCCCACCAGCCCCTTCATAACTGCACCCCGACAGCCCCAGACACAGCTCGTGAGGCTTCTAGGCAGTATTCAGGATAACACATCCTATTGTTATCACAGGAATATTGGACCCGTTCAGCCCATTGACCGAGTTTGTAGCTTTCTGTGATCTGAGCAGCAAGGCGCAAATAAGCCCCTAGAGACCAGGTTTTGTGCTTTTCTTCCCATATATATTTATTCCAAAATAAAGACATAAAATTTTAAACAAATTATTACAACTGATTTTAACTTATCATGGCTTACTCGACTTTTTAATTGTAACAACTTAAAGAGGAGGTTTTTTAAATTCAATAAATAAAATAAATAATATTTCCTCTTCATACTCTGCCTATCTGGGTCTCTGCATCTCTGATCCTTTTTTTCTGGAAAATTTCCAGAAGACTCTTCAGAAATGTCACTGTGTTGCCTCTTGTGGTTTGGTTGCATGGCTGTTCACAGGAAAACAACTGTAAAGGGGATAAAAGTCAACGAAGTAACTAAAACAGTATGGAACCCAGCAGCCCCGGGACCCCCTTGCCCAGAGCGCGGTGGAGGGGGTGGGTAGGCCATGGGGAGTGAGGTGTGCAAGCAGCAGGGGGCTTGAGACATAGAGCAAGTGGACGGGGAGGTCCCAGGCTAGCATTTTGTATGGACAGAGTGGGTGGGTTGACTTTGTGGTAGGATTTCATGGGTCCTGAAAACACACACACACACACACACACACACACACACACTTAGATGTATCAAATGGCCCTAAATCTCCTCATTAGAGGAAACCTTTTCTTGGGACTCTTTAAAGCTAGAAATTTTGTTATTATCCTTTTCGGTTGTCCTTCCAAGCACGATGGCTAAGAGCGGGACTTTGGGGCCACATAGACCAGACTTCAAATCTTAACTCTGCCACTTATTAAATACGTAGCCTCAAGCAAATTGGTTAACCTCGCTGAGCCCTCAGTTTCCTCCTGTACAAAGTGATAAGTCTAACAATTGTCTTTAAGGTGGGTATTCAGGAAAACGGCATATACTAAGCACTTAGAACTCCGCGCTGTGGCTGCAGAAGCACATGCTGTTAGCTGAGTGAACTCTCCCTCCCGTGGTCTCCTGCAGGGACGTGAATGCTCAGAGTCCACCCTCTCGCCCTCCCTCCATGGACTGAGGTATATGATGATGGGCATTTAGGGCAAAGGGCGAACTTCCACCTGGATCTCGCTGCATTTTCCTTTAAACCCCTTCTTAGCCAAGCAAAAAAATCTTTAACTTACAGGGTACCACATTCACCCAGCTAACCAATCGAATCTCTAGGACAACTTAGTATTGTGTGAGCTATAGCCCTGATTCTCTAGATTTTCACTTTTAATTAAAGTCAGGGCAGATTCTTTCACTGTTCAGCAGATGGAGAGAAGTAAATGGCAATATGGGTGTGAGTGTTTTCTAAAACCAAGGGGAGCAATAGACTATTGGCACAGATCTCACTTTAATTTCACTGTTCTGATTCAAATTCTTAGATGCCCCTTATCAATCTTGAACTACCAATTCCAACTGTATTATCCTTTCTCGTTCAGAGAGAGTCAGCATTGACATTCACACAAAAATAACCAACCAGAACATATCACGGATGAGAACAAGCTCACCTGACACTTGTTGTTCTTTAGGGCTGCAACTGTTTTTTTCACCCGGTTGAAAATCAGGGCGAATCTTGTTTTCACTGTGGTGTTGGTCATCTGTGACAGACCCTCCTGGAAGCATGCTGTGGTGCAGTCGTCCTGGTAAATAATAAGGATTTATGAAAGGAAACACTCAGAGACAGCTTTGAGAAGGAATCACAAAGAGAATGCTTTTAGATACAATTTTAATTTAACCAACGTAATCTAAACTTGCATTAATTTTAGAGAGGCCCCTTGCCAGTCTAGGAAATGACCCTTCCTATTTCAAGGTGAGGCCATTTTTCCACAGTGACACTCCCTGGAGATTTCCACCATGTTCCATCAGGGAACCTGAGGCCTGTGGGCCTGGCAAACAGCCAGCTCTGAGTCTCCTTTTCAAGCGATGCTCTCCTGTTTCAAGTCTTGGAACACTGAGTTTGAAAGTACAGAGAAAGGAAAAGCCTTTTCACACCAGCCTAATGGGATGTGCCAGTTGAATACAGCCAATGTTTCAGCAGAAGCTAAAATCACAGAATAGAAACCGAGAGGCTGGGCTGAGCTTTAAATGCGTGGATCCTCCTCAGAAGGCAACAGAGTGTGATGTCTGACCTCAGCTGGAGTGAAAAGCTCAGATTCTGCCAGGCCTTGCTTGTGAGAGAGCAAAGCTCAGCACAGGTAAAGCTCAGTTCTTCCTCCTCGCCTCAACCGGGAAGTTCCTGCCTCGCTTCCTCTCTGCCAAGGAGGGCAATGACCGCCCGGAAACCCTTTCACTTCCCCTTGACCCACACCCTCAGACACCCTCTCCTGCCAGAGGACAGCGTTCAGACCATGCAAGAGCCACACTGAAACAGCTAAATAAAAGAATGGGAAGGAAGGGAGGGAGGGAGAAAGAAGGCATGGCACATAGTTTACGCCAGAAGAAGGACAGAGAGTTGTCATTTTCTTCACAATGTTTTGCAACCCTGGAGTTACTGGCAAATGGGTTAGAAAGTAGCGTGATGTGAGCTGTATCACTTGTTATATTCTCAGTTCCGGTTTGATTCCATTCAAGACCACTAGTCAAAAACACGTTCAAGATTCTTTCCTAAATATTGAAAAGTGTTCAAACTTCTCAAGGAGCATAAGATTGACTAAATACAAAGACATGTATATAGTATAGAATTTCAGGAGCCTGGTCTTAAAAGGAAACACTAATCTGTAACAATTGCAAGTAAGTAATACTTTCTTATTTAAAATATCAAATAGGGCAATTTATTTTTCCTTAAAAACGTTTAAAAAACAAGATTATATTATTTTATTCTACTCACAGAAGGAATGGGCAGACACAAACAATCGGTCACCTGCAAAAGAGAAATTCCAGAGTGAAGATTCTAGATGAGAAAATTAAAATTAGTTTGGAAAGTTTTTAAAAGAGCATTTACTCACATTGGTGCTGCAGCTGCATTTTGAAGGTGGGTGCTCCTAAAGTAAGTAGAGAGACAAGAACCCATAGTAGGTGGTGCGTTTTTCATCCTCTTATATTTCAATTACATTTCCGATAGCTGCCTTTCCCGCCGGCACCCTCTCTGAAGCTTACCTGTAGGTTGTCGATGAGGTACTTGACATCCATGATTCCTGCCATGGTGGAGCACCCCTGGCCAGCCACAGAGCAGAGGAGGAGGGCAGAAGCAAGGACCACGACCAGAAGCATCTTGACACAGGACTGGGACTCTGCCTGTGGATGCCTCAGATCAAGTCATATTTAAAGCCCCCTGGCAAACATGGAAAAACCCTGATATCAAACTGATACCAAGTGCCCACTTTTTCTCTGTAATTTTGGGCCTCTTGACATTGAAAAATATATATCTATACATATCAAATTGAGTCACTTGGCAAAGACTATGTTACATCGTGCCAGGAAATATCATTCCTCAGAAAAGATGCTTTTCAAAAAGGTGGGTGCTGAGATGCTGCAGGAAAAGTTAAAGATCTTAAAACCAAAATTTTTTTTTTAAGGCAGAGATTCTGGTTGTGAGAGTTAGAATACTTTCCATGAAAGCCCAGGGCTGTATTTTCCCTTTTTTACTTTATTGGAAATGCTGACATAATAGCCAGTCACAGGTGTTCCAGAGAAGAAGGCCATGGAGGGGGAGAGGGGGACATGCGGGAGGGGGGCAGGAGATGAGACATAGTACAGCTTCCTTAGCTATTCTGTCTGTCAGGGTTTTTGCAACGTCAGTCTTTGCAAGCTCAGTCAGTCATTGCAACCTCAATGTTACTGTACTTTATTTCCCAGTCTTAACAATGTCTTTCATGCCTGGGCCAGATTCTCCACGTCATACAAATGCATCTTTGTGCAAGTATTCCTTTGAACAGGTGTCCGAAGGAGGGACTCTTCAATTGTAAGCACAAGAATGCAGCAATAGCCCGGTAAAAATGGCCTCAAGGGTTCATTAACATTCTTAGGGAACTTACATAGAACTGTGCAACATCAAGTAAAAACTCAGTGATTGAGATAGGATAATAGCTAACATTTATTGAGCACCTGCTACACACCAGTCACAATTCAAAGCACTTTATGAGAGGGGCTGGCCCCGTGGCCGAGTGGTTAAGTTCGCGCGCTCCGCTGCAGGCGGCCCAGTGTTTCGTTAGTTCGAATCCTGGGCGCAGACATGGCACTGCTCATCAGACCACGCTGAGGCGGCGTCCCACATGCCACAACTAGAAGAACCCACAACGAAGAATACACAACTATGTACCGGGGGGCTTTGGGGAGAAAAAGGAAAAAAAAAAAAAAATCTTTAAAAAAAAAACAAAGCACTTTATGAGAATTAAACCATGTAATACGTACTACCACCAAATGAGGTAGGTACTAATTTGTCATGCCTATTTTTTACCTTTTAAAATACCGTCTGTATCTTAGCTTCCCGGCCCTTTGATGGGTCTGTTCTTATCACTGTGAACCAGAAAGCAGTCTCATGTAGCCCTCTGAGGTAAGTACTGTGATTTTCCTCATTATTTTACAGATGAGGAAACTGAGGCACAGAGGGGCAGGTGATTTGGCCAAAGCCACACTGCCGGAAAGAAACAAAATTTGTATTCAAACCCAGAAGTCTGGCTGCTGGGTCCAGCTCCTAATCTTCCTGCTCTTCTGCCTCTCTGTGTTTTTCGTCTGCCTCTCCTACCGGGATACACGCCCTGTGGGCCTTGTGGGTCTAGTTTTTCCCTATATCCCCAGGGCTTGGGAAGGTGCCTGGGGAAAAGGGGGCTATCACTAAACGCATGTTGAATTAAAACATTAATTTGAAAAGTAGTTTTTATAGTAAGAAAGGTGCTCATAAACCGAGATTTTATAAGGTTTCAAATCTGGTTTCTAGAGTACACATTTGGAGGTGGGTGCACTTAAGAAGATATATCTTCTATTCACTAGAAACTGAAAAGGCGGGGGGGGAGCGGTTCTTCTGCTCAGCATTTTGAGCCATAGCAGCCAACAGGGACAATGCTGTAAGACTTTCCCACTACTGCTGCAAGAGTGTGTGGCAATGTTGGTGTTCCCAGTGCATGTTGCTCCTTAGGAGTGATGATGGGTCCTTGCTGTTTGGCTGCTCTAAGGGGAAGGGGAGCATCTTGGTGGCAAACAAGGTAAAAAGGAATCGGCTTTTTGCTAAAGTCCCCGAATTCCCCCGCAGTTCTGACTTCATGCCTGTCCCTTGCAGGCTCTAAGGAGAAAGTTCGAAGGCCCCCCAGCCTACGGCAAACACTTTTATTATGGGGTCCAGTATCTATGCCCTTTTCTTGTTGATAGAACCCTAATTAGTTCAGGGCAGCACGGTGCCCAGTCAAACACCCACTTTTTCAGCCTGTCTTGCTGCTGCAGGTGGCCATCTGATGTGTTCTGACCAATGCAATGTCTGTAGAGTTCCTTTGCTTTCCTGGTAATAGGAGACAAAGGTAGCTGAAACCTGCTCTTTCACCTTATTTCAATTTGGGCATAGGTGTGATAGCAGGAGCTTCAGCAGCAATCTTACAACTACGAAGGAATAGACAAGAGAATTGCAGCAATAGTGACACCAACACTTTGCATAAATAGAAAATAATCATAAAAGCAATAAAAATAAAGCTACGAAAGCAACAATAGAAAGTAACAATCAAAATACAATAGCAGTACTAAATTCTAGCTAGCTATTACTGTCTACTGAAGAGTCTGAGCCTTGAAGCTCAGGAAAAATGGAAAGCTCTGATAAAATGGAAATTAGCATGTGCTGGAGAGGTGTGAAAGATATGGTAGCATCAGACTGAACCTTTTCCCCTGACATCATTGGGAGACTTAAAAGAGACCTGAAAAGGCCATCATCTTCTCACGATGTGAGTCAATGTTAGTTAATGCTGTGTGAACCACGGAAAGCATTTCACGTACCACCAGGCATGCCTCCCCGACTGAGCGAAACATGATGCCACCCCTCTGACTGTCCAGAGGGGGCTCTACCCAGAAAGAGAACGGACCTGTTCAAAGCCATGTCTCTAGTCACTAGTGGGAGGTAGTATAGCGTAGTGGGTAAGACCAGTGACCCTGGAATCAGGCTGCCTGGGTTCAAATCTTGCTTCTATCACTTGTTAGCCACATGGCCTTGGGCGCCTTGGTCTCCCTACCCAAGCTTCGATGTCCAGACTGTAAGATAAGGATAAGGATGTGGAAAACGGGGAGAGGGGCGAGGTTGTGGTACAGGCCTCCCTCAGAGATTTCTTGTAAAGATTAAAAGAAGTGTTTACTCAGTGCTTAAGTAGCCTCAATTTGAAGGGCGTCAGCGTAACGTCTAGTTTAGGGGTCAACAAACTCTAAGCTACTTGGCCAGATCCAGTGTAAGGCCTACAACCTAAGTACAGTTTTCAACCTTTTTGAAGTGTTGTTAAAAAAATAGTTAACAAAGAAAAATGTGTGACAGAGACTGCACGTAGCTGGTAAAGCCCAAATTATTTACGGTCTGGCCCTTTACAGAAAAAGTTTGCCACCCCGGTGTAGCTCACACACTGCATTCCTCATTTTCAGAAGACACCATCAGCTATCTTCCCCTGTTGGGAAGGGTAGAACTAGGAGTTGGTGGCCCAAGTGTCTCTTCTCCCATTACCCTTCTGGCTATTCAGCGCAGGCCTCTGTACAGAGGGGTGGGGAATGGGGAACCTGGAATCATCAGCTGCCAGGTTCTCTGAAGTGCTGGAGGCCCATCCTCTCCTGTGGCTGTCTGTGGAGTGAGCTTGATGGCCCCAGGAGCCAAAGGTCTTCTCTTGGTATAGCCAGGTGCCCGCCATAAACCATATCTCTGGTAGACCCTGCTTTACCAGGAAGAGCCCTATGTATTGAAGTCAGGAGAAAAGTGGGTGAATTAACATTCCTTTCTTCCTGGGCCAACTCCCGGCCTGACCAACTGGCCTTGGGTCACCCACCCGCCTACCCACCCCAAGAGTTGATGCAGGGAAAGGTGACCAGTGGACACTGGTGCTCCGTGGGCTGGTTACCTAGCCTTTACAAGCATCAATGTACCATCAACACTCGCCCATACAGGAATCTGGGGCAGATCACCCAGTTTTATGTCATGGAAGCATAGGAGTGTTCCATTTGGGATGCTTCCTCAGGAATGAACCACATTCCCATTTGAAATGTGGCCTGTTCTGGTCCAGATTCCACTCATGCTCTGCTCTCCACCTTACCTACCACCCTATAGTCACGTTGGTTTCTTTCTATTTCTAGCCTCCAGGCCTTTCCTTTTGCTAAGCTCTGCCTGGAATATTCTTCCTCAGCTCTTCCATGTATGACCCATTCTCATCCTTCAGGCCTTAACGCAAATGCCACTTCCTCCAGGAGGCCCTCCCTGACCACAGTAATCATTGCAATCTGGATGACTCTGTCAGTGTCTATTCCTCCTAGTGGGATGTAAGTTTCGTGAGAACCAATATGACGACTGACTCTTGTTCACTCTTGTATTCCCAGGGCACGGTCTATATTAAGTGCTCAAGAATTACTGGTTAAATGAATGAATGATGAGTAAACCTAATTTTTAAAAAATTTATTAAATTTATATTATTTGGGAAATAACCAGTATTTGTTCCCAGTGAGTCATTACAAATACAGAGCAGATATAACTTTTAAAAACCTGAACCAGGAAAGCACTCGAAGAGTGATTAAGCAACGAAAGAAACCAACCCTCCTGTTCTATAGCCCCTTGAGAATTTGAAGTGCTTTTCAATCTCTTCTCACCTTCAATTCTCAGAGTGACTGTATGGGGAAGGCGTGTCCCGTGTGGGAACTCCAGCTGTGTAAAGGATGAAAGAGAGAGAGAGAGGTGACTATTTTTTACAATTCTTTTCCATCTCCCCAACCACTCAGTTACAAAAAGGGAAAGACTTAAGGGTATTTAAATGGTAGCTCTGCAGTTCAAAACACTGTTTAAACAGCAGATGTTTATCTAGGCAAAGTCTACAGCTTTTGAGGGTTAGCTTCTAGGATTTCTTTCAGTATCGAAAGCTAAGTATGCAAATGATCTCCTACAGAGGAAATACACCAAGCTCAGAAATTAATTACTCACCTATTTTAAAAATTAAGAAGTTAGACAGTGGGACGCTTATCAAGATTTAGCATAGATAGTATATTTACAACGAATGATAAATGACAATACTCAACCATTTATTTTGTTCCAAAGAAAAAGTTTGACATTTTTATTTTGTGATAAAAACCCATGTGTCACAGATTATTTCTCTAGTAATAAAGCAAAATGATTATTTATTCTAGGAAACCACAGTGCCAAATGACATACCCCTAAAAAGGCACTAAATTTCTAAGTAAAACCCATTATGCCTTTTTTTCTAAACAGCCAAGAGATAACTAGTCATGAGAATCTTCATGCACTAATTTCTTAATCAAATAGTTACTTCTAGGTTAGTATTTCCCAACCAAGTGTGAGGGGCCAAGCCCCACTGAACGTGCTGTCATCCCTATAACGGCTTCCCCCCAGGGAGAGTGATTTCCAGCTGGGTGCCCTGCACCTCTCCCCTCGCATCCCTCCTAAACAAATTCTGGGTCCCATGAGCACAAGAATTCCTGCTCCCATGCAGCTTCCAGAGCTCCAGGACTTAGGATCCATTTCTCTCCACTCGCCCCTTCTACTCCTCCTCACCTCTGGTGAATCACAATCCATGTTATCCTTATAAATGGAATTTTACTTCCTCCCATCGACGCAGCCCATTGTTACCTGAAACCTGCCCCTATATTTGTTAGAGACTGTGGGACCTCCTTTGCTGGGGCCAATTTAGTAGTGTCCATCTAATTAAGAAAGGATGAGAATGCCTGTCCTGGATCACATCAGGGAAGGCACTAGAACTTGTTGAACCCTTACTACACACAAGGTAACATATTACCCACTTTATGTACATTCTCCGACTCAGCCCTCTCAGCAGTCTTTATTATCCTCATTATATAGATGTGGAAATGGAAGCTCAGAGAGGCTGCAAGTCACCTTAGTCACACAGCCGGCAACTTGAACTGGATTTATTGGACCCCAGAGCCTGTGCTCTTGTCTGCTATGTCATATGTCAATGCCCATTTCGGCCGACCCAACTATATAGCCCCAATCCTAAGTCCGCTTGATGCAAAGTGTGGTTCTGGGGCTGGGGGAGGTAGAACTAGCGATCAGCTGTATTGTTGTCCTAGGGCTGCCATAACAAAGTACCATGAACTGGGTGACTCAAGGCAGCAGAAATTCATTCTCTCACAGTTCTGGAGGCCAGAAGTCTGAAATCAAGGTGTTGGCAGGGCTGGAATCAGCCTGACCGCTGCAGTCAGCTGGCTGTCGAGAAGAGCTGCCTCCTCCCAACTGGCTGAATAAGGCTCCCAGGATAAGCCTGGGAGGTTGGAAAGGTAGAGGACAGCCCTACGTCACCAAGGATGCTTTGGCCACAAATTGCAGAAACCCCAGCTAACGCTGGCTTAAACATTGCGGAAATTTACCATCTCACAAGATGCTGAATCTGTGGATGGAGTGGGCCCCAGGTAGGGGGACCAGGACTCGGGCATCTCTGTCTCTCTGGGGGTTGGCTTTGCCCTCAGG
The DNA here is from genome assembly GCF_041296265.1 of Equus caballus. Lineage (NCBI taxonomy): Eukaryota > Metazoa > Chordata > Mammalia > Perissodactyla > Equidae > Equus > Equus caballus. Next base: position 55,891,696 of record NC_091697.1, on the reverse strand, counting down.
GTGCCTCCCCTCATGCCCCAGAGGAGCCAATAGGCACAGAGCTCCATAGGCACAGCTCCCAAGGCACCTGCATTCAGGGGAGCCCAAGGCTGTGAGTCCCCATGAGGAAGTTATAGTTCACTCAGAGTCCTCCCAGTCCAGATAACCTTGCCAATCAAGCCTAGTTGATATTTTACGTCATCTAGTTTTCAGGGCAACAGAACTAAAAAATTAATGGAAAGGCCAAATTCTCTTTCAGAAGGAGAAATGGTTGTGTTAACATACTACCTACCTCATAGACATCCGTAAGTGAGTTCATTCTTAATTTTCCCTTTTTTGTGCTTTTTTTTTTTTCAAGTTTTACTCAGGGTTATGCTATCCTCATCAAGCGCTTTAGGACACTTTCCATCCTTGTCCTTTGGAAGAGTTTAAATAGTATGAGAATTTTCAGTGTGCCCTCTCTCCTCCAGAGAAAACATGGGATTTTTCTTGTTCATTTCCACAAACCCAGTGACAAAACAGTGTCCAGGACACAACAGTTAGAATATTTGCTGTCTTTTCCATGCTACCCAGAGAGCGGTCCACGGCAATGCTCTGGGTTCCTCTCATAACTTAAAGGGAAACTTTCACAACGTCCAGATCCCTTGATGTCCCATAAATGAAGGAGGAGGATGTCTTCAAATTCCTTGCAGCAAGAACCCACTTAGGTGGCACCCACCTTGACTTCCACGTGGAATACTACGTTTACAAAAGGAAAAGTGACAGCATCTGCATCGTAAATCTGAAGAGAACCTGGGAGAAGCTTCTGCTGGCAGCTTGTGCCATTGTTGCCTTTGAAAATCTGGCTGATGTCAGTGTCATATCCTCCGTGAAAACCTGCCAGCAGGCTATGCTGAAGTTTGCTGCTGCCACTGGAGCCAGTCCTATAGCTGGCCACTTCACTCCTGGAGCCTTCACTAACCAGCTCCAGGCAGCCTTCTGGGAGCCAAAGCTTCCACTGGTTATGGATCACAGGGCCGACCACCTAGCCTCTCAGAAAGGTGTGTTATGTTAACCTGCTTACCATTGCTCTGTGTCACACAGACTCTCTGCACCACCTGGATGCTACCATCCCATGCAGCAACAAGGGAGCTCGCCCAGTGGGTCTGATGTGCTGGATGCTGGCCTGGGAAGTTCTGCACATGTGTGGCACCATCACCTGTCAACACCCACAGGAGGTCACCCCAGACGTTTACTTCTACAGTGACCCTGAAGAGATTGAAAAGGATGGGCAGGCCGCTGCTGAAAAGGCATTGACCCAAGGGGAACTTCAGGGCGGATGGATTGCTCCAGCTCCTGAATTACTGCTACTCACCCGGGGGTCGTGCACAGACTGGTCTGAAGGCATGCAGGTGCCCTCTGTGCCTGTGCAGTAGTTCTCTGCCAAAGACAGGAGCCCTCAGGCCGCCACTGAGGACTGGTCTGCAGCTAGCAGGTAGGAGCAACCACTCAGTGGCCTTAAGCTGTTCTTCCGGAGACTCTTAAACAGAAAATGGAGATAAGGTTGACAGAAAATAAACTGTCAGTTTCAAGAAAAGAAAATATTTGCTGAATGAAGTTCCGACAGAACTTGTCCATAAAATCTGGGTCAGATGACTTTTGGAGGTTAATTCTTTGGGATTTTCTGTTTTTTCTCTTTTTAGTGCTATATTATGTTTTCTACTTTTTAATTTCTTTTTTCCTAAGGAAGATTCGCCCTGAGCTAACACCCACTTCCAACCTTCCTCTCTTTTGTATGTGAGCTGCCGCCACAGCATGGCCACTGACAGACAAGTGGTGTAGGTCGACGACCGGGAACTGAACCTGGGCTGCCCAAGCAGAGTTTGCCTAACTTAACCACTAGGCAACTGAGGCTTGCCCTCTACTTTTTAATTTTTTATGTGAATTTTCCTAGAAAAAGATCTCAGATTTGTGCTATCAAAGTGGTGATATTGTGCATTCTGCCCACATTTTCTCTTTGATGAAATTTGTACGAAATTTGTATATTTGATTCTTTTTAGTGATTCAAGTTACACTTTTATTTATCAATTTTGCATACGATTTTTCTTATCTTTTAATTTAGCACTTTATGCTTTTGCCTGTATTCTTTCTTCTTACTTGATTTGGATTTATCTTATTGTTCCTCTTCTAGCTCCTTGAGTTGTGTTTCCTTCATATTTGACACAAATAGTAGCTCCAATTGTTGAGCACACTAGATGGCAGGCCCAGCGCTCCGTATTCTGCTTGCATTGTCTCACCAAATCCTCACAACGCTCCAGAGGCTTCATAAGAAGGCTTTATAACATAGTGGTTATGAGTGCAGACAGGAGACAGTCGCTGCTGCTTATAACTTTGTGACCTCGTGCAAGTGACTTCTCCATGCTTTGGCTTCCTCATCTGTAAAATGGGCTAATCCTATAATCTACATCATAAGGCTATTGTAGAGGATAAATTAGTTCGTACACATAAAGCTCTAGAACAGTGCCTGGCACACAATTGGCACCACGGAAGTAGCTGATATTATTATTTAAAGATAAGGGGCTGGCGCTGTGGCCGAGTGGTTAAGTTCACACGCTCTGCTTTGGTGGCCCAGGGTTTCATGGGTTCGGATCCTGGGTGCGGACCTAGCACAGCTCATCAAGCCATGCTGAGACGGCATCCCACATAGCAAAACTAGAAGGATCTACATAGAATATATAACCACGTACTGGGGGGCTTTGGGGAAAGGAAGAAAGCAAAAAGGTTGGCAACAGATGTTAGCTCAGGGCCAATCTTTAAAAAGAAAAACTCAGAAGACAGCTTAATTTACAACATTATATTAAAAAAAAAAGTAAAGTAACTTGCCCAGAATCACACAGCAGTTGCTAGATAAGGAGCCGTCTCCTTTTGAACACAGCCTGGACAGCATCACATGGATTTTAGTACGCAGTTTGCTCAATCTCATTAATTTCTTAATAGTCTATAATTTCAATTTTGGTTTCTTCTTTGATGAAGTTCCTCTGGTTTTTTCCTCTGTAGGAAACTTTTTTATTTCTTCCCATCTCCATGATCTTCATCCTTGGAACTCAGAAATTTCAGCAGGATGTATTAAGTTGTGGCTATTTTTTAATTATTCCTGACTGGCACATAGTCCGTTTGATCTTAAGATCATAATCTTTCTCCAGTAAAATTATTTTCTATTAGTTCTTTGATCTACAATCTTTTTTCTCCTTTTGTAATTCCTATTGCACATATATTGAAATCTCCTAAACTTTTTTTCATATCTTTTTTTTCCCCTGAAATTTCTTATCAGTATTTTTAGTTCTGATTCCTGGGGAATCTTCTGGATGAGGTCTTTTAATTCTCCATTCAAATATCTGCAGAATCCAATCTGCTTTTTAACTGCTCTGTTGACATGTTTTTTCCACCAATGAATATATTAATTTTAATATTTTAAAATTTCAGTATGCATTCCAAAAACTGTGTTAACAAGCTCATGAAGCCAACCTGCCACCATCTTTATAAAAATGAGGAAGAAATGAAAAGCAAGAGACAAAACCACATAAAATGGCCTTTAAATTTTCCACTAAAATTAAATTGATTAAAAATTCCGCTAAAAGTTTCATTTCCACTAGTGTTCGTCCTTGGATACAGCCATCCAACTTCTCTTTCTCCAAAATCTGATGCCCACTGCCAGACTCTAAAAGCAGTTTTTTGGTTTCAGCCTACTCTCCCCCAAACCTTACCTCAGCCTCTTTCCATCTTCTTTTTTGATCTTTCGTAAAGTTTTCATTTTAGAACGGTTTAAGATGTATGAAACAATTGTAAATATACTAGAAAAGGTTCTCATATACTCCGCATCTAGTTTCCCTTATTATTAACATCTTACGTTTGTTACAAATGTACATGGTACATTTGTTACAATTAATGAACCAATATTGATACATTATTATTAACTAAAGTCTATACTTTATTCAGATTTCCTTAGTTTTTACTTAATGTTCTTTTTCTGTCCTGGGATTCCCCCCAGGACACCACACTACATTTAGTCATTATGTCTCTTTAGGCTCCTGTTGGCTGCGACAATTTCTCGGACTTTCCTTGTTTTGATAACCTTGACCGTTTTGAGGAGTACTGGTCAGGCATTTTGCAAAATGTTCTTCAACTGGAATTTGCCATGTTTTTCTCGTGATTAGACTGGAGTTAAGTGTTTGGGGAGGAAGACTGCACAAGTAAGGTGATGTTTTCCTCACAAAATGTCAAAGATACATGTATCGACATGACTTATCCCTGTTGATGTTGACTCGATCATCTGCCTGAGGTGGTGTGTGTCGAGTTTCTCTACTGTAACATTGCTCTTCTCCCCCCTTCCATCCTGCACTCTTTGGAAGAGTCACCCTACACAGCCCACACATAAGGAGTGGGCAGTTGTGTTCCATTTCCTCGAGGGCTGAGTATCTACACAAATTAATTTGAATTTTTCTGTTTGGGGGGATTTGCCTCCTCATTTATTTATTTATTTATATCAATATGGACTCACGGATATTTATTTTACACTTTGGGTGACAATCCAATACTGCTTTATTTATTTTCTTGCTCACATTGTTCCAGCTTTAGCCATTTGGGAGCTGTTTCAGTTGTCTCCTGTGCCTCCTTTGACCCCATCATTGTGGCTATTTTTGTTTTTTGAGCATTGTATTATTTTCTGGCACTACAAGATGCTCCCAGCTCATCTTGTCTATTTCCGGCCCTAGTCCTAGACTCAGCAATTTCTCCAAAGAGTGCTAGTCCCTTTTATTGGAGAATGGCATCGGAAAGCAAGATGGAAGCTGGCGGTGTTCATTGCTGCTGGGGTTCTATTATTTTGTCAGTTGTGCAATTATATTTTTTATCTTCAAGAATTATTAAATATTGCTTCCTTTCCCTAACAGCCTGCTCTTACTTTATCGATGCAGTGTAAGAACAGGAATTATAAAAAAATATATACACAGGAAACAGGGGAGGGAGAAGCTTTTTGTTAAGTGCTTTTTCACTCAGGGTTATTTACTCTGAATGCTCCATTTAAACTGCTGAGTGTTTTTATATATCTGGTAATTTTTTGCTCTGTTGATGCATATGAATAGTGGTTTAGAAAGATAATCAAAATTGGTGGCTGAGATGGGTCTCAACAGAGACTGTGTGAGCCAATGTAATTTCTTCCAGTCCTTAACAAAAGTAGAAGACAAATTTAGATGTTCACCTTTTTTATTTTAGAAGCTTAGAGATCTAATGGTTTGCTGAGCACAGGGATGGTGCTGTAAACATACAGAGAGCTACTTGGATGGAATTTCCCCTTAGCTCAAGAGCAAAGTATCCTTCTTGTCTCGGAAACTGGACATCAGCTGACATAGAGTCTCTCTCTAGGGGACATCTCAGCCACTGCTGACCTCACAGGGTCTTCCTCTACCCAGAAGACTGGCACTGCCCTCTGCAGCTTCAAGGATGCAGATTCTAAGCAAGGTTACTGCTTGCTTCCACTCCCCTCAGTCCTGGAAACTGCTCTGGGTACTTTAGGAGGAAGACTTCAACAAAGCTGAGCTCGTCTCTGCTCACTCCTTTTCTTGTAACCTGCTCTATCTCTGGCTCCCTGAAGGGGATACAGCGCGGATCCCTTCAGTTACCCCAGGTGAACTCCCTCTCATGATATGGTGGCTGAACAGCCCTCCCCTCCTCTGCTCCTGTCTGAGCCACTCCAGACTGAAACCTCCTAAAATGACAAGGTTGGTTTATTAGTTATTTATTGCTGAGTAACAAATTACTCCAAAACGTAGCAGCTTAAAGCAACACATATTTATTATCTCATGGTTTCTGTCTGTCAGAAAACTTAGCTGGGTCCTCTGCTTCAAGGTCTCTTACAAGGCTGCAGTTGGGGTGCCAACAAAGGGTGTGTGGTCTCATCTGAAGGCTCATTTGGGGGAAGGATTGGCTTCTAAGCCCACATAGTTTTGGCAGGACAGTTCCTCATGTTGGACTGTTGGACTGAGGACCTTGGCTCCTTCCGGGCTGGAGGCTACTGTCAGTTCCTCGTCACATGGGTCTCTCCAATATGGCAGCTGGCTTCATCGAAGTGTGCAGACTGAGAAGCCAATAGACAGCATCTGCTAACAAAACAGAAGTCACAGTCTTTTATAACCTAGTCAGAGAAAAGACATTATATAACTAGGTCCAGCTCATACTCAAGGGAAAAGGATTATGCTAGAACATGAATACCAGATGGGCATCTTTAGGGGCCATATTAGAAGCTGGCCTGCCACAAGCAAGGATAAGACTCTATTCCAGTCCCCAGTTGGGATACATAATTTTTCATCTGGTATTGGTTGGGTTGTTTCTGTGGGATATTGGGAAAGAATGCACATAAAACCAGAAGGCTTAAAACACTATCTTAGTCCTGGATACCATGAACTTGATTTTTAATATACTGAGTTTGAAATTATGGAAAGAGCTTTAGGTTAAAACGTTCAGTCAGTTGTTGCTCAATAATAATTATTTTAACATTTTTTATGAGCCAGCTCTTGAGTTAGAGATTTCATATGTGTTATCTCATTTTAAACCTCACACCAATTCTATGAGGAAAGCATTATTACCTGAGAGGTTTGGATGAGGAAGTTGAGCTATAGGAAGTGAGGTAACTTTCCAATGTCTGAGCATCCTGGTTCCCTAAGCAGCTCTCTCACATCCCCAGGACTGCTTGACTCATCCAGTTGCAGTCACCATCTCGAAGGGGACAGGGCTGTATGAATCAGCACTTTGGGACGGTAGTAGGATCCACTTCCTACGCTCTCCCTCAGACCTGCTAACTCTATCTAGTTGACCCCAAATACAAACTACTGACCTCTGTCTTAGTTTCCACCTCTGTATCTTGCTCCCTTGGATGGAATGCATCATAATGACTCTCTCCTTGAGTCCTGACACCAGTCTTTCTCTCCATAACCATGGCAAGCCCTGCTCTTCTTCCATGACTAGTGACAGGTCCTAGAAGACCAGCCCAACTTGGAGGGCAGATTTCTCATCCCCGCCTCGCCCCCCCCCCCCCACCAAATTACTTAGACCTCTGAGGTCCCTCAGTTAGTGAGAGGCAGAGTCAGAATTCAACCCATGCTCTTTGTATTATCTCATTCTACCTCCCAGGTTGACCATTAAAGTAAACAAATACTTCCACTCAAACACTATTTTGGGATTATTCTTTCCCTAGTCCAGATAGTACCAATTTGATTAAATAGGTAAAATGGAAAAGAAGAAATGGGTAAAATTCCTACTATGGCCACAGTCACAGCTGCGAGTGAAGGTCAGGGTAGGGGTGGTAGGCACATGAAATTAAAGCGATGGTGGGGAGAGGCAGCAGGACACAAGCATGATGCACATTCCCAGGGTTTATTTCATGGTTCCTTTAGGTGAAAAAGGAGGCTGCATCTCTGGTTACATGTCTACCATCTCCAGAACACCTGGGGCACCAAGCATAGGACCCAGCGGAGGCCTCAGCCACAAAACCGTGCGCTTTAGTGTCTGCCTGAAAGAATGAAAGTCTAATGTGATTTCTTCATTGATTTCAGAAAAAGATAAGCAAAGAAAAGAAAGGAACAGTCACCCAGCTCCTCATGGTACTTCATAAGAGGCAGACTGGCAGACCCTGTGGAATGCCTCTAAAGTTCTCAGTAACGGTGGGGATCTCCCGTGGCCAGTGTTCATTACTTCAGTCATGCCCATGGGGTTTCAGTTTGGCTCAGAGTACAGCATTCACCGAATAGGGTATTGATTTTAAGAAGTTTTATTACTAATGGATCTTTTAGATAAGGTATTGTTTTATTCATTCCAATTCATCCTCATCATCCTGCTAAGGAAGAACTGAGGGTCTGGGTCAGGGTCAGGGTCAGAGCGCGGGTAGGATCCTTTTACAAGCTTGACCTCCCAAACCTTTGATTGAGTTGGACACTCCTTTCCTCTAGAAATGTGCTCTTCTCATGGCCGCAGTGACACCACATGCTCTTAACTTTCTTCCTATCTCATCCACTCCCTCTCAGCATCCTGTGCAGGCTCCTTTCTCCCTTTCCAGCTTCTCCATACTGGCTTGTCACAGTACTCAGTTCTCTGCTCTCCATTCTTCTCTGCCACGACTTAGATGTTCTCATTCAGTCCTGGCCTTACTCCATCCACGTGCTGAAGGCTCTCAATTATGCCTCCAGCACTGACAGCTTCGCTGAGCTACAAACTCATGTTACAAGCGTAATGTGTTTAAATATGTCCAGATTTTGTTTCCCCTTGGAATAATTATATCACTATTCCCTACACTCTTTCGGCCATCAAGGTGTAGCAGTGAGACTGGAAAGAATTTTTATATCCTTCAATATATTAGGATTCAATATATAAAGGAAAGATTACCTCTTGACCCTGGTGGCTGGGCTGTGATGCTTGATGCACCAGGTCAGGAGAAGAATGGACCAGGAGGAGTAGAAGTTGGAAGCCCACCTCTTCTGGCACCAAGGGATTATAGGGGAAAAAAGGTGGGGTAGAAGAGGCAGCAGGAGACACGTGGGTGCTTACCTTCCATCTCAGTACTTCTGTCCAGGCAGTGGCAGGTGTGTTATAGCTCTTGAAGGCAATGCTGAGAGTTTTTGCCCACTTTACTTTGGTGTGTATGGAGTACATCACCCAGCTGGCCCTTATACCAGCCTTGGTAGTGGGGAGCAGTTGGTGGGCGAACGAATCAGAGTACAATCAGTGGTACGGCGAGGTCAGGCAGAGACAGCGCTGGATGGTAGCTCTCTAAAGCTCTCCCCAGTCCCCATGTGGTGAGGATGGAACTCATAAATGTGTTCGCAAAGTGGACCATGGCTGCGTAGAGAGCTAGTCAACATCCACGTGGCCAAGGTGGGCGTTTGGGCCAGGAGCTGGGTGAGAATATGGCAGAGGCTGTGTGAATAGGGTGCATTGCTGTAGTGTCCAGAGAAGGTAGAGGACACCAAAAGGCACAAAGAGTCCTTCCAGGCTGGGAGGGTACCATGGGCTCCCACCATCCTGGGGGAGAGAAGAGTGATAGGGTGGGAAGATGAGGGACTGAACCTATTTAAATTCTTCCCTCTGATGAAGAATACCAGACTGGACTAACTGTGGTTCCCTCCCTCCACCTGCTCCCATCCTCCAGTGGGTCAGGAATGGTGGGGGAGATCTGAGAAGAGGCTCTGATTTCTTTGCCCTTCTGAGTTATACTTAACGGAATCAGATTTCCTCAACTCGTGACTGATTATTTGACATCTAACACGTTATCTTAGACTAAAACTAGCCCAAACTGAATTCTTGACCTCCAACCTAAAAACACCCTAGTCCACTCCCCATTTTCCCTGTATCAGTCAGCGACAACACCATAACCCATGGGTTTAAGGCTCACCGTTGACTTCTCCTTTCCCCTCACCCCTCACATCTAATCCATCAGTAAGTCTTGCCAGCTCTACCTCCAGACATGTCCTAAACTCACTTCTCTCTCCACCATGAATATTATCCTCGCAAAGCTTATTGCGATATCCTCCCCTCTGTTCTCGTTCCTGAGGCTGCTTCCTGCCCATATGGCGCATTGTGTATGAAAGAAAAAGATACCCCTTTCCACAGGTGAATGTAGCCCCATGTTGGACACGGGGCTTGGTGAGTGGCACAAAGGCTGGGTTTCAACACCCGCTCACCTGCTCTGCCTGGCCCCCTCGTGTAGGATCCAGCCTGCAAAAACACAAACAGCAGCCTTCCCGCTGACGCTTCCCTGATGATCCATTATCTACCAGCAGCGGAGTGATCTTTTCAAAACATGAATCAGATATCGCTGCTCTGCTTGAAGACCCTTAATGTCTTCCCCAAACCCTGAGAACAGTTTCAACTTTCCCCCACAGCCCCCGGTTTCCTGCATGCAGGGACCCTGCTTCCTTCTTCAGCCTTGTCACGCTCGCTTACAGTCACTTTTTCTCTTTTCTTCTCCACAACGCCAGGCCATTCTTTGTGTTTCTGCTGTTCTCTCAGACTGGAAAATGTGGGCTGGCTCCTTCTTGTCTTCCAGGTTTGGGCTCAAATGTCACCTCTTCAGTAAGGATTTTCCTAAACGACTTTATTCATATTGCCCTCCTCCCACACCCTCTATCATATTACCTGTTTTGTTTTCTTGATGACATTTATCAACCTCTAAAATCTTATTTTTCATTTATTTGCTTATTTGTTCCTTGTCTCCTCTCTCTCTCTCACAAGAATAAAAGTCCCCAGAGCAGGGAACATTTCTGTCTGGTCCACTTCTACTTTCAGAGTCTTGAATGGTGAATGGCACCTACTTGTTGAATGAACACGTGAACTAAAGAGTCAATGGGGAAAGCTGCGTGTGGTGCTATTGTAGGCGTTTCACAAAAAGACTGTAAATGTCTGACCGGCAGAGCCGAGACTTTAGAATTCCTCCAAGAGACAGTGACATGGCCCTAGAGACGCACAGATAGAAGAATAACACAGGAAACCAAGGAACAATTTGCCAGACAGTGAACCACGTAGCTGTGTTATAAATGTTTCAATAATAAATGGCATCACAAGTTGACGTCAGGGCCATCAGTGAATCTTAACAAAATTCATACTCAAGTAAAGTTTTATAAATATTTCAAAAGTTCAAAAATAGTTACTATAATGTATTCTACTTGGAATATAAAACTACTGATGGAAACATCAATAAAACCCATTTATAACAGAAACCAGGGCTCCTAGATTACCGTATGAGTTAGGCCGAAGATTTCTTACCTAAAGAAAACCTTATTTTAATAAATAATTCACATAGTAGACTCTATTTTGCTAATTTGGTGAGGGTGATAGTGAAATATCTCCCCCTTTCCTTTTTAGAATGTCTAAATTTTAACGAGACATAGCATGGTAAAAGATGCCCTTCCATTGAGTGATTATGGTATGAAGGAATCTCGTGGAGTGTTGCCTTTCATTACTGAATTTAAAACTAGAAGAGAGCAAGTTTTGAAGTGGTTGAGTACTTTTACAAAGCCATGCAAAACAAAGTCTTCTGATGACCATCTTATTTTCTGACTATGAAATTTTTTTCACCATTTGTCTACATCCTGTTTGCGGTTTAAAAATTCTGATCACAAAGAATGATATAACACATGCTAAACAATAATTCACCTAGGATAATCTTAGCATCTATTCATCATCGAGAGTTCAAGTTTTCTATAACATCACTCATTGTGTTTCTAAATCCAGGAACTGCCTGCTTTCACATCGTTTATTCTGATCCCCAGCCCTTGTAAATGAATATACTGATCATGACTGAGCACCGTTGTAACCAGTTCACAGAACTACTACAATTAAGGCATTTATCAAGTGTCATCATCTTCTCTTACCTCCTTTGCTCCTAATCTTTAGTCCTACCAAGACGCGTTTGTGGTCGGAGGCTCCAGCTCGAGGTTTCTCTTCTCACAGTTTCTTTTGTTCAGTTTAAGAAAAGCAGTAAGGGCATAGCAGACTAGGTTTTGTGAACATTTTGTGAGATCATGATGAGATACTAGTTATTAAATATAAGCTCTGTTGAACAGTAGAAAATGCAATTTTTACTTGAAACCCACTCTACTTTTCTTCTCCTCTCTTTGTCTCCTTTCTTGTCTTCCTTCCTTATTTCAAATAGCTATTGAGTTTCAATAATGCATGAAGCCCAGAGTCGGGCAACAACACATGAACGTGTTTATGAAAGACCCTATTGCTGTGCCTAGAACATAGTAGATTGTTCCATTTGGGCAAAAAAAATAAATAAAATCAAGCTCACGGTTTCTACCTTTGATCTTGACATGATTGAATCTTTTATTTGAACTTACCTTGACACAAATCAATTAGTCTAAGTTCTCTTCTCATATCATAGAATTCTTAACAAATGATTTTTCATCTTTTGTTTAAATGAATGAATAGATTTTGCCACGATGCAGTATGGTATGGAAAAAGACCTGTACCATCATTCAGAAAATGTTGAATAATTCACAAGATAGAATATATAAAACCTAGTGTAGTAGAAAATGCCTTGGAATGGAAATCAGGAGCTCTGATTTCAAATCCAAATTTTATCCCCAACATGCTATGCAACCATGGGTCAGTCACTCCCTCCTTATGAGCTTCATTTTCCTCATTTGAAAAATTAGAAGATTTGTTACTCAGGATTCTTTCAGTCAAAAATGATGGAAATCCAGCTAAAACAAGTTCAGGCAAAAAGGAGAACTTTTTTGACCCAAACATCTTCAGGCATGGCTGGATCCAGGAATCAGATAGCATCACTGGAAAATTGTTTTCTCTCAGCTCTGCTTATCTCTGTGTTGGTCCTATCTCCCCTCCTGTAAATGGGCTTCCACTATGGGCCCAAGGGAAGCAGCTATTGTAACTTTAAGCTTGCATCATCCCAGCTTATTGACTCTAAAGAAAAGGACTTGTATTTCCCAAGACCTATATACCAATCTGAGGGAAGAACTTAGATTGGGTCTGCTTTGGTCAAATATCTAACATTTGGACTGATTTCTGTTGCTAGGGGAGTAGGTACTATCATTGGCCAAGTATGGATCACATGTCTACCACTGAAATTGGGTTGGGAGAGAGATCTTCTTGGTTCCTGCCCTGGGGTTCATTCTCTGGCCATAGAAAGGAGTTAGAAAGACTTGGGAAAGACAAGCGTGGTCTTAGCCTTTCCAGACAATCTGTTTCCCCAAGACGCTGCTAGGAGATTAGGAGACACTGAACCAGAGAGGCATTTCACCTTTAAAGCAAAACTATTGCCCATTTGTGCTGCTCATCTGTCTGCCTGTCCCAGTGGATGATAATAAGTTTGATTACTTACTAGAAGGGTTTCTATTTCCACCAAGAGATGAAGTACTTGCCCAAGGTGAAATGGCTAGATTGTGATGAAGTCTGGGCTAAAACTCACACCTACCTTCTCCCATCCAGTGTTCTCTCCACACTACCATGTTTTCCTTTGGTCAACAGGCAATACTGATTTACCACCTCATGCCTGCAGTCATGGGGACTCTCTTGTTTAGAGGCAGACGACAAGTTAGTTCCTCTTGGGCCCAACTTGAAAAGTTCCTTATTAGTTTATATGATTTGTATTCCTAGATCATGGGCATTTTTAGAGCATCCTGGTTGACAAGCTCAGTAAAATATCACTGCGAGACTACGAGGATGTGCAGAATGACTGTGCAGAAATGCAGTCCAGTCATTTCCAAGCTCAAAAGCAAGATATGGAATGTGCACCAAGGAGCTCACAGACCAGCAGTTGACTTTTTGGAACCTCAATTTCCTCATCTATACAATGAGAGAGTTAGTCTAAATCAACTCAAAGGTGTCCTCCAGAGTCTGTGAATATATGCTTTAAGACCTTTCAGAGTTTCTTTCAGACTGTAGACCCATGCGGCATAGTTTATTTTATTTACTTATTTATGTTTTTGGTGAGAAAGATTGGCCCTGAGCTAACATCTGTCACTATCTCTCTCTTTTCTCTTGAAGAAGATTATCACTGAGCTAACATCTCTGCCAATCTTCCTCTATTTTGTACGTGAGACACCTCCACAGCATGGCTTGATTAGCAGTGTAGCTCCACGCCTGGGATCTGAATCTGCGAACCCCAGGCCACAGAAGAGCAGCACACGAACTTAACCTCTACACCATGGGGCCGGCCCCCAGAGTTTATTTTAATAAGTAGTGCAGTTATGAGCTTGGGGTGCAGGAGTTATGATGAATGTCTGTCCTACTCGACTTTATCTCCAGGGCATTGGCAGTCAGGGTCCTACCTCCTAAATTACAGAGGCTGGACCTGGCTTGATTCGGAAACTTCACCGTTGGCACTTCATTCGTTTTGCTTCTGGGTTTGATCTCTCCAAAAGGACATATAACAGCTTGGGCAGAGGCAGCTTGTTTAAGCTGTGATCCGAGGCTTTCCTGTGTGTTAGTTTTGAAAGGAAGAAGAGCGAGGGTTCTAGGCATCTGAAGGTGCTAGAAGACCAGGGCACCAAAGCCACACCCCAAACATCTGACAACTTTGTAGGGGCTCAGCCTCACAAAGAACACTTGTCTTTTCATTGTAAGCGTGGTCAACACACAGTACGTGTCGCTCACACCCTGACCTCAGGAAAACACTTTTGGTTAACCGCCGAGAGTGAGCCCCACTTCCTGCTCCGAGCCTTCCCTGACTAAGCTGTTCAACCATGATACGCCGACGTAGACAGGAAGAACCCAGTGAGGTAACCTGAGGTAACCGACTGGCCCGAGGTCACCATGGCACTATGTTGATGGTCTACAAGTCAGCTCACTTTTTTCTTAGGCTAATCAGCCAGACAATAATAGACTTTGTAAAGCTTAAGTGACAGATTGCAAGTGTCGAACTCCTACTTGGGCTTGTCTTATGTTTTCTGTTCCAGTACAAAGATGTCAAAAGCCGGTGAGATCTTGAAGCCATTAAGCCTTCTGCTGCTACCCGATGTACGATAATGATGTAGAAGTACGTGTAATTATGGTACCCTTTTTTTGGTAACACATTTTAAGATGTTCAAATGAAAGGTATTACATAATAGTTAATTTCTGACAAATATAAAATGTGTAATGATTATATGCTGTCCTTAGCCTAAAATGGGAGATTTTCATCTAATTCTGTGTTAGTACTTGTGCTGCTTTTCCTGGAGGGGGCACAGGGAGTGGTAGTGACAGGTTATACCAACCTATCCACAGGCTTGCCCTGCCTGTCTGTCTGTCTGTCTATCTATCTATCTATCCATCCATCCATCTACCTTCTGTCTACTGGAACAATTTTGTGAGATAACAAGACATTCATTTATTCATCCCCTGTACAATTATGCATCAAGTACCCACTGTGTGCCAGGCACTATTCTAAGTAGTGAGGATACAACAGTGAACAAAACAGAAAAAAATCCCTGCCTACCTGGAGCTCACATTCTAGTGGGAGTGATAAATAAGCAAAACATATTATCTAGCGGTTAGTGCTAAGGATAAAATAAAGCAGGTGACACTTGAGTAAAGCCCTGAAGGAGAAGAGGGAGTTAGCCTTGTGGATATCTAGGAAAGAGCATCCTAGGTAGAGGGAAGAATGAGTACCAAGCCCTCAAGGCAGGAGAGTATCCAGAGGGTTTGAGGAACCGGAGGAAGAGGCCCTGGTGACTGGAGCAGAGGGAGGGAGGAGGAGGTAGTAGAAGAGGAAGTCAAGGAGATGTGGTGGGAGGTTTCATAAGTCCTTATAAGGATTAGATTTTACTCTGAGTTCAGGACACCACTGGAGCAGAAGACTGGCATGAGCTGACGCTGTAGCAGGACTACTCTGGCTAGTGCATTAAGATTGCATTGTAGAAGTAAGAAGTGGAGTGGAGGCGGGGAGGCCGCCGCACACGCCAGGTGAGAGATGATGGTGGCTTGGACCAGGATGGTGGTAATTGGGGTGGTGAGAAGTATTCAGATTCTGGACATGTTTTGAAGGTAGAGTTGAGAGAATTTGCTGACAAATGGTATGTAGAATGAGGAAGAAAATCAAGGAGTGAAAGATGATTCCAAAGTTTTGGGTCTGAGCAACTGAAAACATGATATTGCTATTTACGGAGATAGGAAAACAGCAAGTGAAGCAGATTTTGAAAAAGAAGATCTGGAAGTCAGAAGTGGAGATAAATATTTGGGAGTCAATAACGTATAGATTGAGCTAAAGCCATGAGAAAAGATGACATCACAAAGAGAATCAGCATAGAGAGGAGAAAAGCTCAGAGAACTGAGCCGTGGGCACTCTAGCATTGAGAGGTTGAGGAGATGAGGGGGAACCAGCCAAGGAGAGGAGTGGTCAGAGCAACTGGGGAAAAACTAGAGACTGCATTCATAGTCTTTGCCATGGAATAGGACATAATGAAATAGTGTACTCGAAAAATCATTTTACGTTATTGTCCTAGGTTAGAAAAATGTCTGTGATTTGGGCTGGGAGTTGGACAAACCAAAGCTAGAAGAATAGGATAATACGATGTCATCTGGTCAAAAAAGTCTAATTGGGGATGCCTTCCTGTTATTTTTCCTACTTTACAAGAGACTGCACACCAAAGTTTAAAATTTGAAGCATTTTATTTTAAAACTATTTGGGGATGTTCTTCTGCATAATTCAGTATTATAGTCATTACATTATCAACATATTTCTATGGAATAATAGCAAAAAAAATCTAAATTAAAGTTTGTGAAAAAGACATTTTGCTCAAATCCATTACCTTAATGGTTAGATAATATTCTAACTCTATACTGAGAACAATTAGGAAAAATGCTGGGGATGCTATGAATGTTGTATAAGAAATGCTGTGATTTATTAATGAAAATTCTTAGCACAATTTTCTAGGGGGTTAATTCAAGGAGATGCAATTAAATTAGACTCAGGAGTCAATGAAGCAGTTGCACGTAATCACCACCACTCGTTAAAGGCAACCTATATGTGTCATTCTACAAGTTTAATATTAGTGAATTTTTCAGGAGTGAAAATGGAAACTCTGTTCCAAAGGGAAATACATCAATCTAATAAGAGTTTGACTGGGTTCTCTTCCGAAGCGCCCTTATAATTATCCTGCTAAAAGTAACGACTCAATTTCAGGATATGACTCAACAGTAATTTGCTCTTAATGAAACACACTTCATTCAATAGTAGATGGTATCATGATTTCCTTTCAAAGATTTGAAAAGTTCCCTAAAGGTGAGAAGGTGTGATCAATGTTGATAAAGCAAAATGAGTAACAAAATTTTCTCTGAAGAGAAAACCTCTAAACATAAGAGCAAAAATGCTGCACAAGGACTTGGGGATCTAAAATACGCTGTTCTACTATGATTCAACCCAAACAGAATACACATGCTGGGAACCATCACTGTGGGAAGAAAACAGCGCCAACTCGCACACATGAGATCTGCTCCCTCCGCCTGGAGGAAAATCATTCCCCCTCAACCCAGAGCAATGCGCATTCTCAAAAGACTGGACATTTCCTCAAGGCCCATCTCAGAGCCCACACCATGCCGAGTGCTGGTTGTGCATGTCAGGAAAGTGGTTTCACTTAGGTTTTTATTTCTATGTGTTTTCATACCACAACCCATTTTTGTAAGGCTTAAATAAGAATACTTACGTGAAAGATTTGGAGGCGTAACTCTCCCTATAAATGTTGAGCTTTATAATTTTACTTGACACAGGGAGTCCATACAGGGAAATGTAAAAATCAGACATGCTGTGCTCTGTTTTAATTTCTACTGCTGTAATAACTTTAATTAACACCACCATCTAGGACCTCACAGCAGGTGTGTGTGCATTCAGTGGCAACGTGAGTAGTAGTGACCATTACTGTTGTGAGTACCTCGCTGTGCTGCACAGATGACAGTGTGGCTCAAGTTTGTTCTTCTGCACTGTTCTCTGTTCTGGACTGTATACCATCATCATTGATTGGCAAACCTTGTGCATGTTTGTAAGCCGGCTTTTTCAGTGTTTCCTTAATAACTTGGTAACAGAGCTGCCCTATTTCTGTTTGGGTACTTAGTTGGTGTGTTTGCTGGCAGTTGACTGCTATGCTGTGGCATTTTAAACATGACTTCCATGAAGTATCATAGCATTTTTTTCTGTTTCCTCTGACAATTGTTCTGCTTTATGATCTCAATGTAATCAACTGGCAATATAGTACATTCCTTATGTTAATGAGTAATAATCATTAAAAAAACCCTCACTTTAGAGGCCAGCCCAGTGGCATAGTGGTTAAGTTCGCATGCTGTGCTTTGGTGGCCTGGGGTTCGTGGGTTTGGATCCTGGGCACAGACCTACATACCACTTGTCAAGCCACGCTGTGGTGGTGACCCACATATAAAATAGAGGAAGACTGGCACAGACGCTAGCTCAGGGACAATCTTCTTCACCAAAAAAAACAAAAAACAAAAAACATCCACATTGGAGCATTGTCTTTATAAAACCAGTAAATTAAAACTACGGTGTACTTAATTTTCAATCTTAACATATGTCATTTTTCAAAGATTTTGAATTAACATAGGAAAACTTGCCATAAACAAGGCAATCCTAAATTTAATCCCATAAGCAAGGATTAAATTTAGTACCTTGAAAGAGTTTACTGTTCTTTATAAGGAAACTATGTCAATGTTAAAATTTTCCTTTTGTTCAAAAAAAGAAGAAATTTTCATTTTTGTTAATGACTATACTTTGAAATGCCCTTAAAAATGGCAGATCACCAGAATAGCTGTAAAACATGACCTACTAACCTACTTTTATTAGATGATTTGGAATGACTGACCCTGTTTCTCTCAATAATCCTAGATTTGTGCTGACAATCAAAATAATAATACAAGTTTTCCCTTTTGTAAATACAATGATTGCAGAAAATTATACCCAGATTAACAATATATTTCTATGAAATGTTTAGCTCAACATGGCAATAAATTCACTTGTTTCTCCTTAAAACAAAGTGCATTTGCAGAATTTTTTACTTGAGTTACAGCTTTTCAAACCGGGTAATCTACAAAGCAGGAAAATATAATTGAATGTTAGATTTTATTCTAAAGGCTTTGCATTGTAAAGGCTTGACTTAGAAAAGCATTTGTGAAAAGCAACAGGTTAAAAACCATTTTGGTTCTCTGTTTTAGGAAATGATAAGTTCAGATCCATGAGATGGTACAAGACAAGGCCACGTTACATCAGCTGGAACACGGCATTAATGAAATCTTGAGCTCCATGCAATCCTCTTGATTTTACTCACTCTTCAAAACAGGGTAATGGCTGTGAACCAATGTTGTCAGTGATGAGTAATCCTGACCCATTTAGAAATGCCTATTTCATAATTCCCCTTGTTTACAGGGGCTTCATACTGTGTTTGAACACAGTGCAAACAGCAACAAGTTCTTCCACATTTAGAGGCACACTAGCTGGCATGTCTGATTTTAAGATGAATAGCCTTAATTTTTTAGTAAAGTTAAATAGTTCCTTTACTAATCTCTTTTGGGGAAAGTTTAATCTAAATGAATATGAAATGAAAGCTGAATCTTAGGAAAACATTTTAACCTATTTAGAAAATAGATTATATATCTTTTTAAATATTAAAAACCAAATTGTTAAAAGGAAGGCAGGATAGATCTTCAGAGTGTAATTAAATTCATTGTAGGTTTCAGTTGGGACAAACTATAACAAAAGCAAATCTTAGAGTGTCTTTTTTTGTATGTAATGTGCTTGGCAATGTGCAAGTGGAAAAAAGTGGGAAATGTACCTGAATTTTTCTTTGGGAAGTGGACAGTTTATATATTGAGGCAAATATGATATTGTTTTTTTCCTATCATACTGCCAAAAATAAAGACTTATTAGGTAGCAAATATTACTGAGACAATTCAAATATAATTTTCTTTCCAATAGGATACATAGACAATTTCATTGTAGAGTTCTGAAATGATATTGAATCAAATATGATTTAACCCCTGTATAGTGAAGAATTATCCTTACCCAGAGAGAGGTCCGGTCTTTGCCCTCAGATCCTTTGATACAGTTTCTAAGTTCTTGAAATGTTCCACCTGAAAAGAGTGTCTTTCTTTATCTGGGGCTTTGGGCCACACCAAACAGCCACCAATGTGATTTATGGTGAGGGCTTTGGGCCATGCAGTATTATCTCAGACTCTGGAAGGGCTGGAGACTAAAGATCAGCCACACAGGCAGTCAACTACATCTATGTGAACAGGCCCTAATAAAAAATCTGGACATCAAAGCTCGGGTGAGTTTCCCTGGTTGGCAATACTCCATGCATACTGTTATGCATTGTTGCTAGGAGAATTTAGTGCTGTCTATGACTCCACTGGGAGATGACAACTGGTAGCCCATGTGAACTCTCTTGGACTCTGCCCCACACATCTCTTCCCTTGGCTGACTTTACTCTGTATCATTTCACTGAAATAAATCATAACTGTGAGTATAACAGCTTTCAGTGAGCTCTGTGAGTCCTTATAGTGAATTATCAATCTGAGGATGGCCTTGAGAACCCTCAAACTTACAATTGGTGTCAGAAGCGGGGTAGTCTTGGGGATTCTTGATATCTGTTGTTGGTGTCAGAAGTGATCCCGGTCTTGGGAACTACCTCTCCCCAAACTTTATAATCCCAAAAAGTGAGATATCATGCTTGAAAATATTTTTGGTGAAATTTTGGTTGCACAGTTTTACCAATGTGACAGTCATAATGGCTGTTCCCAAAAATTCCAGGATTTTCTTACCAAGCATGTGATAGGATTGCATTTTCTCACTCACTTAAATTTGGGTGTGGCCATTGACTAGCATTGGGCAATAAAATGAGAATGGAGTTGACAGGTGGTGAGAAGCATACGATACAATATACGCACCATGCTGTCTCTTTCCCTCTATCACAGACTGACAACTTTCTAGATAGTAGCTGTTCTGTCATCCTTAGTCCCAGAATGAAGACAACAGGGACCAGAGCTCTCAGCTGAATTGTGAGAGAAATGTAGCATGACTGAGAAGTAAACCTTTGTTGTGCTAAATCACTGTGATTTTCAGTTGTTTGTTACTGCAGCATAACCTAGACTATGCTGATTCAAGCAAATAGAATCACTATTTGCTCAAAGCATGACAATGACACTTCCTGCAAAAGGGCTATACAGAGATACTCTTTTTAAAAATTATTGTTGGAGGCTGGCCTGGTGGTGTAGTGCTTAAGTTCATGTGCTCTGCTTCCACGGCCTGGGGTTTGCAGGTTTGGATGCTGGGAGTAGACCTAGCACCGCTCATCAAGCCATGCCGTGGTGGCATCTCACATAAAATAGAGGAAGATTGGCACAGATGTTAGCTCAGCAACAATCTTCCTCACTAAATAAATAAATAAATGAAAACAAAAATTATTATTGGCATAATTCTATGCTCCTTAGTTTGAAATGAAGTATATCCAAATTATCTGACCAACATTATTTTAAATATGGCCATATCTACCAAAACCTAAACTATCTGAATCAGTAATTCCATTTCTAGGAATAATGTTCAGTAATATTCACAGAGGTGCACCAAGATATATAATCTTCACAGCATACTTCATAGCAGTAAAAACTAAATGTCCAGCAATAAGAGACTAGCTAAAGGACTTGCGGTGTTTCCACATAAGGGGAACTTCTCATTCAGCCATCGCAAAGTATGAAGAGGAGACATCTCATTCCAACCAAGGCAGAGAAACAGGGACTGGATTTACCTTTTGTGGAAACAAACAAAGAAAAAAGGTGGCAAAATATAAGCAACAACAGCTTTCAAGATACGAAACATCAGAAGCCCTAGGAGTGCCCTGTTTTATTGCCTTGAGAGAGTTTCTAGACTGCTATACAGGAAGGGGGAACTCAGGCTGAGTTTAGTGGCCTCTCTAAATTTAGGGACTGGTGATAGGCCACTAAAGCAGTACTTAGAGGGATATTTATAGGACTAAATGCCTGTATTAGAATGTAAGAAAGGTCTCAAATCAATGAACTCCACTTCCACCTAAAGAAACAAGAAAAAGAATATTGAATTAAATACAAAGTAGACAAAAGAAAGGAAACAAAGATCAGAGCAGAAATCAATGAAATATAAAACAGAAGAACAATTCAGAAACCCAATTAAACCAAAAGCTGGTTCTTGGACAAGGTCAATTAAGTCGATAATCTTTTAACCAGATGGAACTAGTATAAAAATGCATAGACACAAATTATCAATATCAGGAATGAGAGAGGTGACATCATAACAGATACTACAGACTTTAAAAGGAAAATAAGAAAATATTATGAATAATATTATGCCAATCAATTTAACAACTTAGATGAAATGGACAAATTTCTTGTGAAAGACACAAACTTCCAAAGCTCATTTAAGACAAAATAGTCTGAGTAGCCCTATATCTACTAAAGTAATTGAATTTGTAGATAAAAACCTTCCCAAAAAATAAACTTCAGGCCCAGACGGTTTCATTGGTGAACTCTACCAAATATTTAATGAATAAATAATCCATTGTTACACAAACTTTCCCAGAATATGGAAGAGGAAGAAGTACGTCTTAACTTGTTCTATAAGGCCAGCATTACTTGATATCAAAATTCAACAAACATATTATAAGAAAAGAAAATTGCAAACCAATATCTCCCATGAACATAGATGCAGAAATTCTAAAATTCTAAATTTTAGCAAATTGAATTTAATAATAGGGAAAAAGATAATAAGGTGGGTGACATCAGCAACATGGTGGAGTGAGTTGTTCCCTTTGTCTCTCCTGCTTTGAACCACAACTAAGTGGATATTCATTGATCAACGGAGGATACCCACACAGCACATCAGGACACCTGAGAGACCCGTGCAGCTATACATCTGAAGGTGGATGGGCTACCCTCTGGGGAGGTGGTGGAGATAGGTGAGCACTCTCCAGCCCTCAGGCAGCCCAGTACATACGTGCGACTGCTCTCCTGGCTGGAGTGCTCGTAGCACCGCTGCAGCCCTGAGGGTGGGAGTGTGCCTCGGTGTGACTGTGGAAACAAGTGATGGCATCCCTGAGACCCCACATGATCTCTTTCCTGTCTGATGGGAGAGTCCAAGGGTCGCACAGCCCACCCTCAGATCCAATGGGGAGGCCCTGCGCATCAAGCACAACAGCTGGTGCAACCTAGGAGCAGACAGTGGTGTATCTGTGGCCCAGGTGAATGAGCCCCTGGCTGCCACAAATGTCCGTAGTCCTGCTACAGCCCCAAAGGGGGGAGTGTGACCCAGCAAGACTGTGGGAGCAGGCAGCAGCTCCAAGCCCACACGTGATCACTCTTTTGTCCAGTGGGAGAGTCCACAGTCCCACCGTGGTCCCAGTGAGTGGCTCTGGCACAGACCCAGTGGGGAGGCCCTGCCCAACAAGCATAACAGCTAGTGTGACCCAGGAGCAGATGGCGGCAGAGCTGCGAGTCTAGGCGAATAATCTTCTGACTGCTGTGAGTGCCCACAGTACTGCTGCAGCCCCAAAGTGGGGAGCGTGTCTCGGTGGGACTATGGGAGCAGGTGGCAGCAGCCCTGAGCTCCCGCATGATTGCTTTCCCATCTGGTGGGAGACCCCACAGGGCCACTGCAATTCCAAGGAGTTGCCCAGGCTTAGACAGCCACAGCTGACAGAGATTGTGATGGGCTTGGATTACACAGTCCCTACCCCCCCAGTGGCAGCAGGTGGAACCTGAGAGCAGATACTATCACTATATGACAGCACAAATCTGGTCCATCAAATGGTATGAAGAAATATATTAATACTCCAGACCAGAAGGAAAAAGACAAACAACCAGAAATCAATCCTGAAGGCACAGAAATCTACAATCTAAATGACAGAGAATTCAAAACAGCCATCATAAAAAAAAACTCAATGAGTTACAAGAGAGTTCAGAAAGATAGTTCAATGAAATCAGGAACCAAATTAACAAGCAGAGGAAATTCTTCACAAAAGAGATCAAAACTGTAAATAAAACCCAATGAGAAATGTTGGAGATGAAAACCACAATGGATGAGATAAGAAAAGTCTGGAGTCCTTAAATAACAGAGGTGATATTATGGAGGATAGAATTAGCAATCTGGAGCATAGGAATACAGAAATGCTTCAGATGGAGGAGAGAGAACTAAGACTAAAAAGAAATGAAGAAATTCTCTGAGAAATAGCTGATTCAATTAGAAAATGCAACATAAGGATTATAGGTATTCAAGAGGGAGAAGAGGGGGATAAAGGAGCAGAGAGCTGTTCAAAGAAATAATAGCTGAGAACTTCCCAAACCTGGAGAAGGAGCTGGAATTACACGTAAATGAAGCCAATAGAACTCCTAATTACATCAATGCAAAAAGACCTTCTCCAAGGCATATATTAGTAAAGCTGATGAAAGTCAATGACAAAGAAAAAATATTAAGGGCAGCAAGGCAGAAGAAAATAACCAAAGGAACCTCTATCAGGCTTTCAGCAGATTTCTCAGCAGAAAAGTTACAGGCTAGGAAAGAGTGGAATGACATATTCAAAATTCTGAAAGATAAAATCTTTCAGCCATGAATGCTATATCCAGTGAAAATATCTTCAGATATGATAGAGAAATAAAAGCTTTCCCAGATAAACAAAAGCTGAGGGAGTTCATTGCTACAAACCACCTCCCCTAAAAGATTTGATCAAGAAGGCCCTCATACCTGAAAAAAAAAAAAGAAGAAAGGGTTTACAAAGCCTTGACGAAGGAGATAAATAGGCAGACAAAACTAGAAAATTGCAACTGTCTATCAGAACAGATTAGCAAACACTTAATTATAACTCTAAAGATAAAGGGAAGGAAAACATCAAAAATAAATATAATTACTTCATTTTAATCACAAATTTACAACACATACTGGAATAAGTTGTGACACCAACAACTTAGAAGGGGAAGAGGAAAGAGATGAAAACTGCTTAGAGTAAGGGGATAAGAGGCTATCAGAGAATGAACTATCTCATCTATGAGATCTTTTATACAAACCTCACAGTAGCAACTAAACAAAAAATCAGAACAGGGACACAAATGATAAATAAAGAGAAAACTGAGAAAACCATCACAGAGAACCACTAAACTGAATTGGCAGTACAAAATACAAGACAAAAGGGAAATACAAAACAACTGGAAAACAAGCAATAAAATGGTAGCATTAAGCCCTGATATGTCAAAAATCACTCTAAATGTAAATGGATTGAATGCCCGAATCAAAAGACACAGAGTGGGGCTGGCCTGGTGGTGTAGTGGTTAAGTTCACACATTCCACTTTGGTGGCCTGGGTTCCACAGTTTTGGATACCAGGCATGGACCTAGACACCACTCATCAAGCCATGCTGTGGCAGTGTCCCACATACAAAATAGAGGAAGATTGGCACAGATGTTAGCTCAGGACCAATCTTCCTCACCAAAAAAAAAAAAAAAAAAAAAAAAAGGACACAGAGTGGCTGGATGGATTAAGAAACAAGACCTAACAATTTGCTGCCTCCAGGAAACACATCTCAGCTCTAAAGACAAACACAGGCTTAGAGTGAAGGGATGGAAGATTATACTCCAAGCTAATGGCAAACAAAAGAAAACAGGTGTTGCCATACTTATATTAGACAAAGTAGACTTCAAGATAAAAAAGACAATGAGAAACAAAGAGGGGCAGTATATAATGACAAAAGGAATACTCCATCAAGAGGACACAACTCTTATAAATATATATGCATCTAATACAGGAGCACCAAATTACATAAAGCAACTATTAATTGACCTAAAAGGAGACATTGACAGCAGCACAATAATAGTAGGAGACCACACTGTCATCAATGGATAGATCAACCAGACAGAAAGTCAACAAGGAAATAGTGGAACTAAGCGAAAAACTAGACCATGTGGACTTCATAGATATATATATAGAACACTCCATCCCAAATCAGCAGAATATACATTCTTCTCTAGTGCAAATGGAACATTCTCAAAGGTAGACTGTATGTTGGGAAACAAGGCAAGCCTCAATAAATTTAAGAAGATTGAAATCACATCAAGCATCTTTTCTGACCATAATGCTATGAAACTAGAAATCAACTACAAGAAAAAAAGCTGAGAAAGTGACAAACACGTGGAGACTAAACAACATGCTACTGAACAACTGGATCATGCTACTGGATCATTTAAAAAAATTAAAGGAGAAATCAAAGAATATGTGGAGACAAATGAAAATGAAAATACACCATACCAACTCATATGGGATGCAGTAAAAGCGGTCCAAAGAGGGAAATTCATAGCAATAAAGGCCCACTTTAACAAACAAGAAAAAATCTCAAATAAGCACTCTTAAACTACAACTAATAGAACTAGAAAGAGAAGAAAAAACAAAGCCCAAAGTCAGCAGAAGGAGGAAATAATAAAAATTAGAGCAGACATAAATGAAATTGAAACAAACAAACAAAAACAACAGTAGAAAGGATCAATGAAACTAAGAGCCGGTTCTTTGAGGAGATGAACAAAAATTGACAAACCCTTAGCCAGACTCACTAAGAAAAAAGAGAGAAGGCTCAAATAAATAAAATTAGAGTGAAAGGGGAGAAATTACAATAGATACCACAGAAATACAAAAGATTATAAGATAATACTATGAAAGATGATATACCAACAAATTGGACAATCTAGAAGAAATGGATAAATTCTTAGACTCGTACAACCTCCCAAAATTGGACCAAGAAGAAATAGAGAATCTGTATAGACTAATTACAAGTAAAGAGATTGAAATAATCAAAATCCCCCCAAAAATAAAAGTCCAGGACCAGATGGCTTCTCTGGAGAATTCTACCAAACATTCAAAGAAGATTTAGTACCTATCTTTCTCAAACTATTCCAAAAAATTGAAGAAGATGGAACATTTCCTAACACGGTTTATGAGGCCAACATCACCCTGATCCCAAAGCCAGACAAGGACAATACAAAGAAGGAGAACCACAGGCCAATATCACTGATGAACATAGATGCAAAAAATCCTCAAAAAAATATTGTCAAACCAAATACAGAAATACATCAAATGGATCATAAAACATGATCACGTGGGATTTATACCAGGGACACATGGATGGTTCAACATCCACAAATCAGACAATGTGATATACCATATTAACAAAATGAGGAAGAAAAACCACATGACCATCTCAATAAATGCTGAGAAAGCATTTCACAAGATCCAATGTCCATTTATGATTAAAACTCTCAATAAAATGGGTATAGAAGGAAAGTACCTCAACATATTAAAGGCCATATATAACAAACCCACAGCCAACATCATACTCAGTGAGGAAAAACTGAAAGCCATCCCTCTGACAACAGGAACAAGAAAAGTGTGCCCACTCTCACAACTCTTATTCAACACAGTACTGGAGGTTTTGGGCAGAGCAATTAGGCAAGAAAAGGACATAAAAGGTATACAAATTGGCAAAGAGGAAGTGAAACTCTCTCTGTTTGCAGATGATATGATTTTATATATAGAAAACCCTAAAGAATCCATTGGAAAACAATCAACAACTGCAGCAAAGTTGCAGGATACAAAATCAACTTAAAAAATTAGTTGCATTTCCATATTCTAATAACAAACTAACAGAAAGAAAACTCAAGAATACAATCCCATTTACAATTGCAACAAAAAGAATAAAATATCCAGGAACAAATTTAACCAAGGAGGTCAAAGACCTATACAATGAAAATTGTAAGACATTATTGAAATAAATCTATGATGACATAAAGAAATGGAAAAATATTCCATGCACATGGACTGGAAGAATAAATATAGTTAAAATGTCCATACTACCTAAAGCATCTACAGATTCCTTGCAATCCCAATCAGAATCCCAATGACATTCTTCACAGAAATAGAACAAAGAATCCTAAAATTTTTATGTGGCAACAAAGGAGCCCAAATAGCTAATGCAACGTTGACGAAAAAAGAACAAAGTTGGAGGCATCACAACCCCTGACTTCAAAATATACTACAAAGCTATAGTAATCAAAACAGCATGGTACTGGTACAAAAACAGACAGACAGATCAACGGAACAGAACTGAAAGCCCAGAAATAAAACCACATATCTATGGACAGCTAATCTGCGACAAAGGAGTCAAGAACATACAACGGAGAAAAGAAAGCCTGTTCAATAAATGGTGTTGGGAAAACTGGACAGCCACATACAAAAGAATGAAGGTAGACCATTATCTTTCACCATACACAAAAATTAACTCAAAGTGGGTTAAAGACTTGAAGGTAAGATGTGAAACCATAAAACTAGAAGAAAATATAGGCGGTGCTCTCTTTGATATTGGTCTTAGAAGCATCTTTCTTAAATGCCATGTCTACTAGGGCAAGGGAAACAAAAGAAAAAATAAACAAATGGGACTTCATCAGACTAAAGAGTTCTTCAAGGCAAAGGAAACCATGAACAAAATGAAAAGACAACCCACCAACTGGGAGACAATATTTGCAAATCATATATCTGACAAGGGGTTAATCTCCAAAATTTATAAAGAACTCATACAACTCAACAATGAAAAAACAAACAACCCGATCAAAAAATGGGCAGAGGATATGAACAGACATTTTTCCAAAGAAGATATATGGATGGCCAACAGGCACATGAAAAGATGTTCAACATCACTAATCATCAGGGAAATTCAAATCAAAACTACAATGAGATAGCATCTTACACCTGTTGGAATGACTATAATTACCAAGACAAAAAATAACAAATGTTGGAGAGGATGTGGAGTAAAGGGAACCCTCATAGACTGCTGGTGGGAATGCAAACTAGTGCAGCCACTGTGGAAAACAGTATGGAGATTTCTCAAAAAATTAAAAATTGAAATACCATACAATCCAGTTATTCCACTACTGGGTATTTATCGGAAGAATTTGAGACCAACAATTCAAAGAGACTTATGCACTCCTATGTTCAATACAGCATTATTCACAATAGCCAAGACATAGAAGCAATCCAAGTGCCCATCAACTGATGATTGGATAAAGAAGATGTGGTATATACATATATATACACACACAATGGAATACTACTCAGCCATAAAAAAGACAAAATTGTCCTATTTGAAACAATGTGGTTGGAACTTGAGGGTATTATGTTAAATGAGATAAGCCAGACAGAGAAAGACAAACGCCATATGATTTCACTCATATGTGTAAGATAAACAAATACATGGACAAAGAGAACAGATTAGTGGTTACCAGAGGGGAAGGGGGCTGGGGGTGGGCATAAGGGATAAAGGAGCACATATATATGGTGACTGACAAATTATAATGTACAACTGAAATTTCACAATGTCATAAACTATTATGATATCAATAAAAAAACAATTAATTTCAAAAAAAGAATATGCAACCTTCAAAAAAAAAGATAAATTATGACAAAGTCAGGTTTATCCTAGGAATGCAAAGTTGGTTTAACATTTGAAAAGCAATCAGTGTACTTTACCATTTAACAAACTAAAAAAGAAAACCATAAGACCATCTCAATAGGATACAGAAAAAGCATTTGACAAAATCTAAAGTCCTCTACTCATTAAAAAAAAAAAAAAAAAAAAAGCCTCAGCAAAGTCAGAATAGAAAGGAGCTTCTACAACCTGATGAAGGACATCTCTGAAAAGCCTGTAGGTGACAACATACCTACTCATTAAAGATTGAATGCTTTCTCCCTAAGATCAGGAACAAGCCTAGGATGTTTGCTCTCATCAGTATTATTCAACATTGTACTGCAGGTACAGTGCAATCAGGCAAGGAAAAGAAATAAAAAGCATTTATACTGGAAAGGAAGAAGTAAAACTGTCTTTATTCACAGACAACATGATTATCTATGTAGAAAATCCAATGGAATGTACTAGATTCCGATGGAGGCTCATAAAATTAAAAAGTGATTTTAGCAAGGTTGCAAGATACAAGATTAATATACAAAAATCAATTGTATTTCTATATACTGGCAACAAACAATTAGAAATTAAAATTTAAAAGTGATACTATTTATAATAGCATTAAAAAACTATGAAATATGTAGGGAATATCTCTGACAAAATGTATGCAAGACCTATATGAAAACTACAAACATGGCTGAGAGATATTAAAGAAGACCCAAATAAATGGAGAGATATATTGTGTTCAAGGGTTTGAAGACTCAAATATTTTTAAGATATCAGTTCTCCCCAAATTGATCTCTAGATTCAAGGCAATCTCTAGCAAAATCCCAGAAAGAGTTTTTTTGGTAGATATTGATAAGAAGATTATAAAATTAATATGGAAATGCAAAGAATATAGAATAGCCAGAACAACTTTGAAAAATAGCAAGTTTGGAGGGCTAAAACTGATTTCAATAATTATTATAAAGTTACAGAAATCAAGACAGTGTGATATTGGCAAAAAGATGGCCAAATGTATTAATCGAACAGAATAGAGTCTGAAAATAGACACACACATACATGGACAACTGATTTTCCACAAAAGTTAAAAGGCAATTCAGTGGAGAAGAATAATAGTCCCTTCAGCCAGTAATAGAATAATTGAATATACATATACAAAAAAGTGAAATTTGATTCATATCTTACACCATATACGAAAGTTAACTCAAATGAATCACACACCTAAATGTAAAATCTAAAATTATAAAACTTATAGAAGAAAACCTTTATGAACTTGGCTTAGGCAAAGATCCCTTATATTTGACATCACAACCCATAAAAGCACAAATTGATAAACTGAACTTCATCAAAACAAAAATTTCTGCTCTTCAAAAGGAGGGTATAAGGTCAAGCCATACACTGATAAAAAAAAAAAAAGTTATGTCATATATCTAATCAAGGATTTGTATCCAGAAAATATAAAGAATTCTCCAAACTCAATAATGAGAAAACAAACCACCCAATTAAAATTTGTCAAAAGATTTTAATAGACATTTCACCAAAAAAGATGTACAGATGGTAAATAAGCACATGAAAAAATGCTCAACATCATTATTCATTAGAGAAATGTCTATTAAAACTGAAATATGAGGGGCTGGCTCCGTGGCCGAGTGGTTAAGTTCGCGCGCTCCACTGCAGGCGGCCCAGTGTTTCATTGGTTCGAATCCTGGGCGCGGACATGGCACTGCTCATCAAGCCACGCTCAGGCAGCGTCCCACATGCCACAACTAGAAGGACCCACAACGAAGAATATACAACTATGTACCAGGGGGCTTTGCGGAGAAAAAGGAAAAAAATAAAATCTTAAAAAAAAACTGAAATATGATACCCCTAGACACCTATTAGATTAAAAAGTTTGGGTGAGGAGGAAATGGAGCTCTAACACACTGCTGGTGGTGATGTAGAATAGCTTCTTTGGAACACATTGGCAGTCTTTTTTCAGAAATTAAACATACATCTATTATAGAATGCAGTTATTCCATTCCTAGGTAGTTACCCAAAAGAAATGATAGCATATGTCCATATAAAGACGTAGACAGTAATGTTCACAGCAGCTTTATTTATAATGGTCAAAAACTAGAAATAACCCAAATGTCCATCATCAGGTGGATGTATAAAAAAGCTGTGGTGTATCGCTACCCATACAATGAATACTCTTTAGTAATAAAAAGAAATGAACTATGATACATGCAACAACACAGACGAATCTCAAAACAACTATGCTGAGTGCCAACAGCCACAGAAGAGGACATACAAAGATGAGTATGATTCAATTCATATAAAATTCAAGAAAATGCAAACTAATCTAGCGTCAGAAAGCAGATAGGGGAAGAGTAAAGGAGGGAAAACAGAGGGGCATACAGAAACTTTTGGGAGATAATGTATATGTTCACCATCTTGATTGCAGTGCTGGCTTCAAGGGTGTCGAAACTTATCAAATTGTACATTTTAAGCATGTGCATTTTATTTTGTCAATTATACTCCAACGAAGCTCTTTGTAAAAAAAAAAAAAAAAAAAAAAGCATGAGGGGGATCTATGCGTGTCGATATGGAACTATGTCCACGATGTAGTAAGTAAAAGAGGAAGTTCCAGAACATTAGTATAGTTTGATCTGAGATTTTAAAAAACTAACAAAAAAGTAATAAAATCCTTTTCTCTCACTGTACACTTTTTGGCATACGTATTGAAGTTCTGGTACTTTACACGATGAACTATTGCAGTGGCTATCCCCAGGGAATGAGATGTGGCACAGGACAGGGAGGTGATTTATACACATTTAACATCGAGCTGTTATCATTTTTGATATTTCAAAAGTTTCAAGTATTTGCATATTAATAAAGGGGTGCACTTTCTGGGAGGTTAAGTTCTACAAACCGGGACTGTTAACTCACCGCCATTTGGTGAGGTTGGCTGTCAGTTTTAAGGCGCAGGCGGTCACAGCCATTCCGTCGAAGACCCTCAGGCAGAAAACCTCCCGCTCACCACCTAAGTGGGCGTGCCCTGGACCCCGCAGCGGGCGTGAGCGGGCGCACTCGGACCTCCTGCGGGAGGCGGCGCTGAGCGCATGCGCGGCGGCCTGGGGGCGGGGCCGGCCCGGGCGGGGCAAACCTGTGGGACGCCCTGGGGATGAGGGGTCTTTGCCCCCGGCCCGCCGAGCTCAGTCGCCTCCAGGACTGTGCCCCGTGCGCCTTCGTGGCCGCCGAGGTCCCGCCGCCGCAGCCCGGCCCGCGAACGCCGGGGTCCGCGCAGAGACACGCGCAGTTGCATGTTTAAAGGTAGCCGGTCCTCTGGGGGGCGCGGTGGTCGCTCAGCGCCTTCGAGGGGGCGGCGGGCCGCAGCCCGGTCCCGCCTCAGGCGCGTGGTGACTCGGGGACAGGGAGGCGCCCGAGGTCCTCGCGCTCTCCCAGGCAAGGAGAGGCGTGACTGGCATCCTCAGCCGGCCGCCTGGGGCGGGGGTGGGGGACCCTGAGCAGCGAGCCCACCCCCGGCCGAGACCCCCCGCCGCGCCGCCCCGCCCAGGCTCTGCCCCGGTCGGCCGCCTGGCTGGTGTCCAGCTCGCGTCGGTCGAGTCACCGCGCTTGGTTTCCGCGGGGCCCCGGTTCCCCGAATTCGGGGGGTGAGTTTCGGCGGGGTCAGACCCCTCCCAGCCCTCCCTGCCGCGGGCGCCCGGTGGCGTTCCCAGCACGTGGAGCTGCTGGAAATG
This sequence comes from Equus caballus, assembly GCF_041296265.1. NCBI lineage: Eukaryota > Metazoa > Chordata > Mammalia > Perissodactyla > Equidae > Equus > Equus caballus. The sequence goes on along the minus strand of NC_091697.1, from coordinate 55,858,989 downwards.
CTCAGTGATGGCTGGTACGCGGGCGTGCTTTTGCACGGCCACTGGAAGGGTCGTCGTTTACAGGAGGGTAGTGCCAGAGAGGGTATACTTAGCACGAAGAAATGTCCGCGAACGTGGCCTCCGGCCTCTCCTGGGAGTGGGAAGCCTCTGTCCTCTTTAAGTGGACTGGTTTTGTCTTTAGCACGTGTGCCCAGAAACTTCTCCCAAAACATGAAGTTGAATAAATTATGATGATTTTCTCCTGGAAAAATGTTGCAGAATGCCGTCTCGAATCCTTTGTATTAACTGACAGCTCCCTTAGTGTGTCTAACACGCAGGTGGGACTCTCCCCATTTCGCAAGGCTTCCCTGGGGAGGCCTGGCTTTCCTCTCCCAAAGTCGGGGAGGAGGGCAGGGGGACGAGGACAGGAAGCAGACGCCTGAAGTGCCCCCCATTTAGGGATCAAGAAAGATCGCTCAATTCTAGTTCTGTGTAACCCTCTGCTTGCATCTCAAAAGGTGTTTTGCATCCACATGTATTTTGAAAACTTCCGTTTTCATGAGTCATTTAAAAACAAACATACCTATTCTGAAATTAGAAACTTTTTGGGAAAAAAAAATGTATCTTAATACTGCAGCGAGACTTTCGAGAGTGTGGAAAATTGCTAAATCAATGATAAAATGTGAGAACACCAAAAAGCTGGCAATCACTGCTTTAGGAAAGATGCGTTTGACATAACTACTTCTTATCTATTGTCCTGTTGAAACCTTGATGATACTGTAATTTGATTTTCATGCTTTTAAAAAAATTATAGATTTTAGATTTAGAAGGGAATTTAGAGGTCATGTGGGCTACAATGAGCATAAATATTTTTGACAACGTGCCTAAAAAATTATATTGTGTCCTCTGCTTGAGTTATATTTAGTGGAGGAGGTATGGCCCCTTAGCACAATTCACTCTTTTATTAGAAAGTTATGTGCTTTAAAGCTGTATTTTGGAACAAATCTTCAGCTGTCCTGTCCAGGCCACACCTCCCTTGTCATTGCACGGATGGATGACTGGAACTTCAGATGCCTTATCAGAGGCCATCGGCCTGTGGTGGCAACAATCTGATTTCTCAGTGCCACCTTAGAAAGTTGCTTAAATAAAGGACATTTGCTAATTATTTCTCTTCATTTTCATCTTGCTGCTGCCAGCAAATTTGTCTAGCTGTTTAGATAGTTTTGAATCTTTGTTCTGTTATCTGGAGTGTTTACACAATATTTCTGGTGTTGTGATGATTGCAAACTTGAAACTTTTAAAAGTACTTTCTGCGTGTTCATTTAACCAATCTGGAAGAAGCTAGTGATGGTGCGGAAGATAGTTGCTTCCATTGCTGCCGCAAGGTTGGCTTGGGATGTTCAGTCTTTTGTCTAATCCGACTTGCTTGATCTTTCCCTCAAGAATACTGTGGGAGATTTCTTAGAATAGTTTTAGAGGGTCCGATTCACACGGTCACCTGGTGCACCTGATAAATTAGTAAACATATCAAAAGAGGAAATTGGGTTAGGCTGGTTAGTGAAGCCACTAAGTGGAATTTGAGTCATCATTACATTCTTTCCTAAATGCTAATACACCTGTTTTGTACTCTAGAATTGTGCTGAAAATCAGTGCCAAGCTTGCTTAATTCTCCCTTTATGGAAGTATGGCTTATCACTTGATGGGGCCATGTATTCTGGTGTTGTCTTCTGCCAGCCCGCACCGTTCCAGAGAGTGACTCTGAAACAGTAGTCCAGTTCCTTCAGCAACCAGGGAAGTAATTCATCTGATCCTGAAGACTCCTGTGACCTGATCTGCGATGGGTACTTGCCCACCATCTTCTTATGGGTCTTAGGTAGTGATCCCCTATTTATAGACCCTTACCAGCTTACTTCAGTGTTCTCTAGCATAAAGAGTGGCCTGCAAACACAGAATTAGCCATGTTGATAACTCAGTAGAAAAGTTTCTGCACTAAAAAACTGTGCAGTAAAAAATTCTGATTAGGGGAATACAATAGCCACTTGACTTATCTGTCTTTTATTTGTGGTGTTCCTCTGAAAGTGTGCCTGATAGCTCTTTGCTACCTACTCCTGGAGTGGAATGTGACGGAGAGAGAGCCAGCCTTGCCGTTTTCTGGAAAATGGTGGTTTGAATAGTAGAACAGGTAGCAGTGGGGGAATCAAATTGTAGATGTTTGCTGTAATACTGTCTTCTTGTTTGTCCTCCAAAGCTCTATTTTAGGAGTAAGATTCAGAGATAAGGTGAGAGCTGGCAGGTGGCAGGCACTAGAGGTTTAAGAGAAGTTTTTAGTGGATTAATAGGTTGCCGCCTCCACTTCCTGTGTGTAGTTGAGTTTGGCTTATTAAAGTAATAGAATGTATTTATTTCTTTATTTTTACTTTATGACATTTATTTATGATGCCAAAACAACGAGTGTTATCCTGGTGTAGACCTGTTATTATTGCCTTTTTCACCGGTAGACTGCTTCTAACTGGCAAGTCACTGTGCTAAAATTGGTCACCTCAAAGAAAATATGAATGAATCAATTGAATGGGAATGAATCAATTTATCTATCAATATAAGTGAAAAATTTTAAAACCACAGAAGCATATATTCTGTAAACAGCAGACTAATCAAGCTATATTCATATGGAAATGATAAATAATAAAAGCTATATGTCTGCTTATTTAATTATTAAAGTGTAGTGGTATTGTATGCTGCCAAAAACTGGAAATGAAAGATTTACACAACCTATAAACACATAAATGTAATCATGGACTATCTTAAATTTTTTGTAAAATCTTCCCATGTGTTCATTAAAATGAGAATTTTCAGAGCCCTTTGACTGCTTGATACAAAGTCTTCTATTTTAAGTGCAATTCCTGGCAAGTGTTGCAGTATTTCCACTAACCGGGCTAGTTCTTTTTTATGGACAGGATTCCTTCTGGGTAGAAAAACAGTTTGGGAATCAATAATTTCCTAACAAAAACTCTCAACATATACAATGATAAATAAATATCCTAAGCATAAAAATTATTGGATTTTTACTTATACATTCTGATGAATGTGGTGTTTTTGTGGTATTCTGCCAAACTAGAAAGTGAAATCAGATGGATGTTGGTGAGTACCTCATGGCAGCAGTTACTTCATTTCATTCCTTCAGAGTGAACTGAAGCTTGGAAGCTTTCTTTAGGGGAGAAAGTTGGTAGTTTGAAAAAGAAATGATCAGTGTTTAAAAATGATCTTAATATGTTTAGGCTGAAATTTTTATGTTAAGGTTTCCAAGCTAGTGAAGATCAATTTGTCTTGCATTCTAAAATATAGTTTACTGGTGCTCTTTGCTGTAGAATTATTTTATACAAAATTTATGATTTGTGGATGAGTTTTATGCTTTGAAAATTAATGCACACTAGGAAAAAGAAAATTAAAGTGTTGTTTTAATAGAATTATTGGTACATAATATCCTTTATTTATGGCGATTGTATCAGTGAATTGGCAATTTAACGATTTTACTAAATACACAGTTTTAACAGTCAATCCATGTTACATACAGTCAGATTTAATAGAGTACCATTGCTTTGTTTAGAACTGCAAGGCAATTTTCTAACCTGGTATTTAGATGAAGTCTTTGTTTCATTTTTTGGCTTCACTACTTTTCTGGTGAAGGATTATTAGGGATAACTTTTTTTGTGATACCTTACTGAAATTTTAACTGTCCATCCTGTAGGCTACCCAATAAAACAGTTAGAAGCAAAATGTCAGTAAGTGTGCTCCACATCAGAGTTAGAATCGAGTGTCCATTCCTTTACCTTCCCTGGGCCATTATTGGGATTAAAGAGGAGATCAGCTCTTTCAAGATAACATCTGCTTTGAATTCCTGATGTCAGCAGTTTCGTATATTCTACGTTGTATTGCTGGGCCAGTTCTCAGCTACGCAAGTCACTGGTTTAGGCAGATTAAAATGTGTGTAGTAGCTCTTTTGCCTGATGCTTTGCAACTATTTTTGCTTTCCATTTCAGTTTCCAAACCCAAAGGCGACCTTTCATTTTGTTCTGTGATTTTATGTCAGTCTTCGTTCTGGGATCCACTCTCTTCTGAGGTTAAGAAGTGTTTCCCATCAGACAGAGTGACTCACAAGACAGAGAGATTTTCATATTAAATAAATATTTTATTAGATTTGAAGGTATCTTTCAGTTGTGGCACTGAATCTTCCGTATATACATTCCCAACATTCAAGGGTGAAAAGGGGGTTAAATACTCAACCAAAGTTAAATAAAGTTCAGAACTGCTCTTACCATTATTTTACCTCTGAAATAATTGTACACTTTGGATTCTTATATAAAATACATAAGATAAGCCCATATACCTGGGTTTATCCAGACCTGAAATTTGTTGGAACTTACTTGTGTCTCAGGCTGACTAATAACCTGGAGATTCGTGTTTCCTTTGTTGGGGAAGAATGCTCATTCCTTTGCTATTTTTCATTGGCTGGTGAGGGTCAAGTGTGCGGCCTGCACAGACTCCGTCCCTCCATATCCACGTTCTCTAGAGCTCCTGCATCTTGAGTGTCATCCGACAATTGTCACAGATTGTTTGACTTTTTGTTAGAATTGTGCTTCGACTTAAGTAATGAAATTTGTTCAGAAAAATGCATTGGACAAGTTAACAACAATTGCCTCGTTTATTGAGCCCTTACTATGTGTTGGCACTTAAGGTACTTTAATCCTCACAGCAACCTTATGAGACAGTAACAGCTGTTCTCCCTGCTTTTCAGATGAGGAAACTGAGGCCTAGATTAATTTGCTCAGACAAGATCACATGGTTAGTAAACGGCAGAGCTGGGACTTAGCCAGCCCTATGCTTTTTATTATAATGTGCTATCTCTCAGACCCCCGACTTCTTAGCACGATTGCTTTGTGATGCTTCCTTCTCTGTAGGAGACAGTAAGAAGACAGTAATTAGCCAAGAACAAACCTGGGACGTATGCTGCTTCCTTGGACATTTCCTCTTGGAAGCCTCTTCGCCATCCTCTCCTACATACAAACTCAAATATGTGCCACGGCCTTATCCTTCCATTGCAGTTGTCCCAATTTCAGTGACGGCATTTATCGTGGTGCTTCACCATTTGACAATAGATCTTTGAGAACAGGTTTCCTCTTATTTATCTCTATATCTGCAGCACATAGCAGTACTTATCAATGCATGAAAGGGAAAGATTACTATTAAAATTGTCTTGAGCTGGGGCTGGCCTGGTGGCGTACTGGTTAAGTTCACGTGCTCTGTTTCAGTGGCTCAGGGTTCACCAGTTTGGATCCTAGGTGTCGACTTACACGCTGCTCATCCAGCTGTGCTGAGGCAGCCTCCCACGTAGAAGAACTAGAAGGATGTACAACAGGATATATAACTATGTACTGGGGTTTCGGGGAGAAAAAAAAAAAGAGGAAGATTGGCAACAGATGTTGGCTCAGGGCTAATCTTCCTCACCCCCAAAAAAATTGTCTTAGACTGTTTTTCATTTTCTGATGTTGTCATTCTATAGTTAGACCACAAATATATGGTGGGAATCTGGAAAAAATTATCACTTAACATTTTTTAATGTTTACAGAATGAAGAGGAAGAGTTTATCTGTTGTGAATAAAGTTGTCCAATCTTCACCAGCAGTGAAACAGCCAAAACTTGGGTTCTACTCTTCTCTCAACCAAACTCACACGTACACTGTTCTTCTAGACTGTTTGCGTCTAGGAGTTTGCCTCACCACGTAGTGTTACGCATTTTTCAGTATCTTCCTTTAATAGATCGGGCCCAGGCATCTTCTGTATGTAGGAGATGGAATGAAGTTTTTAATATCCCTGACCTTTGGAGAAAGTTTGAATTTGAACTGAACCAGTCAGCAACTTCGTCTTTTAAATCCACTCATCCTGATCTCATTCAGCAGATTATTAAAAGGCATGCTGCCCATCTCCGGTATGTCAGCTTTAAGGTAAGAAAAATAAGCTTTAAATAGAAACAGTAACTTAAATTTTGTTAACAACATTTTGGTATATCTAGATCCTTATATTGAAACATTGAATTTTGGAGAATTTTTATCCCAAACGATTTCCTGTTTTCCCTTAGTTATTTGCATGGATTAAGAGGTAGACCTTGAATTATCAGTGAATAACTTAAGCTTCAGTTTCCTTCATCTGGATGTTATTATTAGAGTTCAGGTGGTTGTAGAAGATTTGAAAGTATGAAGTGCTTAGAAAGTTGATTTGTCATCATCTCTATTCCTCACTTTTTATCTGAGACATTTTTAATAAAGAAAAAATACTAATTTATTTTCTAACTTAAAGGGATCAATACAATTTTGCAACTGAATTCTGTTAAACAATTATGTTCCCAGTAACTTTCTGATAAGTTACCTTCAGGAAATTAAGATTTAAAATTGTCTTTATAGGTTGATAGCAGTACTGAATCAGCAGAGGCTGCCTGTGATATACTTTCTCAGCTGGTAAATTGTTCTCTCCAGACCTTGGACTTGATTTCAATGGCCAACCCAAGTTTTATGAATGTGTCAAAGGTAAAGATGCCAGGCTTTTTTGTAAGATATACTAAAATTCTTAAATATTGTCAAACTAGGCAAAAAAGATTCTGTTGACTAGCGCTTATATTTGCTAAAATAGCTAATGCAAGGTTTCATTCTTTAGATATATTTTCTGATTTTAGTAATTATTTCCACAATAGATGTCATTAATATAAAATCTGGATGTTATACTTACGGTTTCCAAGTTTACTTAGTTTCTTTGAATATAGAGAGTGTAGGGCCCATAGTGGATGTCTTTCCTGTAATTCTGTAGTCTCTCAATTGGAGGTGGGACGTAATATTTAATTAAATGAACTATTAGTTACGATCGTATTTGAGTCGATATACTAGAAATTCCAAAACAACAATGGCTTAAAAAACATGACTAAAGTTTATTTCTCTTACATTAAACAAATCCATAGGTGAGACAGTTTATAACTGGTATGAAATTATTAGGAGCCCAGACCCCTCCAGCCACTCCATTCTCACCAAGGTGTTTTTTCATTTTTATTGTCCAAGATGGCTTTCTGAGCTCCAGCCATCAAGTCCCTTGTTCTAGACAGCTGGGTGGAAGAAATGGGGGAAGAAGGGCATGCCCTCATTTCAAGGAGACTAGCCCTAAGTACCACATAATGCTTCTGTTTATGTCTCATTGGCCAAAACTTAGCTCAGTGGCCACAGCAGATTTCTGAGAGGCTAGGAGAGTCTTTTAGCTGCGTGGCAATGTGCCAAGCTAAAAATTGGGACTAGATTACCAAAAGAAAAAAGATGAATGGTTGTTAGGAAGCAACTAGCAGTCTGTGCCACAGAAACTAATAAGTCTTCTCTTCATTCAGGCTTCAACTTGAATGCCGTCTCCTCAGAGAGGCCTTCCGTGACCACCTTTGCTAAAACACACCCACTCCTCCACTTCCCTCTCTACTATTACAATATTTTATTTTCTTTCTCTCATTCATCGATACTTGAAATTACCTTATTGATTTAGCATGTTTATTCTCTTCTCCCCCGACCAAAACATAAACTCCTTGTTCATTTACCATTTTAAACACAGAATTAGAATAGTGGCCGATATACAATAAGCAGTAAATTATGGTTGTCAGTAAAATTGGCTAATGGAAATCTTCCTATAGAAGAGGATGGGGAGCCAGCCCTCATGGCCTAGCAGTTAAAGTTTGGCACGCTCCACTTCAGTGGCCCAGGTTCGGTTCCCCAGACGTGGAAACCACACCACTCATCTGTCAGCAGCCATGCTGTGGCAGTGGCTCACATAGAAGGACTAGAAGGACCTACAACTAGAATATACAACTATGCACTGGGGCATTGGGGAGGGGAAAAAAAAGGGAATATTGACAACACATGTTAGCTCAGGGCAAATCTTTCCTAGCCGGAAAAAAAAAATCTAAAAAACAAAGAAGAGGATAGAGTAATAGTAGCATCTTCTTTCTCATAAACTGGGTCATGGCTGTCTTTCGCCAAGCATTTCTGCCAGGCTGTTTATCTTTTTAAGAGATATGCTGAAAAAAAATAGGTCATTTAGGGATTAGAGTAATATAAGTAATCAGATGAAAACTTACTCCCTCTAAAGAGTTATCTCCTTGTTTATGAACTGTGGAATCAGACGAGCCTGAAATTCTTAGATTCTAGGCTGTCTCTAACGCTGCACTTCAGCTGCCAGGGCCAACTTCTAGGTTAGCGGATGCAGTCACCAGCAATCAGCAGGCTTCCTTCCAAGCTCTGCCTCCACAGTAAGAGGAGCTCTGTGGCTTCTGGCAAAGTCGCAGGTCCCTCTGAGCCTCAGTTTTTTCATTTGTAAACTGAAGAAAAATAAGATAAAAGTACAGCATTTTGCTAGGTGTGAAAAGTGCTAAACAAACATATTGTTACTATAAGGAAATTTGTACTCTAATGCTGAAATGTGTCCTTCAAGACTAACAGAGCCCATTGAGAGTTGATTAAAAGGAAAATAAACCTTATATTTCTTAAGAAAAAAGAGTGATATATTTATGTTTCTCTAACAATTTTTGGTACTATGAAATTTAGTAAAGTGTTCTAGCCATCTACCATTTAAAAGTTTGTGCAAATCAGTTTACAATTAGTGTAAACCAATAAGTTTTATAAATAATTAAGATTTATAATCAATTTGGTCATTCTAATAGGGACAACAGAACCTTTGGGAGACTCCAAATTGATTTTGAAAGAGGACAAATGGTCATGCATGGTATTGGTTTCTAGACTTTGTATCTTTATTAAAAAATACTGGATCTTGTGGCTGGCCTGGTGGCGTCGTGGTTAAGTTCGTGTGCTCCACTTTGGCATCCTGGGGTTCGTGGGTTTAGACCTACATACCACTCACCAAGGCATGCTGTGGTGGCATTCCACATATAAAATGGAAGAAGATTGGCACAGATGTTAGCTCAGGGCCAATCTTCCTCAAGCAAAAAGAGGCAGATTGGCAAGAAATGTTAGCTCAGGGCCAGTCTTCCTCACCAAAAGAAAACAAAAACAAAAACAAAAAAACTGGATCTGAAAACTTGTGAAATTCTACTCATTTTTAAGTCAAACTATAAATAAGCTTTAGTCCGTCAATCTTCAAAACATAGAAAGTTTTCAAAACATATCTTTGTTTAGATAATTTACTAGCAAAAAGCATGTCACTGAAGAATATGACATCATTTATTCATTTATTCATCAACAAATATTTATTGACCTTCTACTGTGTGCCAGATACTATTGTAGATGCTGGATTATATGAGTGAATAAAATAGATAAAAATTCTATTCCTTCTAGGGCAGGGGTTGAAGAGGTCCAGATAGTACATATTTTAGGCTTTGCGGGCCATACAGTTCTGCTGCAATTCTTTTGTTGCAGTGCCACTCAGCCCTAGCATTGTAGTGAGAAAGCAGACATAGACAATACATAAATGGAGCAGCATGGCTATGTTACAAACAGACTTTAATTATGGACACTGAAAGAGTTGCATATAATTTTCACATGGCACAAAATGTTATTCTTTAAAAATATTTTTCAACCATTTAAAAATGTGAAAACCGGGACTGGCCTGTTGATGTAGTGGTTAAGTTCATGCACTCTGCTTCGGTGGCCCAGGGTTCGCGGGTTCAGATCCCAGGCAGGGGCCTACACACCACTCATCAAGCCATGCTGTGGCAGCATTCCACATGCAAGATAAAGGAAGATTGGCACAGATGTTAGCTCAGTGACAGTCTTCCTTAAGCAAAAAGAGGAAGATTAGCAACAGATGTTAGCTCAGGGCCAATCTTCCTCACCAGAAAAAACAAAGTAAAACACATTTTAATTCATGAACCATACAATAACAGAGTGTGGACTGGATTTGGCTGGCAGACCATAATTTGCCCCACCCCTATTCTAGGAAATAAATGTAATTATATCCTTTTAATATTGAAAACCAAATCCTTAACATTGAAAATAATTAGAAGACATTTACAATATCTTTGAAACTTCTTCCTTTCTCACCATTCCGTTTATCAAGTGTGAAAGTATGAAACTATATTGTGTTATAAAAATGTCTTCTACTGGCTAATGATACTTGGAAAAACAGTAATATGTTGATTGCTTTTACTATGTTGTTGTAAGCATATGTTGATCTGGTTTTAATAAGATATTTGATTGAAGCTGTAGGTTTGTGAATAATGTTTTCATAATTTTTTTCTTATTGCCATCCAAGTCTCATTTTGTGTCAGCACTTACACTTGTGTTTGTCAACTCAAAATCATTATCGTCAATCAAAATTGAAGGCACACCAGTGGATGACCCTTCACTGAAGATTTTGGTGGCCAATAATAGTGACACTCTAACACTCCTAAAAATGAGCAGCTGTCCTTATGTTTCATCTGATGGTAGGTTGTATTTTTTTAAGCTTGCATGATATTTTTTATTATAGTAATAGTAACAGTGCAATTTCTTATTGAAAACTACATGCTTATGAAACATAATTCATTAATCTTTTTTCAGAAGAGTCTTAATCTGCAAGCTAGATATAGTTTAAATTGCTTCTCTTAGGAGTATCTTAGTTATATATATATTTTATTATATGTATAATTATGTATCTTGACATCTCCTCAGAAATCGTTAGATGGCTATTTTAGCAAATGATGAATAACTAATATCAAATTTAAATTTACAAAATGTTATATTAGTGTCAGTATGATTCTTTGTTCTTAAGAATTTTTCCCCATTTCCCGCAGGAATCCTTTGTGTAGCTGATCACTGTCAAGGCCTTAGAGAACTGGCATTGAATTATTACATTCTAAGTGATGAACTTCTCCTGGCCCTTTCAAGTGAGACTCATGTTAACCTTGAACATCTTCGAATTGATGTTGTGAGTGAAAATCCTGGACAAATTAAATTTCATTCCATTAAAAAACAAAGTTGGGATGCACTTATTAAACACTCCCCTGGAGTTAATGTTGTTATGTACTTCTTTTTATACGAAGAGGAATTTGAGACATTCTTCACGGAAGAATCCCCTGTCACTCACCTTTATTTCGGTCGGTCAGTAAGCAAAGCGGTCCTAGGACGGATAGGTCCTAACTGCCCACGCCTAGTTGAGTTAGTGGTGTGTGCAAACGGTCTTCAGACTCTTGATAATGAGCTGATCTGTATTGCTCAACACTGTAAAAACTTAACAGCCTTGGGCCTCAGTGCATGTGAAGTTCGCTGCAGTGCCTTGGTTGAGTTTGTGAGGCTGTGTGGGAGGAGGCTCGCGCAGCTCTCTGTGATGGAGGAGGTTCTGACCCCCGATGGGGATTACGGCCTGGATAAAATTCACACTGAGGTCTCCAAATACCTGGGAAGAACGTGGTTCCCGGACGTCATGCCTGTCTGGTAGCTGGCTACCAGAGATTCTTCACTTTTTTTGTCAGTAAGATTAGCTTCTTTCTGTCTATGCAGACATAAATTTTAAGATGTATTGCTGAAATATTTTAGATAAAATATTTTATTTGCAAATTGTCTTAATGGATTGCAGCAGAAACATTTGAAAAAATAGGAGAAATTTGAAAAGCCAGAAATTTCCGTAAATAGAGTACAGATGCTATATTGTGGATTAGTTCATAGGCTAAAGACTACAGATGGTTTCTAGATAAGCTCCTCAGCCTTCCTTGAAGTCATATTTTACCTTGCTAAATAAATTTATAATATTGAGCTTTGGATCCTTTAAATTATGCATTTACAGCTTTATATTACTTTACTTGTTTTTGTTTCATCTTGGTATTAATATATTTTACAAAATATTTAGTATTAAAAACAAGAGTAAAATCAAAATATAGATATAGAGATTGGCTTAATTGTACTTCATTTTTAGCACTATATAAGATGATATTGTGATTCAATAGACAACTTCTAATTTCCAATGCACTTTGAATTCTATTTTATTATATTAACTTGGGAGAAAATGCGCATTAGATTAAAATTAAATAACGCTAGTTCATTTTATAAAGGTACTGTGATTCTGAATTGATGAAATACACTACTGAGATAAAAAAGTAACTCTTGCAGAGTGTGTTTGGGGGGAATCAGTATTTACTCATCTGCTTCTGTGTATCTGGAACTATGCCAGATCCTTTGCAGAAGTGATCTTATTATTTAGTCAGTAACACGGCTAAAACTCTTTAATGGCTGTGTATTGCCTTTAGAATGAAGGTATATCCTTAAAATGATGCACAAAACCCTACAAGGTCTGGCTCCTCCCTGCCTCTTTGCCCTCATTTTCTTCCTACAGCTGCCCCTTGCCCTTCTGCTCCCGTTCTCCTTCAGTTCCTTAGGACTGCCATGCACGCTCTAGTCAGAGGGCGTTTGTGCGTATTCTTCTTTCTACTTTAATTACCCTATTTGCTCCCTCAGATCTTTGCGTTAGATGTCATTTCCTGAGGGGATCCTCCGGGACTCTCAGCACTCTGTGACCTCCCTTTGTGGCGCTTATCACTATTGTAATTTGCCAATACTTGTGTAATTATTACCTGCTTATTCCATTGCACTGTGAACTCCATCAGTGGAAGAGCACTGTTAGGTTTTACTCACTATTGTGTCCCCAGTGTCTAGCATAATATTTAGCACGCAGCAGGCACTCAGTAAATTTTAAGCTTTCTTTTTCAAACTTGTTCCCCTAAGTCCTCCTCCCATCTTAAATTTTTCTACAAAATCAGTTAAACTAAAAATAATTAGAAATATGTTCGTTATTTTTCAGTTTCAAATATTTTTTAATTAGGAAAAAATTTTTAAATATTCTCACCTATTAAGAAGTTAGAATACACTGTGATTTGTAAGTGGTGATTTAAAAAAATAGCTCATTTTATATCGCTTCATGTAGAGACTGTACTTGTGCACACATTGTCACCACTCTACCAAATTCTTTGTCGCTGTGAGCTCTGTAAGAGCAGGCATCTCACCTCATTTACCTTCATGTTTGAAACTCTCAGAACAGTCTGTAGCACATTAAATGCTAGTGGAGCTGATGTTGCTGGTTAAAAAGTAAAACCAGTTTCTTAAAGACAGTTATTACTATTGCAGATCATATCAGCTATAGCTTAAGATTTCAGGAGAGTGCAGAAGCAGCCTGTAATAGGGAACTTAAAGTCTGATGAGAGTAACAGGACAAACAAACAGAAAGGAAAGGGATAACTGAGATGGAGGGCCCGGGCTGGTTGGAGATTAGAGTGATGGTGGAAATACTGAAGCCATAAACCTCCCGTCTCACCTGGTGTTACTTTAAGTATATATACCTTAATGGTAAGGTGATCGAAGGCCAGTGTTGTTTGCCCTAGAAGGATAACGAAGCAAAACCCAGGGGGCCTAGAGAAGGGAGGTCAAGGGGGAGTTTCTCCTCTTAGCCCACTAGCATAGAGAAAAAGTGAGTACCAATGGCCTCTTTTACATCCAATGAGAAGCTGCTGCTCTAAATGGTGGTCTCTAGGGGCCCGGTAGTCAAAGGTAGTTAATTAAGTACTGTAATGACTCTTAGAGCAAAACTCAGAGTAAAATTGTTGAGCTCGATTAAATGACCCTGGTTGTTCTGGCTTATTGGGTTGGTAAATTGAAGAGCAAACATTTTTAGGACAACCAAAACCAAGACAAGGAAATAGAAATTTTGATGCTTCGTCTAATGAAAATGTCTCTATTTACTTTGGAAATCTATGAAAAGTTGTAAGATTAAAGGATTCTAGATGAATGAGTTTGATATTACATGAATTTCAAGCATTAGGCTTTGAAAAATATTTTAGTTCTGTAAGAAAACTTGTTCATGTTAAAAATATTTCTGTGTATGTGTTAGAGAGTTCTGGAAAAGTTGAGACAATTTTGTGGGCAAAATGTAAAAAGAATGGGAGAAAAGGTTCTCTTGTAGGTGGTATTGAAGAGATGCAAAAATAAGATTCTCATATTTTTGTTTTTCCTCCCTTTTAAGCCTTGCAGACCTCATTTGTATTATACTAAATACTGAGGAGATGGGTAGATTTTAAAGTTGCATGTATTGCCGTTAATATGATAAATGTTGTCATGAGGATGTAAGAATTCTTCCCTCTCTAGGTCTGGCTTCTTAAATTGGCCACTTATCTTGTTCTCCCATTAAATTGCTTTCCTCCAGGAAACTCAAAATATTTTCTAAATAAAAGTTGCTTTTGTTCCTATTCGTTCATATTTGGTCATTGAACCTAGTAGCTGACGCCACAGTTCTTTCAGTACATATTATACTCACTTTCACTGAGGAAAAATAAGTTACTCAGTGCTATTGCTTCTCTGTCATTTGAACCTTTACAGTACTTTAATCTAAGCTCCACATTTTGACAGTCAAACTTAAAAGAAAAGGAAATTAAAAAACAAACCCAAAACAAAAAACCCTCTGCTATGAGGCACCAGAGGGCGCTGTGTTCCAAGAAAGAAGTCCTTTAGTCTAAGGGTTGCGTTTCCCTTCAACAGATGAGAGTGCTTGGCCAATGCTAGGTGGAAGGCAGTGTTCTGGCTCTACTGTGGGGAAGCCCTCCAATCCAGGTAGTGAATCTGGTTTTTAAAACAATCACTTCAGAAAGTTGATTACTTAGATGGCTAAGCATATATTTCATTGTTCACACATTTTAGAGCTTCTTTAAAAATTGCCTTTAAGGTCTGTGTGCTATTTCCTTTTTTGTGTTCTCAATGGGAGCACAGGCTTTGTCCTTTGAAAACAAATGTAATTTCTGGAAACAACCTAAAGTTATTTGGCACTAGGGAGATAAATAAGGTAGATGGCTAAACCAGACTGTGCTGGTTATAGTTTTCTTTCTTTTCTTTTTCTTTTTTTTTTTTGTTTGTGGAAGATTAGCCCTGAGCTAACATCTGCTGCCAATCCTCCTCTTTTTGTGGAGGAAGACTGGCCCTGAGCTGATATCTGTACCCATCTCTCTCTACTTTATATGTGGGACGCCTACCACAGCATGGCAGGCCAAGCGGTGCCAAATCTGCACCTGGGATCCAAACTGGTGAACCCTGGGCCGCCGAAGCAGAATCTGCAAACTTATCTGCTGGGCCATGGGGCCAGCCCCAGTTTTCTTTTTTTTTTAACAAAAAGTTAAATTCTTAATTCGCTAGCATTGTATAAGATGTTATGACACAGTAGAGAGTAGTATCTAACTGGATATGAGAAATTACCAATTGTGTTGTATAGTCTCCTAATATGTAAGAGTTGTCATTAACTCTTTTGTCTTCCTAGCCACCAACCTTTAGGTCCTGTTACCTCTATAAGGTATTATTCATAATAATAAGTACTCATGAAATCACCTTCAGCAGTGATAATAACTTAAATTTTTCCATGTGGTCCTTCCCTATCCAGTCCTGAAGTAACTTGTGTTCATTATTTGCTTGATTTCCTTTTTATATATTTTATCACATATATATGTGTTCCTAAAAATTGTGTTTTGGTTTTAATTGTTTTGAGTTTATAAAAAGAGTATCATGCTATATGCGATCTTTTGGACTCTTTCTTTTTTACTCAAAATTGTATTGCTATGATTCATCCATTTTGTTGTGTTTAGCTGAGGTTCATTTATTGCGATTGCTGTATAATATTCCATTCTATAACTAAGCCACAGTTTATTTGTTTGTGTCACTGTGATGGGCGTTTCAGTTGGTCAGGTTTTGCTATGACAAAGAGTGATATCGTAAACATTCTTATACATAAATCCTAGTATAAAAATGCAGCCACTCCTCTCCAGTAATAAAGTTAAGTTAATTACATCTTCCTCTAACATAGCTACACTAAGAATGCAGTCATTCTGCTGAAGTTTTCTACATTCCACAGGATTTAAGCAAAAATTCATAAAGAAAGTTTGCAGAATGAGGAATTCAACTTACTCATTTCTTAATGAGTGACTCAAATCTAGGGAA
The DNA here is from genome assembly GCF_041296265.1 of Equus caballus. NCBI lineage: Eukaryota > Metazoa > Chordata > Mammalia > Perissodactyla > Equidae > Equus > Equus caballus. Next base: position 55,843,037 of record NC_091697.1, on the reverse strand, counting down.
CCATAACTGTTTCTGGTCCTTTGAACTTTTGCATGGTCTTGTTTCCCGTTAGTACCTATTGTCAACATAACCAGGAAAGAATAGTATAGATACACAATGATGTGTAGAAACAAGGAGCTATGATATGCATATGGTTAGATGAGGCTGACTGACTGGGTTCCATGAGATACTTCAGGTTAGGATGGACCTCTTTCTCTTTCTAGTGCTCCTGTCATGCAGTCTTACTGAAATCTAGACTATTACATGTTTTCTTGGATCACCGTCATTCATTGCCCAAAGGATCTACCACTTGTATAGAGTGTGGGAATGTGTGGATGTAAAGACCAGCACATTCTGTTATATTCATGCAGGCAGCTCGCCCTCCAACCAGTTTGACAAACCTAAGGATATTGTTGAAGTTCTTCACTACCTTAACTCAAAAGAAGCCTCTGGGGTTTTTTTCAGTTAATATTTATTAAGTGTGAGTGTGTGTCTAGCATTGTACAACACTCTATTCTTGTCCCATAAAAGCAGCTTCAGGCTTTTCCTTATTTTCAAGCAGAAAGTTAGTCTTAAAATTATCAACAATGCAGTGTGGACCAGCTTGAGCTCATATGTTTATTTATTCCATGTATTCAGGACTGAGAAATATTTAAAAAAAAAAAAAACCCAAAACCAGATCCCATAGGTTACAGAAAGACTAGGGAGCCCTGAGAAATTAGTTACACTCAAAAACATCAAAGCGGCAGTGAGTTGAAATCAAAATGCTATTTCCTTTCTTGCATTCATCATGTTTCTGTTTGAACACAAATTTCTTGAAAAGCAAGATATGCATCCAGGTTTTAAGAACACTGCTTTCTAGTCAGAAGATCTGGTCCCCTGTCTTCCACTTATAGGTACGCTGTAGGATCACTCGAGTCACAGTTTTCAATATGCACATGGGATTGTATGCCAGGATAAACTTTCTGCAAGGGCAGTACAGTTCCCAGTTTTTCTCCCTTCTTGATGGAACCTTTATGTTTAATTGGCTTAACGTGTAACATTTTAATACAGAAACCTAAAAGAAAAGTAAAATTATTCATTATCTGGATTTTAGTAACCTTGAATCAGAAATTCAAAAACATAAGAACAGAAATGGGAAAAAAGACAAAAAGAAAGGAGAGTTGATTGAACTCAATGAGCAAATGGAAGTACACTGCAAAATCATCAGAAACGAAGACTAAAATTACAAGGTGCCTGAGGAAGAATGGATTCAAATTAAAATTTAGTAACGCCATTGAAGAATAGCAGAAAAACACTAGTAGCTGATAAAATTGACCCAGAACAATGTCAACTCCAAGACATATTCTAATGAAACTGTTAGACTTTAAAGAAAAAAAAAATTGAAATAACTGGCAGAAGAATACAAGTCTACCTAAATACTAAAAGAAAAACTTTTTAAAAACAGAGACCCACCAAATAGAGAAATAGAGAGTTAACAGAATACCATAATTATAACATAAAACAATATGACCATGTTGGGACCAAATATTTGAGTTATATTTATATATGTTAACTCATGTATTAAAAAGGTTTTCATATTGGCTTGAAAAACAAGACCCAATTCTATGCTGTGTACGATAAAACACAGTAATTGAAAGGCTAAAAATTAAGGTGTGGACAAAGGTTTGCCAAACAAATGGAAGCAAAAAGGAAAGCAAGAGTTATGATCCCGTTACCGGAGGGTGGAATTCAGGCCAAAAAGCATTGAAACAAGACAAATAACACAGAGACATCTATACAAAGCATCTATACAAAGCAGAGACTACAGGAGATACGAGGAGAAATAGATAGGAACCTACTAGTACTAAAGACTTTAGCACACTTATGTCAATGAAAGCAGGTCGAAGGACAGGAAACATAAGTAAGGGTGTAGAAGGGTGTTGTCCGGTGTGGTAGCCACCTGCCATGTGTGGCTAGTCAGCACTTGAAATGTAGCTAACCTGAATTAGATGTGCTTTAAGTATAAGATACACACTGGATTTTGAAGACAATACCAAAAAAAGGTAAAATAATGATTTTTATATTAATTGCATTTTGAAATGATATTTTGAGATAGAGTTAATTAAAATATTAAGATTAATTTTACCAGTTTCGTTTTACTTCCTTAATGTGATTACTGGACACTTTAAAATTACATATGTGGCTTTTATTATATGTCTATTGGGCAGCATTGCTGGAGAAGATCTAAAAATCAATAAGGTGTGTCTTATGTACATATGTTAAACAGAATATGTGCAAGACCTCTATCCTGAAAGTTAACACAACAGCTACATATAAGAAAGCAAGAAGACCTAAATAAATAGAAAATATAACATGGTTATTTATTGGAGGACTCATTACTTTTAAGATATCAGTTCTCAGTTTGATCTGTATAATCAATGCAAACCTGATCAAAGTTGCAGCAGGATTTTTGGTGGAAATTAACAAACTGATTTTGTAATTTATTTGGAAATGCAAGTGACCAAGAATTGCCAAGGCAATCTAAAAGAAGAACAAAGTTGCAAGACTTACTCTGTCAAATATCAAGATGTATTTTAAATTTATAGTAATTAAAACTGTATTACTCGTGGAAGATTGACAAGCTGACTGATGGAACACAGTAGAAAGACTGGAAACAGACCTACATATATTCAGACTGATTTATGACACACAATACTGTGATGCAGTAGGAGAAAAAATGGTCTTGTCAAGTGAGTGGTACTGAGTCAATTAGATATCAATATAGGGAAAAAAATCTCTATTTCATTCCTTGCACAAAAACGAATTCCAGATGGATTCTAAATCTAAAGATGAAAGGTGAAGCAATAATGCTTGTGGATGAAAACATAGGGAGAATGTCTTTATGACTTCAGGGTAGGCAAAGGTGTCTTAAACAGGTAAAAAAAAGTGTTAACAGTAAATGAAAATATTACTAAATTGGATTCCATTAAAAATAAAGAATTTTTGCTTATTAAAAGACAGCATTAAGAATGCGAAAAGGCAACCCATAAAGTGGGAGAAGATATTTACAATACGTGTATCTGACAAAGGGCTCTTAGGCAAAATATACAAAAAGCACCTACATACCAGTAAGAAAAAGACAGGAGAAAAAGGGCAGAATATGTGAATAGGCACTTTGCAAAAGACAATATCCATGTTATCGATAAGTATGAAAAGGTGCTCAATTTCATTAGCCATCAGAGAAATGCAAATTAAAGCCAAATGAGAGACCACTGCCTATTCATTAGAATGACTGAAATGAAAATGTCTAGATAGATAACACCAAGTATTGTGTATGGAGCAAGTGGAACTTTCATCCACTCTTGGTAGGAGTGTAAATTGGTACACCTACTCTGGGAAACTGTGTGGCAGTATCTACTAAAACTGAAGATACACATAGACCAGTTAACCCAGCAATTCCTCTCCTGTAGCTTTCTGCCAATTGCTGAATATGTTGATTCCAGTTATGCATTCTGGAACTGGGGAAATTACTACAGGGTGGATTTGTGGACATGCTGGGCTCACTGTAAGATGGACCCTAGTGAAAAACTGCGTTGATCACCTGACCCTGGAAGTCCCTAGTCTGGCTGGTGGACCACATCGACCTTTGGGGCTCAAGGAATTAGTGTCATCCCTTTGGGGGTGGCTAGAAGTAAGGTTTACAGTATAAATTCTTGACTGTGTGACAGAGCTCTTCCTCAAAAGGACTCAGCCTCCCTTTCACTCAGGAGCTGTGGGACTGTAAACTGACTCAAGTCTGAGAGTAGGTTGGCAAGAGGGGGAAAATTTTGTGACCCATTATTGTGATGATTGAAGTCAGAATTTTGTTCATCAGACTTAGAGCATTTCCATTTATACAGATTAAATAAGGCTTTAGTAAGCTGCCCATCTATTCACTTCTGGAGTCACCATGATTAACTAGACAATGCTACAGACCTCTGTGCTTCAGATGACTCTGATTACTGCTTCAGCTCTCCCGCCTGTGAGGTAACCATGCCAACCCTGGCATTGGCTACTAAGTGGACCCCATGCAATGGCAGCAGTTTCTCTTATCAGTTCAGATCTACAGAGGATAGCTACCATATAGCTCCTCAAGGGTTTGGGCTTTCTCACAAAGTTTCTCACAGCCTTAGAGAGGGAGTGTCCTCCGGACCCACTCCCAAAAGGAATGCATATTTATGTTCGTTAAAAGAAATGTTCAAGAAAGTTCAGAGCAGCATTTTCATAATCACCTGAAACTGGATGCTACCCAAATGTCCATCTAGAGAAGAATGATTAAAAAGATGAAGATATATGCATATAATGGAGTACTATGCATCAATAAGAATGAAGGAACTAAAAGTACATGCAAAAACATGGATGAATCTCACAAACATGAGGTGGAGTGAAGGAAGCCCCACAAGATACTGCATGCTGCTTAATTTTATGTATTTCGTTTTCAAAAATGGGCAAAACTAAGATGTGGTGGGATAGTGATTACCCTTGGTGGGAATAATGACTAAAAGGTAGCACAAGGGGTTTCTAGGGTGCTGCCCATGTTCTTTTTCTTGATCTGGGTGCTGGTTACATAGGTATGTTCACTTTGTGAAAGTTCATGGAGCTGTACACTTATGCTTTGTGCACTTGTCTGTGTGTATGTTATACCTCAGTAGAATTAAAGCAAACAAACAGCAAGCCCAGTAGGAGTACCAGGAGACTCAGCTCAACCTAGAACATGGAGGCCTTTGGAAATATTTCACAGTCAACTCTCACAGAAATGCCAACACTTTTGAATTGCAGGATTTTGGTAAATGAAAGTATTTAGTCATTATAGTTGATAGTGCTGAAAGTGATTTTATTTATAGATTGTGAAGCAAAGCCACATTGGCCCCAGAAGGAAAGCCCTTCAGTCAGCTATAGAGTTAGGTGGAGTGTGTTCATAAAGAAGACGATTTCAGGGAAAGGGGTGGAACATTTTTGAAAATGCATTAGCTGTCGTAGTTTGGTACCCTAGGCCCTTTATGTTCTAGGTTTTATAATTTTCGAGGAAGTCTGAAACTTCTATGTATGGAATATGCATTAAATAAATAAGCACCAAACACGTCCAGTCTGTGCCCCAGGTATATACACCACCTCTTACCTCTTCCAGATAGCCGAACACCATTATTGATGGCATTTTTGTCTTTATACGGTTTCTCCTGGGCCACAATCATTCCGGTGAAAGGTGCATACACGGTAGATCCATCAGAGCACAAGACATCCACGCCCTGGTGAGGCCTGTGACTTTTAGGGTGTAAATAAGAATGAGCAGACTGAGGAACTGCCCTGGGAACTCCATTGCCCAAGAACATGGTGTCAGCCCACTGTTCCCAGACTAGGGCATCAAAAATTGAAGCTGCTAGGACATGTTGAGACGTCCTGGGTTTCCTCACTCTGTTTAACCCTCCCTCCCTGCAGGTAGTAATAACCATGTTGTAAAGATTAAAGCATTTAAGATTGCATTTGATACACAGGAAGCCTTTAAAAAATAATAGCTATTATTATTATATGGCATTTTGGGGAAATGAGGCAATCCATGTAAGTAAATGTTATAGATATCTGAATCTTGACACCTTCAAGACCACTTAGAAAGAGTTGTCTCTTTCTGGGAACCTACCGTAAAGAATCATAGGTTACCTTAGTCTTATTTTTCTCTCGGTGATCCAGAAGTCATGATAAACATCATTTCCTGTATACAGTATTTTAATACAGTGAGTGATACATCCTGACTCTATTAAAGTATGTGGAGCACAAACACAGAATGACCCCAGATTATGAGATTTCTTGAGGCTGTTGTCACTGTGCCCACTCTTACCAGCCTCTTCTCCCTTCTAATAGGCTACTCCCTGAAAAGTCAGATTCACCAGGATTGTTAGAATTAGTGTAAAGCAACACTGGGCAGGTTGCAGGGGAAGAGCCAGTAAGTGACTGTATAAGTCAAGTGCGTAAACTTTAGGGCTATGCACTACTTTAGTCTTAATTTTGGCAATTCGGAGGCCATTTTTCAAATTTCCCATCTCTTAGCCCTGTTCTGGGTATTTGAGTTTGCTTTGTAAGTAGTATCTGTGTAAGTGAGAGTTCCACTATAATTAAGATGGAAATAATGATGCAGTTGGACACACGGCTATTTCATCAGAAAGTGGCACTCCCACGGTGGTACTGTGTGTTGTGAAAATTGACGTGTGCCCCTGACTGTCTAGAAGAAATTGCCTGCTTAGGGCCAGCCTCTGGTGCTCAGCAACCAGAGCTGGGTCAGTAACGCCACGGTTTGAGGGGAAGAGCATCCAAAAGCCTGAAGCCTCGGCCAGCCTTCACTACCTGCAGCTGTGGTTAGCACATCCCTTAACCCCTTGGTACCTCGGTTCAAGTTGCTCCTCTATAAAATGGGATGGTAATGCTTGATTTTCACCTCGGAAAAACCAGGTGAGATCAGTCAACGTGTGAAAACATTGAGGGAAAACACTGTGTTTGCTCCCCTCTCTTTATTCAGTGCTCTGTTCCCAACTCAGAGCCCATACTTGAAGCAGAGTTCTTGGAAGTTGCTCCAAAGACAGTAATGTAACTTGTTTCATCTCTGAGTTTTGCCACTGTCAGAGGGAGATGATTGTGAGCACCTGGGGACATGTAGGGCAAGGACACTAAGCAAAGAGGTTAAGAGCCAGAGGAGTTTATGGTTATTTGTGAAACCCCATACCTTTGAGCAGTGTACCGGCCACAGCCATGGCTGTCACACGTCCTGATCTCATTGGAAGACTTGCCAGCACATATATTAGCCCATGGTCCAGCCAGTGCTAAAATGGAAAAACATGAGAGGCAGAATTCCTGACCTCACATATTTCTAATCTCCGTTTGCCTTATGTCTCCCAGTGGGCTCAAAAATTATGTTTCCGCTATAGTTTTTTCCTAACTTTCTGTAGTTTATGGGGAGGTCTTCCTCTAACTCCGGATTCAGATATAAAAGTGGCTTTTTCCCTGGCCACAGAATTCTGTTTTACGACATAAAGAGTATTCATAAACGTGTTTACTTAGAAGCAGTAAACGCCATCATTATAGTTTGTTTCCAATTATGCACTAATAAATGGTGTAAACTGTGCTTTTCAAATTTTCTTTACTCATAGCTTGGCATGGGGACCACCATGTATAGGTTAAACAAAATAATTAAATATTGTGGCTCAAAGAAATAATTTTAGAAACTCTAAAGTAACTCTGAAATGTTCCTTTATTGTTAGTCCTGTTACTCAAAACCAAGAAAATGTTTAAATTAAAGGAGAAACAAACTCTGAACTATCAGGGTTTATTTAACACTAAATAAATCTCTTTCATATTTGCAAACATGGAAGAGGGAGAGTCTTAGAAACAAGAACATGTCCAACTAATTTAGCCTAGAATGGAGTCAGGGGAGGGGGAAGGGAGGAGAAACGATATGAAAAGAAGTGATATGAAAAGTTATGAAGCAGTAAAACACGCAGGAGGGGCTGGCGCTGTCAGTGTATTTTGTGTGAACTTTGCTTTAAGTGCAACTTCTCTTTAATATAGTAAGCACTTGATAAATATTCAATTGAATTAAATTTCCTAGATTTCCATTGTTAACATTCACAGAGAGACACAATTAGCAAACTCATCCTTTCACTGCAAAACTAACAAAAATAGAAGCAAAAACGAGGAACTGATAATTTGACTGTTGATTTTCTTTAACAATATTTTACTATTCATTAATATATGTGCTATGAAGACAAGCTACAGAATATGGCCGTTAAGCATATTCTTTATATACTTTTAAGAGATGAATTTCAAAATTCTTATACCTTGGGGCCAAGCTTCAAGTCAACACCTTGATCAAGATATAATACCATCACTTTGGCAACAAATATTTCTCCTTGGCAATTGAGGCATGTACTACACGATTTATTAATTTGTTCATTTTTCTCTCCTGCTGTGACTATTAAGGGAGTGTTCCCCTTGTCTTAATCCACACCAATCTCTGTATCAGGAATTTTCTAAATCAAATTCTTACACAAAGTTTTTTGTCTAATTTTGTTCCAATTAAGTCCTAGGCCAAGATCGAAAAACTTATCTTAAAGTCCTTCCATTCCAAAGTTTTTGGTTCCCTCCCTAAAGACCTAGAATATTCAGCTGGAAATCATTGAGAACCCCCCCCCCATGTATGCTCTCTATTCCATTTTTAATAACCAAATCTATAAGTTTCTGTTGTGACTATGCTATTAATAACTTTAAATCTATCCTTTACATCAGTTTTTAAAGATTAGCCAAGATTCTAATATTGTATTTTTGACTTACCAGTCGAAATCAAAACAGCCAAAAAGATGACTCCTGTGGAAAACATTTGGCTTTTATTTCACTTATGACGTTTCTTCCTCTGGTACTTATAATTGCCCCCACACTCTCTTTGAAGAATATTCAAGTTTGAATTAGTATTTTCTAACTATTTAGCCTTACAACTCTGCAGCTCTCATTTCTTTAATTTGGTGTGAGAGAGAAAAAAATCTGAGACTGGAGCAAGTCAAAGTCTAATATTCCATGGGTAGCTATTTGGTTCACATGTAGGACTTATGTAAAAGCTTTTGATCTGAAGAAGCAGCTAATTTTATTGGAAATGCTGACTAAATATTAACAGGAAGTGATAAGGCTAGGTGAAGAGTGACTGTCCTTGAGGCTGTGGCTTCATGAATAGCTGCATTTAGAGTAAAAATACAAAGATTTGCACAGACTATAGGATAACAATTACCTCTGAGGAGGGAAGGAAATAGAATTGTGGAGGGGTACACAGTATGCTTAAACTCTAAAATACTTTATGTATAAAAAAGAAAAATTCCAGAAGCAAATATGTAAAAATATTCATTTGTTAATTATTGGAGGTAGATACATGAGCATTTGTTTTATGATTCTCTGTACTTTTCCATATATTTCAAACATGTACCAGCACTTCCTTCTTTTTATGCTTAATGGTAGATGAGCCCCTCACGTGAGATGAATTTTCTATGGAAACGTCTCCATTTAAGTAATTTGTCACTGGCTGTGGGAGGCTGAGATTTTGGCCCAATTCCTCCCCCCTCCCTGCATCCGCACCCTTGCCACGTCTCATTGGGGGCAGAGGGACTTCCCCAACCATTCATTTGTGGTTCAGCTGTATGACTTGCTCTGACCAATAAAATAAGGCAGAGGTGACAATGCATCAGAGGAGCCTGAACCCTACGGGTTCACCCTGTGTATTTCCATTCACTTTCTTGTGTTCTGCCATTGCCTCGAGGACAGCATTCCCAGGCTAACCTACTGGCCCCAGGAAGAGAATGACAGTCACATGGAGCAGAGTCACCCTAGCCAAGCCACCCCAGCTGAAGCTGCCCTAGCATACTCCTTAATTCACATTAGAAAATCACCAGCTCTCAGAATTATCGAACACAATAATTACACTCCAGTGTTTTTAAGAAAATTTTAAGGGAAGTGGTCGTAAGCAACGTTCAGATGTTTGCTACATGTTAGAGATCTTTTGATTAGAAACAATGATCGGCTAATAGACAGCTTTGAATGAGATCTTTATCCTCTCTGAGCTGTACGTCCTCATAAAGAAATATATGTGGAAGTCTGGTTACTTGTTGGGCTACAATTACGGAAGGGCGCTTAACTTTTGCCAGATGTAGTCAACTGTCAGCATTATAAGTTGACCTCTCATTTCTCCCCCATGCCTCATGCCTCATGCCTTGACCATTTTATTTTTCTTAGCACTTTTGCCAAAGATAGAGAGGGCCAGGAGGAGGAGGAGGAGGAGGAGAAATTCAAACTGGCTGTAATTCAAGTTTGAAGGCAGTGGTGATAAAAACCACTTTTCCTGTATTGAGACTAACTAAGAGTACCTGCCTCTTTCAGCACAGTGTTCTCATCTCTAGAAAAGCTTGAGATGAAATAGTGTGAGAGTTCACCCAATGCAAGTCTCAGTTGATCCTCTCTCGTCCCTGCTTCTCTGTAACTACGTCTTCCGCTTCCTATGAAGTAGGTAGTGAGCTCATGTTGAAATAGCGAAGTGAGGGGACTGGCCATATTCCAGGAGTTTATGAACAAATCGATTCTGATAAAAACCACTGAATCGTACACTTCTCTCTGCTGAGCCAGAGAAAATAATTGGTTTTCTTCTCTTAAGGCTAATTGTGTCCTTTTGTGGATAATTTATTTATTGATTTTTAAGAAGTAGCCGTATTTATTGTTCTGATTATATAAGTAATACATTCTTACTGCAAAAATTACCCCCCAATTCCAAAAAAGTATAAAATATTCCCCAATAACGTTTTGGGTATAAGTGTTTCTCTTCTTACTTTTATCTAATCTCTCATCAGGAAAATCTTGTTTTATTCAATAGGTACCATCTTCACCTGAGCCTAGCACTAAAAGTGAAATGCAAGAAAAGACTAAAGATTGTAATAGAACACTAAATAACAGAAGAGTTAAAGTGTTGGATATGTCCGAGTGCTTCCATCTGGGCAAAATTTATGTGAAACCTTTTTGGTTTTCCTTAGCTGTGGGAATAATGGGTGAGAGGGTGTGGAAATCATTTCTTCAGTGTCTTTCATCTTCGATTTGATCTACAGTTTGGAGGCCTTTGTGAAAGGGATGAGGCCACTGTGATTTGCAAAGGGTCGTTGGCCTGGGTGACCTGACTAAACACACTGGCTCCCGCCCTCTCTCCTCCTCCGTGCTTCACTGGAATGAGCCCACTTAGAAACAGCACGCTGTGTTAAGGTACTGATTTATTAACCAAATGCATTCAGAAACCTGAAATATGTCCAGAACCGTTCTACTAAAGTCCACTTAGTTGTGACTGGAGTGAAGAAGGCACTAAATACATACAATTTGGCTTGTGGAAGCCTTAGCATAATGAGCTCCCACTTGGTTTCTTCCATCGCTGACTTGAAAATGCTAAGCAAACGTTTAAATCATTCATTCCACCCGCCCTGACCCTCCTCCCACAAATCCTCTGTGCTGATAGAGAGAATGGAAATAATTACAAGTATGAGACATTAGTCACCACGGCTTTGGGAGGTGAAATAAGCAAGGGAGCCGGATTTAGTTACAAAAATAATTTTAATGTGAAGAATTGTTTCTAAGTTTTCTATTGTATGGGTTGGTTGACTTATCCTAAAAGACAGGAACCCAAAGAAGCATTTTCTAATAAGCCATTTCCTTTTTCATTGATGGAATAATGGAGGGGACACATTGTGATTCTTACAATGGAGTATTAGGTTTGATTTGCTTTAAATTAAGTTGTAAATTACTGAAGGTGAAAAGCTCCCTTTATGAAACGTGAACACACAATACAACTTTGCGTCATGTCTAATGCAATACTTCAGGATTAGAGGGATGTGGCCAGGAGGTTTTCTGGCTAGAGGCCCCTGAGGGAGCATTATCTAAGACAGAGTGGCAGTATATATACAGTAGTTCTCCCTTAGCCGCAGTTTCACTTTCTATGGTTTTGGTTACCCATGGTCAACTATTGTCCCAAAATATTAAATGGAAAATTCCAGAAATAATTCATACGTTTTAAATTTCATGCTATTCTGAGTAGTGTGATGAAATCTCTTGCTGTCCTGCTCCGTCCCATCTGGGACATGAATCATCCCTTTGTTGGATCCCCAACCATCGACGTCATCTGTTCCTGACATCCAAACATAGACATTGTCATGGCTTAATGATCCACCTTCTAAGGTATCGTCACAACGTCAATAGTAGCCTAATGCTACATTACAATGCCTACGTCACTGACCTTACTTCATCTCATCACATAGGCATTGTATCATGTCACATCGTCACATCAAGGAGGAGAGTACAGTACAGTGAGTACAGTACAGTAAGATATTTCGAGAGAGAGACCACATTCATGTAGCTCTTATTACATTGTTATAATTGTTCTATTTTATTATTAGTTATTGTCATTCATCTCTTACTGTGCCTAATTTATAAATTAAACTTTATCATAGGTATATATAGGAAAAAACATTGTATACAGTGTTCGGTACTATCCACAGTTTCAGGCATCCACGGGGCGTCTTAGAATGTATCCCCCATGGATAAGGGGGACTACTGTACCATTACTTTCCTGGCTATGACCAAGGCAGACATTACTAATCAAGCATGATAGTCTGTCAAACTACCCTCAGACATGTCCTCATGATCTTGCTTCTCACAAAATCTTTCCCAACTATTAGTGTGTTGAAGTTAACATATGGACTAAACCCTACTTGTCATTCTTGATTGAGGTGAATTTACCTTAATCTAGAGTCTGGCCCTTAGTTTTTTCAGTGTCTCAGACTCAGACTCAGGGAAAGTGATTCAAGTTCATTAAGTTACCAGAAGCCAAATAAATGAACACAGAGACAGGTAGATGATAGATAGATAAATGGAGGTGATTATCAAAGGAGATGATTCCTCTCTACTGGTGGGATGTGCTCCCTTCTTGCTGTTAGAATCCTTGGGAAAGTGGTTTGATGAATGTGGAATGGAAGCTAAAAGAGATGAAGAATTTTAAGGGCTTTTCCAAGCAACTGTGTGGTCCAGTCTGAAATCTCTTTCCTTTCCCCTGATAAATGGACTAGAAAATATTTCTCCCTTGGGTGACACCAAATGGGCCCATGAACTTCTGGCATCTTAATCCCTTTCTGGCTCCCTAGGCCCATGTTTTTCAAGTGGGAGTACCCAGAGGTGGGTCAGGTAACAGAAGATGCCACAGGATAAACATGGTGACAGAGTGTCAGTTTTTCTTTAGGATTAGGAATGGGGCAAGAGGAAAAAGAATAATCACTATATATAGTAAATGTGTGTGTTTTTTTATATCTGCTAGTATATTAAATCTTTTTTTAATTGAGACTGAATTCAAATAACATAAAATTCACCCTTTTAAAGTAGTCTATTCAGTGTATTTTAGTATATCCACAGAATCGTGCAGTCTTTACTACTATCTAATTCCAGAAAACTTTCATCACCCCAAAATGGAAAACCACACATATTAGCAATCACTCCCCATTCCCTACTATCTCCAGCTCCTGGCAGCTATTAATACACTTTTTCTCTCTGTGGATTTGCCTATTCTGGACATTTCATATGAATGAAATCATACAATATGTGGCCTTTTCTGTCTCGCTTCTTTCACTAAGTATAATGTTTTCAAGGTTCATCCAAGTTATAACATGTATCAGTACTTTATTCCTTTGTATGACTAGATAAAAGTCCATCAAATGAATATGCTATATTTTGTTTATCCATTCATTAGTCGATGGACATTTGGATTGTCTCCATTTGGGGCTATTATGAATAACGCTGCTATGAACATTCATGTACAAGTTTTTGTGTGGACCTGTGTTTTCAGTTCTCTTAGGTATACACCTCGCAGTGGAATTGTTGGGTCATGTGGTAACTCTGCGTTTAACTTTTTGAGGAACTAGTTAACTAATTTCCAAACTGAGTGCATCAATTTACATTCCCACCAGTAATGTATGAAAGTTCCAGTTTCTCTACATCCTCATCCTCACCAACACTTGCTGTTATCTGTCTTTTTAATTATAGCTCTCCTATAATTGGTGGGTGTGAAGTAATATCTCATTTTACTTTTGATTTGAATTTCTCTCATAACCAATGAGGTTGAACATCTTTTCATGTGCTTATTGCCCATTTGTATATCTTCTTTGGACAAAAGTCTATTTAAGTCCTTTGCCCAGTTTTTTTTTTTTTTGAGGAAGATCATCCCTTAGCTAACTACTGCCAATCCTTCTCTTTTTGCTGAGGAAGATTGGCTCTGAGCTAACATCGGTGCCCATCTTCCTCTACTTTATATGTGGGACGCCTACCACAGCATGGTGTGCCAAGCGGTGCCATGTCCGCACCTGGGATCCGAACCTGCGAACCCCAGGCCGCCGAGAAGTGGTACGTGGGCACTTAACTGCTGTGCCACTGGGCTGGCCCCTGCCTGGTTTTTAATTGGATTGTTTATCTTTTTATTGTTGAATTGTAAGAGTTTTTAAAATATATTCTGGATATTAGATCTTTGTTAGATATATGGTTTGCAGATATTTTGTCTCATTATATAAGTTATCTTTTCACTCTCTTGATAGTGTCCTCTGAAGTATAGAAGTTTTTAATTTTAATGAAATTTAAGTATCTATTTTCCATTGGCTGCTTGTGCTTTAGATGTCATATCTAAAAAAACATCACCTAATCCAAGGTCATGACGATTTATGCCTATGTTTTATTCTAAGAATGTTATAACTTTATCTCTTGCATTTAGACCTTTGATCCATTTTGAGTAATTTAGCATATGGTGTGAAGTAGAGGGTCCAAATGCGTTTTTTTGTATGTAGATATCCAGTTCTCCCAGTACCATTTGTTAAAAAGACTTATTATTTCCCCTATTTAGTTCTTTTGACCCCCTTGTTGGAATTCAATTGTCCACTTTGGACTCAGTTCTATTTCATTGATCTATACGTCTATCCTATGCCAGTACCACACAGACTTGATTACTGTAGCTTTATAGTAAATTGTGAAATCAGGAAGTTCGAGTCTCTTCCAACTTTTTCTTCTTTTTCAGAATTGTTTTGGTTATTCTGGTTCCCTTGCATTTCTGTATGATTTTTAGAATGTCAGTTTCTGGAAAAAACTGAAAGGCAGCTGAAGTTTTGATAGAGACTGAGTTAAATCTGCAGGTCAATTTGTTAAATGTCTTACTAAGTATTTTATCCTTTTTGATGCTATTGTAAATGGAATTGTTTTCTTAATTTCTTAATTAATTCTTAATTTCATTTTCAGATTGTTCATTCCTAGTGTAAAGAAACACAACTGCTTTTTGTATATATATATATCTTGTATCCTGCAATCTTGCTGAATGTTTATTAGCTCCAACGCTTTTTATTTTTTGATGGATTCCTTAGAATTTTTTATATAACAAGGTCATGTCGTCTGCAAATACACTTTTTTATTTCTCTATCACTGCTTTCTTTTGTAGTCAATAGATATTTTCTAGTGTACCCTTTAATTTCCTTGTCATTTCTTTTACTATATATTTTTAGTTATTTCCTTAGTGGTTACCTTGTTGATTATAACTTAACTTATAACCATCTGGTTCAGATTAATACCACCTTAATTTCAGTAGAACACAAAAACTTTGCCCCTAAATAGCTCCATTCTTTCCCTCCTCTTTTGTGCTTTGTCATACAAACTACACCTTTATACATCGTGCGCCCATCGACATGCAGATTTCTAATTCTTGCTTTATTTACTTATGTAGTTACTTTACCAGTGTTCTTATTTTTTCACATGGATTCAAGTTCCAAGTGTAGCGTCCTTTCATTTCATCCTGAAGGACTCGGTTAGCATTTCCTGTAGAGCAGATCTGTTAGCAAAAATTCTCTGAGTTTTTGATTATCTGGGATTGTCTTAACTTCTCCTTCATTTTTGAAGGATAATTTTGCCATATCTAGGATTCTTAGTTAGCAGGTTGTTTTCTTTCAGTACTTTTCTTTAGGTACTATGTCATCCCGCTGCCTTCTGGGCTCCATGATTTCTGGCGGCCAATCAACTGTTAACCTCATGAGAGTTCCTTGTATGTGAAGAAGTCCCTCTCTCTCATTGCTTTCAAGATTCTGTTTTTGTCCTTGTCTTTTGATAATTTGATGCTGATGTGTCTAGTCTGTGAGTTTTAGTGTGTCTTACCTGGATTTTGCTGAGCTTCTTGATTGTATAGATTAATCTTTTTCATCAAATTTGAGAAGTTTTTAGTCATTATTTCTTTAAATATTCTTTCTGCCCCTTTCTCTCTCTCTCCTGTCCTTCTGAGACTCCTATCATACATATATTGGTGTTCTTGAGGATACCTCACAGGTCTCTGTTTCTGTTCGTTTTTCTTCTTTCTTTTTGTTCCTGAAACTGGATAATCTCAATTGACGTATCTTCAAGGTTGCTGATTCTTTTCTCTGCCTGCTCAAATCTGATGTTGAGCCCCTCTAGAGAATTTTTTATGTCAGTTATTGTGTTTTCCAACTCTGGAATTCTTACTTTTTAAAATATATAAATATGTGTCTATATATAATTTCTATCTCTTTATTGAAATTCTCTGTTTGGTGAGATAGTGTTCTCATACTTTCCTTTAGTTCTTTATACTTGATTTCCTTTAGTTCTCTGAAGATATTTAAAGTGGCTGATTTATAGTCTTTGTCTAGTGTGTTCAACATCTGCTTTTCCTAATGACAGCATCTATTGGCTCTTCTCTGTGCTCAGTCCTTACATGAAGTTGTCTGGCTGTATCTGGCTACCAGAGCCATGACCCCATGGAGAGTGCTTGTACTTATGCAGAACATAAATATTCTCCCTTTTTCTACCCACTGTTGCTAACGGCAGAGGATCAGAAATGAGGAGGCTCCTCCCTGCATCTCATTAAATTACAGTATCTGCCTTCACAGCTGACAAGCACTAATATTTTACCTAAGGTTGCTTTCAAGAACTCTTGTGAACTGATTGACTCTCTGTCTCTGGCATACCTTTGTAGCTAAAAGACATTGGTGGTTGTCTACACAAAATAAAATAAGATCACTCTAGATTGTGAGATTTAAATTAGACATGAACTTTCTCCAGTGAAGGTTTTCTTTATCCCATTGGGTACAAATATGCAACCAAGGAAGACTCTATACCTTCTCATTATTTAAATCCATTCTTTTCAAATGAGGGTCTTTTAGTTTCAAAATCCTGCCTGAGAATTTTGACTAAGGACTGACCATTTGATTATAAGATTTCAGAATGTACTAAGCCTCAGTCAATAGACAACTCTCACTCTATCAAATGCTTACAGGCCCACAGTGGGCATATTTCCTCACCCAGTTTCACCATCTGCTAGTACTTTGACCAACAGAAAGCAAACAGCCCAGGGCCACCTAGGGAAACACAGACTTAGATCACCCCAAACCATGGTAAACAGATGTGATTAGCCCACTGAGCTTTGAACCCTGAAATTGCACCACACACAGACATGGTCAGAGCATTGCCAGAGGTTACAACACACACATTCTTGGCACCATTGTTCTGATTGACTCAGACCAGCTGACCATATTAAACTGAGTGGTAAATGAATTATCACAATGGAAGAAATGATGCTTTCCTATTCAGGGATTAAAATGTCTCTCTAGGGGCTGGCCTGGTAGTGCAGTGGTTAAGTTCACACGTTCCGCTTCAGCAGCCTGAGGTTCACTGGTTTGGATCCTGGATATGGACCTACGCACCGCTTATCAAGCCATGCTGCAGCAGGCATCCCACATATAAAGTAGAGGAAGATGGGCACAGATGTTAGCTCAGGGCCAATCTTCCTCAAAAAAAAAAAAAAAAAAGTCTTTCCAGCTATTGATACTTCCTAAAAAAGAAACTGTCGACATAAATGACTTTTAAAGTTACAGTACTACTTTGCTGTTCAACAACTCAAGCCATCACACACTCAGTGAGCAGTGTGTGCAAGGCACTGAATTGCTGTGAGAACATGAAGATGAGTAGGGAGGCAAGCAGGCCAGGAAACACTGACAACCTTGGACAGGGGAATGAGGGTGAGTGTGGGCCAGGAGGAGTGAAACAGGTTGACAGAGTGTTGCTTGTCCTGTAGCTGCCTGAGCCCATGAAGCACTTCAGAGGGCCTTGTAAATCAAGCCTAATCCCCCAGTTTGCTTGTTTCCAGCAATAAAGATGGAATTTTTGAATTTCATTTGACTCTAGGGAGATCTGGAACTGCTCCAGGAATATTTGTGTTGGATGCTATGAGAGGGGATAGGGAAGTAATTATTGGATATTTAAGTACGTGTGTGCAAGGACTAGATACATTTGTGTTTTTATCTGTTTTCAAAATTTACTTTAAAATTGTTTTATGAGAACGTATATCAGAGATATAAAACAATTTTTTCTGTTATTGCTAAATAGGAACTATCAAGAAAAGGACCTTGGTTGGATTTGTTGGACATGAAAGACAGACTGTGACCTTCAGAGTCGATCACTCTAGCAAAACTGAACCTTAGTCCGACAGCAGGGTAAACAGAGGTTTTCAGGGGAAATGCAACAGTCATAGCCTGGAAATATCTTTTGTACTTCCAAATTCTGATAATTTCTTTCTGCTGGAGATGTTTTCTCTCTGCATTTAACAAAAGGATACCCATCTGTATTAGTCAGGGTTCTCCAGAGAAACAGAACCAAAAGGCTGTGTGTGTATATAAAATAGCAATGTATTTTTTCTATATACAGAATATATATACGCACAAAATAACCCTCTCTATATTATACAATAAAGAGAGAGAGTTATTTTGAGGAATTGGCTCATGAGATTGTGGAAGCTGGGAAGTCTAAAATCTCCAGGGCATGCGGGCAGGATGAAGACCCAGAAAAGAGTTGATGTTGGAGTCCAAAGGCAGTCCGGAGGAAGAATTCCCTCTTCCTTGAGGGGCCCCCATCTTTTTTCCCTTAAGACCTTCAGCTGATTGAATGAGGCCCACTCACACTACAGAGAGTAATTTGCTTTACTCAAAGTCTACTGATTTAAATGTTAATCTAAAAAATACCTTCACAGAGACATTTAAACTAGTGTTTGACCAAATTATCTGGGTACCGTGGCCTAGCCAAGTTGATACACAAAATCAACCATCACACCATCCTAGCACCTTTGCTCCAGGACTCAGAATGTAACTGTGTGCTTTGACTTCAAGAGCTGAACTAGAACAGAAGCAAAGCTTGGCGTGTTATGGGAGCCTTCGCTGCACTTCAGGAAATTTCATTTTGTTGGTTTAATTTATGGAAGCTTTATATACCTAATTACATCTCGCTGAAAACTTGCCTTATGATCTGTCCAATTTAAAACTTTTGATGAGGAGTTAGAGGGCAAGTAGGACATAATGAAAGTGATTGAGCCAGGCACGCATCCTTAATTCTCACGTTTCATTAGCATGTTTTGCATCTTTGTGAGCACTCTGCACATCTCTTTGCATTTTATCTGTGCCAAACTATATAGACCAGAAAGGCGAGCAGAGCAGAGCGAGGAGCGGGTGGTGTGCTAGAGCAGACAGAACCCCATGAGGGAATATGAGTTCAGGTTAGCCCAAGGCCCCCACATTTTCAATAGCAAATGGCACAGGCTGTTCGTCTTATCATTTAAGAGCAATGTTAGTTGGAAGAGGGATTTCTGGCCCATGGTTTTTGAAACAAAAATCACCTACTTTGTGGCTTAGTGTTTTTATTGATCATTATTAAATATTTTGAAACATATTTTCATTATCAAAAGTTACAGTTTATCCTTTTCTTCCCAAAACCTTGTGAAAAAATCGAAAATGTTGCTTTGCCAAAATTAGAAGGGTTACACGTGAATCCTCCATTTAACAGTTCAGGGGACTTCGTTCCTTGGTGTGTTTCTTTTAAAGAGAACAAATCACCTTTTTCGTTTTGCGTTTGCTACCTCATTTGTTTCTGCTCTTCGTTTGTACCCAAACTGAAGCTCACACAGTTTAAGTGATGACTGTCTGGTTGTGTCTCCAGGGAAGCTCTCTTCTACCTCTGTTGTCCTGTCTCCAAGGATGGTCTCTCTGAGATAACTACTAACTCCTGGCCTTCAGAACCACAGGAGCTCCAGGTCTGAATATGGAGGATAGAGATTTTCCTTTGGTTTTTATTTTATTTTATTTTTTTAAATTTATTTATTTATTTATTTTTTTAATGTTTATTTTTTTCGGATGTACATCATATTTGAAATTCTGGATACATTACATCCTGTTCACCACCCGAACACTAATTATAGTGCATCCCCTCACATGTGACCCTAATCACCCCTTTTGCCCTCCCCCCTCCCTCCTTCCCCAATGGTAACCACCAGTCCAATCTCCAATGCTATGTGGTTTTTTTTTTGTTGTTTTTATCTTCTACTTATGAGTGAGATCATATCGTATTTGACTTTCTCCCTCTGACTTATTTCACTCAGCGTAATACCCTCAAGGTCCATCCATGTTGTCACAAATGGCTGGATTTCGTCATTTCTTATGGCTGAGTAGTAGTCCATCGTGTATAAATACCACATCTTCTTTATCCATTCGTCCCTTGATGGGCATCTAGGTTGCTTCCAAGTCTTGGCTATTGTGTATAATGCCGCAATGAACATAGGGGTGCAAGTATCTTTATGCCTTTGTGTTTTCAAGTTCTTTGGATAAATACCCAGCAGTGGAATAGCTGGATCGTATGGTAGATCTATCCTTAATTTTCTGAGTATACTCCAAACTGCCTTCCACAGTGGCTGCACCAGTTTGCACTGCCACCAGCAGTGAACAAGGGTTCCCTTCTCTCCACACCCTCTCCAACATTTGTTGTTTCCTGTCTTGTTAATTATAGCCATTCTGACGGGAGTGAGGTGAGACCTCATTGTAGTTTTGATTTGCATTTCCCTGATAGCTAATGATGTTGAGCATCTTTTCATATGCCTGTTGGCCAACTGTATTTCTTCTTTGGAGAAATCTCTGTTCAGATCTTTTGCCCATTTTCTAATTGGATTGTTGGTTTTTTTGTTGTTGAGCTGTATGAGTTCTTTGTATATTTTGGATATTAACCCCTTATCTGATATGTGGTTTGCAAATATCTTCTTCCAATTGTTAGGTTGTCTTTTCGTTTTGTTGATGGTTTCCTTTGCTGTGCAGAAACTTTTTAGTTTGATGTAGTCCCATTTGTTCATTTTTTCTTTTGTTTCCCTTGCCCGGTCAGACATGGGACTTGAAAATATGCTGCTCAGACCAATGTCATAGAGCGTACTGCCTATGTTTTCTTCTAGAAGTCTCATGGTTTCGGGTCTTACATTCAAGTCTTTAATGCATTTTGAGTTGATTTTTGTGCATGGTGTAAGGGAATGGTCTACTTTCATTCTTTTGCATGTGGCTGTCCAGTTTTCCCAACACCATTTATTGAAGAGACTCTCCTGTCTCCATCGTATGCTCTTGGCTCCCTTGTCAAATATTAGCTGTCCATAAATGTGTGGGTTTACTTCTGGGCTCTCCATTTTGTTCCATTGATCTGTGTGTCTGTTTTTGTGCCAGTACCATGCTGTTTTGGTTACTATGGCTTTGTAGTATAATTTGGAATCGGGGAGTGTGATACCTCCAGCTTTGTTCTTTTTTCTCAGGAATCCTTTGGCTATTCGGGGTCTTTTGTTGTTCCATATAAATTTTAGGATTCTTTGCTCTATTTCTGTAAAAAATGTTGTTGGAACTTTGATAGGGATTGCGTTGAATCTATAGATTGCTTTAGGAAGTATGGACATTTTAACAATGTTAATTCTTCCAATCCAAGAGCACGGAATATCTTTCCATTTCTTTGTGTCTTCTTCAATTTCTTTCAACAATGTTTTATAGTTTTGGTGTACAGATCTTTCACCTCTTTTGTTAAGTTTATTCCTAGGTATTTTATTCTTTTTGTTGCAATTGTAAATGGGATTGTATTCTTAATTTCTCTTTCTGTTACTTCATTGTTAGTGTATAGAAACGCAACGGATTTTTGTACATTGATTTTGTATCCCGCAACTTGACTGTATTCCTTTATTATTTCTAAAAGATTTTAGTGGACTCTTTAGGGTTTTCTAGATATAAAATCATGTTGTCTGCAAGGAGTGACAGTTTCACTTCTTCTTTTCCAATGTGGATCCCTTTTATTTCTTTTTCTTGCCTGATTGCTCTTGCTAGGACTTTCAATACCATGTTAAATAAGAGTGGTGACAGTGGGCATCCTTGTCTGGTTCCTGTTCTTAGAGGGATAGCTTTCAGTTTTTCTCCATTGAGAATGATATTTGCTGTGGGTTTGTCATATATGGCCTTTATTATGTTGAGGTATTTTCCTTCTGTACCCAATTTATTCAGAGTCTTTATCATAAATGGATGCTGTATCTTGTCAAATGCTTTCTCTGCATCTATTGAGATGATCATGTGATTTTTATTCTTCATTTTGTTAATGTGGTGTATCACGTTGATAGATTTGCGGATGTTGAACCATCCCTGCATCCCCATAATGAAACCCACTTGATCATGATGTATGATCTTTTTAATGTATTGTTGTATTCGATTTGCTAGTATTTTGTTGAGGATTTTTGCATCGATGTTCATCTGTGATATTGGCCTGTAATTTTCTTTTTTTGTGTTGTCCTTGTCTGGTTTTGGTATCAGGATAATGTTTGCCTCATAGAAGGAGTTAGGAAGCCTCCCCTCCTCTTCAATTTTTTGGAAGAGTTTGACAAGGAGGGGTATTAAGTCTTCTTTGAATGTTTGGTAGAGATTTTCCTTTGTATGCCTCATATTCACTTAAAGCACAGAATGCCCAAAAGCAAAGATAGTGCTCTCTTCTGCGAGAGACTGAAAACATAAGTCTTACCTGAGGACGTGATGTGTGAAGGTGAGGGGTCTAGAACATGCATGGAGAATAAGCGACAATAAAGAAACATTTTAAAGTGGAGACAAGGTGTGTTGGAGGGCTCATGTAAAAGGGTCTCAGCCTTCTGAGATGGGATAAGTAGAAAATATGATGGTGGTGAGGAAATGACCAAGAGCTTGAGATTAAGCACAGTTTGGACTGGCTACTATAACTGAGACATGGGAAATGAAGAAAAGGATTGCCAAGCAGCTGGAGCCCGGAAAGCCAGGCTCTGAGACTCTCCAGCAGTCATAATGCAGTGCCCAGGAGTGGGAGCAGATGACATGACAAGCAGAGGGAGGTCACAAGGTAGCTAAAGCCCAGGGTTGACAGGCTTGATTGGAAGAGCTGACCTTGAGTTCTAGGCTAGACAGAGAGGCATGAAAGGAGCCAGATGGGTAGGTGGGAGAGGTTTGAGAAGCTAAAGTCATCATGAGCTGCGCCGTGGCAGGACCACTCTGAATACTCTCTTTCTCTCCATGGAGCTCTTCCTGCGTCAGCCTCCACCATGCATCCTTCTGAGTCTGCCTTCTCTGAATATTTCTTTTCATTTCCCTCCACTCAAATGCCCTTCCCATCCTTCAGGTTCAGGTCAAGTCCTACTTACTCCATGAAGTTCTCCTAGCTGTTTCTAGATTTGTCAGCACCTCTTCTAGAAACTCCCCCAGAACTTTTTTCTGGGACACAAATTATTTCAGCATTAGAGTCATATATTGTATCCATTGTATATATCTCATTGTCTTGTGAAGATGTGCAACCTCTCCAGGGATAAGAACTGAGTCATGTGCTGCTTTTATTTCCCTAATGTGGTTAAACACCATTTGAACACAAATATACTCAATTAAAAAAAGTGTTGGATGGAGCTGACCCCGTGGCCAAGTGGTTAAGTTGGCGCACTCTACTTCGGGGGCCAGGGTTTCGCTGGTTCAGATCCTGGGTGCAGACATGGCATCGCTCATCAAGCCACATTGAGGCAGCGTCCCACATGCCACAACTAGAAGGACCCACAAGAAAAAGAAAACATATACAACTATGTACTGGGGGGCTTGGGGGGAGAAAAAGCAGGAAAAAAAAAATAAGATGGGCAACAGTTAGCTCAGGTGCCAATCTTTAAAACTAAAAAAAAGCCAAAAGTGTTGGTTGATTATCCAATAAATGGCATTACTCCCATACTCTTATTTTGAGACTATTTGGTGGATTTTTGTCAGATTTATGATATTTGAGAATTTGCAATATGTTGTCCTAGTCACTCATGAGAAGATCAAAATATATGTCAAATAATTATTATCTCTAATGTTATTTATCTCTATGAACCATTTGATTCCAGTAAAATCTTTATGGGAGAAGGGATCCCAAGCATTTATTTGCAGAGTTATTAAATTATGATAGAATCGAAAGAACTAAGACTCTCTCCAGACACTCTATATTTTCTTGGCTTAAATATAGAGCAAGTTTGTACTTCCTATTAATATAATGACCTGCACCTAACAACAGATGAATAATAAATTATAAGTTACGATGAAGGAGAAAAATTAGTGTATTGTACAGAAGAAGATAACTTCTCTGTATGGACCAAAATGGCTGCCAACAGGGCAACTCTCCTCTAACGAGCTGGTGGCCTTGGACGAGGCACTTGCTCTTTCTTCACCAGTTTCCCCGTCCACGAGCTGCATGAGGGGACTTTCGGTTAACTTAAGCAGTGTAGAGCTGTTGGAACCCCTGCGACCAGCAAGTCTGCAAGGCCGCACGGTGGCCTTCCACTAGTGGGCGCCATTGAGCAGACGTCAGAGCCTCAGCCTCTGCCCCCTGGAGCAGCCTGCGTGCATTTCCCGTCCTGACTGACGCATTTGGGTCTGAAATGGCGCAGGGTTATGAAAGTAGTTGGCAGAATTCGATTCCATCAGCTTTTCCAGAGGTCTTCCCTGGCCCTCTGGTTTTGAGTCATGCCCGCGCTGGAAGCTTGCAGTTTTGCCACCACAGCCTGTTGCCATCGAAACGGTGTTCCTCCTTTGTGGAAAATGCTGATCCTTACAGTGCATTGCTGTCTTTCTTAATAGGGCAGTTGATCTCTTTCTATATGCTGAAGGCAGGTATCCACCTCCCTGGGCTCCTGGGCAAATTTTCACAGACAAAATCTTAGAGATGACTTAAGTTGTAGAAATTCAGAGCAGAGGGAAAGCTTAGGAATGACTCTAGCCAAATCCTCTTGTTTCCAGAAGAAAGTCAGGTCCAGAGAGGAGAAGTGACTGGTCCAAAGCCACTGGTCCAAGCCCCTCCGGGAGTGAGCCTGGCCTGGAACCCAGGGATAATTGTGAGGCGCAGGTAGAACCAGAAAAGGACCCACAACCACGTGGTTTCCATTACCTTTGGTTACCTAACTGTCCTCTCCCACACAACACGCCGGGGGAAGTGGAAGGTACGCCAGTTGCAGCTTGCATTAGTCTGTTTTTGTGTAAACATCCTTCATTTGCCTCTTTGGTAGCTCATTATGCGCTAAGCACTGGGCTAAACTCCCATAGCACATTATGTCTCATTTAACCCCAGGCTGTGCGATCCAGGCTTAGAGGAAAGTTCTGGAGCCAGCGCCCTGGACTCAAGTCCCAGCTCCACTTCTTAAGAGGCCCCCGGGCTGGAGCCAGTGGCGTAGCCTCTCTGTACCTCACTTTCCTCTGCCAAATCTCCGGATAATAATACAACCTCCTTCTAGTCCATGAGATAAAGCATACAAGCTACTTAGCACAGGACCTGGCCCGTAGGAAACACCCCAGAAATGTTAGCTGTTGTTTGTATGCTTTAAGGTTAGCTTTCTTCATATTGAGATTCAACGTGAGAACCATCTGACTGTTTTATTTCACATTTGTAATGAGAATCAAATATTAAAAGTATATATAGCTATCGATGTGTTAATACCTATATTGTTTTTGTGCCACTGGACAAATAATGTTTTTGTGAAATGAATGCATAAAACCCAAATGGTATAATTATTCTAAAAAAAACTCTATGCCATTCTTCAAAAACAGCTTATTTTCTCATGATGCCTCTCTTCAGCCTCACATTTAAAAAGATCAAAACAAAAACAAAGAAATACTTCAGATAAAAGGCATCATCACCCTTCTTGATAGTCTCTCTTTTTTTTCTTTAAATGATTGGCATTCTGTTTATGGCTTTGGCTTTGGGATTACGCACTTTTTAATCTGTAGGAGATAATTAATTGTGGTTAACTTTTTTCTTCCCAGAAGAGGACCGCGAAGACTAGTTCCCCAGGCTGGTTAAGGTGGAGGTGTTGTCTGCAGTAGAGCCCCATAGCAATATCCAACGTTTACAAGTTGCGTAAGTTACAAGTTACATAAGTTCTTGCGTTTTTGACAGCCATCAAAGTTAACAGATCGCAGCGCAAGGATTCTGCTTGAATTCTCTGTGACATGCTCAGTACTCAAAGCAGTAGCTGTTTGCAGTTTGGTGCATTTTAAACCCGAAAGCGGGGGTTCTAGATATAAATAGTATGCACAGCTGGACAACGGCATTATCGTCGGGGTGAGATCACTTCCAGGAAAACACTGCAGTGTAGCAATGGGAATAACATCTGGCCTTTCCACAGTTGCATTTGATTTAGACTTGGACATCCTACATGAAAAAGAGGCTGTGTTTATTAATGACTTCAGTTTCCATGCAATTCACTCGTTTTAACTTGAAAAATGAGACCTCTACAGCCTACTCGTTAAACCTACTATGTTTAGGGTATGGATGCAAAGCTCACTTGACTTAGTAATTGCTTGCTTGCAAAAATTGCCTGTTCCTCTCTGGCCCATCCATTCCCACCTCATTCCACACTAAAGGAATATAGGCAAAGAGGACCCCAGGGAGCAAAGTTTGTCTTTTTTGTTGGTGGTGGTGGTGGTGATAGGCTGGGGGTGGAGAAAATGTCCATTAACTAAGATAGGATCAAAATATGAATGTTTTTCTTCCTCTCTTTTTGTTTCAGTATCTGGATTTCATTTTAGTTTTCCCTGTATGGCAATGAAACCCTCAGTTTTTTTGCTGGGTACATGGCCAACCAAAATAAAGACTCCATTCTCAGCCTTCTGTGGAAAGTAACTAAATTCTGGCGAATGGGATTTAAGCAGAAATAGTACTTGCAAATTCTAGAAAATGTTTTTACAGAGAGGTTGTAAAATTCCTCTTCTTATCTTCTCCTTCTTGTGTTTGGAATGTGGCTCCAATGACTGGAGTTTCAGCAGCCTCTGGTACCAGGGCGGCCTTCAAAATGGAAGAGATGTATGGTGAAACACGGAGGTAGAAAGAGCCTCAGTATGACACCATGGAGGGTCTTAATAATCCTGGACAGGGAACCTCCAGATTAGTGTGGAAAAACAGTAATGTGAATAAAATAAAAATGAACAGTTCAATGACTTATCAAAAAAGGAAGGCTCATGTAACTACTACTTGGTCAATTTTTGTAAATGTTCTGTGTACACTTGAGGGAAAATGTGTCTTTTGCAGTTTGAAGTGTAGAAAATGTGTCCATTCTGTCAGTTTGCTAATCGTGGTGTTCACCTTTTCTCTATTTCTGCTGGCTTTTTGTCTGTTCTTTCGGTTATGGAAATAGGGGTGCAACAGCCTCCCGTCGTGATTGCACATTTCTATTTCTCTAGCGTTTGAAACTTGATTTGTGAATTAATATTTTGAGACTCTTTTATTAGACGCATACAGTTTTAGAATAGTTCTATCATCCTCTGAATTGAACTATTTCTTTTTAAAAAGTGCTTGTCTCTGGTAATGCACCTTACCTTAAAGTCTATTTTATCTTGGGATGTTAATAGAGCAAAACCAAATATATTTAGTGATTTCCACGTTATCTTCAATCCTTTACTTTCCACTTTTTTGTATCCCTATGTTGGAGATACATCTCTTGTGAATAGTATAGTATGTAGTTGGGTTTTATATTTTTAAATCAGCTCTCATAACCTTGTTTCTTAAAACAGAAGGTGTAGACTGTTGTAGCCACCCTGAAGAAGCAGGATAGACCGCCATCTAAAATTTGGTTGGATGTTGAGGCTGATGACACCGTACATGCACACCAAGAGGATATGAAAAGGTTTGTTGCTTACATAACTGAGGCCGTCTGAGAAAACAGGCCAGACTTCTCAAGCAGGCCCGAAACGGCGTGAGAGAGCAAGAACAGGAGACTGTGGTTAGGGGACTGGGTTGGGGTGAGGATTTCCTCACACAGGAAGGGGCTTGTGTGGTTTGACTTTCCCACTGGTGCCAAAGGAGGGAGAACCCAGGTTTTCTTACCAGCTGTCCCAGATGTGGGGCAGAAGGCAAGAAGGAGGGGCAAGACTTAAGGACCATTAGCAGTCAAACATCTCAAAATGGAATCAGACTCTTTATCAGCTAGACCTATTCCTTTAATGTAAAAACTGATTTCATTTAAATCCACCATCTTACTCAGTGCTTTCTATTTTTCTTGCTTGTTCTATATTCCCTTTTCTCCCCATTCTTGCCTTGCTTGTGACTAATTATTTATATTTACATTCATACCTCTATTAACTTGAGAGTTTTATGATTTTTAATTTTTTTTTCCTTACGAAGATTTGCCCTGACATAACATCTGTGCCAATCTTCTGCTATTTTTTAGTATGTGGGCCACCAGCACAGCATGGCTGCTAACAGAGCAATAAAGATCTGTGCCCCGGAACTGAACCCGGGCCACTGAAGCAGAGCTTGCTGAACTTAACCACTAGGCCGCCAGGGCTGGCCCTTTGATCCTTCTTTTCATATTTATTCTAGAGATTATAGCATGCGTGCATTTCAACTTACCAACATCCAGTATTAATTGGTGTTTCTCTTTCTTTCTGGACAATGCAGTGATTTTATTTAATACTTTAACTCTCTGCCATTGTTTGTGTTTTAATTTTTATCTATCTTTTAAACCCACAATACATTGTTATTATTTTATGTAGTTGAAAGTAGTTTAGATTTACCCTCATATTTTCCATCTTCATTGTTTTTTCTTTCTGCATCTCCAGACTTCCATCTGGAATCATTTTCCTTCTTCCTGAAAGATACTTTTTGATATCTAAAAAAGGTGCAGCCTATTAGAGAAAACTTCTCTCATTTTCTACTTGTCTGCATTCCTCACGTCACCATTTCTAAAGCATATTTTTTGTGCATCTAGAATTCCAGGCTGGCAGCTGCCTTTGTCAGCACTCTGGAGATCTACTGCAGTGTCTTTTGGCTCCACTCTTTCTGGGGAGAAGTCAGCTCTCAGTCCAATAGTTCTACTTTCAAGGAAACCTGGTTTTGTTTGTTTGTTTTTGTCTTTAGTTTTCAACAGACTTACCATGATGTGCCTGAGCGTGGATTTCCTTTTATTCCTGTTTAAGGTTCCTAGAGCTTCTGGACTCTGTGGCTTGATCCCTTTTATCCATTTGGAAGGCTCTCAGCCACTCTCTTAAAATACTGCTTCTGAACCATTCTCTGTCACGTGCTTTGGAGACTGCAATTATACTTACATAAGACCAGCATCTCTTTGTCTTCCCTCTCCCTCTTCCTTTCTCTTCTATATTTTTCCTTATTTTTTTCTCCCCATGCTTCATTCTGAAAAATTTCCTTTTTCCATTTTCCAATGCTTTGCAAATTTTAGTATCTTTAACATCACCTGAAGGGCTTATTAAAATATAGATTCTGATTCACTAGGTCTGTAGTAGGGCCAAAGATCCTACATTTCTAGAAAGCTCCCAGACTTAAAAAGGATATTAAGTAAAACTAAGGAAGTATGAATAAAGCATGGGCTTAGTTAATAATAATGTATCAATATTGGTTCATTAATTGTGACAAATATACTGTATTAATGTAAGATGTCAATAATATGGAAATGGGTATGGGTTATATGAGTACTATCTTTGCAACTTTTCTGTAAATCTAAAACTATTCTAAAAGAAAAAATCTATTAAAAAAAAAAACACTCCCAGATTATGTCAGTGCGTCTGGTCTACAAATCACAGTTCAAGTACAATATTTTAACCTATTTTACCACTTTTCTCTTCAGTTGTATCTAATCTACTATTAAACCCATCCACTGAGTTCTTAATTTCAGTTATTGTAATTTTAATTTCCAAATCTTTCATTTGATTCTTTTTTATAACTCTTAGTTCTCTGACAAAAATTCTCAAGCTTATCCTTTAGCTCTTTGCATATAAATAGCAGTTATTTTAAAGTGTGTATGGTAACTCGAACATCTGAAGCTCTTGTGGGTCTGTTTCTTTTCTCTATTGCTTTTCTTGTTTTTCTCTCATATTGTCTTATCTTTGAGCGGCTCTGGTTATTTTTAATCTTGTGTTGGACATTGTATTTACAAAATTTTTTGTAGAAATAACTAGAGGACTAAGATGAGTTTATAATTCCAGAGAGGAATTATGTTTACTTTTGCCAGATCCCTAAGCATCCCAATGAGCCAGGATGAGCTCAGAAGAACTTCCAAGATTGAGATGAGCTATAGTCCTTGCAAAGACCTGTCTACTTCTATTTTCCCTGCTCCTGGGGTGCAGCTCTTCAGTGTCTTGGATCCAAAGCAAGGGAAATCACCTCTTTCTTCCTTCAGGTGACAGGCCCTGGGTTCCACTTCTTGATCCCCTAGGCTGTAAAAAGTCTGTTCCAGCTCTAAGCAGTGGGTTAGATCAGTTCCCCCAGAAGCCACTGAGAGAAATGCCCTTCCCTCATTCAAAATGATTCCTCTAATTTTAGCAATACCCTCCTTCTATCCCAAGTCCTAATGTAGAAGTCCCCTCACTTACCCCAAGTACCAGTGACTTCAAAGGGGAGATTCAAGAAGACCATGGACTTTATTCTTCATCTGTCTTTCTCCCTATCCTAAAAAGGTACAAATTCAGTGTGAAGAATAAAATTGGAAAAGACATGAGCTTTCAAGGCAAAAATTTAAGTCTGGCTATGTGGTTCTCAAATGTCAGCGCACATCAGAATCCTTGGCAAGGCTGTTGAACACGATTATGTCTGGGTCCCATCGCCAGGGGTTTCTGAGTCAGAGTGTTTCCCACAAACTTTCTGGAGTGGTTTTGATGCAGGTATCCCCCTTGTAAAACCCTTTTGTAATCGTGGACTGAACAAAAGGACCCTGAACTGGCTGTAATCGGTGATCAGAGTGAGTTCTCTGGCTTCATTCTGCCGCTGACTTGCTCTGAGAACTTGGACAATTCACTGCATGTCTCTGAGTTTCCAAATTAATTAATCGAAAGATGGGTTCCTGACTCATCCCCACTTCTCCAGATGTTCTGTGAATGAATCTATGAAGTCACTAACATTCACTGTAACCAATTCTAGCACAGAAATATTTGTTCTTTTAATGTGCTTACCTGCTAGGCAGGTTCTAAGCTGAGATCCTCTGGGATTCCTCCTCCTGCATTAATATCAATTAGGGCCGTTTACAGTAATATTCTTCGTGGCCAAGTATGACTTTAAGCCTTAAGGTCACTTACCATTATTAGGAGGATCTGTGTTGTCCCAGCACCACAGCTCCTGAGAAGTGGCTTCCAGAGGAGCAGCACTCAGGACCCGTTGGCTTGAACTTGGTTTGAGCTGTGTGAACACCTCTGGCTGTCCGGGCAGTGAGGACAGTCAGCTCTGGGTGGTTTTACTGGAAGAAGGAGCTTAGCTGACTAGGTTCTGGTTTCTGACCTGGGCCCATTTTGAATTTCCTATGATCTGGTCCGGTCAAG
This sequence comes from Equus caballus, assembly GCF_041296265.1. Classification (NCBI taxonomy): domain Eukaryota; kingdom Metazoa; phylum Chordata; class Mammalia; order Perissodactyla; family Equidae; genus Equus; species Equus caballus. The sequence continues at coordinate 55,811,835 of NC_091697.1, read as the reverse complement.
GGGTCTCAGCCTGCCAACAGAACAGTTAGGGGCTGGCCAGAAATTGTCAATTCAGGATGGCAAATAGGGATAAAGAAAGAAAACCATGTTACTTCTTCCTATTCTATGTTCTAAGCATGATTTATCATTAAAGAAAGTCATCTCTAAAAGAGAGCATTTATCTTAGTTTTTTACTAAGTCAGCTCTTCAGGGGTGAAATGTGAAAGGAGAAAGAAAAGGCTGGCAAAGGTAGAAGTCATCTGCTCATCACTGCTGGTTTCGGGGAGGGAAGTTGGTGTATGGCTTGGCTAGTGGGCATGAGTTGAGATAATACAAATGTTTATCAAGCACCTGCTGAGTGCCAGGCCCTGACTTGGGAGCCAAGGGTGAGGTGGTGAATCGAAAGCAGTTCCTGCCTTTATGGAGCTTATATTCCAGAGGAGGAGCCAGAGCCTCAGCAGTGTGGTTGTTTGCTTCATGTCTCATGCCAAACTTTAGGAAGTGCCATGAAAGAAAAGAGCACAATTCTATTACGGTGAATAACATGGGGGCTGGCCTAGACTGAGGGTCAGGGCAGCCTCCTCTGAGGACATAATGCCTGAGTCAAGATCTGAAAGAAGAGCGGGGACAGGAGGTGGCTGGTGCTGGGGCGATGCCAAGGGAGAGAAGAGAAGAGGGCACTCAGGGGCAGGGTGGAGCACGTGCCATGGCCCTGCAAGAAGACTGACCAGTGTGTCCTGAAGGAGGAAGGGAGGGGGAAATGTGGTGTGAGGGGAGGCCACGGGTCCTTGGTGGTGAGGAGTGGAGAAGCCCAGTGCGTAGACTTCACAGACCACGTGAGAGACGTCGGATGCTGTCTTAGGATACAACCGGAAACCACTGCAGGTGTTTAAGCCAAGTAAAGCTGTGACCATATGTGTGTTTTGAGAAGACGGCTCTGGCTGCAGTGAGGAGAACAGATGGAAGAATGGTGAAGAAGGGCAGCGAGGAGGACGTCGCAGGGTCAGTGGCTGGGCCTGCGCTGGCAGAGGAGGTGGACAGAAGTGGGCAGGTTTCAGAGACATTTAGGAGGGAGCACAGGCAGCAGAGTGACAGTCACACTTATCTTTATTCTGCTGTGCTCATTTGCAATCTCTTTGTGACAGCCCAGCAGAAAGTATTTGGATGGATGTCAATAGTCCCGATGGCCTCTCTGATTAGCCCAACGTGTAATCCCAGCCAGGCGCCCCAACATGCCTGCAGGAAAGATATTTCCATTCGACACAGATCAGGTGTGTGAGGAAGCCGAAAGCTGAGCACAGGCCCTCTGCATGTGGCACCTTGGGCTAACAAGGGGCCGCTGGCTCTCAGCTCCCACATCCACGTGTGGAGAGAAAGCTCTCTCCCATCTTCTCTGTGAGCCACAGCTCTCCTCCCTCCCTGCCCACTGTGGTCAGCTATCTCAGTTAAACGTGTCACTTCCCCTATTCTGTCCCTTCACACAGAGAGTGGTTTTGGTTAGCCAACCATGGGGGCTGCGTGAGCTAGGAGAGGGTTAAGTCACCCCACTACATTGTCTGAGTTAAGTTGTGGGTCTCCACCCCTCTGATTCTCCTCTATTTTATGTTTCCTCTCTCTTCATCAAATTTTTTATGCAGCTTTTTCTCCGAATGTCCCATCCATGCTGAGAACAAATGACATGCTAATGTGTTCGATTGGTCTCATATGTGGTAGCTTTGAGAGAAAGTGCCAGAATGTGTAAGGGAAGTTATAGGGCAGTGGAAAGTATCCATGGCGATGTTACCCTGTTTAGGAAACATATTAAGATCATTTGTGCTGAGATAATCAAAGCACAACCTGGAGGTACACTTTGGCAGGTCCAAATTCAAAACTGGGATTTTCCACTGGTTGACTGCAAAGCAAAAATAATATTCATACACTTCGTGCCTTGAACTTTATAGCAATAGTGAGGCACGTTCTCTCAGATCATGGATAATTATCAAAGTGTCATGTGACGTTGGGGTGTACTCATGACTCACACTGACATCAAATTTCATTTAGATCAAGTCTATACACTTTTTCCCTGCAGTATGACGACCTTCAGTCATCCTTAATTCGCCAGATATTTCATCGTTATTTTTCTTGAAAATTCTGCAAACATGTTAAGATAGAAACATTTACATGAAATCCAAAAATGCTCACTCAATGCAATCAGTATTTATAAGGAGTTAATTCCTTGGCCGTTACTCACTGGTGGTACATCCCCAGCGCTACTCATCCGAGTCCTCAGTGTTCTAGCAGCTGGTCTCTCTGCTCACCTCGGTGCATCCAGAATTACCTAGAGTTTATGTCTCCTGTCTACACTTGACCTAGGAAAAAAAGATTAAATGCAATAGTGTGATGCTGTTTTCTGGTGGAAAATAGAAGGCCTGGTTTTCGTGTTAGCTTTGAAATTGACGTAAATTCCATTTTCTTACACATAAAACATGTCAAAACAAATTAGGTGTTGACATCTGGGTTCTCTGGGACTTGAACCAAACTTGTCCACCTAGGAACTATGTACTAAAAAGCTATGAAGAAATCTAGGAGGATCTAAGTGTGGGGGCTTCCTAAGTAGAAATTTAGATCTGCCAGCTGCCAATGGCAAATGAGGTAAGTGACCAGTCGGTAAAGCTTTGTGTAGTTACGGTAACAAATAACATGCTGCCCTTGCTAATTGTAGATGATTCATTCTTGGGAGGACTTTTTCCTGGTGGCCTGAGTTAGACATATGCTGGGTAGTGGTATATATATTTTTAAAATGCTGTGTAAACATAAAAATTGCCCATTATCCAATTCCCCAGAGAGCCATGGCTAATAGTTTGTTGTTTGTTCTTATAGTCTCTGTGTCTTTTTATGGTTCAAACTCCTTTTTTTGTCTAGCGATATCTTATGAATAATACTCTGTGCTAATGAAAACAACACGAACTCTGCTTAGTGGGGATGTTGTGCGACCACTGAGCTTGGTACACAGCAAGTACATAGTGCTTAGTACATAGTCAGCACTCAACAAATATCTGAAACAATAAAATGACAAGGGCAGTGTGTATAGCTTTGGCACTGGATCTTAACAGGCAGGCACCAGTCTCTCGAAACAGATTCTTACATCTACTCTGTTTTTGGTGATCTTTGTAATTACCTCAACCAGAAAAGTCATTTTCAGATTTATGGCATTCTTGTCATTCTCCTTTGTCTGTCGTTTACTCCGCCAGACTGAACCCGGGCTACTCTGAGGTAGTGCAGGCCAGGTGCTGGGTGTGTGGCTGCCTTTCTAATCCCAGGGATTTCCTGTAGAAACACGCTAATGGTGGGGCCTTCTGCGTCCGGGGTGCTTAGTGCCGGGGAAGACGCATGCTCAGCATGCCCCATCCTCAAACCCCAGCATGAGCTCGGGGCGCTTGGTAAAGTCCTGTGCTCAGCCACTCCAGCTCTCCCCTGAAATCACAGGTAGATGCCCAACTGCGGATGGTGTTTTCAGTTATTCAGGACCCCTAACCTAATTGGAAATGAGCAGAGTTCAACAACCTTATTCTGTGTTGGAAAATCTAATTGACTCATTGTTTGGGTTAAGTCATTTTCCAATCCAGTTATCCGCCAGACCTCCCACGTTGAACATTGTAGCTTTACCTCGTCATTTTCCAAGTTACAAAAAAGGAGGGAGAAGAAAATCTAGACTTCAAATCTGTGATGCTCCACTCGATAATATGAAAGGGAGGAATAAAAGCAGGGGATCAGAGGCCGCGCAAAGCAGAACATCACCTACTTTATCTGTGAGGAAGCACAGGCGTTTGTCTCCAGAAGGACATTCTGCCTCCCTAGAAAGTCACGCCTGCAAAATTATTCCAAACAAGGTTCAAAACAAAGACTTCAGATGAAACGGACTCAAACGAGTAAACACAGCAAAACAGAGGATTTCAAAAATCTTTGACATGTACGTACCACAGAGCCGTTTTCTATAATTGGTGGGGTTTGAGCTTTAGCTCACATTCACCACTTCGCTCTCGAAGGAAAATTTCTGAGGCTGCAAGCCCACGGAGGCTGCTGTGAGCAGGCCCTGGGAGAGATCTCCATCACCCGGTAAGAGGAGAGAGCACAAGACGCCCCTGACAGAGAAGGTACTGTCAAGGCTCCTCCTGGGGCCCACTCCCCTCCCGCTCGGAGATGCCTGCACACGCCACTGTCTGACTCATCCCAGACTAGACAATTAGCAATCACATTTGTTGATTAAAAATCAGCCTATCTGGAATATAAATATTCCTTTCAAGCAGCTATATTACCCTATCTGTGAAGCATGTAGGAAGTCTGCTCTGTGTTGTTTTTCCATTAAAATGTAGTCCTAACAGAATTCCAGCTACCCGATAACATCTGCTCCAAATTTTCACATGATTTATATGACCATGTGGCCAACTCCGTGTACAAATATAGATAGATTCTGAAAGGGATCTTGTTCTAAGTACAAATAAAAGCGGGAAGATAGGTATTTAGTTACATCATCAAATTTGTATTTGATCTTAGAACATCATATTGTCAACCAGATGTCGATATAGCCACATGTATTGTTTCATGTCAGCAACACATGAGCGCTTTAGATGTATATGTTCCTTGTAATTAGTTCTGAATATTTTTCCTAAGTTATTTCCATCACAACTGCAGGCAGAAAGAAGGAGCAGATTCTATCCACTCTGCCCTATGGCTGGGGAAACTCAGCGGTCACACAACACGTGAGGTAACCAGCACCCCATTCTTTTGACTCTCAGCTTACTTTTTGGTTGACAGTCTCATCTCAAGGTTATAAAAAAAAATTTAATAAAATGAAAAGAAGGAAATATATAGCCATATTTGATTGAGGGCAAAGGGGAGCGATGATGCCACTCAAATGTCAGGAAGTTCCCCTGTCCCAGTGGCTGTCTTCTTTGGCTGGGAATTTTGTGCCGGCTCGCTCTGGCTGCAGGTGGGGAATGGGCTGTCGGGGTGCAAGGGTGAGAGTGAGGAGGCTGTGCCGCTGTCCAGGTAAGAGACTGTAATAGCTGGGACTTGGGTGCTTGGCTGTTGGCAACGCAAACGAAGAGCAGGAGGCTAGTTCAAAAGAGATGAAAAAGGCAAATCAAATGGACTCACTGATGTATTGCTTATGGAAGATGAAGGAGATGCAGGTAAGAAGGACGGCTCTCAGGTTCCTGAGTGGATGGTCGAACCGTTCATTAAAATAGAAAATTCAGGAAAAGGCAGGGGTCAGACTGAGAGGTCAGTCTTAAGCAAACTGATGTGATGTCAAGACTTCAAGTGGAGATGTCATCTAGAAAAGCAGGCCGAGTGCTGGCCCTCCCTCGCCACTCGCACAGAGTCAGCCCTGCTGTTATCTGTGTGATAGGTCAGGTAAACAGTTTTTAGAGAAAATAGTCTATGACTACAAAAAATATTGAAAAACACTGCTGTAAGCGATAGGGAGTCACTGGGGATTTTAATCAGGGAGATGAGTTGAGTATTTAAGTCCACTTGGGAGCAGTAGAGAGGAGATGGAAGGAGGTTTGAATTGGGGCTGGCCCCTTATTGGCTGTTTAGATTTGGGCAAATTAACTACACCCTCTGAGCCCAAGTTCTTTGTCAGCAAAATGGTGATAACACTGCCTTCCTCATAGGGTTGTTATGATAATTGTAATTAAAATATCCAAGGTAGTAAATACTTAATGAACACTGGCTCCCTTCTCCTGTAGATGCAGTTCAGCAAGTGGGGCAGCAGGGGGCTGATTCCAGCAATGTCCCTGGGAAGGGGTGGGCCAGCCCTGACCTCTGGCAGAGGAGAGCAGACTCTCAACTGCTGGGTTATGGGCAGTGGGTCAGGGCAGTGCTGACGAACGAGTATGGGGCTCGGGCTCCGATGAAAGGTGTTACGGTTGATCGTGTTCAGGAATTCAAGGGGAAAGAAGAGCATTTGGGGTTTGGTCAGGTGGAGGGGCTGCCTGACAGCCGTTTATATAAAGGGGCCGTGTCCGCACCAGACCGCAGAGCACTTCTCCCCTTGCCTTATCCTCCCTAGTGCTCTCTCTTCCCCTTTCAGTCTCTGCTGCTGCTGGGCCACAGCTGAGCTTCCTGACTCCTCCTGCCTCATTGCTCACTAGCTCCCACACCACACCTCTCCTCTCTGCTTTGCACACAGCACTAACCCTGGGGCATACTCTCTTTCTTTTCCTCCCTCAGAACTTGGTGTCTGCCTCTTTCCAGCCAGGGGTGCTAATGCTCAGGTACTCTCTCTTTCTTACCAAAGAAGGGAATGTTTTCTTTCATCTGGCTCCCTCCAGTTCTGGAGCCCTGCTGTTTTCTCCTTGCATTCCAGCTGCCGCCCTGGCTGAGCCTCCTCCTTCAGGCAGTGTCCTGAGTGACAGCAGGAAGAAGGGGTCATGGCTGGCTACCCAGAGGCCACACAGGCAGCATGACCTGGGCAGTGGCCCTCTGGCACTTAATCTAGACCAGGATGCCTTTCATTGGTGGGGTGTACCCCATGACCCCTTTTCAGGACCTGGCTCCCTTGGAAATCTGACTATAACCTGGTGGTCGGGACATGTGGATTCAGAGCAAGGTGGGGTGGCTGGTCCCAAAAGCTCTTCTTTGGGCTCTGGTGAGGTCTCTGCAAGAGCCCCACCTCACCAAATGGCACGGGGAGAGCCCGTGGATGGTCAGCACATCTTTGACCTTCCGAATCCAGGCCTCTCTTCCTGAGTGCACGGCCCCTCGTGCCCTCCTCTCTCTCCTTTTTCTGGGCGTCTGCTGCCGGGCAATTCCTCTTTGTCAGTTAACTCACCCTTCAGGCCGCTTCTTTGCTCTCACCTGGGAGCTCATCCGTCTGGGAGAAAGGTTCTACCGGCCTTCTGGGGGCTGGCTGCCTGATCATGAGTCTGTAGACTTTTTCCTGGGATCACCTTTACAAGTCATGTGCTGATCTCCATTTCAGAAAGGTATGTCCTATGACATTTCCGGCAAAGAGTCAACTGAGACTCATAACATACAAACTTTTCACTGTTTAAGTGACGTTATTGAGGCAAAATTTACATATAAAAATGCATCCATTGTAAGTATGCAGCTTGATGAGTTTTGACAAATAGATACATCCATGTAGCCACCACCACAATTAAGATATGGGACATTTCCATCACCCCCAAAAAGTCCCCTTGTGCCCTTTGCAGTCATCCCCCTGGCCCCCAGCCTCAGGCAACCACTTATCCACTTTCTGTCAATATGCATTAGTTTTGCTTTTTCTAGATTTTTTATGTCAATGAATCATACAGTTTGTACATTTTTTGGCTTATCCTCAGCATAATGTTTTTGAGATTCATTCATGTGGTAGCATGTTATTTAATTTAATAACATAGCATATTAATTTATTCTTTTTTTTCAGCTGAGCAGTATTCCATTGTATGGAAATAACACAATTTATTTATCTCTTCACCTAACAATAGACATTTGGGTTGTTTCCATTTTGGGGGTATTATGAGTACAATGTCTTTTCTGATTCTGGGTGGAGTCCGTGGAGTAACCATGGCTGTTGCCCTTAGAAAGCCTGAAATCTTGTCAGGAGGAGGAGAGTTAAACGGAAGTTTACTATTGGCTATAATCAACTGTAGGAATGCTTCGTGGCTGTGCAGGTGCTATTGAACAGTCAGAGCGTGAGAGGGGACAGTGGGTGGGAGTCACTGCAGGGGATTTTATGTTATTGGGGGATGGCGTGTTAAAGCCCCCATCAGATGACCAGGGATGAGGGGGCAGGGGGCAGTGCCCCTGGGAGCTCGCTGGGGAAGGGCACAGAAGGGGAGCAGGTGAGAGGGGCCACGCAGACACCATCAGACCTGGAATAGACAGTTTGTGTTCAGAAGAAGGTAGAGAAAGGGCTGGAAGGCCTTGAACACTGGGATTAGAAGCCCAGAATTGCTGTCCCGGCAAGAGGGAGTCGCTGTAGGTTTTTGAGTGGGGGGAGGGCATGGGTGAAAGTAGTGTTTTTGAGAGATTCCTCTGTATTGGTGTGTGAGATGGTTTGAATGGAGCAAAAAACTCAAGAAAAGAGAGAATGGGGGTGTTTATTTGAGCTGTTTTCCTGATGGCTCCAAGGGTGAAGTCTGGTTGCCCTCCCCAGCTGCAGAGGCGTGCCCAGTGGTGGAATTCAGCAGACAAGCCTGGGGGCTGCAAGTGGCAGAACCTGCCGCTGCCATGGTGTATTCGGTTTCTATTGCCGTGTAACAAATTCCCTCAAACGTAGTGGTTAAAACAACACGATTTTTTTTCCCTCTCTCTCAGTTTCTGTGGGTCAGGAGTCGGCATAAGTTATCTGGATCCTCAGTTCAGAGTCTCTCCAGGCTGAAATCAAGGTGTTGGCTCAGAGCAGTGTTGTCATTTGAGCTCGGTCCTCTTCCAGGCTCGTTCAGGTCATTGGCAGAATTCAGGTCCTGCAGCTGTAGGGCTGAGGTCCCGTTTTCTTGCTGAACTAGAGGCTGCCCTCAGTCCTGGCCATGGTGACCCCATCCATAGGCCGATCACAGCATGGCAGTTTGCTTTCTCCCAGGCCAGCAGGAGAGTGTCTGCGGCTGCTGCTTGTCTCTTTTAAGGGCTTACCAGATTAAGTCAAGCCCACCCAGGATAATCTCTTTGGTTAACCCAAGGGATCACACCTGCAATTAATTAATTAATGCAAATTAATTGCATCTGCAAAATCCGCTCTGCCATGTGAGGGAACATAATCACTGGAGTGATATCCCATCATTTTTACAGTCCCTCTCATGCTCAAGGGGAGGTGATCACACAGGATGTACATTGAGGGACAGGAATCCTGGCGGCTGTCTTAGAATTCTGCCTACGACACGTGGTTGTCCTTTGACCCCCTATTTCTCCACTTGTAAATAGAAGGGTTCTGGGCTAGGTCCTCTCAGGGGGTCTGCTCTGCACTAATATTCTGAGTTGTGTTTTCCCTCATATTGTGATTATGGAGTCAAGTTGGAAGCACTGTTAGTTACCAATCCTCTCATCCAAAATGTGACTTTGAGATTGCTGTGAGTGAGAGGCAGAGCAAAGCCCTGGCCAACCCACAGTGGACATGGGTGCAAAGGAGAAAGAAACCTTTTGTTTGAAGCCCCTGAGATTTGGGGTTGTTTGTTACTGTAACATAACCTAACCTCTGCAGGCTGATGCAAGGACAGTATCCCTGTTAGTCTTGCTGCCACCTTCTCTTTTTCTCTAGGAGCTCTCATCTTAGCCAGGCCCCTGATCCAGTCACTTCTGTGAGATATAGCTGTGGGACCCAATCCAAAACTCTTCGTGAAAAGTGATTGTGTTGCTGTATAGTCATGTATTTTCTGTCATTCAAACACAACTACCCACCTGCTCACTGAGAGAAGATGCTGTCTCACACCCTAGGACCTCAGCTCCCATGACAAATAAGCTATTTCTGTTTGAGAACAAATAAGTGTAATTAGCACATTCAGGGAAAGCTGCCAGTCAAAGGCACCCTCACCTGATTTAGACGTGCCTTGATGCAGTGGACTTGTCATCTCTTTCTGAAAATCTCAATTATCGTGCAATCTGTACAGAATCCTCACTCTTTTCTTTCCCTACACCTATAATTTGTTTGTCCATCATGTAGGTATCTTTCTGATTCTTGTTTTTCCAGACTTTCATGTTGATGATATCTTTCTTTTCTGCCACCACCTCCAGAAGGCCACTGAACTGTTTCTCTTTCCTGAGCATTTTGAAACTCTGTCCCTTCTCTGATGTCTTCTCGAGTTGCAGCCACCTTCATACCTGTTCAAATGCTCCCCCTTTGCTCTCCTTCCTCTGGAGTCCTCTCCACCGATTCCTTCATTCCACCATCTACAAGCTATTCTCTGGCTCTCAAGACTGTTGTCCTTGCTACACGACAGCCTGATGGGGAAAAACGTGGGGCTGTGCTAGGCTGCCACACAGTGATCACATACAGCGATCTGGACTCATCCCAAAGACAACATAGATCGTTGGTGACTGCAGGTGGGGACCCACATGCCGTACACAGGCAGAGACCACCCTCAAGCAAAGACTGAAAACAGTCTCTGCGATGAGAAGAAATTATGCACGAGAGCATGCCATGGTGTAAATGATGCCATGGTGTGAAGAGGAGGGAAATAAGACAGGGAGAATCTGGCAGTTATAAAAATGATAATAGCTAGGCACTGTATAGGCAGTTCCCGTGCATTACCTGCTGCAGTGGTCGTATTTCCTATGAGGTAATGTGCTCATCTGTCTGATGAGGGAGCGGAGTTTAAGCAGCTCACCTGAGGTCACGCAGCCAGTAAGCAGAGAGCTGGGATAAGATCCTGGACAGGACAGGGGCTCTAGAGCCCTGGCTTCTACCCAGAAAAGGATAGCGCCTCGAGGCACGGGGAGGGAGGGGCCCCACAGGCAGGATAGCTCCCTGCCTGGTGCCAGTGTTGATGTTTCCTTGGCCGCACGGTCTGAGGCCTGCCGCTCCTGGCCACTGCATGGTATTTCTCCGGCTCCTCTACACAATGTGAACTGAAGAAGCCCCAGTTTGAACTCTTCCCGCACTGGTCCTAGGAGCCTGGCACTTTGGGGTCGAGGACACGGGTTCCGGGGTTGGCTTGCCTCCGCCGGAGGTTGTACGAGGTGAGCTTGGGTTTACTGCCTGTGCTGCAAGCATCCTGCGGGGTTAGGCTGCTTTGTTTTCAGAGTAGGGAAGAGTTTAATGATTCTTGCATCAACTCCCCCAACACCCTGAAAACTATGGCCTCCCTCCTTCCTCTGTGGCTTTCTTCTGCCTATAAAATGAAAAGCAGATTGCCTCGCCGGTGGCTGGAAGCAGGCCTTGCTTCTGAGGTGTGTGAGGGGAAGCTCATCGTGTGCACGGTGTCTTGGCCATCTGCTTCTCGTTGACTCCAGTGGAGCCTGGGGAAGACAATGGGGCAGTGTGCAGCCCGCACCAGGAGCAGCTGCTGCGGTGACCTCAGGCCTGCTGCCTGGCAGGCTGGGGAGTGGCCCTTCTCTGCCCCACAGGCCCAGAAGCTGGGAGCTTGTTTCCTAGAGTGTGGGGGTGGTTCCCCCTCATTTGGCCATTTCTTCTTTCTTTTCTTCCTAGAAAAAATGGGTTTCAGCTGTTTCCTTCAGACTCCTAGTAACCTCTTTGTAAAGCGACACTTATTGTGTTTTTTAGCATTATAAATGTAATCTACATTCGATGCAGAAAACCTAGATGAGTAAAAAGAAGCAAAAACTAGTGACAGCTCCACTACCAAGGATTTTAGTGTGTGTCCTGCTTGTGTATTTTCCATGAATATTTTTCTTTGCATTATTTTTAAAAATGGTAATAACCTAATGTGCATTTCTGAGTTAGTGTACTAAATGCTTAGCCTGGATCATCTGAGGCTGTGTATAGTACAACCCTAGAAGGTAAGTACTTTTATGAACACCATTTTTACAAATGAAGACGCTGCAATTTAGAAGGGACAGGAAATCTGCCCAGGATGACCCTGGGAGGTGGGTGGGGCCGGGACTCAGTGGCAGGCTGGGTACTCCAGATTCCACAGCTCGAAACCACCTCACGACACACATTTGCACAGAATGCAAGCGAGGTTGTGTCCTGTATATCACTAAGCAGTAGATCAAGACTACTTTCCCTTCCATCCATGGTCCCCTACACGTGATTTTTACAGCTGCACATACGCCATGGTACAGACTTACCTGAACTTATTTAGCCAATCCCCTGATTTCTGATTGTTCCAAATTTTGCCATTATAATCTTGAGATGATCACTCGATACAGATATGTTTAAGCCCATCTCCCATGATTTGGGAGTAGTGGAATCTCTGTGTGAATGGGCATACGCAGTTGAAAGAGTTTTGAAAGATGTGGCAAACTGCCTTTAAGAAAAGTTATACTTGCAACACTGGGTATTATAATCTTTCATCTATCAAATTGGCAAGGATTTTTAAATTTATGACTCACTTTTTAAACTTTTAACTCACTTTTCTAGTGATCATACAGTAAACTTTCTCATTCATTCAGTTTCAATTTTAGTTTATTCTTTTGTAAATTTAATGCTTATGCTCTTTACCCCGTATTTTCTATTGTGTAATTCATTTATCAGGTGATTTGCAAAAGCTTATTACTTTAAGGATATTGATCCTTTCATGCCTATGCTGCAAATACATATCTTGGTTTGTCATTTGCCTTCTCTTGCTTATGATGTTTTTTATTTCCATCACAGAGATTTAAAAATATTACACAGCTGATCTATCAGTCCTTTTTTTGTACTTTCTTCCTTTACTATTTTATTTTTTCAAACCTCCTTCTGTCTACCCAACAATATTATATAAACATTAGTATGAAATATAGACTTTTATCCTGTGTTTAAAATTGAACTTGTGGTGACATGAACTGAAGATCCGAGATGTCAAAATGGGTAACTCAGTGATGGAAAAGGATGAAATGAAGAAACCATTTCAGCTGATTGCCCAGGAAAACAAAACTGAGAAACCCGTTGACAGTGAAACCAAGATGTAGACTAAAGTAGTTATGTGATTTTATAACAGAAGTATAAGATGAAGAAATTTTTTACGTTCGTTTTTTATCTGATTTTTCAAACTCATAAGGAAGGCCTCATTTCTTTTCTGATTAATGAGATTCATAAATGTTTTCTTTAAATAGCAGAAAGTGTTGCTTGATTTTCCTCATAATTATTATAAAGCGAGCATTCCGTCACTTTGACCATTTTTAGCATAGAACTGCACCCAGTCTCTGCATGTTCAAGTTAAGATATAATCTATATTCTGCCACAGAATTCAGAATCAAAGGTGCCATCCTGACCTCAGCCTCCTGTCCTCAGCCCTGGACCCCTCGCTGCTTTCTCAATTTCTTCCCCAGGGGAAGGGATACAAATACTACAGGTGAATAAGTTTTGGGTGGATTCAGATTTGCGTGACCTTTAGAGATGATGTGATTTACTTACATACATGGGAAAGAATATCCAAAAGCAGCGAAGAGAGCAGCAACATGTACATGAGTGACCCACTATACTGCTGAGACATAACAAGATGTGCCAATGTTATTCAAATGTTACATTTCTGGGCCCAGCCTGGTGGCTGAGTGATTAAAGATGAGCATGCTGTGTTCAGCAGTCCGGGTTCATGGATTCGGATGCTGGGCACGGACCTACTCTGCTCACCAGCCATGCTGTGGAGGTGTCCCACAAATAAAAAAGTAGAGGAAGATTGCATAGATGTTAGCTCAGGGCTAATCTTCCTCAAGCAAAAAGAAGAGGAGGATTGGCAGCAGATGTTAGCTCAGGGCAATCTTGCTCAGCAAAAAAAAGAGTTACACTTCTCTGGTCTCTTTCCTTCCTCCCTCTGATCTCTTCCAGATACCGCTATTGGCCAAAACCAACCAGAAGCCAGAGGGCAAGAGAGCCTGGGCGATGTGGCCTATAAGATTACAGATCCTGGGTCACAGAGCAAGGTAGAGAAAAGTGGAGAATGGATCTGACAGTGAGCAGAGGTGCAAACAGAGAATAGCCAGGATAAATAATAGAAGGAATTAAAAATCACTCAAAAATCCACCACCCAGAGGTAACCTCGATTAACGCTTTGGTAGATTTCTTCAATGACTTTTTAATATGTTATTTTTATCCAGTTGAGATCATACTACATAATTACTTTTTAAAGCATAGCTAACCAAGGAGCAGTGAGAGGTCCAAATCAAAAACTATTTTGATACTATTGATGACAGATAGTAATTGCATTTGAGTGATTTATTGACTTTCCCAGTGCATTAAAACACGCACACGTGATGACTCAAGTCACTCAATAGAAGTAATTTTTTTTCCAATATGAATTTTTTAAATGCAGAAAATTACTACTCAAGCTTCTTGAAATGTAAATGGTCTTTTTTCTTGTACTATACAGTTATTCTTTTGTGGAAAAAATGGAGACTCTTTTCTGTTTATTAATTTTTAAAACACAATATCTGAGTATGTGATCAGGGATGATAAATGAGTGACACATGTACTGCCATGTTCCATTTTTCCCTCCAGGCCAGGCATCACTCATTGATGCCCTCACTCTTTCCCATGGAGCTCTGATGTGGCTCAGAATCCTACTCAAAACAACAATCCTCAATATAATAACTCTTACAAATTGAGACCTATTGCTATGCTTTACGTTAAGCAACCATTAAGAATAAAACTATAGTAGTCCCCCCTTTTTCATGGGGGATACATTCTAAGACCCCCAGTGGATGCCTGAAACCACAGATGGTACCAAACCCTATATATGCTATGTTTTTTCTTATACATTTGTATTTGAGGTGCGACTGCTAAACCAACACAAATTTCTTTTCCCTTCTTCCCAATTTTTTGCGTATCTAAGAATGTCTGTCTGTTGCCTTTACTCTGAAGACTGCAAAATTGTTGCCTCCCAACTTTCTCCCTTCAAAGCCCTCTAAAGGCTGCTCCATATAGGATGGTGAAGGAGAAGTCTGAAGTCAACCAATTTTAATCTTCTTAGTAAGAAGTTGTTTTTTCTTCCTTGATGCTTATAATATAAAAGTAAATTATTCTTATAATTCAAGTATTTTGCTAACGTGTTTTAAGTGAAGCCCATGTATCAAGGGTCCCCAAAGCCATCACTATGTTTGAAATTCACCAAAATGACTCATAAAACTCTCTGTAAAGTGTACTCATGGCTAAGATTTGTTACGGCAATGTAGTGAGGACATACAACCAGCTTATACAGGGGAAAAGCACAAGCGGAGTCTGGAGGAACACAGGCACAGATTTCCTATGCTCTCTCCCTCCCGTTAGGGGTCACACAGAGCTCACTCTTCCCCCAGCAAGGAAAATGCAGCAGCACATGTGCGTGTCTGCCCAGGGAAGCCCATTAGAGACTCAGTACGCCAGTGTTTTTATTGGGGTCTGATCATATAGGCAGTCTGTGTAGAGTGTGCCAAAATTCCAGACTCCCAGAAGGAAAGCAGGTGTTCAGCATAAACCACAGTGCTTGTAAAAACAGTGTGGGCACAGTGAGCTGCTGTTACTTACCATTTAGGCAGTTTTATGTCAGTGGAGGAAACTATTTACCAGCCAAGTTCCCAGACACCAGCAAGCAGACTCCTCTCAGAAGAACACTTTCAGGGCTGCCTTGTTAACTCTCATCTGCACAGCCCCCTCTAAAGGTATTTTTACTTAGAGTACTATGAGCCCTTTCAATGTGCACACTAGCTAAAGTTTTCTTTAATTATATCTTTCATTATTGCTTTTGTTCCAATTGTATGAGTTTCTTCCTTAAGAAGTTCTATAATTCTTGGATTGGTAGGACAGAGAATGAGGACGCAACCTATTCTTTTCTTCCTCGTTGTTTTCGTCACTTTGCCCTTTGCATTCTCTCCGAGTCTCATGCTTGTCCTCCACGTTACTAATTCATTTTTCTGTGGTGTCAGCTCTGCTTCTTGTGGACCTAATGCAGGGTTGTTGTGTTGTTTTTTTCCTGGTATTGCATTAAAAACTTTCAAATTGCAAACCTGAATGCAGTTTTTTAGATGTTCTGTGATCATTTTTTTCTTGTCGTTATTGTTTTTCCCTCTCTCCTCATCTCAAACAGGGGAAGATCTATCTAGATTGCTTAATTTCCAGAAGGGGGGTTGTGGGCCTTATGCTTGTTGCTGCCTCTGTCACTAGGAGTGTCTGTAAAAGTGCTGTTCAGTAGTTGAGTTGTAGATTGTGGTACAATTTTCTGGCCTTGTTCCTAGTGACCAGCAGGTTTTTACTTACTGAACATCTGCTAACTGGAATCCTTCTTTTACACCAGTGTATAGCTCTCTGACACATTGAAGAAATGGAGTACGTAGAAAGAATGGTGCCCCAGCGTGCCTGCCTCCAGGCTCTGCCATCCGTAGGCTGTGGCTAGTGCCATGTGAGGGGGGGACTCCCCTCCTGGACTGTTGCAGAGCCTGGTTCCTCTACATCCACACCTCCCAGGACACGAGGAGAGTGGTGCCCGTGGAGGCAGAGAGCGCTCTGGACAGTGGCCCAGTATTTTGGATAGCTCAGCCCTTGTGTTCCTGGTTTTAGGGCTGGTTCCCTGGTACGTAGAGTGGGTCATCCTGAAATGGCATTTTTAATCCAGTTTCTTACCTGGCATTTGGTTGAATATTGATCCTAATTCACAGAATGAGGTTTTTACTTTTTTCAGTGTTGCCTTAGGTGATTTCATGAGCAGTTGGGAGCAGCTCAGTAGGGAGCTATTAACTAAGCATCATTTTAAAACTAAAGTCCTAAGGAACCTTCTAATTAAGGGACTATTGGGGATGACAGAGAATAAAGCACTGTAAGTAACCAGTGGAGATTAGAGCCTCCTTAGGGAGCTAGGACAGATACACGTGGAAAGTAACTCACCACTCTGGATGGTGTGTTATGATGGGCATGCTGGGAGTGCAGTGGGCTGAGATTCAGGAACTCTGGCTTCTTTTTCCTGACTCCAGCATGGACTTGCCGTGTGACCTCAGACAAGGCAGTGTTCCTTTCTGGAATTCTCTTGCCTTGTTTACAAATGAGGAGATTGGTCTAGAGAGTTTCCAATATGCCTCCAGCTCCAACATGCATCCTCTTTTTGGTTGCTGTGATTCAGGGGTATACTGTAGAAAGGAGGGATAAGCTGACCTTTGGCTGATCGATAACCTTGAGGGGCCAAAGAAACAGAAACTGCGGATGCCTCCCAGTGTCCAGCCTCAGTGCCAGGGAGTACCCTGAGTCCCACCAGGGGCCTGCCCTCTCGTATGTCTGCTAGATTTCCTTAGACAAGATGGCTTCTAAATTGCATGAGTTTGCAGTTTACAATGGTCTTGTCTATTTGAATCATCCCCCTTGTGTGTATGTGTGTGTTTTATGTAGCAGAAAATGGATTTCAGGCTTCCTTTTAAAGGTGAGAAGACTGTTCTCCCTTTGATGACTGATTCATAATTTAACCATAAGGGGTTGGACGTTGCTTCATTCTGACAATGATCCATGATCCTTTCATTAGGCCAAGTTTAGACAAGGGGTCTAAGGCACAGGTGAGTAACTTCTGATACATCAGGGTGTGCAAAGACCTTGGGACCTGGCCTGGAGCCTTCTGTGCTCCAGGTGCATTTTCTTCTTGCATTCAGAATTCTCTATTCCATCTGACAGGTGGAAGTGAGTCAGTGCCCATGGTGAAGAGCAGGGTGGTACCCTGCTGTCTGATGAGGCTAGCCTCAGCTGTGAACCCCCTTGGGGCAATGGGATGGAGACTTGGGATTCAGGGACTCCTGTGCTCTGTTCTCCCCATGGGGACACTGCTGCCTGGCTGTCCTCATGAGCACTCAACAGGCAGGAAGCCCTGCTACTCTCTACTCCGTGTCATGTGATATCTCCTTACCCCAAGCCAGGATAGGAGGGGCAGTTAGCTAATTTGGTAGATTATAAGACACCACCACAACCAGATATTCAGGTTAATGCAAAATCCATTGGAAGGGCAAAAATAATTTAATTGGCTGTTGACCCGCAAACAGGATAGATAATCCCAATCTCTCCCAGTGGTGTTCCAGCTCTCCCTTCTTTGAGGACAAACTGCTCACACCTGTGCCTCTTGCATAGACCTACACTTTAGGGAGACAGAGAGTAGAGAGTTGCTTTTATAATTCATATCTGTGAGATGTCGTAAGAGGGAAAATGTACAGATACCAGAGGATCTTTCTCTGTGGCTTTCCCTGACTTCACTACCTGAATGTCTTGTGCCCAACAGAAAGCTCGTGCTCTCCTCTTTTTCTCCCAAGTTGATCACAGTGTTTCCCACATTGTCTTGTACTTGTGTCTGTGTCTGTCTCCCCGATCAATCTGCACTCCTGGGGGTTAAGAACTATGTCTAGTTAGTACTCAGATGGAGCCTATGCAGAGTGCATGCTCAGCAATGATTTGTTAAGCCAAACAAGTCAGCTCTAGACTTAGCTAAAGAGCTGAGAGGATAACATTCCGGAAGACACGCTGGATCTGTCAACCAGTGGAGCCTGTGTGCATTCAGTTCATGTAATTAATAAATATTTATTGAGTACCTGCTACTGTGCCAGGCATTCTTCCAGGTACTGGGGATGTACTGTGAACAAGACAAATAAGATTCCACCCACAGGGAACTTAAACATAGTGGGGAGACAGATAGTAAACAACCCACAAAACAAATCAAATAGCAGCAGTTGTTATTAAAGGAATGAAAACAAGATAATAGAGACAATCAATAGAGAGTAATTTGGGTCAGGGAAGACCTGTCTGCTTAACTGTGAGATCTGAGGACAAAAGGAAACGAGACAGAGGAAAGAGCATTCAGATGGAGGAGACAGCTAGGGCAAAGACCCTGAGACAGAACTAAACTTGATGTGTTAAAGAAACAAGAAGTTTCTGGTGACTGAAGAGCACTGAGAGGGAGTGAGGGGTGGACAGCAGGAGACGGAAGAAGCAGGTAGGCGCGGATCACACAGATTACTCTAAATGCATTGTGAAGCCACTGCAGGCTTCAAGCAGAGTGGAGAAGGTGGGACTAATCTGTTCTTGGAGGCATTTTGAGAAGACTTCACGATAAACCTGGGTCCTGACATCTATGGGGATGACCCTTCACACCCTCAGGCTGTTTTTTAGGGAGGGAGATAACTTTTGCTACAACCTTACTTGCTCAGCCCCTCTGGGGCATGCTCAGACCTGTAGAGGAGGGGGATGTCCTTGGCCTTGGGACTGGGCGGAAGAGAATGGCTCCCATGAGGATGGAAACCACAACTTTGGTCTTGCTGTCACTGAACAACTCTGCATTGGCCAGGGCTCTTTTAGTTGCAGCTGACAGAGACACCATGCAAACTAGCTAGAGTCAGAAAGAATTTGTTGGCTGTCAAAACTGATAATTCTAGGAGTAGAAATGGTCTCAAGGGCTCAGTGTCAGTGGGACTATCTCTGTCACTTGGTTTTCCTGACTCTGTTTCTCTCTTTTTATTGACTGTATTCTCTTTTACTTTAGCAAAGCTTCTTCCCAAATGCCCTTAGATCTGGAAAGTGGGGTTGCTGCCTTGGGCTCCATGCCTCAAGAGGGCCCATGCTTTGAAATAACTTCCTAGAAATTTTCTAGGTCCCCTCTGATGCCTGGGTCCAGCTGGAGCCATCAGTCCCCTCCATATGAGCTCTGGTCCTCATTGCTCCTATTTAGGATACTCTCTGACCCTCTTTCACCTATGTGGGATCGACCAGATGCTCTGAGGCATTATCACATCCATGCATGGGGTTATCCTGGGGCTCTGTGCACAGGCCCCAGTTCCAGAAAGATGGTCTAGTGAGCAGATCACTCTCAGAGGGCAGCATGGTATTTTGTTCACAGGATTTCACAAGCATAGGCCGCCAGAATGATGCTGACATGCTGATTTGGGGTGACTCTTACTCCCATCCGGCACAGGATGAGTTCAGAGCTCTGGGCGACCCTGACTGTTGGGCTTGAGCTGCGCGTGAAGGCCCAAGTGTCAGTCTCTCCTGTCCATGTTCTGATTGTGGTACACCTTTAGTCTATGGCACCAGAGAGCAGTCGATTGGTGTCAGGTGTCCTTTATCCTGTGTGCTCCCTGCTGCTGCACCCAGAGTAACTGCCCCACACTACACCACATGTCAGGATCTGTGTCATGTAGCCATGCCCAACTCCTCCAAGGGTTTTGAGGTGGTTACTCCATAACACCAGTGGGCCATTTCAGTTGATATCCTCTCTTGCATCTGATTGACATGCTGACTTTGTGCCTTCCTGGGTCGGTTGTGTCCCATGCCAGACAAGGGACAGACATTTCTTGTGCAGATCTAGATAATAATGTAGCTTTGGCATCTGCCAAGAACCACCAGCATCTTTCAACCCTACATTTTCATTTCTCTCTCCTCTATCCACGATTGGATATATAACTCTTATAAAGCCAGGACCAAGTAGTCAAGTTTCAAGAAACACAGTCCATCTACCCAAATTTAATTTCAAAATAACTCAAACTTTTTTTTTACTCTTTGACAATTCTGAAAGGGATCTAAGTCCGTGCTTCACAGCAATCCCATACGTGTACCTGACAGTTCACAGCAGCTCCAGTGCGTCTCTCTTCAAAATTCTTGCCCTTGCTGAAACTCCTAAACCTACAGCCTGTGAGACTTTTCTTCTTCATTTCTACTCTCCCCTCCCACTAATTTATTATCTAACTTGTGCTGTCCAATATGGTAGCCACTAGCCACATGTGGCGGATAAAATGTGGCTAGTCTGAGTTGCAATGTGCTTTAGGTGTAAAATACACAGGATTTTGAAGACTTGGTATAAAAAAAAGATGTAAAATATCTGACTAACAATTTTTTATATTGATTAGATGTTGAAATGATAGTTTTAAATATACTGAATTAAATAAAATATATATTTAAAATTAATTTTACCTATTTCTTTTTGTTTTTTTAAATATGCTACTAGAAAATTTAAAATTACACATGTAGCTCACATTATATTTCCATTGGACAGCACTGGGTCAGATCAGTGAAGATTTCCTAGTTTTTTCCCTTTTTTCCTGCTCTGTGGTTTTTTCCCCCTCATTCCGATATCTTGATTTGAAGACACAAAAGTTCCAATAAGTGGTCTGCCAGAAATGAAACTTTCCTCAGATGAGACTATGAAAGGGCAAAGCCCCCGGACACAGATACATTAATGACTTTGTTTCATCACACATATGTTAAATAACATTTGGATTAAAATCAATATTTTAGGAAATAACTGACTTCACTGTCTACTGAAATTGCCATCATAAAACTTTGCCACACAGAAAACAACACTGGATGGAGGAAAGACAGTAAATCGCTTTTTCCTGAAATTCTTACAAGTCCACATTTTACTCTAGAATTTAAATTATTTCATTCATGAGGGAGCTCCTCTCTAACGTCTGTTCTTTCTGGGCTCTGCCACCATCCCATACTTCTTAGTTGACACGACTCATGTAAGACAATTAGCTCTTTTTATTTAAAATTGGCAGGCAACATTTTCCTATTTTTTTTCTTCACTTGGATAAATGTCTAGTTCCCAATCCATCATCACCAATAGCTTAAGACTGCCGTTTATTCTTCACTGCAAGGAGACTGTCCCAAACCATGAAAGCGATGCCACCATGACTCACACTTTACATAAAATATGTCTGGGTCCTTGGGAAAACAGCCAAAAATACTGCTTAATCCAACCTTGAGATAAGAGATAGAAAGTAGTTGGGAATACAATAAGAGGATTTGTTCTAAGCCTAGAAATATTTTTGTTTGACAATCTTTTAAATCTTTCTTTCTTAATTGGAAAGCAATGCACAATCACGGCTAACAGGAAACTTATTCCAATGTCTAAGTGTTCACATATGTGCAAATATTGAATGTGGACTGAAGAGATGCATTTGAAACAAATCACGGCTGAAGAACAAGAGAGGAGCTTTTACTGGATAATTATTCTCCCTAGCAATTTACTCTGGGTAGTTGTAGCCAAAGATTTAAAAGCTAACTCTTTACTGTTATCAGCCTGTGGTTTTGAAAATCAGAAATGAACTTGAAAAATGGTTTCCTAGAAGCTCCAAGGAACTCGGGGAGGGGGAGGACTCGCTCCCCTATTTCGTCGTTTCTTCCTGTAATGCCATCCGCTTTTCTTTGCACACAAAAAGCACACATACACAATTTTAGGACTTATTCTTTAGTGTTTGCTGTGGTTTTGTATACTTCATATTTCAAACAATTGCTTGTTCATGTTAATTGAGGAAGAGGAAGTAGAGTGTTGTGTAATTAAACGGAATCTCGAGAATAATGCTGATATTTGGTAAGCCATTTCCTCTTCTTACTATGTGTCTAATTCATGCTTTTTCTGACGAATGGCAAAATTGCAGTTCTCATCATAAATTATGAGCTCAAAATATAAACCTCTGAGTGTCTAGTCCACCTTGAGGTGGCATTTTCTGAAAGATCTTTTGGGAACAAGGGGAAGTTCAGAATTTAGATCTTCAACAATTGTGTGATCTGTGAAGAAACGACTGTACAGCCATGTGCAAACAAAAGCTTTTTGGAGTTTGGCCCAGAAAGCTCAATTGTTTTCCCCTAGGAGCTGAAGTTTGTGTATGTGAATGAGGCCTCGCAGGAGAGTGGAAGTGGTACAGCGAGCTGGAAACGTTTGTTGAGAGACAGGCAGTGAAGCAGAAGTCAGAGAAGGACCGCAGCTTCGCCTGGCTCTGGGCTGAGGCCGGCTGCACGCCTCGCAGCGCCCAGGGCAGAAGCAGCCCTCAGAAGTCCCTCTCCCGACCCTGGCCCTCTCTGCAGTGCTTGTCTTCAGCCAAGTGTCATGATAGATGGCTGTATGTTCTTAAAGATCCCTCAGGACCCCTCCCACAGTTTCTGCAACTCGTTCCAAGCCTGACACTCGAGAGAGAATCTTTTAAACATGGAATATAAATTTGCCCTGCTCTCACCTGGGGCCCTGTGGGGGTGCTGCCTTAATACCACATGTCCAGGAGAGGCACAGAGAGACTGCCTCGCTCTATCTCTGTGAAACGTTCCCTCCTCTTAAGTAATATGTACTAAGGAAGCAACACTTTCTAAAATTTCTCTTGAGACCTGTGCTTTGGTGCTGAGAAGATAATAATGCAAAAAATTGCTGGTCCTTTAATAAATCCTGCCATACACCTGCAACCTTGTCAGTACAAATTCTAATCTAAGAGAAAAAGTGAACCTTGAATGTGACTCACACTGATACTTATCAGAACCCTGTCTAACAAATGGGCTGGCAGAGCTGTATTAAGAGTGGCTGCCAAATCACGGTCTGGAAGAGACATCTGCACTCCCACGTTCACGGCAGCGTTATTTACAAGAGCCAAGACATGGAAACAACCTAGGTGTCCGTCGATGGATGAATGGATGAAGAAAATGTGAGGGGGTGTGTGTGTGTGTGTAAAAAAAGAAGGAAATCCTGCCATTTGTGACAATATGGATGGACCTTCAGGTCCATTCACTTAGCTAAGGACCTCCATTCACTTAGCATTTCATTATGCTGCATGACATAAGTCAGATAGAGAAAGACAAATACTGTATGATATCGCTCATATGTGGAATCTTACAAACAAACAAACAAACTCTTAGGAACAGAGAACTAATTGGTGGTTACCCGATACGGATGGGTGAAATGGGTGAAATGGGTGAAGGTGGTCAAAAGGTACAAATTTCTCGTTGTAAAATAAATGTCATGGGGATACAATGTACAGCACGGTGGCTATAGTTAATCATTCTGTGTTGCATCTTTGGAAGTTGCAAAGAGAGTAGACCTTTAAAGTTCTCATCACAAGAAAAAATATTTTGTAACTATGTGTGATGATGGCTATTAACTACCTATTGAGATAATCATTTCACTATATATATCAAATCGTGCATCTAACACTAATATAATATTATATACAATATTATATGTCAATTATGTCTCAATTGAAAAAAAAAGTGGGTGCCTAGCAAGGGCAGGAGGTGAAAGAAAGGAAGGCCACCAACACTGTAGGAGCAGCAGCTGGGATTCCCAATCCCCAGGGAGGAAGGCACAGGGTCAGGGGTGCTTAAAAGCGCATGAATGGCAGCGAGGGTGAGGTGGAGGCATCCTCCCCACATCTTGTCTTTAGACGTTAAATATCTGGTTCACTACCTGAATTTTATAAGAGCAAATTACTAAATGATTTCCATAGCTTGAAGAGAAAACAGAGGAGGAGTCCAGGCCCAAATGCTATGCGAGTCTCTGCCTTCCAAGAGCATTTATTGTGGGCTTGACCTGGGGCCAGGCTCAGGCTGCCAGCGGGAGCTGGAAGGAGAGGCTGGAGAGTGAAGTTGGTGGTGGGGTTTCTGCTGGCTGTGGGGGGAGCCTATCTCATCTCCCAAAGAGCAAGGCTATTATTTAGAAGGGAGGGAGCCCACATTTGAAGGTCTGTATTAACATTGCTACCAATGACAGAAAACTTTTTATTTCTAGGAGAGTTTTATGTTGCAGAAAGCAAAGCAACTTGCCTGATGTGGGTTTTGCTCACTCCCCTTAGACTAGTAATTTAAAATAGCTTTAATTTAATGACACAAATTGGCATGCCATACAATCCCCAGCGGCGGTGGAGATGGTCTGCAGCACTGCAAGGACTCTCGGGCCCCTGCCTGAGTTTTCCAGGCTCTGGAGCTGTCCGCGGCCCGCCCTCCACCTGGGGAAGGGGTGGGCTGGGGGTGCAGTTATGTATGAGTAGCTCTTGTGTTCAAGTACCAGGAAAAACAAGGATAAGAGGGACCCTACTCAGCCCTCAGAGCCTTCAGCCTAAGGGGACGAGGTGAAATGGAGAAAGACGACACCCCGTGTGAATCTAAAGTAGAAAATATGAAGGGCCATGGGAAAGTCAGATAAAACACGATGGGGAGACCACCACCAGGCGGAGGGGCTCAGGGAATCGGGAATTTAAGATGTGCCTCACAAGATGGGCAGGATTTGGGCAAGAAATAGAGCACAAGACAGATCAAAGGGGAGCATGTGGGAAACTAAGCCATGCTTGGGGAAGAACATGTCCTCCCGTTTGGTTGAAAAGCAGGGCAGCCCTTGGAGAAAAGGCTAGGAAGAATCGGCAGGGCCAGGTTGTAGAGGGTCTGGCTTAGGGTGGGAAAGGGCAGGGGCCCCTATGGTAGCCCAGGAGAAAGGAGATGAGCATGCAGCTGTGAATGGAGGGGTGGCAGGACTGGCAGCGCTACTGCAGAGGCGGCTGTGACAGTGGCTCTCGGCATTGGCTGCACCCGGGAATCACCCGGGGAGCTTATAAACTGGGGCTTGGACCACCAGACCAGAGTTCTGGTTTAATTGGTCTGAGGCGTGGCCCCGGGCCTCAGGATTTGTGAAAAACTCCCGTGGTCGGTGATTCTAAGATTCTAGGATGCCAAGGTTACGAACGACTGGTTTGTAGCAGATTCTGCTTCAGTGGGGTGGGGCCTGTTCTAGAAAGCTTCGGGCGATGCTGGTGATTCTGGTTTGTGAACCACTCTTTTTGAGTAGCAAGGGTCTATAGGACTTGGTCACGCCACGTCAGCAGAGCTCCTGCCTGCCATTTAACCTTTCTGGGGAGGAAAAATTGAGAAAATCTTGTCCTCTTTCATCAGGTTTGCTCTGGGATGCTGGGCCCTGCTGAGAGGGGCTGGCCTCATTCGCGTTAGTGGCGGCTGACCTTCAAGGACAATGGGGACTGTCAGCTGAAGCACACAGAGCCCTGGGGCTACAAGGAGACCTTCCAGGGGGTCGTGGGCACGCATAGTTTTTACCGGGATCAATTTTCTCGGCTTCCGCATGTGTACTCTCCTACCACGGATCTGCCTGAGAGCACGTCTCCTCAGTGCTGATTCGCTTAGCCCACCTCCCCGTTCCTGAACTCCTGTCTGACTCTTTGCAAAAGGAAGATTTCCCTCTCCTCTGGCTTACCATGGAACATTTTGCCAGGATGCAAAAATCCCCAGGATACCTAACAAAAGGCCACTAGAAAATGCAGCCTCCTGGACCGGCACAGTGGCGCAGGGGTTAAGTGCGCACGTTCCGCTTCTCGGCGGCCCGGGGTTCGCCAGTTCGGATCCCGGGTGCAGACATGGCACCGCTTGGCAAAAGCTATGCTGTGGTAGGCATCCACATATAAAGTAGAGGAAGATGGGCATGGATGTTAGCTCAGGGCCAGCCTTCCTCAGCAAAAAAGAAGAGAACTGGCAGTAGTTAGCTCAGGGCTAATCTTCCTCCAAAAAAAAAAAAAAAAACGCAGCCTCCCGAGATCAAGGCGAGAAGTGGTGAAGGTGTCACACCTGGTTTTATAAGGCACAGAACCTTCTCCGTCTCTGCTAGAGTGAGAATTCAGGAGAGAGGTGATTCTCAGGGGGGCAGGTAGTGCTATGTTTGTTTGAATTAACAAATGAAATTGCACTTTTCTAATCAAAAGCAAGTCTGCTTTGGTTAATATTGACAATGAGGACTGGCTTGGCAATTAGATCATATAATAACAATAATAGCAAATACTTATATAGCAGTACGGGCCAGTCACTATTCTAAACACTTCACATGAATTAACTCATTTGATCCTCCCACCAGCCCTATAAGTCGATACTATTACTATTCCCAATTTATAGAGAACATTGACTTATAAGAGGTTAAGTAACTTGCCCGAGGTCCTGTGGCTGGTAAGGGGTAGAGTGGATATACAGCAGACATTTTCTATAAATTACATGAATTAAATCTATAGTTCCAAAATATTTTGACAAAAATACACATAATGCATATATTCAAAATACAGAACTCTGGCATCTTTGGCAGTTATTTAAACATATGATACAAATCTTTAAATATCAACTTTAAAATTTGGCCAGTGACTATGCGGTCTTGACACAATCCCACCCTTTCTGAGGTTCAGTCCCTCATCTGTAAAAACGGGGACAACCATCTCTACTCAGCAGGGTTGTTGGAAGATCAAATGAGAGAGCCCAAGAAGTGGCCTGGCTTGCAGCCAGCTCTGGGTGAATGGCAGATATTCTTAATATGGTTGGCATCTGGAAAACCATCTTGGCATGTAGAGGGAGCTCCATGAATGTGAACGCCCTTCCCTCTTACTAATGGTTCGCAGATTTTATTCCCATGGAAGCCCAAACCTCTTGTGGTGGAGGTGGTAGCACGATGCGGCTAGGTTCTGTGCCTCCTGTTGTCTTCCCTTTTCAAACTTCCTCAAAGGGGACCTCATAATGCACCTCCTCCAACACGCCTCCCCTGAGCGATGGAGCCTCTCTTCTTTGATCATCTGACTGGCTCATGCAGGCACCCCATAAACAAGTTAATGAATCAATGAATGAATGCTGAGAATGGAATAGTGAAGGAGGCAGGCGTTTTCCCTGCCCTCCCCAAACTTGCAGTCTTGACGTCACCAGACAATTACAACACTGACAGATGCTGCAGTAGTAGAAAAATAGGGGCCAATGCAAGCCCAGAGAAAGGGCCTCAAGGAAGGGAAAGTTTCCTGGAGGAAGTGTTGTCTAAACTAAAATCAAATGGACAAGTGGAAGGCAGACAGCAGGAATGGTGTGTTCATAGGTGTGGGGGTGAGAAAGAGCATGCGGGCTTCTGAGAACAGAAAAGAATTTAGTAAACTTGGCCATAGAGATGAAGGTTACCCAGTCATAAACTTGATTTCTTGCCTTTTGTTGGCCCTCCCAGGTGATGATAAGCTTCTGAAAAACACAAAGAATCTTCTACATCTTTTGTGTTTACCCCCATATTTGCTCAACTATGCAACACCCATAGCTGACACTTTAATAAATGCTCATTGGGTGTTGAACTTACTAGAAAAGGAGGTCTCCTGGAGCTTTTCTGGAGCTCATTTCATACATCCCTGGGTCTGGGCAGCACTGCATGGAAGACAGTCTAGGCAGGAAAAGAGCTAACAGAACCCCATCTGTTGGCCCCCAAGACATGAATCCCTAGGAAGCCACGCTCTGAAATATCTTTTCACGCATTGTTCCAAATCAGGACTATATAGCAGCATTTCAGTGGCCCTGGGGCTGGGGCTATGGGTCTGTGGGATGTATGAAATGTGTGGCTTGTCTCAGCCTACCATTCCCATCTGAGACCAGGGAAGGACACAGAGTCAGCAACACAGATGAGACAGCAGGATTGTCCATTTACACTCTTGCTCTAACACTGGCAGGTCAGATCTCATTACCAACAGACACACTCAGCCTTTTTTGCTGCCCAAAGTGGCTCTAGCCAGCCACATGCTCTCCCTCTCCCCATCACACTCTCTGGGGCTTTCTGTTCAAATCCACAAAATTAACTCTTGCAAATGACTCAGGGAAATAAGCTCTGGTCGCTGACAAATCAAAACCAACTGAGATCAGATATATCTTTTGAGGCATGAAAGCAAAGATTTTCTGTGATCTTTTGGAGCAGTCCCAGTTGCGGGATTTTCCTGGAAATCCGCAAGTGCTGCTTGTGTTCTAGAAAGCAATGTAATTCATTCCTATGGTTGGCTCCAAGGTGGTCAATGATACCACTGCATAGGCAAACCTACTCCCTGTCTGTCTGTGGAGAAGCCCACATATATGTAAAACTAATTTATATGTTTCTAGTTTTAAAATTCAAAGTTGATTTTCCCTGTGGTGGTGATGAGCCAGTTTGCCGGCAAAAAAATCAACAGAAGAAGGAGACTTTCCCAAAAGTCAGAAGAGGACTGAAGCAGAATGTGAGAAGACTGGGCTCCGTTGGCCTGGCCTCAAGGCCTTGGGCCACTTGCAGCCCGACTGGTACATTGATCAGGGTCTGAGGTCCAGGATGAAGTTCCCCACACACGGAGACCAGCCACTTGAACCATGCCAGGACCTGCCATTTTCTAAGAGCACTTCTTTTTGCTACTGAAGGCAGTCTGGCTGTCTTTTATGAGTCATTTAACACGCAGGTTTTCCAGGATGTCTTCCCCGACAGAGCTCATCTGGCCGCCATCACTCCTCTGGTTTTGTTTCATGGGCATGAGCCCTATCTCAGATTGTCAGCACCGTGAAGTCAGGAACAAACCATCTCTTGCCTCCCCTGCCAGGAACCCTAGAGGAAGCATTTCTTCAATGGCAAGGACAGGGTCCTGGGCTAACAACTACACGTGTACCATTTCCTTAGTGATGGGATGTTTGACCCCAAATCCAGCCCCTGTCTTTCTCCGTCGTTTAGGACACAGTTACAAGTAGGCGATTTTCCTTCTTAGTGAGGAGGCACCTGGCACTGAGGTTCTTGTGTTTGGCTATAATCAACTCCATGGCCTATGCCAGCTAAACACTCAGGAAGGGCCATGCTTCCAGCCCAGTGAGTCCTCCGAAGCAAAAACACAAACAGGCCATTCTGCTGGGACCAGTAGCCGCCTGCTGTTAGCTAGGGAAGAAGGACTTTCATTAGTTATTGTCACCGAGCTGACACTGTGCCAACCCCCACATCTGGAAACGTTTATGAAGAAAGAAGAGGCATGAAAGCCAGGCCTCATGACCCCACAGTCTTCCCTTCTGCTGCTTTATTTATTAATTTACTGGGTTGGAGTGATCAGTGCGGGTCCCCACTGTACGTTATAGAAACCGAAGTTAAAAAGAGGTCACGACTGTCACACCACTCTGTGAAAACAAGCCACGGTCTTCTTTACGGGGTCTTGGACGAACTTTGTATCTAAATAAACATGTTTTTGAAGTTGCATATTATGTTGGACTTTAATCGCCAAGCCAAACCTTTATAAGCTCTGCCTTGAGCCCTCACGGGTTCCATAGGATTCGCACTTATTGCGTTCGGGTGCGCGGATAGTGCCTGCGTTTGCACATCACACAGGCACATACACAGATAAACACTTGTTGTACCCCCTTGTCTCCTTTAAACTGTAAGGGACTAGAAAGTTGGGAAGGAGCTTGAACTGTGTTTGTGTGGCGCCAGCACAATGTGCCAATACTTGTTGGTGGTGATCTGCAGATGAAATAGAGTCCACAAGGCCCAGGGGCCCGCTCCAGACCTCATTGGTTTTGGAGTTTAGAAGGTGCCCCCATAGAAGACTTGGGTTTATTTTTGAGAAGGACTGAAAAATCAAGCCTTACGATGTTTAGTAGATTTCTATATGGAGGGACAAAAAGGATGATCTTAAATAGAATAATCAGGATCGCATTTTCCTCGGCCTTTAAGAATGGACGCACAGAAAAGCAATCTTTCAGGCTCCCGTGTCTGGGGAATTGGAAAGCTCTAATGAGAACCAGAAAGCCAGACCAGCAGTGCGTCTCTGGTGCTAACCCTGTCTCCGGTTTCTGGTTTGATGGGTTGCAGTCTACCTTGCTGACTTGGCTTCACTCTCAACCAGATGATGAATCACCTCTTCTGGGAAGAATCCTGATCCTCTGCCGTTCCTCCCACCCTCCGCCACCCCCACCCCTGCGTGTGGTTGGGAACTTCCCTTTGGAGTTCCTTTCGCATAGAACCATGTTGGCTGTGTAGTAGGCACTTATTTCACTGCATATGTGCCGGCTTCCCCACCAGACTGAGTGCCTCCTGGCCAAAGAATGACTGACTCATCTCGAGAACCGCAGCTGGAAGCCTGCTGCTGGGCATGTAGCATAAGTTCAGGGAGTTTTTGTAGAATCAGTCCAGGACTACCTTCTGGAGCGAGCTAGTTGTCCATACACTGCCAGTACTATTTTTTTTTAATGATGTAGAATAATAGGACTAACTCAAACTCTAGTTCAAGTGTAACTTCCAAAATGCGCTAATTAATGTAAGCAAATCTTTTCTATGAACTCCAGGGGCCATTCTAATTCTTTCATTGTCCTGGGATTTTGTTGTATTAATCGTCAATTAAAGTGACCGTACCATTAGTTTGAAGAATTCTCAGACACAGATAATTGATAGTTGATCAGTAATTTTGAAAAGGAATAAAAAGAAAGTTTGGATTTTTTTAAATGTGACTTGCCAAAGTGTTGTCACGTGTGGGGTTGTGCCAAGCACCAAAAAAAATTACCTTTCCCTTCTTATTTTACATACTTTTATGGTGCTTTAAGAGACACAATGACCGCTTAGTATATATTAGTCCATCCCCAATGTGAAATGCATTAGGAAAGAAAATGATCCGTCCTGCCAACCGAAGAGCCAGACAGAAGTCATTGCTGGAGTACAGCAGGCTGCAAAGAAGGCTCGAGACAATTAGGACAGAAGGGTGGGACCTTGCCAGCTTCAGCTGCGTATGTTTAAGAATCCCACATGAGCTGAGACCACAAATTAGCACCTGAAGCCTAGAGGATACAGATGTAAATCGGGGTGCAGGTGGAGAATGTTCCCTCTGGGAGGTCCTAGGCCACAGGGAGCCCAGGGTCAGTGCTGCAGAGTCCCTCAGGGTCTGCCCAGGTTCTGGGGAAAAGACAGGGATGCGCTTTTCACAAATTCAAGGAATCAATTCCCCTCTTGCCTGTGCTAGCTGACTAGCATATTTATTTGTCTAACTCAAGTTCTAGAGACTTCCTCAGAGGAGGACGCTGCCACTGGATGATCTGGAGAGGAAGGAAGCCGCAGGAGCTGCAGTAGCTCTTGGCTCCTCCCCGTGCCCCGAAGCAGGCGTCACCAAGCAGTAAATACAGAGCACTCTTTGTAGGCTGCAAGTGGCCACAGCAAGATCGTTGAGGATTGCTAAATAATCCTGGCCGATCCACTGAAAGGAAGACTGATTTCATGGTGAAAATAAATAGTGGTTCCAGCAGCTCAGTTCCTCTGCCTGTCCGAAGTAGGAGGGAGATGGCCATGTGCCGGCCGTTTTCCTCACCAAGGCTGCCTCATTCACTAGAGCGGCTGCTGGGGACTTGTGGGGATTTGCTCAGTGAACATATGTGCAAGAGAGAGAAGGTCCCAGGGCTTTCAAAAAATGTGCAACTACACTAGAGAGGGGTGTAGTGTGATGGTATGGGTAGGGCAGGTGCTGGGAGCTGGGCTGCCTCTGTTCAAATGCTGACTCTCCTGCACTAGGTCCGTCACCACTCTGGCAAGTTCCTTCATCTCTCCCAGCCCTGCCTTCCTTATCTGTGAAACAAGAAAAAGAACAACACTCAACCCATAGAGTTATTTTCACGATGAAAGGACTTAATGCGTGGGAAGTATTTAGAATAGTACCCGCTGTTGGTGAGCTGTGGCTCTTCTTTAATAGGACCATATTCTGTGTGTGCACACACATGCACGCATCTGCTTTCTTCTTCTGACTGCTTCTCTACGTCACTCTCAAGCTCACAGCCTTTCCTAGGTACAGCGTCATCCACAGGCACCTCAGAAGCTAACGCCTCCTTTGCTGTCTTTAGCAAAGGAAAGCAGCAATCCTGGGCCCTTTACGTGCCTACTCTTTCACAGCATTTACCCCATTCACGTCCCAGTGAAACATCAGCAGCCCCCTCCGTGGAAGAGAGAGGAAGAGAGTGCTGGGAACGGCTGAGGAGAGGGGTGCAGCTGGCTGAAGCTGATGGGTGTGCCCTTGGGTCCCTCCTCTTGGATGGGCCTGAGGCTGACTGCTGCGGTGAGGGGGGAGGGGGGAAGCAGCCAGAGAAGTCAGGGTGGGTATCGAGGAGCGCTTGCATGGGGGTTAATTTTGTCCTTTCATTCCAGGATGAAGGTGCTGATCTGGAGAAAGAGCACATTCCAAAATGTTGAAACCAGCAGGCAACACTTTGTGGGTCTCATCTCACAAGCTCTCTGGCTTGCACAAATTGCCTTCTATACCATAGATTCAAATGTCCAGAGTTTTTAGGGGCCAGGCAGGGTGGTGTCAGGCTAAGAGCAATTTCTTAGGCACTTTTACCATGGTTCTCAGAGTGGCTGCTGCAGAGCCGGCGGTCACGGTCGCTGCAGCCTCCCCTCCTTGTCCTATTTGATGCCTGCACAGCCCTGGAGCTGAGGAAGTGGCTTTCTTTTCACCTAGCGTGGGGGGACATTCAGAGAATGGGGATGTGATGTTGAGAGCCCCTGGCTGCAGAGAAGCGGGCTTCTTCCTGCTGGGACTGAAGACCCCCAGCAGGGAAGCTGGGGAGGGGAGCCAGGACCAATGCTCTTTAAGGTCCTTCAGAGTCTCTGCTGGACCCAGATGGCCACACAGTTCAGTCTAGTCCAAGGTGTGTGGTGGAGCAGCCACCTAAAGAAGTGCCAGTCTCTGTCTGCCCAGGACCAATCCATTGGAATAGGTATGAATTGCACCAGAAGGGATTTGGGCTAGACCTTTCAAAACAAAGACAACCAGTCAATTATTGAATCCATAAATGTTAACTGGGCTTCATGCTGAGTTATTAGGAGGTTATAAAAGAAGCACAGGTGCAAACTGTGATGGCAAACCCAAGGGCTAAAGGCTAGAGGTGTCAGACATGGAAAGGGAGAGCATCTATGAAGTGGGGAGGCCAGGGAAGGGAGACTTGCTGAAAAAAACAGCAGTTCAGAAAGGTTAAGGAATTTGCCTGAGGACACACAGCTGCTCAGTAGCAAAGCTGGTCTTGAAGGGAGGGTATCATACTTGTAAGTGAAGGCAAGAGGAGCCCAGTGCTCTACACAGGGGAAGCAGAAGTGGGGCTGTGCGGGCTGTGTGCAGGGAGGGTGCGGAGGCGCATGCCCTGCAGGAGCCAGGGCTGATGCCCACGGTGACATGTGGGAAAGCAGGCTAGGTCCATCAGAAGGAGGAATTGTGTAGAGGACTTAGAGGCCAGGTACAATAGGAGGAGGGCAATACATTGAAAGTATCTTTTTTTGGGGGGGTGAGGAAGATTGGCCCTGAGCTAATATATGTTGCCAATCTTCCTCTTTTTGCTTGAGGAAGATTGTCACTGAGCTGACATCTGTGCCAGTCTTCCTCTATTTTGTATGTGTGACGCACCCACAGCATGACCTGATGAGCAATGTGTAGGTCCGTGCCTCAGATCCAGGCCCACGAACCCCGGGCCGCCAAAGCTGAGCGTGCAAACTTAACCCACTACACCCCTGGGCCAGCCTGAAAGAATCTTTTGGTATAGAGATTATGGATGGAAAACTTTTATCCTCTTATCGAGCTTTTTCAGTGTTGTCCAAGTTTTGGATAATGTTCATATATTCCCTTTTTAACTGGGAAAAAAAAGATTTTCATTAAAACAAAAGAAAACAGGCAGAGAAGTCTGTATTTTTTCCCATAAACAATAGAATCCGTTGGGCGTGTCCTAGGAGAGCAGCGTTTTGGTAGCAGTAGTGTTTGGGGAGATAAGACAGGGAGTGTTGGCAAAGATGGATGGCTGTGGGTGCGTAGGGTAGGAGCTGATGCTTGAGAGACTGGCTGGGGGCTGCAGGTGGTGAGAGATGGGGCAAGGGGGATCTGGGGCATCTGAGTGTTAGGCTGGGGAATAGAAACATCTAGGAGAGATTTGGAAAGGGTCTCGGTGACTGATTGCATGTGGGGGGCCAGGAAGGGGAGAGAGGAAAAACTGGCTGCAAGGTTTCCAACCTTGGGCAGTGCCACTGGCAAGACTAAAGAAACGAAGAAGAGCTGGACAGAGGGGCCATGGGGACCCCTGGACTTTGGAGTCCATGGCCACCGGGGCTGTCTATTTCTCTCAGGGCTGTGCTTTCCAGCAAGAAAATGTGAGGGGAGCAGAGGAAAGGCATGTGTAAGCTTTGCTTCTCAAGCCGCCAATCGTCTGGTAAGTTCCCCACTGTGGGCCTCTCTCTATGAAAGTAGTTGAGGTCAGGCAATTGAAGCAACCTCAACAGCACTTCTGGATTCTTCTCTTTTAAGATATTTTATCTGAGCCAAATCAAGGCAACTCTCTTGTGAAAAATCAATTTCCCTGGAAAACCAAGTTGGGTTCTAACCAACAAGTAGCATTTGGCAAGCCCTGATGAAGAAAGCCAGTGTTTGGAGAAGTTGTAAAAACTGCAAGTCATTTAGGAATGTAAACACTGGGGACCTAATGCCATGTTAGGGCTGTGACAGCTGTTCTGTCCCCATCAATTGTGGAGCCTGAAGATGCAAGTCTATTTAAGTTTTGCTGTTGCAAACCTGTGGACCACCCAGGCCCGCTTTTCAGGCTTTGAAAGGAGAGAAGAACGGAAGGTGATCCTCACTAAACACAATTTCCTTTCCCTGTCCAGTGTGTGGAACATACTGAATACCCAACAACTGGACCTAGAGAAAAAGTCGCCTGCCAGTCACCAAGACATCTTGACTGTCATCCACAAAGTGAGCCGGGTTCGGTGAGAGCAAAGATTCCCAATGTGGTCATTTCATTGGTACGAATTTTCAGGTGTATTTCTTTTTCGTCAATGGCTATATTTCTTGAAAAGTTGTGCGTAAATCGAATCCTATTTTAAACTCATCTGAACCTCAGCTGTTTAACACGGCTGAACCCGTAGACCTGTGCTCCTCAAACTTTGCCATGCACACAAATGACCTGGTGATCCGTTGCAATGCAGAGTCTGATTCAGTGGGGGTGGTGTCTAAGATTCTGCATTACTGACAAGCTCCAGATTAGTGCTGATGCTGCTGTTTGTAAATCACATTTTGAGTGACGAAGCCGTGGAAAATCCTTGAAAAACCAGATCCAAATCTCCTGAATAGCACGATAATCACCCCTTAATTTTAGTAAACAGGTATGCTTTTTGCATTTGTTTGTTAGGTGGATGGAATAATCACTGTGTATTAAAAAAAAGCTCCAAGTGCTGTATGTTGTACAGAGAAGTTTTCCCCCAAATTTGATTCATATCCTTTTTAAAATTGGATATCTCCTGACAAAACCCACCCTTCTTTCTCCCTAGCAAGTCTTAGGGAAATTTTAAGAGCTCTCTAAATCGCCACATGATGGCCAGTTAGGAAGGCCGAGAGCAGTCTAGAAATTATTTTGACCATGTCTTCCATCTCCACTGGTACCCAGACACCACCGGGAACTTTGGGGAGGATGGTGAGGGGAGGCATGAAATTGGCGAGGCTGCAGATGCCAGCTCTCCCGCCGACAGACCCAGAACCAGTTTCTTTCTCAGTTTCCTTTGTGGGGAACTTGTTGGAACTATTAATTCACTTGATGTTTAAGGCCTGTTGTCAAGCACAACAGAGTTATTTTCAAAAACTAAGCTGTTTTTGGTGATCTTGTATGAGCCACAAAATGTGAAAGCAGTCATTTTTATAAAGTGCCTGAAAAAGTCTAGTAATTATTGTTCCAAACAAGCTTCTCTTTCTCTCTAGTTTGTCTAACATGGAAAGAGAAGGAAAATCCTTTCCAAAGGAAAGGTCTTTTCGCGAGCCGGGCTAGCCCTGGTTGGCTCTGGGTCCCTGGGGGTTGGAGGCCTCCTGCTCTTTCTTCCAGCAGCATTGTCCTGTGGGACGAAAAACCACCCCCAAAGCAGTGCTGTCCGGCGGGAGAACATGTTTACATTCACAGGGTTCTGCGT
Source organism: Equus caballus (assembly GCF_041296265.1). Lineage (NCBI taxonomy): Eukaryota > Metazoa > Chordata > Mammalia > Perissodactyla > Equidae > Equus > Equus caballus. Next base: position 55,775,839 of record NC_091697.1, on the reverse strand, counting down.
TTTCTGGTCTGGGAGAGTGGGCAGTGGGGGGGCATGGAGGTGGAATTTTTTTTTACATCGAAACAGCAGATGAAGTATTACTGTAATCGCTTTCCTGAGCTCATGGAAAAACTTAAGTCATCGAATGTTAGTTTTAAAGATGAGGGAGGTTTTACAGCGAGATTACCTGACTTGCCCCAAAGCCTGTAAATCTTGCTAGAGGGAGAGCTGGGCGAGCGAGGCAGGGCTCCCAGGTCCTTACAGACAGGGACATCCTCCCTGAAATTGTGATGCAGCCAATTCTCCGGCCCCAGGGTAAACGTCAGGCCCAAACTTGAAGTCTCTTTGAGAGTATCCCAGTGTCCTATGCCAAGCGGTCATGTTGAAACAGAGAAATGTTTTGCTTGCGATCAGTTAAATGATCATTTTCCGATGCTTACTTTTTAGTTGTTAAACTATCCTATCTTTTCAGTGACCTCTATTATAAAGAACAATTACTAGGGAGAGGTAAGCAACTCATATTTTCAGGCCACTTTATTTGAATTATATCATGTAATCTACCCTAGAGTCCTGTGAGGTGGGTTTTATTATCATCTCTATGAGCTAAGTAGCAACTGAGGCTCAGAGGGGTCAAACAATTTGCCCAAAGCCACACAGCTTGTAAGTAGCAGGACTGAGATTTGAACCCAGGTCATCTGCCTCCAGAATCTGCACTGAAGAGCTTTGCTATACCAATGCCAACACTGAGGCAGGGCTGGTAACCTACGTGGTGGTTCCTGGCTGAGGATCCCAGGCTACACATCTAAACCATCAAGCAAAGTTGCCAAAGGCTGCTTCCTCGCCTTTCAGTGCATATCCTTCCCAGAAACTTCCTTCCATTTCTTACCCTACCCTTCTGGTCAGGACCACTCTAGTTTTGTAAAGGGGTTATTTCACCACAGCTCAGACTCAGATGGCAGTCCATGGAGGCTGCTGTGTGCTCAGACCCAAGGCCCAGCCAAGGCAGCCTTCTCACCTCGTGATCTTAGTGGCCGTCCGTATTGACTCACTGAGTAGGGTCACTGCCAAAGACACCTCTCTCGCTGCATGATCATTGACTGAGCAGAAAGGCAGCAGATAGGGTTTTTTGATGTAGACACCATCAAAATAGTTCCTCCAATCCTGTTCTCTAGATTTTCTCCCCCAGCCTCCAGAAAAAAAGGAAATGATAACAAACACCACAGTGAGGAAAAGGATTCATAGATAAAGTGGAGTTAAGTCCCAGGAGCCCAGACACAGAGCCTAATGCAGCAAGAGAGGCATTCCCTTCTCCCGGAAGGTTGTTTTCAGGAAAGTTCTCTTATAAGTATGTGCTTGACAGTCTTCACCAGCGAGCAGAATGAGCCCCACCTGGGCAGAGACAGACAAAGGGAACATTTCCCCCAAAGTGGCAGAAGTCCTCAGCACTGGACTGGCCCGCACAGGTAGCCAGGGGAGTGAATGTGCCACGTCTCCCTTCTGGGGAGATGGGGAGAGGAGGAGACAGAGAGGACATCAGGGAAGGACCTGGCTCTCCCCAAAGTCAGAGCTACCCCAGAACATGCCCTAGTCTTCAATGCAGAAGACACAGCCTAGGGTCAGAGTGCTTTCCATGGCCTTGTGGTCTTTGGTGTCCTGAGTGCGACCCATGGTCTAGGAACCACTCGGTGACTGCCTTACCTGGCAATGATGGTGGCTCTCTGAAATTCTCCTCTCCTGTGGCCTCGCTGGATCTCCCTGGACCTCTGTCCCTTCAGGGTTCCTTCTCTGCCTGCCCCTTAACCTCTCCAGATGGGTGCTCCCAAGGGCTCTGGCCCATCATCCTCTCCTCTTCTCCCCCTTGTTTGTCCTTCTCTTTTCCAACACATGCTCCGGAGGGAGCGTGTTCATGGCTTTAGCCATCAGCTTCTGGTATGGTGACTTGAATCTGCATCTCCAGTCCTCCCACCTCCCCTGAAGTCCAGACTTTTGAAGGCAGCTCCCTCCTGGACATCTCCACCTGGAAATGCAGCTGGCTCATCACGCCTGATGCGAACACACCTGGAGTCGAGCCTCCCTCCCTGCAGGCAGCCGAGCGTGCACCTTCACCAGGGTGCCTGACCTGCATGCAGTCCTCTCAGCTATTCCCTGGTCATTGTCTCGGACTCCCCATCTTCCATCTCCTCCTTGCCCAGGGGGTTTCCAAGTCTAGTCAGTGCTACCCCTGAAATCTCCCTGAAACCCCTCCTCTCCTCTCCACTGCTCTACCACTCCCCTAAGTCAGGCCTGCAATAGCTTGGCTCCCTCGGTACCCTGCCCCTCCTCCAGACCCTGAATTGCACTGCTCCCCCTGTCCTTGCTTTCCCTCACCCCTCACTCTGACCAGCCCTCTCTCTCCCGCAGTGTTGATCTCCTCCTTCCTACCTTCTTCTCATCCTCATTCCAACATGTCCAAGCCTCTCTTGACTTCGTCTTCCTCTGGCTTCCACCCTGACTCTCCCTTTCCCTTCTCAGACAAGCTTCTTGAAAAAATCGTCTACACTGTACACTTGCCACCTCCACGACCTCATCTCTCCATCAAACCACCATAACCTGGCTTCCACCCTCCTGCTCTCCGCAGCCAAGTCCCCAGTGCCTCACTGTTTCCAAACAGTGGACGTTCCTTGGATCTGTCTGGCGTGCAGCTCCCTCCTTCTGGGGCGCCCCCTCCCACCACAACTCCACACCCCCCATTTCCTCCTGCTCTCCTGTCAGCACTCCTTCACCTCCTTTGTGGCTGCTCTCTGCCATGCCTCCTCTCCATCATCTGTCATCACCCAGCTCTTGCTCCACATGCCCTCCCCAGAGAATTCATCCACTCCCACAGCTTCGCCTTGAGACAGACCGGGGATGACTCCCATGTCTGAATCTCCACCCAGATCCCTGCTCGAGCTCCAGATCCTTATAGCCAGCTGTCTACAGGACATTCCACTTGCTTGAATCACAAGCACCTCAAACTCAGTGTGTCCAAAACCACTCACTCTCTACTGGCAAACCTGCAACCCCCTCCATGTCCCTCTTTCTAAAAACGGTACCACCATCCACCAAGATGCCCGTGCCAATAGCACGTTAGTCATCGTTGACTCCTCCTTCTCCTCCCCCAGTCCCCATGTACCACCTCCAAGCCTCCTGATCTGCTGCCTCCTAGGCACTCCTCAGGTTTGCCACCTCTCTTCATGCGCACCTCCTCTACCTTTGGTCAAGCTCTCACATGGTCCCTTTCTGGTCACCTGACCCTCCTGCCCCAAGTCTGGCCTCGTGGTATTTTATCTGACCCTCTCATAGCTGCTCCTGACAGTGACCATGCCACTTGCCTGCTTCTCCATCACCTGCAGGACTCTTAGCTTGGGTCTAGGTCCTGTGACACATCTTCCCTCCTCCTCCAACCTTGACTCCACCTGCCCATGCTTCAGCCAGCCGGACAACTTGAGTTCCCTGAACGCATGCCTCATTTTGCCTGGCTAACTCCTTCTCACCCTTCAGACCTAAGAGCAGGTGTTGCCTCCTCTCAGGGCCAGCTGCCTCCTCTGGGCTCCCAAGGCCACAGCTGCCCTTCTCTATGGCACATTGTTGGGTGGCCCGAGGATCTCCTGACTATGAGCTTTTTCAGAAAAAGCCTGGATCTCATTTGCTCATCCATCTTTGTGTCCCCAGGCTAGCAATACCGGTAACTGGTGGGTGATTAATAGATGCTTGGATGAATATGTACCTCCCTCCCAGGTGACTACATGTTTACTTGCTCTGAGCTCCTCCAGGGCAGAAATCTTGACTTTTCAGTCTCTTTGCAGCAAGTATCTGGCATGTAGTGCTGTAGAGATGTTTAAGGAAAGACAACGAGTGTGCACCTACGTGGTGGACCCCACCCTCTCCATGGTTTCCAAGAGTAGCTTAGAGTCTTCAGAAAATCTGCCCCTCATTTTTTGTCTTGTGTCAATCATAAGATTTACTCCTTATCCATCTTTCAAAGAGCAAGCCTGGGGAGGAGAGGGGTGCTCCTGGAATGCAGAGGCAAGGCCGATGGGGCTCGTATTATGGGGATCAGCATTGTCCCCCTCCCCACTTCCAAAGTGTTTGTAGCCTCAAGAGCAGTGAGGGATCTTTGGGCTCAGCGCGCCGCGGGCTCCAGGAGGGAGTGCAGTGTGCGGAGAGCCTGGGCACGGCCGCCCTTTACTTCTAGCCTCTCCCTCCCGGAGTTACCTGGGGTCCTTCGAGCCAGGGAGCCTGTTGGCGAGGGGAGGGAGGGCCGACGGGAGGGGCGGGCTGGGCGGTGAGGAGAGCGAGCGGGGCGCCGCAGGCCGCCGGGCTGGGAGGCGGGGGCGCCGGGGCGCCGGGGCAGCCCGCCCTCCGCCCGCCCTCCGCCCGCCCTCCGCCCGCCCGCGGCTTCCCCGCCCCTCGCGGCCGCTCCCTCCCGCCGGCCGCTTACTTAACCTGCCCGCGGCCGCGGCGCTCTCACTTCCTCGCCGCCCGCCCGCCCATCGCCCCATGGCGCTCCTCGTGCGGCTGCTGCCCCTCGCCCTGGCGCTGGCCCTGGGCCCCGCCGCCAGCCTGGCGGGCCCCGCCAGGTCGCCCTACCAGCTGGTGCTGCAGCACAGCCGGCTCCGGGGCCGGCAGCATGGGTAAGCCGGGCCGCCCCCGCCGAGGGTGGCGGAGGGACGGGCTAGGGGCGCAGGGGACAAAGCCCGAACGAAAAGCAGGCAGTGTTGGGGGCTCAGAGGGACCAGCCCTGCACGAGGTGGAGGAGGAAGGTGGGGGACGACGGAGGGAAAGCCAGCCGAGGACGCTTTGTCGAGGAAAGGGGTGGGAGAGCCGACCAGCCACCGGACTCAGGTCAAGAGCTTGAGACGACCTGACCCGGCCGGGATTTTAGCTTCTCCCAGCAGTTGGGAGGAAGGGGTAGTTGGCAGCTCTGCCCAGAAGCACCGTGGGAAGGTGGCAGGGCCGAGAGCAAGCCCACCCAGCAGTGCAGAGAGTCCAGTCCAGCCAGGTCCTTGTCCAGTGCCTGAAGACCTGTAAGACTGGCAGCTTCCAAGGTCCCCAGGCTCCTGTCCACCTGGCCAGGCCCTGCACCCAACACCTGGCACCAGATAGTGCTCTCCAGGCACAGCAAGGGCAGTTAAGGCAACGTGGGATCTCCCCTGCCAGAGGACGAGCAGAATTCCATGGGCTTCACATACACTGTACAGATGGGGAAACTGAGTCCAGAGAGGACACACTACTTTCCCACAGTCCTGCAGTATGCAGTAGAGCCGGGATTGGAATCTCTCTTAAAACAATACCTGGGTTTGTAAATTTGGGACATTGTGGTTGCATATATTCCTTTGAGATACTGAAGATGTGTTGGCTTTAGGAGGCAAGCCCAGGCAGAGGGTCTGAGCTGGTAAAGGCCTTCACCCAAACCCAGGCCAGTGTGGGCAATATTGCTCCCTCCCAGGCAAGACCAGCTTGCCGTGCACATACCCAGGCTTGGCGGCAGCTTCTAGCCCAGCTGGTCACACCAAGTCCTTTTTCACAGCCAGCTCAGACTATATGTGGTTAGTCATGTAGCAGCCCAAATGCCATGGGTGTCAGGGGGACCCCATTGCCATTGCTGTGGCATTTGCATCCTGGTAGAACCCAGACCACCCCATGACTGGACAGGTCTGCACTCAGATCAAAACTCATGGTCAGGGGTGAGTAGAGTTGACTTCATAGGACTTTACAAAGTCTTGGCTCCACCCCTAGGAGTGCTCTGGGGGTGGGTGCAGGCTGCCCCTCACAGGCAGTAGTTATCTTTGTCCTCTCTGCGTGTGGCTTTATGGGCTCACTTGGCCTTTCCGGTGCCCACAGTTGTGGGGTGGGGGCCTGCTGGGAGTGAGTCGGCCGCTCTGCAGAATGAAATCAAGCAGGACCCTGCCGCAGCCTCAACACCCTCCTGGAAAGAGGAGAGCAGGGGGGATGTCCTGGGGTCTTTAGGGAAGTGGGAGAGTCCCCTTTGACGTAGGCTGTGTGTATTAAAGGGTGAGGGGGCAGGTCGGAAAGACGAGGGGGATATGAGACATGAAAGTCTAAATGTGAGCAACTGGCATTTTCATTGTCTCTGCCCAGCTCACCTTTGTCCCTCTGCCTTTCTTGCCAATGGAGCTTGTTGTGTTCAGGTGCCGCAATCTGCCTGGGAGGTTTCTGACCCCTCTGTATCTTAACCACTAAGTCAGGAGAAGAGCCCTATAGCATGCCCTGCAGCACTGCGACCCGGAATGATGTCTCTGTGCACACCACAGTGAAGCTTCCCCAAAGGGGTTTACTCTGTTCCGCCGAGACCATCTCTATAGCAAGCCTCCTTCCCATCAGAGCCCGGAGGAGACACTGACCCGTCAGAAAATAGGGCGCTTTTTTTTAATGCAAATGCTCTTCATTATGACTTTCAGATAGGAGATCAACTTCCACTCCACCCCAACCCCCATACCCCTGCTGGCTAATCCTCTTGATTAGCTTCTTGCTGTGCAGTTGGAAAGGCCTGTAGTGATCTGTGAGGGGCAGAGGGAGCTAAGTCATATGGGCACCCCCCCCCCAACCCAGGAAAGTCTAGATGCACAGGCAGATGCACTGTGACGAAACGCTTGCATTTACTCTGATCTAACCGTCCCTGAAAATATCACAGGGCCGCCTGGCCTTGCACATGGGTGTGGCACCCTGTGCAAAATGGATAACCTTGTTCAAGCTCCAACCCTTCATTCAAAGTGAGAACTGGTGAAAAGGGAAGGGAAATGTCTCTGCTATTTTAGGGAAATGTAGTGTGCCCCAAGATATGAAGGCAGAAGTAGTGCGTGTGCCTTGCTTGTGCGCGGCACTTTGTCACCCGTCACCACTTTGCTTTCGTCTTCACTGCAACACAATGAGATCTATTGTTCGTATTCCCATTTTACAGATGGAGTAACTGCAGCTTAGTGAGATGGCGTGACTTAGTCCAAACACAGAAAGCTGTTGGGAGAGTAGTGACTGCTGTGGTCTCTTGACTCCCGGCTCTATCTATAGGGAGTTCCTATAGTTTTCCTATAGGGAGGGAAAGAAATCATACCGAGAGAGAAGTAAAAAGGCAGTCATACTTTTGAATATCATCAACCAAAACTGGACTGAATTTCCTGAAGCACTTGATTTTCAAGTCCAAGTTGAACAGCAGAGCTGTTGTGCTTGAGGCCAAATGCCTAGAAATGGCTTGCTCATTTCAATTAAACTTCAGCCTAAATTTCCTATATACACAGCTCACCTCTCCCCTCCTCCGACCCCAATGGATGTGAGAGGGAGTGGGGCACAGTGACCCCAGCCCCCGCTCCTGTCTCAAAGGGCAGCAGCAGTGGAAACTCACTCCGCAGAGGAATGTTGGAGCCGCATCCACAAGAGACTCACTGACGACCCGCCAGACGCCTACGGAAAGTTGCAGGGAATTCATCGACAGTAATTGTTTCCTGCTTGGTCAGATAGAAGAACTTCTGAGATTGCGCAGCGAGGAATAGCATCTAGGGCTGGTGTGTGGCCAGCGGGGATGCTCCAGGGGTTATGTGGGGACTGTGAGGACTGCTGCAAGCTGTGAATCCCAGGCAGCAAAGAGAGAGGCAAGGTGGCTTCTGTTAGAATCCTCTGGAGGCTGTGGGCATCTGGCCAGGGCCAGCCAGAACTAAGGGCACGTGGGGCTCTCCTCCCTGTTGGTCTGTCATCTCCTCTCCACCCTTCTCTTGCCCTCAGGTTCTTACATCGACCCACTAAGATTTACTGTGCCTCCTTTGCTCGCTCACCTTTGCCTACTGCACCACAAACTGGACAGGAGGTGACATCCATGCAGTAGAAGAGACAGGGCAGAGATGTAAAGAGTCACTGCACCCTCCTACCCAGTAACCTGACTGAGTATTTCAGAAGTGACCAAGTTTCTGCAGCTGATAGGATGGGGATGGCAGCTGTAGCTCTCACTGCAGTATCAGTATCTTCTGAAAAATACTGTGCACATCAAATGGTGGCTATTGGTTACAGTTCTAAAGTAACAGAGGAACTGATATATAAAAATGATACCCGAAGTTCTCTGGGTGCAGAGGTTTTGTGAAAGCCCTCAGTCTCTCTGCTTCTCTTTCCTCTGACTTGTGATTCAGTGGATGAACTGCCTACCTCCAGCTCAGGAAGACCCGCTCCCAGTGGTCACCACACAGCCACAGCTGCCTCCTTTCCCCAGGGGCTGCTAATGAAGGTCCTGCCACCGCGTGGCCTGAGCACGATTTGGGTCAGGACTTGGTACACTGAATAAAATACGCAAAAACAAAACCGCACAGTGCTCGGCAGACCCCAGGGAGGTTTGCACTCAGCTTTTCCGCAGAGCTCCTGAGGACTCTGCAGAGCTGGGCGGTCCTGGAAGGATTCTGTTCAACAAGTTTGGTCCAGGCTCCTTCTTCACCGGGACGCAGCGCTCGGCCCCACCTAGAATATAAAAGAAAGAACAAGGCAGAGCACCTGCCTTCAATATTCTTTGGAAGGTAGTGGAAGAGAGGAGACATACACCCCATGATCAGTTTTGGATTCTGTTGGTACCCAGTGTAAACAAGGGCTGCGTCCCAGGTCAGAGGATGGACAGAACGTGTTACCTGGGACAGCGGAAGAAGGCTTTCTGGAGAATGGGACTCAGCTGGGGTCTAAGTAATGAACGACTGAGAGTCCAGTGGGAGAGCATCTCCCGCCAAGCAGCCGCCATTTTGTGTTGGGGAGCCAGGCAGCTGGCCTAGGGACGCGGAGTATGTCTGTGAGTGGAGCTGCCTGGAAGGTGCTGGGCCCAGACCTCAGCCCCCATGACAACAGGACCAGCGATGGGCACTGGGAGCTGGGTTAGAGCCTGTGGGCGTTTGGGCTCAGTGTGGGGTGGGGGTGCAGAGATAGCCTGGGGGTTCCTCTCAGAGCTGCTTAGCAAAAACACCACTTTTACTCAGCTAGTTTTCTCAATCTGTAACACACAATCTAAAATATTTAAGATGCTTTTATTTACACTTACCAAATGTCCGTGTCAAAGAAGGATACCTACAAGAAGTTATGTCAATGTGCGAGACATACTTTGATGACATTTAGTTTGGGAGAGAACTTTCGGGAGGGCTGTTGATGGAGATCTAGGTCAGGAGGACCAAAGTCTACCCCTGAGCCACCCCCTGTTCCCAAGACTGAAATGACTGTAGCTTCTCCGTAGCTAGAAAGTTCTAGTGACCCAGGAAGGCCCACATGGTGGGAAGGACATGGAGGTGGGTGAACATGCTGACCATCTTGCTTAAGCTGCTGCCTTTATTTTCAGCCCCAACGTGTGCGCTGTGCAGAAGCTCATCGGCACCAACAAGAAGTACTTCACCAACTGCAAGCAGTGGTACCAGAGGAAGATCTGCGGCAAATCAACGTGAGTATCTGCAGCCATCTAAGACCGCCAGCCACCAAGGAGGCCGTGCCGCCTGTACGCCGGCTGCAGTGCCCCAGGCCTGGGTCAGCCTTTGGAGAGGTCAGGCTGTCTAAGGAGCCATGAAGATGCAGACGTGTCAGGGCACTGTGTGCTTGGGAGTGGCTTTTAATAAGCCGGCCAATTTTGTTTTGCATTTTTAAGGCTCCTGGCAAGACTTTGATATATTTTTCAGGGCTGATTTGGGATTACAAGAAGCACGAAACATGGTGTGTGTTTGTGTGTGCATCTTAATCCTCACTAAATGATACAAATATTTACTGGAGAAGCCACCGGCCACCAGCCTGTGACTCTAAGAAAGAAAGCCCGTTGGTAAACTTATACTAAATAGCACCACCCCTGCTCTGCGATCCTAAGCACACATCCCCAAACGACTTAGAATGCCTATAAATAGGCACATGATGAGACAGCACAGTGAATTAAGAACATAGGCTCAGACTTCCTGATTCAGCTGCTGGCTCTGCCACTTACCTGAGTAAGTCGCTTCACCTTTGGAACTCTCAGAGACCTAGTCTGTAAAATAACAATAGGACTACCTTTTGGGGTTGTCAGGAGGATTGACTGAAATAATGCACATGGGAGGCTGAATATGGCGCCTGGCACAGCTTAAGTGCTTCATGAATGCTACCGGCTATTATTTGCAAATCTAGGCCATGCAAACAGAAGTGTGATGCCAGTGGGGTGTGGACCAGTGTAGTTACAGTAGGGCTTGTTGGTGCCTCTATCCGCATGGAGGAAGGCGGCATTCACCCTGACTGCCCCATCGCCTGGTGGAAACAGGGTGGCGGGCGTGTTCGAACAGAATTCCGGGGAAACCTAATCTGTTTTGACACCAGTCGTCAACAAATCTCAAAGCTGGCTGTCTCCTACAGACAGGAAGATGTGCTACGCAAAACCTCCTGAGCCACTTGTGAGGGCCTCCCCTTCCTCTTCTTTGCATAAAAGGAGGATTAAGAGACTCCAGGCCACTATCTTGAACCCTTTCTCATGTTAGAGATTCTTAAACGTACAGCTGTGACATTGCTTTTGAGCAGACATCCCCTCCACCTTCATAACCAGCTGAAGGAAGCGAAAATGCTCTTTCCTTAAAATGTACATGGAAATAAGTATCCCAGCTTGGAACCCCGATTGTGATAGGCAATTATCAATCCTGGTATGAATCTGGGAAATTAGGGATCATGGCAGAGCAAGAGAGACCCCCAGCTCCCTGGGAGCCCATTGAGGGCAGGTCCCTGACAGTTGGCTTCCCACTTGACCAAGCCCAGTCTCAGAGCTAAGGCTGAGTGAACTAGGAGGACATACCCTCTGGGTTCTGTGAACAAATGCCCAGTGATAATTCTTGCTATGGGCAAAAGGAGATTATGCAAATTCTGTACCACGCTTCCTTCCATGGTGCTCACTTAAAAAAAAAAAAAAACTTTTAGTACTCTTTGATTTTTCCCGTGTGTGTATTATCTACTCATATAAACAGCTAATTAATTACTTCATTAAATACACAACCAGGCCCCACATAATTGCTTCTTAGAAGGAGACCACAGCGCCGGTACCAAGAAGACAGCTCTTCCACATCTCGGAGCCCTAGGTTTCAAAGAGCTCCACCTTTTTGTTAGTTCCAGTTTCTCTAAAAATGGGACCTGCTTGTGAGGTCAAGCTGGCAACAGAGTGACATTGGCCATGGTGTTTTGGGTGGCCCTGTAAGGAAGCATTTGCCTGCCTAGTTAACAGTAGCTTAGTAAGATCCCTGGCAGTGCCCAGGCTGACACTGCTGTGGACGATGGGTCATCTTGGCTTGTTGGCCCTTGGTACCTGCACCATCCCTGTCTCTGTGCCTGGACAAGGCAAGGCGGCACAGCTGTGCGTTGTGTTCCTGATGACCCCATCTTCCTTCTGGGCAGATTTGGCTCTGAGAGTGTGGTGATGAGGTGGTGCAGCACCCTCACGCCGGTGGGCACATGGGGAGCCAAGGTACTAGAAAAGGAATACATGGGAGCTGCGGGTGGGGAAAGCAAGGTGGAGAGTAGAGTCAAGCAGAGCCCAGTGCCCACTCCTAGCCGTTGACCTGGTCTTACAAACCAGAAGGCGATGATATGCATGTTCAACTCTTCAGTGTGGCTGTTGCTTTGGGCAGCTTCAAAAAGAGGAAATAAGGATAGGAAAACATGAGTTGATATAAAACTTTATGATCCAGGACAAGAGGGGTCCCTTCCTGGAACATCACATGCAGTGTCGTGAAGGTGGAGCTGACTGGGAAGAGGTCCAGAGAACTCAGGGAGGGAAAGGGGAAGCAGCTGAACTCATCTCCGACATCCCCAAGAGAGCCGAGGAAGCACAGCCTTGTTCAGTTGTGTAGCCGGGACCCAGACTCATAAGAAAGCTGCCACCTGACCCCAGGATTCAGTGCCATGGGTGATTAGGAGACGAGGGAGAGAGGGCTGTGCTGGCTGGAGTTGACATCATCTTGGTGAAAATGGATCCCTAGGTGCATTTATTTGAGTGAGGACCGACTAGAAAATGGGGAACATGGTGGTGGTTGGAGTAAAGAGGACCATCTCAGCATGGGGCCACCTTGGGCAGTGCGAATTTTCTCAGCAAGACTCCAGGGAAGATGCTGGAGCAGAAGTGAGTGTTGGGATGAAAGGGAGCAAGGTGTCACGGGAAACGGGCACAGGTCACCAAGGGGCCCAAGACTTGGAAGGAGAATTTGAACCTGAAAGCAGACAAGTGGCACCAAGCACGGGGCCAGGGAGTGAAGACTTTGCAGTGTCAGGTCATACAGAGACTCAGGAGCCTGGAGCCACTTGTCTGCTGCTATGAGGCCCCGAACTCCACCTCCATGGAGGGAAGAAGGGAGGGGACTGGCCTCACTCAGCACCCAGATCAGAAAACACTACATTGTCTTCAAACAGTAGCTTTTCTGCATTTCCTGAGTCTTTGATGCTATTTGTCAAGCCCAACATGTGGATTTTATTACAGGAAGTAGTTACCATTGGGCCCCTATTTAGTGACTTAAGTGAATTTTATTTCTGGGAAATTCACATTAGCTTTTATTTCAGACCCTAAAGAGCACCAGAGCAATACAGTCGCTAATCAAGCGAAGAGGGTTATGAGGGAGACAGCATCCCATTCTGTGATTTCAGGCCCCCGTCTGATCAGTAACCATAAAATTTTTAAGTGCAACCGCTTGAGCGATGGTGCAGGAAATCGTGGTCAGGAAGCCTCGCTGCCTCTCGACAAGCCTCCTTTGTGCGAGCTCCAGTGAGAGGGAGTCCTATTTAACAGCCAAGTCGGAGTTGACATCATGGGGTTGTAATAGTCCTAGCAGGAGTTCAGACATCATAAACGTGGCTCAGGGAGGGCCAGCGTGGGAGCTAGCAGGTAGGGGTGGCAGCTCTCCGTTCCAAGTCTTGAAGTTGGTTCATGAGCAGCACATTTCACAAGTGCAGTAGCCATTCTCTGGAGCCAGGATGAGCTGGCAGAACACTCCTCTTTCCCTAGTAGCAAGCGTTGCTTTACCCAAGGGCTGAAATGTTAATACTACTTCAGCACTGCGTTAAAGCTTAGAGATTTAACTTCTACCGAAGCCAGCTGGTCAGCTGGTGTATGGTTGGCTTTTCCATTAGCTGGCAGAGCTGTTTCCAGGAGCTCTCTTTCTGGGCAGGGTACCCGGGGACATCTGCAGTGAACCTGAGGAAGAGCCTTCCTTTTCCTCCCTTTCCTGTATCCTACAACCTTGATCCTAAGAGGAAACAGTAGAGGCTGGTGAGAAGGTATCTAGGGAAGTCAGGGTGTCCCAGACCCACTCCTGTACCTTCTTCCCTGTCTCATATTCCTTATGCAGCCAGCTGGGACTCTGTGGATAATCTGCTCTGAAATAACTGAGTTTTGACATACACCATACACCAGTGGTTCATCAAACATGTCTGTCGGGCAGGCTTCTTGAAGGTTTTATCACATTCTGTAAACTCCTAAGAGGCAGCTTAGCTGACATGGAATTTTATTCTGTTGAGTATTTACATGAGTCCGTGCACCATACCATCTGGGGTAAGGCCCTGTGGTAGGTGGAGTAATAACCCTCTAAAGATGTCCACATCCTAATCTTTGAACCTGTGAACATTTGCCTTACACGGGAAAAGAGACTGCAGATATTGAGACAGGAGGTTATCCTGGATTATCTGGTGAGTCTAGTATAATCGTAAGGGTCCTTATAAGAGAGAGGCAGCAGGGTCAGAGTCAGAGAAGGAGATGTGACAATGAAAACTGAAGGTGGAGTGATGTAGCCACAAGCCAAGAAATGCAGGCAACCTCTAGAATATGGAAAAGACAAGGAATGGATTCTCCCCTTGAACCTCTATAAGGAATGTAGCCTTTGATTTTAGCCTCATAAGGCCAATTTCTGACTCTAACACCTAGAATGATAAGATAATAAATTTGTTTTGTTTTAAGCTATTAAATTTGTGGTAATTTGTTACAGCAATAATGAGAAACTAATACAGGCCCTATGTATTGAGTTATAGCAATGTGTTATAGGGAATTTATTTATTACAATGTGATTTGGTCAGTGGTCTCGTGCAAGACATTGCTTTCAATGAAGTTATTAGCTTAATTTCAATTTTAAAGTTTATACCTGGAGTTTTTTGAGAAGCTCAACAACTGAGTGCTTAGTAAATATCCAGAATTTTTTAAGTGCTTCTCATTTGTACGTTCATTCAATTCTCACAGTCACCCTACAAGATCAACATGATTATTAGCCCACTGACAGATGGGGAGACTGAGGCTCAGAAAGCCTAAGCAACCTGCTCAAAGTCATGTGCTGGTGAGTAGGTGAGGTCTAGCTCTCTACTATGCTGCTCCAAGGAGAATCAAGCCTAGCAGCTAATGTCAGCGATTCCTAAGTAAGCAGCCCTGCAGGGCCAGGGTGAACTGCCCCAGATCTCTCTCTAGGGCTCCAAAACCTGTGACCATCGTCCCAGAGACATGGCCTCTTCAGGGTCAGCAGGGGCCCAGAGTCACTGACCCAACCTTCCTCTGGTTGCTCACCCCTAGTCTGGTGGTCACTCTGATCCTCTGCTGCAAGGGGACTCCCCAACAGCCCTAGACAGATGAAGGGCATGGGAATGGAAGAGAGAGTCAGCGTCCAGGAGCCCCCAAAATGCCCTCACACCCCCACATAGATTGTCACAAAAAACCTAAGTACACTTTCTAAAGGCCCTATCTTCCTCACTAACCAACCTGGACCCTGGTGAATAGGGTAGTGGTGAGGTCTTTCGTGGTGGGCAGTAGGTTAAAGCAAACCCTTTTTCACCGGGGGGCTCAAGATTTTGATTTTTCTACTGGGACACTTGAGAAAGCTCCACTGAGTTTTCAAGGCCAGGAATACAGAAAATGAGCCACTCCAGGCAGGCAGTCTGGGGGGCATGTCGAATGTCTAGACGAAATGGGTCTGTGTTTGCTCTGCAATTGCTTGGAAAGCATGACACACTGAACGGTTTCCCTTCTGTCATGGGAAACTGGCTCTCAGGCTCCATTCCTTGCTCCACCTACTTCCAGAGTCTAGTTAATCCCTAGGTATTTACAGCCACAAGAGCAAGCCAAGGCTGTGGAGCACACTTGGGAGAGTGACTGTTTTAACTTACTGTATTGACTTCTTGGAAAATTACTTTGGGGAGAGGAATACCAAGACTTCTCTCTTTATCCAATTATGAGTAAGAATTTTGGAGATGAATGGAGGAGAGCTTCCCAAACATCTCAATTCTTAGACCTTGGATTGACACTATCTTTTTGCCCCCTCCCCTCCCCAAAGGCCCTTCTAAATTGGGCACCTTCCTTTACTTTCTTCTTCAAATTGTTCTTCTGACCAGGGAAGCTGGAACAAAACAATTAGTGTCTCATTGCCCTAAAGGAGATGCTTTCTCTGACCTGAGCTCTTCACTCCTTGGACTATGTCAGGCCAAGGAGAAGCCAGGAGCTTTTAATCAGAACAGCTTTTGCTGATGAGATTCAATTCAGATACCAACAGATTGGTCCTTTCTGCACAGGGAAGCCAAGGCACTGGGGAGACACCGATGGAGGCTGCCCATGATTTCCATCCTTTGCTGCATTCATCCTAGAGAGATGGCATCAGGCCCAGGACTCTGTGATTGTCCCCAGCCCTGTCCACAGCATGTGTGTTCTCCCCAGGACCAGAGCCCAAGGAGAATGGTACACTAGGCTGAGAACAGGGTGTGCTAGTCCAGAAAGATTGACTCAAAGGCTGTCTTTTCAGTCTGCAATTTCCAGCTGCCCTCTTGCTTCTCTGGGGCCATTCTTCTCAGAATACCAGTTCTGAGAAGAGCTGGTATTGTTGGGACAGTTGGGAGCAGGGAAACTGGCAGCTGTGGAAGCATCTCAACCCATAGAGCTGCCGTGCTCAGGCTGAGAGGCGTGGCTTACACCTGCACACCTAGAGAGTGCCGGGGATGCCAGACTGTGGGCAGCAGGAGAGCAGAGTAGGGAGAGGTCAGCAAGGCAAGAGGATTAGGAGAAAGCTTCCTGGCAGAGAACCACACTCAGTTAACCAAGAAAAAGCCTGCTGGGGGACTGAGCCTCTGCCTGGGGTAGTGTGCCACCCACATCCAACCACTGTGGGACATGGGTACAGAAAGCCCACCGAGAGGCACTGTGAGTGGTGACAAGGGTTAGTTCTGGTCACATGGGAGAGAAAACCTCTGTCCTCTCGATGTCAAACTTTCCAAATCAGACTGCTTTTCCCCAAACACAAGCATTGTCAAGAGCAATGGAAAAGGGATTGGACTTGATACAATTCCAGGAGGGTCTGAGATCTGGCCCTCCCCAGCTGTCCTTTTAAGAAAGGCCTCATCCCTCAGAGCCCTTGCAGCTTTCTGATTCCATCCTAAGTATCCTTCTCCACTCTGAGACTTTCTCCTTAGATCCGTCCCTGCTCCCAGCTCCTTCTCCCACACACACATGGCCACAGGAACCAGGGAGTTCACATTCAGGGATTGGTTTTCTTTTGTCCTTAATGAAATCCTAGTGAGGCCACCTGAGCTGTTAAGCTTACTTAAGGTTTTTAAGGATGGAACTCAGACACTGACGTCCTGGAAGAAGAGTCTTTTGCTGAGGTGGCTGGGGTTCCAAGGCGTGAAGTGTGCAGCACCCATGTGTATGGGGGACCCCAGAGATGAGGAAGGCTTTGAGCAGATGACCTATCTCCCAACTGTGCTTCTCCAACTCCATGGAATGTCACCCAGGCTCTTTTGGAAAGAAGCTAAGCTTTGGGGCACTTGACCTAATCTCACCTTCCCAACCCTGGCCACAGAGCCCTGGCCTGGCTGTCCCCTGGTCCTATGCTCAAGGCTTGCAGCTCTCCCTAGGTTTAGGTGGAGAAGCTGGCAGGCACTCTCCTTCTTGAAAGAGTGCTTCTCTGTCACCTAGAAATAATCCCATTGACTGGAATTTTGAGTGTGAGATTGAAGGAACCTTAGAGATTCTTGAATTTAACTTCATCCCATTTTATAGATCATGAAACTGAGGCCCAGAGAGAGAAATGGACTTTCAAGGTGGCCCTTCTAGTTACTAATGGATCACAGGCCAAGTCTCCTAATCTGTTATGCCACATAGCCTTTCAGAGGTTGTGTATCAATCAAATTTGACATTAGTTGCAGAAGATAGGTTTAGTTTCTGAAGATAAAATTGTGGGTCAGTTAGGGTCAGTCCTGAGCCCACCAGCCTCTGTAGCCCTTATAAGTATGGGAATGAAAGATTGGAAAGAAACAGGATGGCACAAGAATGAAGAGAGCAGGGCTCTGCTTCTCTTCTGGCGATGTCGTTAAACATCCTGTGAGAGGCCCGTGGTGAGCAGTTCTATAGTAAAACTTGCTGCAATTAAAGTCTGAATTCTCTCTTGTCCCAAAGGGCATAACCATGTGTAAGGAAAAAAGGGACAGGACGTGG
Source organism: Equus caballus (assembly GCF_041296265.1). Classification (NCBI taxonomy): domain Eukaryota; kingdom Metazoa; phylum Chordata; class Mammalia; order Perissodactyla; family Equidae; genus Equus; species Equus caballus. The sequence continues at coordinate 55,758,423 of NC_091697.1, read as the reverse complement.
CTGTTTGCTAAGGAGGGACTGTGCTCACACTGCCGGTGCAGGGGTGGCCTCAGGTAGCACTTGGGGATTTGATATGAAGCAAGCCTTTCTTAGGTGTAGGCTTCTAGAACTCTTACTTCCTTGCAATGTTATTGGGGACTATGGGATGGTTGAGGGATGAGGGTGGATGGGGACCATTTTGCTATATAATCCTTTGTGTATTTTCCATTTGAAACCATATAACTGTTTTTATATTAATTTTAAAAGTTTGAAGTTTGATTGTAAAGACTGAGAAAAACTGGATGATCGCCTATACGCTCCTCTTCTTGCTGTTAAATCAGAGAGCTAGAAGACCATGAGAAATTTAGTCCAACAATCATCACATGATACATACGTGCATTTTACAGATGAGGAAACTGAGATGCAGAGAGGAGACGGGACTGGTTGGAGAGGTCCCAGTTAGTTAGTGGCAGACTCAGAGCCAGAAGAGGTCCAGGGCTCTTTCTGCTCCTCTCTGCTGCCTCTCAGGAACGCTATCCATTGGATTCCCTACAAATTATGTTGGAGGTAAATTCTTGGTGAGTGTTTTCTAATCCCACTATTGAATTTGCTGCCGCAGTCCTCTGACCTTTGCCTGTTGCATTGCTGTGTGTGATGGCAGCTGTTGGGAACATTCTGCAAAGCTGAGGGGGAGTGACAAGCTCCTTGCCAATGAAAGGCACAAATATGACTTGATGAAACATCTCCTCTGAGAGTGGGATGTTCTCATTTCCCTTCCTCGGCTGTGGAGGCCATTCTTCCTGGAGAGAGGACTGATGGCATGCGAGGAGGAGGGAAGCCCTGCCTCATAACATGTGTGTGTCTCATTGCAGAGTCATCAGCTACGAGTGCTGTCCTGGATATGAAAAGGTCCCAGGAGAGAAGGGCTGTCCTGCAGGTGAATAAGCCAGGCCTTGCCTTTTGGCACAGATGGAGGGGAGGAGGGAGAGGAGCACTCCTGTAAAAGGCCACAGAGTCTGAATGGGAGTCTGAGGGATGAAGCTGTGTGAACACTCTCATCACATGCTCTCTGGCCTCTAAGTTCCACGTGAGGGCCAGAGGATGGAAGCTGGAAACAGTGAGTTTCCCACGCTACTCACTTCCTGTTCAGGCTGACCTGCTTGACCAGCTGGTGGAACAGACTCCACTTCTGACCTGCCCATGCTCTCCTCACCAGGCACAGGCTCCTGGCCTTGTTGTCTCTGGCTGGGAGTGATTCTAAACACATCCAGTCCTTCCGATCAGCCCTGCTAAGGAGCGGATGGGATAGGCTTGGTCTGCTGCTGGGCTGCGAACACCAAGCTGCCCCCACCTTATACTGTTGAAACTTGGCCCATTGGAGTTCTGTAGGGAGGAGAGTGGCAGGCCAGGTGGGCTTACCCAGAGTCACCAAAGGGTGCTGTGAATGGCCACATGCAACCAAAGACCACGTGGCACCTGTGAATTTTATCAGAGCCTTTCCTTTAGTTCTGCACACCAGCAGGGACTGTGCAGAGGAGTTCTTTTTTTTAACTTTGAAATATTTGCTAGTTTATTAGTTGAGAATGTGAGACTGAGACTTAAAGAGAAGGGGGCAGTCTGGTTGGTGCCAAGGTCACAAGGGGGTGTGGTTGGCATGGGCTGGGGCCATGGCGTTCCAGACTTAAGTGGAAGGACAGGCAGGAACGAGGGAATGGGAAAAGGATAATGAACTCAGAAGGGGAGCTCAGCCTCTGAGCCTTGGTTCATGCCCTTTAAAATGAACATTAAGCTCCCTGTGTGAGGGGAGGTCCCTCTGAAGCTTCAGCCTACTTTTAGGAGATAACATTTTATCACTTATGAATACGCAAAGTACCTTGAAGATTTGTAGTGTTCTTTCATTCTAATAGAGGCCATTAGGGAACCAGTTTCAACAACTAGATAAATCTGTACGACTAGTTTGTAATTAGGGTATCTATTTCTGGTGTGCATTCCTGCGTGCATTATCTAAATGTCTGTGAACAAAAGCTTTGCGCTTCTGTGGTTAAAATGATTAAAAATGACCAATTAGTTGAGTTCAACTAGGGAGGCATTTGACCTACAGAGTTGTCTTAAGAAGCGTGAGAAGCTTCAGGCTCCCCAGCAGTAGTCTGTCTCTGGGCCTTCCCACACTCTTCTCCTGCAGATGTCCTGTCCTCTCTGCAGACAGGGGGGGCTGTGGTCTGGTTGGGACGGACCTCACAGGCCTGCCCCTCCTCTGTCCTCTGCCTCTGCAGCCCTGCCTCTCTCAAACCTTTATGAGACCCTGGGAGTCGTTGGATCGACCACCACTCAGCTGTACACGGACCGCACAGAGAAGCTGAGGCCCGAGATGGAAGGGCCGGGCAGCTTCACCATCTTCGCCCCCAGCAATGAGGCCTGGGCTTCCTTGCCAGCCGTGAGACCTCCTTCTGCTGAGGGGACTCTTACTGGGAACTGCGTTACTTCCTAGAGGGGTGGGCTGGTGGGCATGAAAGATGAGACTCTGTAGTGAGTTCCCACTATTTCAGGAAACTTTGTCCTTAAGCCCTCAGATAAAGCTGGGAACTTGAGCTAAAATATACCTCACCAGGTTGCTTCCAGTGCCCCATCCATCCAGCTGGACAGACAGACCTCAGAGCTCACTGAGGAGGGGTCCTTGGAAGAATGGAGGCCTGGGGTCACTGAACCTTTCCCAGGGTAGCAAGAACCCATCTCTTGAATGTGGGGTCTGAACCTCCTAACTGCCACACGGACCTTCCTTCTAGGAAGTGCTGGACTCCCTGGTGAGCAACGTCAACATCGAGCTGCTCAACGCCCTTCGCTACCACATGGTGAACAGACGGGTCCTGACAGACGAGCTGAAACACGGCATGGCCCTCACCTCCATGTACCAGAACTCTGACATCCAAATCCACCACTATCCCAATGGGGTAGGCATCCCCAGTTACACAGCATTGCTCCCTGCCAACTGAGCCCACGCCTGGTCCACATGGGGGCTGGTTTTGGATGTCTGTCCTGCAGGTGGGGTAAGCTATAGGTAACCTCTGCCTCCTGCCCCTGCTTCTCCTCAGGCCCTCTAGTTCCACAGCTTATGGAACCCACATTCTGTACTGTGTTGTCTCCTCCTGGGACTTCGAGACTGTGCCTCTGATGTCTTCCCCGCTCATCCTTGCTTCTTCTCTGGGCAGATCGTGACTGTCAACTGTGCTCGGCTACTGAAAGCTGACCACCATGCGACCAATGGTGTGGTGCACCTCATAGATAAGGTCATCTCCACTGTCACCAACAACATCCAGCAGATCATCGAGATCGAGGACACCTTTGAGACCCTTCGGGTGAGGGACTGTCCTGGGAGGAGGCCCAGCCTGGGGACACACCACCTCCCAAGAGGGGCTGCTTCTGCAGGAGGAACAGAGGATATCTCCGTGTTCATGGTCATTTAGGGGACATGGAGCAAGTTCCTTTAAATGCCCATGAACATGGATAATCCACTAATCAGATACTCTGCTTGGTCACAAGGAAACATCCTAATCTTCTGCAGGGAAATTTCCTCTGCCTGTCTTCTCCTTCATAAAGCTTTCCTTTCCTGGGCTCCCCTGGGAAGTTCAGTGTTTGTGTCTGCAGCAGTACAGGGTCCTCTGAGCCCTTGGCTGCTTGGCCATGTACTGTGGGTTCCACAGGTGGGAAGGCCCTTCCTCCCAGGTGGTGTTTCCCACCTGGGGAACTAGAATAAATGGTCTGTCAGGCTGCGTGATCTTCCAGACCACATGTCCCCACCATGGACCCCTGCTCCAGCCGTACCCATGTTTCCTTGGAGCCCAGACCAGCAGAGGGGCCACTAATGTGTAGACTGGGGGTCGACTTCTGGCCTGGCTTCTAACTGCTCTGGGGCCACACAATATTGTTCCTTCCCCCGTGCCCAGCAGGCATTTGTCTTACATCTAGAGTGGTGAGTGGGCCTTCCTCTTGGCAACGGCTGCTTGGAGGAAGTGAACACAGGCTGCCCTGTCAGGGTTTTTGCCCTGATTCAAGGAGAACTTCCTGACCACAAAGGATACCAAGTGGGAGTGGGGTGGTTCCTCCCCTGGAGATCTCCAACACAGACACAAACACGCCTGGGCTGGACTGGCACTGAATGGCTTCAGGAAGTGGCTCTGGAGGGTCTGGGGACCCTGCTCTCTCAGCTCTTGCCCTGCTTGCTTTCTGGGTCACTCGACGGTCAGGGGTCTGCAAAGGAATGATGTTCCCACAAAGTTGGTGGCGTGTTTCGCTTACCAGCAGCTGATTCCCCGCTGAGAAACGTCCTCTTACTGTTTAGATTTGGCAAATAGTCCTTCCTTTCTTCTTCCCCCTTGCCGTCCCTAATGCCTAGCTTTCCTTCCAGTAACATACTTATTAAGCACTTGCTACTTCTCAGATATTGTTCTACGTGCCAGGGCTATAGAGGTGAACAAGACAGACAAACTTCTGTCCTCAGTAGCACTTATAGTCTTTCTGGGGAGGCGGACAAGAAACAAACAAGGTAGCCTCAGACCTCAGATTGTGCCGAACGTGTGAAGTCAGGGCGTAAGTGGTGAGCAGAGGAGGCCAGTTGGGACTGGATGGTCAGGGAAGGGCTCTCAGAGGAGGTAACTTTGGAGTTGAGGCCTGAAGGATGAGAATGGCCAGTTATATGACACGCAGTGGGGAAGAGCAGAGCTGGCAGAGAGGGAGCAAGAGCAAAGGCTCAGAAGTGGGAATAGCAGAAGGGAGGCCAGGGGGCCAGGAGAAGACAGCAAGGCAGCCACAATGTGAGGTGGGAGCAGCCAGATCCTGCAGGGCCCTGTAGACCTGGCGGAGGCAGGTATCTTCATCCTCAGAGCAGTAGGGAGCCACTTGCGCTCTTAGAAGATCCTTCCAGCAGCTCTGTAGAGAATGGTCACATGATCCTTCCACTCATGGAGCTCACACGAGTGATCCTTACCAGTAACTGTTTGTAATGTGAGGAGGAGCGCCACCTGTGAATGTGTGTGTAACGGACTCTCTCGTCTGGGGGCCGGGCTGGGGCGGGTAATGCCAAGTGGACCACCTAGAGAAACAACATTTCAGTCCAGGTCCAAAGAAGGAATAGGAATCAAAGAAGCAAAAAAAGGGGGAGGGCAGAGGGAGCGACAGGCAAGGCCTGGTGGTGGGAGGAGGAAGGCATGTGAGGTCACTGGGATGGCCACGGTGGCTGGAGGTCAGGCTGGGCAAGGACCCCACAGCCATGGTAGAGGTGAGCTTTGCTTTGGCTCCTCTTCATCTTGGGCTTCTCCATAACCTGGAGCCCTCCAGGGAGCACGACAAGGCTGTGTGTGCCTGTGGTCTGCACAGACGCCCAGAGCCTTCAGGGAGCACTGTGTCCCCTCCCCTCCCCACAGGCTGCCGTGGCCGCCTCGGGCCTCAACACCCTGCTCGAAGGGGATGGCCAGTTCACGCTGTTGGCCCCGACAAATGAGGCCTTCGAGAAGATCCCTGCAGAGACCCTGAACCGGATCCTGGGGGACCCAGAGGCCCTGAGAGGTGAGCACCCCTCGGCTCCTGCTGCTGCCTTGTTGCAGCAGCCAGACCTAGCCCAAAGCCTGCTCTCATCCCAGACAGACATGCTGCCTGCCATCCTTCACAGGATAGACACTCTACCTGTCCTCCTGTCCCATTGCTCCCAGCCAGCCATGTCTCTGCAGAGGCCAGAGCAGAGCCCTGGTCAGACGGGCAAGGATGGAATGCAGCAGCCTTTGTCTGGGGACACAGTTGGGCTGAGGAGGGAGGCAAGGGTAGAGGTCCAAAGCAGGTCCTGGCCAGACTCAGGAGGAGTTAAAGGCCCCAGTGATCTAAGCCAAAGCACGGCTGCCAGGCGGGCAGCTGCTGGGAAGTGTGGGGAGAGGAGGACAAGTCTTGGATCCTTGAAATGGAATCATCATTCTGACCCTTAAACTTTTCCTGTGTCTGGCCAGGAGTCTCATGGGTGATCCAACATTACAGTTAAAATCCAGTAATAGTCAACTCTTGACTCTTCCTTGCTGAGTCCTTCCTCACCTCCTCAGTGGGCTGCTAAGTTAGGGGATGCGTTGATGATCGCTGGAGGAGAGGGAAGGACCAAGCATGGGAGGGAGATCAGAAGAGGGGACCGGGCTCTGCTTCCCCATCCTCCCACTGCCCCCTTCCACACCAGGACCACTGAGCTGCTGCCTGCTCCTCCCTGAGTCCCCTGCAGAGGGGAGTAGGCCCCAGGTCCCCATGTACCCCAACCACACTTATTCCTCCCAAATACAATCCAGGGATGACTTCATTCCTTTGAATTCATTTAAATCCACATTTGAAATGTACTATATAGAAGCCTGATGCACTTTAGATGCCCTCTACATGTAATGTTCTCCTTGCAGCCGTGCAGGGATGGCAAAGGGCACATTTCTGAAAGCACAGATGGGTATCTGTTGTGTCCAGATGTTGTGTTGCCTCTACATGCCTGGCCTGTGCCAGAAACTGGGGCCACGAAAGTGAATACAGTACAGCCTTTGCCTTCAAGGAGGTTTAAGCCTCGTTGGGATGATAGGCTTAAAAGCAGGTTGTTGGGATCTGATGTGGTGAGCGTGAAGGCAGAGACACTCCTGACACCGTGGGGATGAAGGCAGGGTGGGGCGCCCACAGCCCAAGGGTCCTGGAGGCTTTGTGGAGGAGGTGAGACTTGGGTGCCGTTCGGCAGACTGAGCTTCCTATTAGACCTAGGTTCTCCCTACAGCAGGCTTTGTACAGAGCACATTTTTATTTTTGTGGATATCAGGACTTTTCATTATAAAGTGAAAGGAAAAGAACACCCAGATTTATCCCTTTTGTACATCTGCCTTTTCCTGCTCAGTGATCCTTTTGCTCAAAGCAAGACCCTCGGTGTGGGGTGTAGCAGGCAGGCTGGAAGGCAGAGGGCCACCCTGACAGTCTCCTGTTGTTCCTAGTGGGTTGGCAGACGGGCAAGAAGCGGCACTGGCCAGTGTGCCTTGTTTGAAGACTGGCTTCCAGCCCTGGCCCTGCTCACCGTCCAAGTAGCCCTGGCAGGTCACCCCTACCCCACACTGGCCTTCAGTTTCCTTCCCTGGGAAGCTAATCCCCAAAGCCTCATTCCCATAGTGGTCTTGCCGTCCTTTCTCTTCTCCGCCGGCTGCATCGGGTCAGCACTGGTTTTTAAGGCCCTCGACACTTCTGCAGGAGCCCGGTGCCTCTGCAGGGCCTCAGCACTTCCTCCTGTCTGTGACAGCATGGTTTTGGTTCCCACAATCAGGCCAAGTTGAAACTCACGTCTGTGGTGAGAACACCAGACAAAGGGCCTTGGTGACCTTGGTGAGTGGCTGTCCGGGAACCTGCTCTGCCTGGCTGGGGCTGGGGGCACGTCCCCCTTGACTGTACTTTGCAGCTTCCTCAGGGCCCCCAGCCCCTGCCTTGGCCCTAAAGCAGCACTTGGACAAGTAAATAAACAACTATATTTATGATTTATGGGTGAGGTGAATGGGGCGACACAGACCACGTCTTTCTGATCACCATCCCCAACCCCCAAGACACATCCTGGCAGCTAATAGACCTTTGAGTGAAATGAACAAAAACAAATAAAATGTACAAATAATTCAAAACTCTCATTTGCTAACATTGCCATCTTTTTCCACCACATTCTACATAAAGGTCAGTAGATAAGAAGTCCCAGGGTGAAATCATTTGAGTTTTTCCCCTGTCCCTGTAGTTCAGGTACTGAGAAGCTAGTTGCTGACACGTGCTGGGCATTTACTCTGTGTCAGGCTCTGGGCTGGGTGCTCTGCACCCGAGAATTCATGTCATCCTCACAGCAGCCCTGGGAGCTGAGTGCTGTGCTTCTCTCTCCACTTGGCTGATGAGGAAGTGGAGACTCAGAGAGGCTAGATGACTTGCCCAGGACCCCACAGCTGGTAGGTGGCTGAGCTGGGATTGAAACTAGGGCCGTCTGACCACCGAGTCCCAGCTGGTTTCAGAAGTCAGCAGGCAGGAGGAGAGGAGGATCCGGGCCGTGCCATGCCCCAGACTCGTCTGAAGGTCAGCATGGGAGAGAACAGGATCCCTATAGTTGTGGGCAGGCTGCAGGCTGGCCCCTGAGCTCAGCCTGGAGCAGGTCCTGACTTGACCTATGTCCTGTTCGGCCCCCAGACCTGCTGAAAAACCACATTCTGAAGTCAGCTATGTGCGCCGAAGCCATTGTCGCGGGAATGTCCATGGAGACCCTGGAGGGCACTACGCTGGAGGTGGGCTGCAGCGGGGACATGCTCACCATCAACGGGAAGCCCATCATCTCTAATAAAGACGTCCTGGCCACCAATGGTGTAATCCACTTCATCGACGAGCTGCTCATCCCGGACTCAGGTAAGCCAGGCCTTGGGGACTTCGGTCCTGCCAGGCCCATGGCCCCCTCTGCCGTCCATGGTGGCAGGGCTTGGGGAACTCAGGGGTCTTTGGGGCTGCTTCCTTGCCTGCACGCAGCTCACAGCCTCTAAGGAGAGAAGGCCTGGGCACCCAGCAGGTTGCGGCCAGACAGTGAAGAATCTTGAGCTGCAGGTGTGGGAGTTCAGACATTATCTTGGAAGCAGTGGAGAGCCACTGAAGGTGTCTGGAGGGGCAGCGACTCAATTAAGGAGATTTTCAGCAGGTCTGCCTGCTCTTATTGGGCACGGAGGGCCATTTGCTGACCTCAGAGCATTTGTTTTCTCAATAGTGCCTGAGCATCCCAGGGTCAGTGACCCTGGGAGCAATGACCGAAGGGACTCTGGCTTGGATTTCATTCAGCGTCCTAGCCTCATTGTAGAATTCCAATGAGGTCTACTGCCCATGAGTGAAGGAATTTCACAAGAAAAAAACAAACCAGAAGAAAACTCTTTGTATGGGTGTGGTCACTGGCATTATCTGCTCTTCAGAAGCCATGACACAGACACAGCTGTGTTCCTCCCGAGCAGTAGAAGTGCCCTCACCAGGGGCTGGGCCAGAGGCTGACCTCTACCGAACCTCACCTCACTTCGCTTCCCCGACCAGTGAAATTTTCTGGGCCACTGCACCCCTGATGACACAAACCTGCTGTGCCCCAGCAGCATTTAGAGGGGTTGTTGACTCATGAGATGACATTCCTGCTGATCTATGTCATGCTTTGGGGTGGACAAATGATAAATGAAAACAGCACTTTTAACTTTGGCACCGACTTTCTCCTTCCTTGTAGCCAAGACGCTGTTTGAGTTGGCTGCAGACTCGGATGTTTCCACAGCCGTGGACCTTTTCAGACAAGCAGGGCTCGGCACTCATCTCTCCGGAAGCGAGCGGTTGACTCTCCTGGCCCCCCTGAATTCTGTATTCAAAGGTAACATGGGGAGGGCATCCCTGTGAGCTTGTCTCTGGGGACAGCTGCCCCCCGCTGTCACCTCCACAGCACTCTCCCCGATCGGCAGCACCGTGTGGAACGTGAGCGCTTCCACCCAGCTCAATGGAGAGCAGAGGTGATGTCACCAGCAACTTCAGAGGCCCTGTTGTTCCATTTGGCAGAGCAGAGGATGCACTTGGGGATCTGGTGCTCAGAACTCCAGAGTTTGCATCTGTCGGGAGAGCAGAGTACTCCCTTGCCTTTTGATTTGCAGAGTCAACTGCCAATGTGATAGTCAGGAGGTCAGAGTGAGGATACAGCCGAGCCGTGGCCACGGGGAAGGCGGAGAAGAAGGCCAAGTTGCGTCCGTGCTTCCCCTCCCTCTTAGGGCAAAACTCCAAACACCCTCGATGATCCAGACCTTTCTCTGTTTTTTTAATTCTCAGAAGATGCCAGATGTTAAGGAATATTGGCAGCCTCCCTTGATTTCTCAATCTCCATTTCCAAACTCAAAGAGGGACGGGCTTCCCGCGGCGTTTGTCTCCAGTTCTCCTCATTTCTGGAGCATGCCTCTGACCTCACTACACCTTCTCTTGCAGATGGAACCCCTCGAATTGATGCCCAAATGAAGAATTTGCTTCTGAACCACATTATTAAAGACCAGCTGGCCTCCAAGTATCTGTACCATGGACAGACCCTGGACACGCTGGGTGGCAAAAAACTGAGAGTTTTTGTTTATCGTAATGTAAGTTCTGGGTCCTAAGTCATGCTCCTTCTTTGTCTCAGCTCTAAGAAATGGCACCCATATTAGTGTCAAAAAAAAAAAAAAATGTCCTCAATAAGCAGGAGCTTGCCTGAGAACTGGTTTCTAAGGAGGGCGGAAGGAATTTCTGGAAAGTGTATCTGATATCAAAGAGTTAAAATGGGATCCTGTGGAAGGATGAGAATCTCCTTTTCCGGAGGCCTTTGGGAGTAGACCACGCACCCGTCTGACCTGGGTGGGTAGTCAGTCCACCTTGAACTCAGAGTGATGAACAAAAATAAGAGGGATGGAAGTTTTGAATCCTTTTCAGCTTATACGAAAAGAAACCCCTGAACTAAAGTATGGCTATCTTTGGTCCAGAAGGTTCTCTTCTCTCTCTTCAAACCCAACAGTTACCCTGGAATATCAAATAGGAAGCACAACACAACATAACCCTTTCTTGGGACCAGCCAGGAAGTTTGGCTAAAGATGGTTGTCCTCTGTTAAATAAACGAGTAAATAGATTCGATCCTTTTATTTGGTCGTTGTCAATGAGCCTCACATGTAACATGATATTCTCATTCTGAGGCCTCTCTGTAACTTTACTGGGTCCTCTGTGGCCCTTCTTTCCTTAAGGAACATCATTTTAATTTTTTTCTTTCCTAGAGAAAACACATCATTTTGTCCTGTCTAAAAGACCCACCCCGATCTATATTTATTGATCTTTGTGCATGAATCCATCAGCACATGCCCCGAACAAGTTGGGAGGCCCCTGCCTGGGCGGGTAACCTGCCCTTTCTCTGCCCCTCTTTTGCACAGAGCCTGTGCATCGAGAACAGCTGCATCGCCGCTCATGACAAGAGGGGGCGGTACGGGACTCTGTTCACCATGGACCGGGTGCTGACACCCCCAGTGGGGACCGTCATGGATGTCCTGAAGGGGGATAATCGCTTCAGGTAACCAGCCCCATCCCTGCCAGATGGTCATGCTGGGGCAGGACACCATGCCTCAGCTCTCTCTCAAGCTCCCCACTTCCTTGGGGGTTCAACTGATGCTGGCAGTGTGCTTGTGTGACCTTCCAGGCTTGGGATGTGGAAAAGATGAGGGTCACCTTGAAAACTTATGTTGGGAAGAAGGTTACTTCTGGGAGTGTAATCCTCACATCCATGGGAACAGGGAGAGACTGCATTTTTATTCTTGAAATGCAAGGAAAACATCACACTTCCATTTCAAAGTCCCAAATAAGCTGAGAGCACCTGGTTTTGAGTATATGATGAGTCTTGTTCTGTGCCGTATCTAATAATTGCACCTATTCCTTGCCACTCCTTCTCCAGCTTCCCGTGTCACTCTATTTTCTTGCCCTACTCTCTCCATTTCTGACTTGCTCACTCACCACTGGGTGCTGTGACATTGCATATTTCCTATTCGCGAGTTCAGCCACCTGCAGGACAGCCTGGGACACCACCCACCCTTGACCCTCCCTGGAATCACATTCCCAGGGCCCAGTGGCTCAGCCAGATGGCTCAGCCAGTCTCTGGGTCAGCCATGCTGCTGGCCTTTCCCTTCTGGCCGTTTAACTGAGCTTAGCATTTATGGACAGAAGGTGCAGACTGGACTCGTTCCCTCTTTGTGTGTGGGGAGGAGGTGAAAACCAGCAAGGGGTGTGAATCCCAGTGGTCTTGGCTCCACCTACCCTCGGTGGTGAGGTATTTGGGACAATGACAACCCCACTCCCCCTCCCGGCAGGTGACGTTTTCTGTGTGTATCCACAGCATGCTGGTAGCCGCCATCCAGTCTGCGGGGCTGACAGAGACGCTCAACCGGGAGGGGGTCTATACGGTCTTTGCTCCTACAGATGAAGCCTTCCAGGCCCTGCCGCCAGGAGAACTGAACAAACTCTTGGGTAAAGACCAACTTTAGTCCATTTTTCAACTTTTCTAAAGTAACTGTCTAGGTCAAGGTCCCAGCAGGAAACAGTTGGCACATTGTAAAAGGTTCAACTGAAAGAAATTTAATGATGAGACTATTTGCAGAGATGTGGACAGGATTAAGGAGCCAGCAGAGGGTGATGACACCCAGGCACTAGCTACCGTGGGAAGCGTTTCCCGCTCTGGGCCTAGAGGCTGAGCAGGGAGGGCAGGAACAGGGGGAGCTGGAGCCCTGGAGCAGGGAGGGGCACAGGACAGTGGCCAGAGCCACATGCAGCTGCCATCAGAGCCACCGCAAGGGGGCCACTAAGTGACTCAGCCTCCTTCCCCTCCCACACGCCTGCTGCCTGCCCGGCCTCCTGTCAACTGATTACAGGAGGGCGAGGGAGCCCGCATCATGCCCTTCTCAGCAGTCAGCCTCCCCAAGCACCAAACAAGGCCAAGAAGAGTAGAAGGAATTGATGGGGGTAACAAGCAGCCCACTCATCCGGCGTGTCTTCCACTGAGGACCTGTGAGAACAGTGCTAATGAAACCGTAATGATAATGAAGTCCCTCAGGAGAAAAGCTTTCCCCAGAAGCTAGTCATAGCCCTGAGAAACTTAATTCAGGATGTCTGAGAGGCAATCGAGTGGTTAAGAGCTTTGGCCACTGGATAACCTGAGATCAGGTTCAAATCCTGGCTCTGGCATTTACCAGCTGAGTGACCTCTAACAAGTTGCTTAACCTCTCTGAGCCTCAGTTTCCCCATTAGAAAAATGAGAGTGGTCAGACTATCTTGCTCAGTGTGTTGTGAGGATTAAATGAGTGTTGCCCACGGTGCTGGGCACTTGGCCTCCGTCAGTAGTGGCTATGATGACGGGCAGGGCGGTGGTGTTGCGGTGTTTAGCTCTGATGTGTGTTCCTGAGAGACTCTTCCACGCATCACAGAAAGGTGAGGCTGAGGAGGAGGAAGGACCTTGGCCAACCCTTGGGGCCCACGTTGTCTACACCTCCCTTCCCGCTCTGCAGCAGGAGAATAGAAAGTTCAGGTTGCAGGCAGCTGGGAGCTGAATTTGTGTCCTGTTTCATTTTCTTTATTGCTAAATGAATGCCTGTGTCTATGATGCTGATGTATGTTCCTGAGAAGAGGGGAGAAGTGCATTCTGAACATAAGCTTTCCATCCTCTCCCTGTCCAGCATGAACAGAATTATTTCCCAGGTGGCCTGAGCCTGCTCAGCTTCCCTTTCATTTCCAGTGTGAGAGGGGCAAAGGGACAGGGCAAAGCTTCCCACTCACACCCTCCCCCAGGCCTGCGGCAGGAGTAGACCCCAGCACTCCCTGGACGGACGGAGGGCAGCCAGGTGTTAGAGGTCGATGCAGGTGTTAGAGATCTCAGAAGAAGGAGGCCCCTCACACCCTGGGGGCTGGCTCGGCTCAGCGCCCCCAGGCAGTATTTTTGTGGAAGGGAGCTCTTATCAGCTCCAGGTTGTGGATGTGCAGAACTCACTTGGTACCTTGTGGCTCCATCCCAGGGCACTAATGTGGATTTGTCGATAACCAAGAGAACTCACCAAAATGCTTTAAAACTTCCTCCTTCTCAGTTTCAAGATGCTAGAAATAGCCATCTGTACGCCCAGGGGGAAATCCAGCCATTTGGCTGGTAATGTGAGTGTCAGGGGCAGCCTTGACGGAGATGAGAGGGCAGCTGGCAGCTTTCAGAATTGCCTCCCACGCTTAATTTGGGAAATGCCTGTGCACCTTTATGAGCAATTGGTTGCTTTCCCCAGTTGGTGGAGAAGCTGATGTGGGCTGGAAGGAATGCTGAGACGTGACAAGGAGGGATGCTGCTGAGGGAGTACCCCCCTCAGCCCTGACCTCATCGGCTCCATAGCTCCTCCAGAATGCAGCTGTTGAGTCTTTTAAGTTCTCCCTTCAGGAAACAGCCGTCTCAGAATCTGCATTTGAGGGCAGAATGTGTAAATATTTCACTACTGTGTTATAACCGTCGGGAGCCACACTGATGATGAAATGTCCCAGATGCTGGTGCTGGAAAGGTCCCTAGCTTTCCAAGCAAATATTTAGCTCATGGAAACATGAGTCATACTCACGGAAGAGTATGGATTAACTCTTTCTCAGCAGCACAGAGAGCTCTTGCTTAACCAGCAGCCCGTGACTGCTGCCACGGACTTGTGCCTTGTGCTCCTGACCATTATGCAGACAGTGGGTCAGAGGGCTGAGCACATAGTGGGTGCTTAATGAGTGCTTGTTACCTGGGCAAGGAGTTGTCCATTTCAGGGGTAACCACTGGCATCTTCTCTGGGGACCCCCCTTGACCACCCCAGTTACCAACCTTGGGATTAACTCTGTCTCCTTTTCCCATAAACCTGCAGGCAATGCCAAGGAGCTTGCCAACATCCTGAAATACCATGTTGGCGATGAAATCCTGGTTAGTGGAGGCATCGGGGCCCTTGTGCGGCTGAAGTCTCTCCAAGGTGACAAGCTGGAAGTCAGCTCAGTGAGTGTGTCTAAAAATTAAAAGGCTGGCCATGCCCTGCCACTAGGATTCCAGGGCACATCTTACCCCTGGGATGGCATTAGACACACACACCATTTTTAAGATGCATCTTGAATCTCTGAGTGCATTTTGTCCAAAGAGAGAGAGAAAACAGAAAAGGTCTTCAGGGAAATCAAGCAAGGTTGTGGTTAGACATAAATAAGAACTTCCAGCTTTGCAGAGGAATAAGCATCTCATTTGGCATGTGGGAGAGGCTGTTAGATCTTCCTTCCGTTAAGGAGGTGATAGAAATTACGTGTGTGTCTTGAGAGATCAATCCCCAATCCCCTCCCGCCCTCCCGCAAATCCAGGAGCTCACTGTGCTGCACCAGGAGCCAGACCACCCCAAGGGACTTTTTCTTCTCTGCTTGGCCTGTGAGCCTTCCCTTGCTCTGCCAGCTGATGATGCTTATTCCACTTTGGAGCTGCCCCATTGGACCCCTACCTTGAAGAGAGAAGAGAGAGCCAGCCCAGCTCTGTCGAGCTGCCTGTGGCCTCCCTGGCTGCACCAGCCAAGGCCACTGACCCCCTGTGGAGGGGCTGCTCTTCCGGGTGTGGCTGGCTCAGCTTCTGTTCCCTGATCCTTTCCTAGCCTTCAGCCATCCCTTTGCTCGTCACTTTCTCTCTGGAGCCTGGGAAGGCTTGGTGGGAGGGATGGGATGACTTGTCTCACGTCTGCAGCTCACCTGAGAATCTCCCAGCTCATGGATTTGGGTGTGGGGTCCTGTCTGTCACAGGCTTCAGCTGCCCCCTTCTCCCTGGGGTCTGATGTGTGGGTTGTTGGGGAAGGCCTGAGATAGACTTACCCTGGGTGTGCTTCCTGTGAGGAAATCTTAAGTAGGGCACCGAGGAGAAGTGGAAAGAGCTCTTCACCCAGAGCTGGAGGCCTGGCTTCTGTTCCCAGCTGTCCCGCCTACTGAGATCAAAGGAGGCGCTTGGCCTCTGTGGAGTCTCCGTTTCCTCTTCCCTTAACGGGGGCAATAGTATGGACCTTTCACCATACGTTGCTGTGAGGACTAAGTGAATAAGGCAAAAGAGCATTTTGTAAATTACAACGTGCTGAGTCCATCCGGGGATCAGAATGAATCCCCGACACTGCAGGTCTGTGGTGGATGGGGAGGGCTCCCTTCGCCAGAGCATCCCCAGCACTTAGCACAGGATCTGGCATCTGGAAGTGCCCGGTAAACCTTTGCTAAACGAATGAGATAAATATGCTCCACACTCAATAATTGTTGTCTTTTGTCTCCTAGAAAAACAATGTCGTGAATGTCAATAAGGAGCCTGTTGCTGAAGCTGACATCATGGCCACAAATGGCGTTGTGTACGCCATCAACACTGTCCTGCAGCCTCCAGGTCAGGCCTAGAGTACCACATCCCCACTGAGTCTGCAGCTGGCCCTTCTCTACACGTGGCAGCTGGTGCTCAATAGAAAATCTATTCTAAGCAAAGATAAGCATAATGTGCGACATACAAGCTGAGCCTCTGTGGATGGCATCGCTGTGGCTGATTGAAAAGCGAATCAGGAGCTGTTGGCTCGAATGCACTAGCCTAAGGATCTTGAGGACAGACCTCTCTTTGCTGAATTGCCTGCCTGTCTTGGCCCCATGAAGACATGGCCCATTGTTTGTTACACGTGGATGCTGTGAACGTGGTTCTGAGCACCCTCTTACAGCATCTCACCTCGTGAGAGCTCTCTTTACCTCCAGCAAAGCTGAACTTGAATCCAGCCTCTGTCCTCACTTGTGCATTCAGCTTTCTTTGAGCTCTTTCCCCATGGGCCAAATTCCACCATAAGTTATGAAAAGTTATAAAGGAAAAATTCATTTGAGAACGTGAGCCAGAAAGCCCAACAGTGCCCCTCAGTCATGGTTATGAATGACATGCTAATAGTTTCCCTCCCACCAAAGCTGCCTTTCTTTCGTCTCCAGCCAACAGACCTCAGGAACGAGGGGATGAACTTGCAGACTCTGCACTTGAAATCTTCAAACAGGCATCCGCATTTTCCAGGGTAAGATGCCCGCTGGGTTCACCCCTTGGGTCCTCTGCTGGGGCCCATGGAAGAGGCTGTCCCGGCCCCTGTCTTCCTTGGCTGCTCTCCCAGGGCTCTCTTGAAACCTCTCCCACTCCCATTGGGGCATCCTTAGCCTTGGCTTGTATGGAGTTCAGAGGAAAGAACCCAGGCAGCCTGTACTTCCTTTGTGGGCCAAAGCCCAGGCCTTCAAAGTGAGGCCTCTGAGCCTCAGTCTGTGGGAAGCCACTGCTGATAAGAAGAGAAACAGCTCTGGAATCCGTCTGTCCAAGGAGGGCAACCCATCCCAAATTCACCTTACAGCGGCCTGGCCTGCCCTGAGCCTGGGCCTCCAAGTCTCTCTTCTGTGTTCCACGACGTAGCCCATCTTGGGTGATACCAGAGCTCTCCTGGGCGGTGGTGTGGATTCTCGCTACAGGGCCAGCTGTGTGTGTAGAACCTCGCTTCCTTGCCTCAGCCCCACCTCCCTCTCAGAACCTCTCTGACTCTTTCTGCTGTTCTGTGCCCACCTCAGACTCTGCTTGGGAGAGGCTTGCACATCACTTAGGGCTGACAAGACCAACTCTGGGGCTCCCCAGGACCCGGCAGTTCTCTGTGCCCCTTCCTCTTCCTCAACCCCAGCATTTTTTCTGAGTAGGGGTAGCAATGGGCAAAGCCACTGCCATAAGCAGGTGTGGGTATGACTGTCACTAGAAAACCTGACACCTTGTGTTTTCTTTCAGGCTGCCCAGAGCTCTGTGAAACTAGGTAAGTCTGGTCTGGGTTTGAAGTCCTCTAGACTTGTTTAGGCCTTACCCCCAAGCAGCCCCAAACCTGCCATCTGCTGTGTATAAATAAGAACATCATGGTGAAATAAAATGAACCTGGCCTTTGAGGTCAGACACAGAACACCCAATTTCCTTCTCCATAAGATGGAGATAATAAGAGTGCCAACGTTTTAGGGTTGATCTGAGTTTTTGGCTTTGGGAGCTGGGAGTGTTGCTCAGGGGCTTGGCAGAAGCCCACGATGCAGACGTGGTTTCGAGCTGGTAGATGTGGAAAATCCCGGTTCAGAACATCACTGAGTAAGATACGAAGCTTCACAAACCGAAAAGTGCCTGCTGTGTGCAGGAGGGTATGGTAGAAGGAAGCCACTTGTCCCCCAGGTTCATGATTCTGACAGCGTCCTAGACTGATCTAGGGAAGTCTGCATCTTCTTAGTCTTTCAAACTTCTCTCTTTCAGCCCCTGTCTATCAGCGGTTATTAGAGAGGATGAAGCAGTAGTGTGAAGGACCACAGGAGGAAGGCACCTCAGAGGCTCCCCGCCAGTTTCTCTCAGTTTGCCAAAGAGACTGAATGTTTTTGAAACCAAATATCACACTTCAATGTACATGGGCTGCACCATAATGAGATCTGAGCCTTGGGCGGGTGGGGGGAGGAGGGAGATGTACTTTTAACTTTTTTTCCCCCAAACATGGCTGTTAACCCACTGCATGCAGAGACCTGGATGTCCCTGCCTGACATTCACTTCCAGAAAGGACCTGTCCCAAATGTGGAATTTTCTGCCTATGCAAAGTTCTCTAGAAAAGGAAGCTGAAGTTTTGTGGCGCTCACGGAACATGAATCAAGCAATCCAGTATCTTGGGGAAGCCCTGGTATCATTTTTGTAAAGCTCTTTCACAGCTGGAGAAATGGCATCATTATAAGCTATGAGTTGAACTGATCTGTCAAACATATCTTGTGCCTACGTGTGGCTTGGACACTTCCGTGTGGCCCTGTCCAGGTAGAAGAGAGAGGGTAGGTAGAGCGTGCGGAGCCCAGGGTTTCCCAGGTGTGGCAGAGCCATGGTGTGTTTGTAATAATAAAACCAAAGAAACGTATGCCCTTGTGGATGGGAACTGTGTGTTGGCCTGGGTCTTCACGAGGGATGGGTTTCTGCTCCTTGGGGCTCTGATGCTCCTTCATACGGAGATTCCACCCAGAGCAGCTCAGCAGGAGCTGAGGGATGGTCTGGGAGATGCCAGCAGCTGGCCCTCGCACACCCAGACAGCACATGGAGGTTCAAACCTAAGGCTTTGTTGAGCTTGTTTTCATTTCAGTCTCAGTCAGCTCTGGGGTCTCGAGTCCTCACTGGTCACTTCACCAGCACTTTACTCCTCTTATTGGCCCTAGGCGTCCATCTCCCTTCCAGGATTGTGACTGTCCCCCCCATCCCCGCCCCCGCTTTGTGTTGGACTTTTGAATCCTCGGCACCACCCGGTGCAGTGATTGCCAGCACAGTCCCATTACACAGATGAGGACACCCAGGCTCAGGAAAGGGAGATCCACTGGTAACACAGAAAATAGCCAAGCTAGGACGGGAACCCCTGTGTCCTGACTCCCAGAGACCACCATTTGATAAGCGAGCAAGTCCAGGTTTTCGAGCCTCATACCCTCTGTGCTGACCCACATTCAAATCCCTTCCCCCACCTTCATCTTAAAATGTCCTTAGCACTGAGAGGCTAATGCGGCCATGGTATCATTTCTCCCTTCCTATGTGGCCTTGGGTCTGTCACTTAACCTCTCAGTGCCTCCGTTGCTCATCTGTGACAGGGAGGACCATAGCAACTACTTCATAGATCCGTTGTGAGGATGAAAGGAGGTGATCCTTATAAAACGCCTGGCCCGGCATTAGATATCCTTACTCTTATGCTGCTCTCTGGGACTGCTCAGGATCAGTGCAGCTGCGAGCCCCTTTTTGTGTCTTTCCCAAAGGCACCCACTTTCCTGGAGAATGGGCCAGTCCTGCCCTCCACTCTTCACTCTGCCAAGGCTGACTCGCTCCAGCAGGGGGAGCTCATTTCACTTAACGGACCGGAAAACCCAAAGATGGTGCGGTCGACCGCACCACTGCTGGTGTGTCCACAGCCAGAATAGAGCAGTGGACAGCAGGCAGAGCCCTACCCTTACACAGCTTCCAGTCTGGGGAAAGACTCGTCATCCAATAAAGTCATTCGTCCATTTGTTCCGCAAATATTTGTGTTAGGTCCTGGGGAGCAGACACGTCCCTTTTCTCACGAAGCTTCCCTACTCCTGGGGAAGAGAGTTGTTAATCAGCACGATTGCCTATGGGTCCACGTGGACTCTGAAGGACAGCGCTGGTTCTGCGACAGATAATGAAGGAATCTGAAGAAGTGGGGGCCGGCGGAAGGGACACCCCGGAGTTCCCGGAAGTGGGAGGAAATGACCCCGGAGCTCCGGGAAGTAGGAGGAAATGAGAGGAGTTGAAGATGTTAACCTGGAGGGGAAGGAGTCAGGCTAGAGGGAGCTCCGGAGAAGGTGTCCCGAGAGGTGAGGTTTGGCTTCTGCGTGTGCCTGGTCCCGTTGTCACTTTCCCACAGCTCTGCCCGGCTCGCCCGCCCCTGGGTGGTCGTACTGCCTCGGGCTGCCAGTGACAGCCTAGCTCTCACTGGGTGTGCTGCGGCTGAGCTTCACTTTGAGCACCCAAAATGCGCACCCCTGGACTTTACGAGACAACATCAGAACCCAAAGAGGCGATCAGTATAACTTTTAAAGATGTCTTAATTTAAAATAAAAATCACTACACGATTCCTTAAGAATGCCAACCCACCTCCATCTGTCCCTGTGACCCTGGCCCTGCCCACATCCCAGCCTCCGCGACAACATCTTCACCCTACTCTTTCAGCCAGAGAGTCCCCCATGTGACAGAACCATAAGCAGCGGTGGCCCTGCCTTCCCCTCCCAGCCAAAGAGGGTCAAGTTCCCTTTTTTGGGTCCTAAGCACCCACTTCTCCCCCGTTTTCCCTGGAGACTCATGCTGAGAATTAGGTGCTGCAGACTCCCAGGGCCGAGGAATCGGACAATGAATGTTCCGGGGGGTGGGTGATTGCTGGAGGGAGGTGTGCACCTGCCCTGTGCCCGCCTCTGTCAGAAGGCCAGAGAGCAGCCCAAGCCAGAGGGAGTTTGCCCAGGCCTCCTGTGAGCCCTGCCCACTCGGCCCCAACCAGGAAAAGGAAGGAGAGGGAGGAGGGAAAGGGGCTCTGCTGGATCACCTTTTCTGTGCTGTCACTGGGGCTACCAGGCCCCTGGGGTAGAGAGGGCTGCGTGGACCCTCAGCAGTGGGGCCAAGGACTTCCAGGCTGGGCTGTGCCTTTCCCACACAGGAGGCCGCCTTGGCCAACTGAGAGGCCAGCTCAGCTATCAGGCCAGAAGAGTGGTTGGGCTATGCACCTAAATGTGTGATCTTTCCTCTTCCTTCCATCGGTCCTATGAAATAGGGAAGTCCTTGTAGAATTCTCATCTTACTGCTGTGGACATGGAAGCCTAAAGAAGTAAAGTAGTTTGCCAGGTCACAGGATAGGAAGAGGCTGGAACACAAACCTGGCCCATGTGACTCCAGACCCTACACTTCTTAACCACTCCGTCCCCTCCACCCCCCGACACCAAGGCCCATTTAGGAGGAGGCCAGGCAGCCCTGGGAAAGTAGGACATGGGTACCAGAGTGACCAGAAAGGGTTCGAAACCCCCACTCCTCCTGAGAAGCCCCAGCAGGCCTGGTATCTGTTTGCATGGCCTAGACCATAACTTGTCTACAAGCTGGGGGGCTGGGAAGGGGCCAGCAACAGTCATGGATGCCCCAGCCACGTGGGTGTCAGGAAAGAAGAGAGGGCGAAGGGATTCCTCACGCAGAGGAAAATACCTCTGTGCTTGAAACCATAATTCAGTGTCATAGTCTGAGAGAGGCTGCCTGGAATATTGTGCTCAGAAGACTTTCCAAGGCTAGAAGAGAAGGCCATGGAATGAGGGACGGGCCCAATGCCCTGTCCAGAGAAGTCAGATGGGGCCGCCTCTGGCCGTCCTGCCTGGAGAGGAAAGAAACACATCCGCTCGGTGGGATCCTTCCACCGAATCCCGGACTAAGCCAGTTCAGAGAATAAGCAGTGGGGAGTGGAGGCCTGGGACACCCCCTATATGTACACATTCACGCGCACACACACACACACACACACACAGCCCTAAGAAGCCCAAGACAGAGCCTGGGGTCCAGGCAACTCACACTTCACACTCCCTTGTGGGTGGGGAGAGGACTCTGGGACCTGGGAGAGGAAGGAAGCAGCTGAGGTAGGCTTGCCCCATAGGAACCTTCCCCCCCTCAGGCCGGTTGGGGACAGGCTGCACCCAGCCATCTACACCTCAGCCAGCGGCAGCAGTGGTGTCCCTGCCATCACGGAGCTTGCCATCCATGAGAGAGGCGGTGGAGTTGACACTGAGACCTGAGGGGTGAGGGGGCTGGGGAAGAGAGTTTAGGCTGAAAGGACAGTGTGCATAAAGTCTCTGAGGCAGGTGCTGGAAGGATTTGTGTGGCTAGAGTGGAGAGGTAGAGAAAATTCCTCTGGTGAGATGTCTGGGAGCCATACCGTGCCTGGCTTGCAGGCTGTGGTAAGCACTTTGGACACTATCCTTACGACAATGAGAAGCTCCTGCAGGGTTTTAGCTCAAGAAGAGAGATAGGGAGGGGTGTGCCATGATCAGATTTTTTTTATTATGGTAAAATATATATAGTGTGGAATTTACCATTTTAACTATTTTTAGGTATACAGTTCAGGGGCATTAAGTCCATTCACATTGTTGTGCAACCAATCTCCAGGATTCTTTTCATCTTGTAAAACTGAAACTATATCCATTAAACACCAACTCATTCTCCCGCCCCCTCAGGCCCTGGTTACCACTGTTTGACTTTCTCTCTCTATGTATTTGACTACTCTAGGTGCTTCATATATATGGAATCATATAGTATTTTTCTTTTTGTGATTGGCTTATTTCACTTAGCATGCCTTCAAGGTTCATCCAAGTTGTAGCATGTATCAGGATTTCCTTCATTTTTAAGGTGAATAAAATTCCACTGTGTGTATACCACATCAGTGGACACTTGGGTTGCTTCTGCCTTCTGGCTATTGTGAATAATGCTGCTATGAACACGGGTGTACAAATATCTATTCAAGTCCTTGCTTTCAATTATTTTGAGTATATAACCAGAAATGGAAATGGAATATGGTAATTCTATTTTTAATTTTTTGAGGAACCGCCATACTGTTTTTCATAGTGGCTGCACCATTTTACATTTCTATCAATAGTGCACAAGAGTTCCAATTTTTCTACATCCTCACCAACACTTGCTATTTTCTGTGTTTTGATAATAGTCATCCTAATGAGTGTGAAGTGATATCTCATTGTGGTTTTGATTTTATTTTTTCCCCTAATAATTAGTGATGGTTAAGCATCTTTTCATGTGCTTATTGGCCATTTGTATATCTTCTTTGGAGAAATACCTATTCAAGTCTTTTGCCCATTTTTGAATTGTGTTTCTTGCTTTTTTAATGTTATAGAAGTTCTTTACATATCCTAAATATTAATCTCTTATAAGATATATGATTTGCAACTGTTTTCTCCCATTCTTTGCATTGCATTTTTATTCTGTCGATAGTGTCCTTTGATGCATAATTTTTTAAAATTTTGATAAGTCCAATTTATCTATTTTTTCTTTTGTTTCCTGTGCTTTTGGTGTCATATGCAAGAAATCATTACCAAATCCAATGTCATGAAGGTTTTCTCCTAAAAGTTTTATAGTTTTAGCTCTTATGTTTAGATCTTTGAGCTATTTTGAGTTAATTTTTGTGTATGATGTAAGGTAAGGGTCCAATCTTACTCTTTTGTGTGTGGATATTCAGTTTTCCCAGCATCATTTGTTGGAAAGACTGTTACTTCCCCATTGAATGGTCTTGGCACTCTTGTTGAAAATCATTTGGCCATGTATATGAGGGTTTATTTCTGGGCTCTCTATTCTGTTGGTCTGTATGTCAGTCTTTGTGCCAGCACCATACTTTTTTGATTACTGTAGTTTTGAAATCAAGAAGTGTAAGTCATCCAACTTTGTTCTTCTTTTTCAGGATTACTTTAGCTTTTCAGGGTCCCATGAGATTCCATATGAATTTTAAGATGGATTTTTTTATTTCTGCAAGAAACATCATTGGGATTTTGACAGGGAGTACATTGGCTTTGTAGATCACTTTGTCTATTATTGACATCTTAACAATATTAAGTCTTCTAATCCATGAACACAGGATGTCTTTCCATTTATTTGTATCATCTTTAATTTCTTTAACAATCTTTTGCACTTTTCAGTGTACACGTCTTTCATAGAACCTTGGTTAACTCCTAAGTATTTTTTTTTTTTTGGATGCCATTGTAAATGGAAGTGTTCTCTTAATTTTACAACATGTTTTTGAAAGATTGCTTTGCCTTCAGTGTGGAGGATAAGTTAGGGTGAGGGTAAGAGGGAAAGCTGAGAATCCAGTTAAGAGGCTGTTACCGTCATCCAGGCAAGAGATGATGGATGAAGGCGGTAGCATTAGACATGAAAGGACAGGGAGGGATCTGTGATGTATTTTGGAGGAAGAACAGACAGGACTTGAAGATAGGCTGGAGGAGTGGTGTGAGAGGAAGGGAAAATTCAAGGATGATGCCTATGTTTCACCTTGAACAGCTGGCTAAAAGGTGGTGCCATTTTTTTCTAAAATGCAGAAGAATGGGGGAGGAGCTGCTGGTAGAGGAAAACTAAGAGTTCTACTTTGAGTATTTTAAGTGAAGGAAGTTGTTTAACATCTAAGTGGGATGTCAAGAAGCCTTCTAGATATCCAAGCCTAGACCTCAGGGGAGAGATCAGGCCTGAGATGGGGTATCTGGGAGTCATCAAAAATAGGTGTTATTCAAAAGTAGCCACTGGGCGAGATCATCTAGGGAGAGAGGATAGATAAAGAAGAGTGCCTGGGACAGAGCCCTGGCTTGCTCCAGCGTTTAGAAGCCTGGCAAAGGAAGAGAAATCTGCAAAAGGGCCTGAGAAGTTATGTGTGGAATCTAGAAGCCAAGAGAGGAGAGCCTTTCGAGAAGAGGGAGCATCAACTCTGTTAAATTATTGGTGTGCCCATTAGATGCGGCCAGGTGAATGTCATCAGTAACCTTGGCAAGAGCATTCTCAATGGAGGCAAGAGGACTGCATCTGGAGGGAGAGGGAATGAGGGGTGAAAACGATACATTTTCTGGTTTGAGTGCTTGACTGGATGCCATTTTTAGGGATTGAGAACCCTGTAGGTAAATGAAAAGCTGGAAATAATCTACTTGTTCAGTCTCATCCTTCATGCCTGGATCAGAAGCCCCTCACGCCATCCCCTGTGCATCCATTATCACAGCCCTAATAACTTATTTGGAGTAATTTCCCACTTCCTTTTTGGCTATACCTGCTAGGGTGTGTGCTGCTCCAAGATAGGGATTCTGTCCCACCCCTGTGTCCCAGCACCTAGCACAGGGCCTGGCACACAGGAAGTGTTCCAAAGGTGTTACCCCAGAGCCTGGTTTCCAGAGAACAAATGGCTCCTTCATTCAACAAGGTGAGCTCAGGCCCCTGTTGCTCTCTGAAAAGGAAGAGGGGGCTTTCCAGAGACTTCGGTATCCTTCTGGGGGTTCTCATGCATGTGGGTTGGAGGAAGCCTGCATCCAGAATGCTCCTCAGGTTTCTCCCAGAAAAGCAGAGGGTGGCCTGTGGGCATCACCATCCCCAGGGCAGCCGGGTTCCCAGCTCTACTTTAGTCCGCTTTGGCTAAGAAGACTCCATGGGTCAGCAGGCTCCAGGTCAAGGAGAGCATCTAAGTCCAAAGAACAGACAACAGCGGCTTAATCACATTGCAGAACGGGTCACTTCATCTTGAGCAGGTGACTGGACCCTCTAACTCCTTTGGGGAGGAGGTTTTGTGCTTAGAGAGCTTTTCCCCATTTCTAAGATCCTCTTCCTCCACTTCCGTTAGAAGGAAGAAGGTCTGAGATTTGTGAGCAGCAGAGACAGAAGGGAAAGACTTCTGATTAAATATGCTCATTTAGGCAGAAATGAGGTTTTGAGTGAACAGATGGAAAACCACTCTCTCCCGTCAGTGAGGCCAGTGAGTCCCTATGGCTTCTTGGCAAAGCCCTTAAATAATTCAAGTTCAAGGAAGCCATCTGCACACAGGGACCTTTCCCTGATGACAGCTCTCAGTAGGGCTTCTGGAAGTGGAAGTGGAGAGTGAGGGAAACAGCCCTGGGGGAGGAGAAGGCTAAGTCCCCTGGTGGTGGGGATCGAAATCCGGGCCAGCGTGTAAGCCCCCTGTGTCCTCAGCTCTTCAGTCGTGCAGGGGCGACACCTCAGAACAAGCCTGAGAAGGAAGGACAAACACTCTGAACTGCCAGGATGCAGCCTCAAATCCCTGCCCTACTCTGAGGGGAAACACCTTTATTCAGATCCTACTAACTTCCAGCCTAGAGGAGGGACTCCTAATCTTCCTCCAGCCGAGGACTCCTGATGAAAGCTGGGGACCCTCCTCTGAGGAAAATGCACAGGTAGCTACAACACACAGTTCTGAGGACCACGCCTCCTGAGCCCTACTCCAGGTACAGCCACTCAGCCTGAACTCTGCAGCACTGCACGCTTCTTGAGTGAGCAGGCAAGTCCTCTGCCCCAAAAGCATCTAGCTTAGACATGCAGTAGGTCATCAATAAATAGAAAATGAGTAAGCCATTGAACTGCAACCCATTTGCTGGGCCTGCAGGAGGGCGCTGAGGCCGTCCCTCAGTGGCCCAGGGGCAGCCTGACAGCAAGAGAGGAGACAGAAAAGTCGGGATCAGGCATGGTGTGGAAAGGCCTTCCCACGAAGCTTGTGTGCCGTCTGCCTCAGCAAGGACACTGGGGAGACCCCTGCAGATGTCAGGAGGGTGGGAAGACCTTTGCTTAGAAGCTAAGACGTTTTCAACTTGGGAGAATCCACCCTCGTGGGGACCCCAGGGCGCTTGAGTAACATGGAAACACCTTTATTTGTGGTTTATAGTTTACATACTTGAGAGAATTCAACCAGGAGAAATATCCTATAAATAAAGTGAATCTTTGAAGGTATTTATCAATAGCTTATACCTTTTAAGAGATCATGAAATTTATACCAGTGAATGATTAAAAATAGAAGCCCTTTGGTCTTCTTTCTAACCATGTTTTTAGTTTTAGAAAAATCATTATTTGTGAATTTAGTTTCATTTCCTAATGTGTCTATCATTTTCTTGAGAACTTTAAAGTCCAATTTGAATCCAATATACTCTAAGATGGGAATTCAGGACCTTAATGAACAATTTCACCTCCGAATTTTTATCCCCCCCCGCCCCCCCCGCCCAGGAAGTCTCCAGTCACTTCCTTCCCCGTGACTTTGTTCTGCCTTCTCGGAGATGCGCTTTCTTTTAGCACATCAGCTTGTATTTTGAGGTCACATTTTCTGTGCCTTTGATCTACATATCTGTGCTTGCACCTGTTCCACACCACTTAAATTGGTGTTAATTTAGTATCTTTTAACATCTCATGGAATCAGATTTCTTTGCTTTTGAAGATAACTTTTTTCTTTTTATAAAATTAACACTTTCTCCTTGCAAAAGTTTTAGAGCATACAGAGAAGCAGGAAGAAAAAGTAAAGATTCCCTATAATTCTACCAACTAGTACAACCTTGTCAGATTATTGGAGCAGACGCTTCCAGATGCTTTTGAGGAGAATGTGAGCATACATAATGTGTAATCTTCCTTATTGCACCAAAATAAATTATTAATAAGTTTTAAAGTAAAAATAAGGCAGGAAAATGGAGGGGGCTGGGTGAGAAGGAATGCAGGCTCCTCTAGGAGCAGAGAGCTAGACCCCAGCCCCGGCGCCCCACAGCCAGCAAGGAAAGGGGACCCTCGGACCTCAACCACAAGCAACTGGATTCTCCCACCTACCCACCCATATGAGCTGGAAATGCTTTCTTCTCCAGAGCTTCCGGGTAAGGGCTCACAGACGCCATGAGACCCTGAACAGAGAACCCAGTCAAGTCCACCCAGAATTCTCACTCACAGAACTCCGAAATAATTGGTGGTGTTTTAAGCCACCAAGTTTGTGGTAACTTGTTACACAGCTGGAGACAACTAATAGAGGCATTTAAACTGGTGAATGATTAAGAAGAAAAGCCCTTTTATCATATTTCCAACTATATTTTCAACATTAGGAAAATCATATTTGGGAATATTCTTGTGAATTTAGTTTCCTTCCCTCAGCATCTGCAGAGGCCTCTGAATCGCCCTCGCTCCGTGGAAAGCTTGTGTTCTGGGCCAAGATGGGATGTCTGGGACTGGGATTCAGGACCAGGCCCTGCAAGGCCCTGCTGTGCAGGTAAAGGCCCTTCCTTCAGGAAGCGGGGAGACTCCCCACCCTAGAACTGTCCCACACCCGCAAAAGACCTGCTGAGAGCTGGGGGTGTGGGGCTGCCTTGGATTGGCTGCACCTCTCTTCCACGTGCGTTCCTGGGCATCCTCCCTGGTGGTCTAGCTGTCACCCTAAAGGCATCCACACGCACAGTGGGACTACATTTGACTGACAAACTGTGATGCCCATCAGCTGAACCTGTGAGCTTTCACAGGGCCTTCAGGGAACAAGTGCCTCCTTTGCATTTTAACACACTTAAGTCTTCACATTTCTGTCCTATAGCAGCCAAGGGCTGGCTGCTGAGAGTGGATCACAAAGGGCTGTGGAGCTCCTCCAGCCCCACCCTCTAGTGCCAATCATCATAATCTTCTTCTCAGGAGGAGAAAAGGCCCCTTCTCCCTGAAGGCCTTGTTGTACAAAACCTCACGCTAGGTAGTTTACACTCACATTCTCATTTGTTATCTTATCATTGTTCCAGTTTACAGCGAGGGGAACTGAGACCCAGAGAGGTTGTATAATTTATGCAAGGAGGCATCGTTAAATAAGTGATGGAGCCGGGATTCTTAGTAGCCAAGGGGAAGGCATGCATTCAGCAACGACCTGCAGAGCAGTCAGTGGTGCTCAGTACTGCTGCTGTGTGTTAGCAGTACTGAGGATGTTAGAATCCTCAATGGGGTTTCTTAAAATTCTGAAATCTGGACTTCAGTGCCAGAGACTCTGATTTTAATTGGTCATAAGGGAATTGGGGCCTCAGTAGTTTCAAAACCTCCTTGGGTGATTTTGACGCGCGGAGCAGTAGTTCTCCCACACAGCCATGTGTAAGAACCCCCTAGAGACCTTGTTACACATGCAGATCCCTAGGCTCTACCCTGGGAGATTGTGTTTCAGTTGGGCCAGGGTGAAGCCCAGGAATTAGCATAGTGAACACCACCCCCACACAGCTCAGCTCAGTGCTTCTCAGACTTGTTAAAATGAAGATTCTGATTCAATAGGTCTGAGATGGAGCCTCAGAGTTTGTATTTCAAACAAGTTTTCAGGTGACATGGATGCTGCTGGTCCAGGGGCCATGCTTTGAGTGGTAAGTGTCCCAGCAGATTTGGAAGAACTGCCCTAGCTAGACCAATGTTTCTCAAAGTATAGTCCTGGGACCAGCAGCGTCACCTGGGAACTTGTGAAAAACGAAAATTTGGGGGCAGGGGAGGCGGGCCCAGCTCCAACCTATTGGATGAGAAACTCATGGTGGAGCCTGCAGTTTTAACAAGGCTCTCTGGTGATTCTGATGCAGGGTACAGGTTAAAGACCCCTGTTACAGAAATGGGCCACATCTGCTGGGACAGAGCCAGCAGAAAAAGGGGTCTGGCTCTCTCAGTCTCTGCTTTGCATTCCAAAGGCAAAGCTTTGTTTCCCCAGAAGCCAGGTCAGGTTGAGCAGGAAGCAGAGGAGGGTCCTGCCAGCCACATCTGGAGCCCAGCCTGGATTCTCAGCTTCCTGACAAGGTCAAGGGCAGCAACTTTGGTATCATTATGCAAATAGGAAAAGAACATTTTTGAAGGGAAGCCATTGACTTTGTGATTTTAATGAGATGTGGCTCAGCCCTCTCTCCAGATGTCTATTTATTGGTTCACCAACAGCTGCCAGGGAGATGCAATGCAGAGTTCGTTGGGGTTTTTTCTCAATTTAATGCATGAGTTTCTGGAGCTTAAACACCCATTTCTGGAAAGCAGTGGGATCTCCCTGGCCTCTGAAAAGAGGGAGTGGGATTAGCATTCTGAACATTCATTCATTGATTCTTTCAATAAATATGTATTGAATGGCACGGTGCTGGGAACGGGGGCTGGGAGGAGAAGCGGTAGTACCATTTCTTGTGTTAGTTAATGGTATGTTAGCTAACATGCAAACTTTAAAAAAAACAAAATTCAACTGAGTGAATTTTAAGATCTTATTGGCTTTATTCAATGATTTGTGAATCAGGCAGCATCCAATCTAGCAGATAGAAAGAGCTCTAAGGAGCTGTACCAAATGAAAGACTTATAGGCAGAAGGGAGCGGGAACAAGGAAGTTAGACAAGAAAAAGTGGGTTAGTTGTGGCAAGGTCCCTTTCCTTTAGGGGATGGCAGGGGTCTATCAGGCAGACGACCTCACTAGTGCTGACCTGGTGACTCCTGATTGACTGTTCAAGATTGCATTTCCAGGAAAGGCCAAAACTGTAATTAAGTCTGTTTGGTGACATGGGGCTTAGTATAAGTGACTCCATTTGGGGCCTATTTTCTTGTTTTTAACTGTATGTAAGGTTAATTAATGTGTATGGTTAATGGTCTCTTTACAATTAATATTTTCTCACCTATGAGGTAGGTAATATTATCTGTAAACCCCCAATTTTGTAGATGAATAAACTGAGGCTCAAAGAAATCCTCACATGCCAGGTGGGGGTGAATGTAGGGGGCAAGGCTGCTTTACCAATTACCTGTGTTCCTGCAAAACTGTGGGTGGAGGCACTCGGTTAAAGAACCCAAAGCAGGTTGCTGTTTGTGATGTGAAGAATTCACCAGTGTCTGCTAGTCAGTGTCTGTTAGCTTAGCCCACACTGACTCTGTGTGCCTCCACCCCACCCATCCACACAAGCCCCAGGAGTGTTAAAGAAAGAAGAGCTTTCGGACTCTGAGTGTCCTGTTCATGGGACAACTGCCCTGTGAGTCATTTATACCTTATTCATTTACTCACCATCTCTTCATTGGGCCCTACTCCATGCAAGCGCAGTGCTTGTCACTGGGGACACAATGAGGATAAAAAAGCAAGAGAAAGATGGAAGGGACAGCTTGAACTCACTGATTCAGCTCTCAGGATTGGCAGGGTCCTCTTCCTTCCCTACCCTGAAGATATGCCATCCCACCAACCCCATGCCCGCCCCCGAGGTCAGGTGGCAGGATCTCCATCCCCACAAGGTCACCAGGCATCCTTTTCAAGGACACATTCCTTCATCCCCAGGACTACTGGCTTCTAGACAGGAGTCTTTGGGACAGTTCTGAATGATCTCCTTCTAAAATAAACACAGAGCCAAAAATGGTTGTGCCTCTTTGAGCTGGAGTCCCCCCGGCTGCTGAAGAGCGGGGGTTCAGTTACAGAGGAGAGTGGAAGAAGCAGGAGAGAACAAGGGCCCTGGGCCACTGGGGGCGGCCACCGGGGGCGTAATAATTGGGCCCTTCCCCTTTCTGAGAGAACAGGCCCAGCCCTCCAGCTCCCACACCGGGGCTCTGGGGAGGTCACAGGAGGCTATTCAAAGCCCAGCTGTTCTGCCTGGCCCTGGATGAAAGGCCCTGGTCCTTAAAAACCAGGACACCAGCAAGACTGGCCATTCCTTTCAGCAGGGTGCAGCCCCACCCAGGAGGCTCTTTTTTTTTTTCTTTAGGAAGATTAGCTCTGAGCTAACATCTGCTGCCAGTCCTCCTCTTTTTGCTGAGGAAGACTGGCCCTGAGCTAACATTGTGCCCATCTTCCTCTACTTTTATATGTGGGACACCTACCACAGCATGGCATGCCAAGCAGTGCCATATCTGCACCCGGGATCCCAACCGGCGAACCCTGGGCCGCCGTGAAGTGGAACGTGGGAACTTAACCGCTGCGCCACCAGGCTGGCCCCCAGGAGGCTCTTGATAGGTAAGGGACAAGCTCCTCACAGAGAAGAGAATCTGTGTTGCCCTGATGCTGTTTCAGGTCTGAAACAAAGGAAACCTCAAGGGCTACACACCAACAGCCAATGAAGGCAGCCCCTTAGAGCTGCACTTAAGCAAGAAAAGTGCTGTCTCTACTTCATCTTCTGCCAAATATATGCATTTTTCAGCATCCAGTTGTTTCCCACCCGAGGCTCTAGCATTAAAGATGGGGTGTGTCTCCAACCATCCTCTGAGATTCAGATTCAGGGATTCGAGTGGGCCCAGGTCATCTCTGCATGCCCATCTGGACCAGCCAGCTTCTGTATCCTTCTAATGTGACCCTGGGAGTTTTAAGCGTTTCCTTGCTTTTTTCGTAATAGAAAACTGAAAGGGAAGATCACTCTGCTGTACAAAGAATGAGCTGGAGGGTGCTAAAAGACAGCAGGGAGCCCATCTGGAGGCTGTCAAGTAGTCTAGGTGAAAGGCGATGGAGTGAGGATTTATTCGAGCCAGGTTGCAGTGGTAATGATGAGAAGTGATTGAATTAAGGATGCATTTTAGAAGTAGAACCAAAAGGATTCATTCATGGATTGAATTTGAGGGAGTGAGGAAAAAAGAAAAATGAAAGATCACATCCAAATTTCTGACTTAAGCAACAGAGGGCACGGTGCTGCCATTTCCTGACGGGAAAGACTAAGGAGGAACAGGTTTGGGTGGGAAGGGATCAAGAGGTTTGGTTAATTCAAGTCTGAAATGTTTGAGACATTTCAGGTAGGCAATTGAATGTTTGAATCTAAAGGTCAGAAAAGACCTGGCTTGAGATATACATTTGAAAATCATCACCCTACAGACAGTCTAATGCCTGGGGCCTGAATGAGGTCACAGAGGGAGAGAGCAGGGGTAGGATAGTCACAGAAAAGACTGTGGAACTGTGGGCCCTCCGCTCCTTGGAGGCCTGACAGAGGAGGAGCCAGCAAAGGAGACTGGGAAAGACTGGCAAGCGAGGTGGAGGGCAAGGAGGAGAGGGTGGTGGCCGGAGGCTTAGAGGAGAAAGTGTCGCTAAAGTTGCTGGGGTGGAATGAGTTAAGGAAAGAGAATGGACCCTTGGATTTGGCCTGAGTTCACCTTGATACAGGCTAGTGACTGGTAGAAGAGCAGCTCATTTGGAGTGGGTTGAGAAGAGAATGGAAGGCTAATAAATGGAGACAGAGATGCTTTGTCATGAAGGGGCAAAAATCTGGGATGCTGTCAGGCCGGGAGATGGGTTAGGGGGAGGTGTTTTTGTTTGTGCGTGTTTTGTTTTGAAGGGGGAGACCATATCCACTTCCCCTAGATGCACCACATTAAGGCAAGTTTGCAGGCTAAAGGGAATAATTCAATAGAGAAGGAGAGGCTGGAGAGGCAGAAGGAGGTTAGGGGCTGGGATCCAGGTCCCGAGTCGGGGGAGGGGGTCACCTGTGATGCCCTCTCCCGGACAGCTTCTCCACTAGAAATGGACAGAAGGCAAGCGGAGAGTCGAGGACCACAGCAGGCAAGGTTTGACTTTGGTGGTGGGCAGGCCAGGAAATTCTGTGACTACATGAACCCATTTTATGAAACATAAGGCAGGGCCATCAGTTGGGGAGGAGGTTTGAGGAGAGGAAAGATGCAACAGTCACCCTAGAGTTCTTTAAAATGCAGATTCCCGGGCACCACCCGATGATTCTGATTCCACTGACGAGGCTGGGAATCTTAAGTTTTAAGAAGATCCTCAAGTGATGCCTGGTGGGAGGTGTCCTCCTAACCAAAGCAGGAAGGGTTTGTCGTTTGTTTTGTTTTACAATAAGTATATAATGTGTTCTTTATGGAAAATTAGAACATGAGGATTGACCAAATTGTCATATTTAATCCCCCCTCATCGCTGTTAATATCTCAGCTTTCAAGCTGGGTGTAGCTCAGCAGTTTCCCTCACTAGCTCAGTTCCTCTCCCTTGTAAGGTTCAAGGTCCCTGGTGGGGGTGGAGCTCCTGTTTCCGCGCCAGGACCATTTTCCCCCAAATGGAGGTGCTTGCCCACGGGCGGCTCGCCGCTCCCAGCCCCCTTTCAGGAGCCTGCAGTCGATCGAGTGGGGAGCAGAGGGGGTGCACGAGCTCCGAGGGCCTTCTCAGCACCCGCCGGCTCGAGGAGCACCCGAAGGGCGCGCAGTCCCGGGGACTTTCTCTGGCTCGGGAGCAGGCAGAAGGGGAGGCGCGCTCAGCGTTCGCAGGGCCGCTGGGGCAGAGCCGAGGCCTGAGGGCTGAGCCGCGTGCAGCGAGGCGGTGGGGGCAGCGCCCGGGCAGAGAGATGGAACCAGGAGACAACGCGGCGGCGTGATCGAGGGACATCACCAGAGCCAGGAGGGACGGACAGCGAGGCCGGACAGCTGATCCGAGGTCCCCCAGGGGCTCCGAGGGCCGAAAGGAGGAGTCGGGGAAGTAGGCCGAGAGCGCCCCCAGGATGGCCTCCCCTCTGTCCCTCATGCCCCCTGCCTCTGGCCCTCATCCCACTGCCGCCGGCCCTCATCCCCCGGTCTCCGGGCGCGCAGTCGCGGCCTCCCTAGGGCCGCACCATTTCCCCCGCTGAGAACCAAGGCCCCTTCCCCACATCAACCCGACTTTTCAATAGGGAACTTCGGCAACACGTGTATCTAAAGCCCCGGAGACCTGCCAGTCCTGAGCCTGCACCTCCACGTATGGGAATTTCGGAGGAACAGTGCTTGTGTACTCCTTTGCGCGTGAACCCGGTCAGCCCGGGCTCGATGTACCGGGCGCCGTGCGAGGTGCCGCGGCCGCAGCGCCGGTCCGAGGTCCCTGCGCCCGTGCGGCTCCGAGTCTAGAGGGGAGCCCCACTTTAAACAAGATCACGGAAAGTGTCTGGAAATTGCTCACGCGCTCTAAAGGAAACCAGTCAGGGGTAGTAGGAGGGTAAGAGGGGAGAGCTCCGTTGGATTGGGAGGGAGGCGTGCGGAGGAAGGTTCCACCAGAGTAAAACAGTGCAGGCACCGTCCCGAACAAGGAACCGGGGGCGTTAGAGGTCCCAAAGAAAACCTCGGGGCAGCTGCAGGGTAAGGAGGGGGAGGTCTCCCCGCTGTGGTTGATCGAGCAGACGCTGTAGACCGCGGTCCACGCGGAGAAAATAATCTAAGGATAAAATAACAGTACATGGAGCGATTGTTATTAAAGTTCCAGAGGCTCTCTTGGTGTACTTGGGATGAAATCCATGCTCCACACCGCAGCCTGCGGGTCCCGGGCTCTGACCTTGACCGTGAGTCTCCGGCTGCGAGCTTTGTTTTTTGTTTTTTTCTGCCGTCACGTATCCCACCTCGCAGCAGAGACTGGTCAGTGAGTCTTGGTATAGGACCAGGCGGACTCCGGGCCCAGGCGTGAGCCTCTTCATACACTCGCAAGATCATCAAAGCTACCCCAACTTATGTTATCAAACGATTAACTAAGCAGTTAGGCAAAATTAGGAGCCATGGTGAACAGATGTTAATATCCTCAAAGAGAAAGAATTATACAGAATTCCGAGCAGTCTGGCACAAAAGGGTCAGAGGGCGCCCGCGGGTCTCGAACCCTGGAAGGGGTTGTCCAGAAGCATTCTGAAGTTGCGAAGTAACCGCTTGAGCTACAGCCGACCCGTGAAGCGGTCTGCGATCGTAGCCTCTAAACACTCCAGTGGAGTGACGTGGCGGGGCGGGCTGCCTCCAGTCCACGCCTCCGAGCGGTCTGCGTCACCGGGTCCCGCCCGCGCCCTGCTCGGTGTCCCCAGAGCTTGTCCTTCCCTGGCCTGATTCCTGCACCCGGAACCACGGAAAGGGAGGGGGATCCTCGACGCGAGGGGAAGGCCGAGGGCCCGGCTGAGCAGGTCAGGGCCGCCGAGAAATCCTCTCCTCCTAGAAGCTTTTCAGAGTGTCCCGGAGCAGACCCTGGTAGACCAGGACGCTCCACAAAATGGTCCAGGAGCAGCCTGTGAGCTTGCCGAGGGCTGAGGTCAGCTCGTTTCATCTCTGTGCTGGGCCCTGGGGACACAAGGCTCCTGATCAGCGAATGGTTTTTGTACGGGGAGGTGAGTGAACTAATGAATGATTGATTATCAGGCACCGGGCCCAGGATAGGACCCGCAGGCCGAATGCCTTAGAGCCTCATGGCTCACGAGAAGCTCCCTGTCAAGGGTGAGGTAGGGCTAGTCATTTCTTCCTTCCCCACCCTACCGCCTCGTCTACGCTTTCCTTGTGGAGAATTCAGGAACTGGATGGAGACCTTACCCACACAATTGCTAACAGGGGGACTGAGACCTCAAGGATGATGAGAATGTCCCCGTTTATGGAGCACACGCCACAGTGCCAAGCTCTGGATTAAACATTCACTTCATTTAATGGCCAGAGCAACTCCGTGACGTGGGTAATGTTGCTCCATTTTGCAGATGAATAGACAGGCACAATTATTCAGGCAGGAAACCAAAGTTTAAACTCTCAAGAAAGAGGAGGAGTCACCTGTAGCATCCGTCTGTCTGCCTGTCTTGCTTTTAAATATTTCAAACAACTGGTAAACTCCACTAGACGGTGATCTTGCATTTTGTTCTTTGCTGTTTCCCAGTGCCCAGCACCGCCCGGTCCACGGAAGACCTTCAATAAAGGTTTGTTGAGCGAGTGACTGGGGAGAGTGGAACAGCTTTATACTAGAAGCTGTGCTTTCTCAACCTGGGTTGAAGCCCAGCTCCCTTGCTTCCTAGCTGTGTGACATCAAGCTCAAACTTTTCATTAATTGGTTTTTTTGTATACGTTTTGTATGAAACAAAAACCACATGAAAAGTTAAAACCAGTGCAGGTAATGAAAGCCACCATTGACCTAATCCTAGCTACCAGTCCAGACCCCTCCCCAGCGCTAACAGCTATTTTCTTAAAAGTTCGCTGTGCCTCTTTCTAGTCCTCTTTCTATAAATTTACGTATAAAGGTAAATAAAAATAGAGAGCCTTATTTGGGTCATGGCTGTGTTTTGTTTGATCTGATGGGACTGCTCTAGACCAGCTTTGGGGAACCTTCGCGGTGTGTCTGGGATGTGTTCTCACGACAGCGTCTGGAGAGCTCTCACTATTTATAATAGCTCCCCACAAAGACGTGAACCATGGTTTATCTTACCATTCCCCTGGTAGGACTGGACATTGAAGTTGTTTCTGGTTTGTTCACTAGTTTACAAAATAGTGCTCCAATGAACATCTTGGCACAAGCCTCTTTGTGAACACAGACAAGTATTTCTTGAGGCTAAATTCCCAGAAGCAGAATTGCTGGGCTGAGTAGCATACACATTTAAAATTGTGATTGCCAAGTTGCCATCCACAAATGGGCCTATATTAATGGTATATACCTGATGAAGGCCTGGGACGTTATGCTGTAATCATGGGCCTCACGCAGGCCAGGTACGCAGCAGTCTCAGTAAGCAGTTGCCAAAGTAATTGCCAACAGTCATTCCCCTCCAATCCATTCCCTGACCCTGAGCTGAGCCCTGGCTTTCGAGCCTGGAGCCTGGGTTTAGGAATGAGACAGGCCCCAGAGAGGGAAGGACTCAGTGGATGCGTTCCAGGTGCTCCCCCTGGTGGGCAAATGCCTGGGACAGTAGGAAATCCCTCATCTTTGTAAACCCCAAAGCAGATTACATGGATTCCTGCTCAGCACTCTGAAAGACCACCTCTCATTCTTAGAAGCCAACCCAGACCCTGTTCCCAGGATGATCTGGTGCCTGCCTGTCTTTCTGATGGTACCTGGTGCCCCTGTCTTCTTTCCTGGTTTTGTTGCAACCACGTTGCCTTCACCTCAAGTATGCCCTTTCTAGGTCTTTCGCAGAGATCTCCCCACCCTCCAATCTCATTCTTTAACACTCAACTCACATGCCACCTCCTCAGAGGGGCCTTACTTGAACACTCTATCTAAAGGGCCACCTCTCTCCTCTCCACACCTTCGCTCTCTTACTCTTTGTCACATCAGCTTGTTTTTCCTCCATTAGCAAGTACACACCTAAGTAAACCCAGACATTTCCAAGTGTGGTAAAGCACAGTGTCATGAGGACAAGGACCGTATCTGTCTTACAAGTGATCCTTGTCTCCACAGTGCCTGCCACAGCACTGGGCAGTAGCAAAAACTCAATATTTATTAAATGAATGGATGAGTGAGTAAATGACACTAACAACAGGAGTGGATTTGAAATTCAGGGCTAGCAGAGGTCAGGCAGCTTATACCTCCGAGTTTTTGGCTCCCTTTCCTCTTTAGATGTCCTTTCATGATCAGTAAAACAATTTTTTCCCGGGGTATTCTTTAGCCAGAGGTTTTGTTCTGAGTGTCCTGGGGTGAGGGGAGGGGACAGAACACAGGGGAGCTTTCCATACCTTTCCTTTGGTAACCTCACCACAGTCTGCAAGTAGACCCTGTTATTTTCTAGATGAGCAAACTGAGGTTCAGAGAGGCAGAGTAGGATGCACAGGCTCAAAGAATGGTAATGTCTGCTGAGGAGAGGGTTAGCAAACAGTCCCCTTCCTCCAGTCCAAAAGGACACGTCATCCAAAGGAAGTACGACTGCACACTGATGGCATGGCGGCCCTTCTCAATGGAAAAATCTACACTGGCTGGGATTGGGTCGTGAGTTCATCCGTTCAACAAACCCTTAAAGATCATCTACTGTGTGCCAGGCCCTTCAGAGATGAGTAAGGGGCGATTCAGCTTTCAAAAGCCTTATATCAAGAGATGTAATAGACTATTGCTCTGTAGGGTGTCAAGGTATGTTTGGAGTAGGTACAAGCAGGGCGACCACATACGGCCAGGTTCTGCATAACTCACATCTGGGCATTGCCCTTCAGAGTGACCACAATGTGAATGGTGCTCTCTGGAGTCACCCAGTGCACCATCAGAGCAAATATACGTGGCTGCTTGTGCCGATGGGGTAAGCATCTGGAATTTGGTGATCAGTCTGAGGAATGAGAAGAGAGAATAAATCTCAGGGGAGCACCAATATGTAGGAGTCTGTGGAAGAAGCAAAAGCCAGAAAGGCAGGAGGAGGGCCAGGCTGTTAGAGACATCAACAGAAGAGGAATCAAGATGGGGATACAGACAACAATGCCAACAGCCGTGAACAGTCAAGCAGAGAAGGGCTCCTGAGTGACTGGCAGCAAGGAGTTTTTTGGTGACCTTGGCAGGAGTGGTGAGGATGAGGGTCAGATTCCTGTTTGTTGGGGAGTGAATGGGACATAGGGACAGAATGACGGCGTTCAGCTCTTTCTGGAAGTTGGGCTGTGAAAGGAGAGAGGGAGCAAGGGTGGTTAGGGTTCAGGACTGGGGAGAGCTTTTGTTTTGTTGTTGGTCTTTCAGAAGAGAGCCTCGTGCATGTCTAAATGCTGTTGGGAAGGAGGTGGTAGCAAAGAGAAGTTGAAAAGTCACTGGGGAGGGTTTTCGCCAGGATGATTCACACAGGAAGGTTTCTAGCAGGGAGAGGGGTTAGATTCATAGAGGGCAGAGATTGCAGATGATAGCTAGCCAGGACTCCAGAAGGCTTCAGGGAAGTGGTGTGCCTGAGTCCTGGGCAAAATGGGCCCAGCCCTATGCTAACTGATTTAAAGAGCCCTGCCTACAATGCTCTCCACAATGCAATGAGGAATCGTTGAGGAACCAAGGGAAAATGCATACCCAGAACTCTTCTATATCAGCCTCCTGGTAACTAGAACACTCAAATCACCTGCCAGAACAGCCCTGAGGATCTTCCAGGGTCTTTCTGGGCCTTTTTCTCAGGATAACCTCCCAAGAACAGACCACACCCAAGGAGAAGCCAATTCATTTTATGAGGCTAGCATTACTCTAATACCATACCAGAAAAACTCATTACAAGAAAACAACAGACCAATAGCCCCCATGAAGATAGATGCAAAAATTCTAAACAAAATTTTAGCACATAGAATCCAACAATCTTTAAAAAGGGTAACACCTCATGACTAAAGGGGATTTATCCCAGATATGCAAGGTCAGCTTAACATTTGAAAATCAGTCAACATAATTCAGTATATTAACAAACTGTATATATATCTCACCATACCAATAGATGCAGAAAAGGCATTTAACAATCCAACATCCATTCCTGATTTTAGAAAAAACTCTCAGCAACCTAGGAACAGTAGAGGGCTTCCTCACTCTGATAACGGGCATCGAACAAAAGGCCTACATCTAATATCATACTTAAAAGTGAAAGACTGAGTGGCTTTCCCTCCCTAAGTTCAAGAACCAGACAGGATGTCCACTCTGATCACTTTTATTTAACATTATACTGAAGGTTCTAGTCAGTGTAATAAGTCAAAAAAAGTTATCCAATTTAGAGAGAAAGAAGTAAAAGTGTTCATATCGATCAATGACATAATCATCTCTATAAAAAACAGATGGAATCTACAAAAAGCTACTAGAACTAATAAGTGATTTTGGCAAGGTTACAGGATACAAGATCAGCATACAATAATCAATTGTGTTTCCATTTATAGTAAGAAACAACTGAAATAAAATTTTTAAAAATACCATTTACAATAGCACCAAAAGTTATTGGATACTTAGGGATGAATAGAACAAAATATATGCAAGATCCATAGATTGAAAACTACAAAACCTTGCTGGGACAAATTAAAGAAAACCTAAATAAATGGAGAAACATACTTTGTTCCTGGGTCAGAAGACTCAATATTGTTAAGTCGCCAGTTCTCTCCAAATTGTTCTGTAGATGCAATACACTCTGGTAAAAACTCCAGCCAACTTTTTTGTTAACTATTGACAAGCTGATTTTAAAATTCATATAAAAATTAAGGGACCTAGATTAGTCAAAACAACTTTGAAAAAGAAGAATAAAATTGGAGGGCTAACACTACCCGATTTTAAGACTACAGTAATCAAGATAGTGTGATATTGACATAAAGATGGACAAATAGATCAATGGAACAGAGTAGAGACTCCAAAAATAGACAACTGATTTTCTTAGTAAATCTGCACAGGCAATTCAGTGGGAAAGGTGTAGTCTTTTCCACAAATAGGGCTGAAAGAATTGCTTATCCATATGCAAAAAAATGAAGTTTGGGCCATACATCCTCCCCCCACATACAAAATGGAGTGGCAAAAAAAAAACAAAACAAAACCTATTGATGGATCATAGACCTAAATGTAAAACCTAAAAACCATAAAATTTCTAGGAGAAAATATTTTTGACCTTGAGCTAGGCAAAGATTTCTTAAATATGAGATCAAAAAGTATGATTCATAAAAGAAAAAAAAAACTGATCAATTGAATTTCATCAAGATTTAAAACTCTAGGGTCTGGCTCCGTGGCCGAGTGGTTAAGTTCACCAGCTCTGCTGCGGCGGCCCAGGGTTCGGATCCTGGGCGCGGACATGGCACTGCTCGTCAGGCCATGTTGAGGCGGCGTCCCACATCCCACAACTAGAAAGACGTGCAACTAAGATATACAACTGTGTACAGGGGGGAGTTTGGGGAGATAAAGTAGAAAAAAATAAATAAATAAAAATAAAAAGATAAGATTTAAAACTCTGCTCTTTGAAAGATGCTGTTAAGAAAATGCAAAGATAAGCCACAGACTGAGAGAAAAATCTTTGCAAGTCGTATACCTTATAAAAGGCTTGTACACGAAATATAAAAGAACTCTCAAAACTCAAGAGGATGAAAGCAAACGGCTCATTTTTTTAATGGGCCGAAGGTCTTAACAGACATTTTTTCCAAAGAAGATATATGGATGGCAAATAAGCACATGATAAAAAATTCTCAGTATCATTTGTTTTTAGAGAAATTCAAATTAAAACCACAAGGTGATACCACCACACATTTATTAGAATGGCTAGAATGAAAAGACTGACCATTCCAAATGTTGGTAAGCATGTGGAGGAACTGGAACTCTCATACACTGCTGGTGGGGTGGGGGTGGGGGGGGGCGCGGAGGTGAATGTAAAATGATAAAATCACTCTGGAAGGAAGAGTTTGGCAATTTCTTAAAAAACTAGACAAAAGGGGCCAGCCCGTGGCCTAGTGGTTAAATGCAGTGTGCTCTGCTTTAGTGGCCTGGGTTTGGTTCCCAGACGCAGACCTACACTACTGGTCATGCTGTGGCAGCAAACCACATACAAAATAGGGGAAGATTGACACGGATGTTAGCTCAGGACAAATCTTCCTCAGCAAAAAAAAAAAAGCACTAAACATACACGTATCATCTGATCCAAGCATTCCACTACTAGCTATTTACTCAAGAGAAAAGAAACCATGTATTGAAACAAAATCTTGTACACAAATATTCCTAGCACCTTCATTCATAATATCCCCAAATAGAAAACAACTCAAATATTTATAAACAGGACAATGGATAAACACTCCATGTCATATCCATGCAATGGAATACTATTCAGCAATAGAATGGAATAAAATCTTGGTACTTGCATCAACATGGATGAATCTCAAAATAATTATATGTATATATCTGTGTGTGTCTGTATATATGGTTCCATGTATATAAAACTCTAAAAAATGCAAATTAATCCGTTTTGAGAGAAAGCCGAACAGTGGTTGCCTCGGGATGGTGGGGGTCAGGTGGGAGGTTATAAGAGGGTGGAATTTTAAAGGGATCTTTTGGGAGTATTGTGTTCACTATCTGCTTATGGTAATGGTTTCACGGGTGTACACATATGTCAAAACCTACCGTGTGCAGCTTCTTGTGTGTCAATTATACCTCAATAAGCTGTTTAGTATATAGGCCTACAGTATATGGGCCTCCCTATGACTCTGCTTTTTACCCCACAAATGTTAGGAACGAGCTTAGTGATAAGACATCAGTGATAAGAGTTGAACATTAAGGAAGATGAAGAGCAAGTAGCTTTTTTTCAGTGTGTGTCTGTGAGTGTGCTGTGTTTGTGAGAGACAGAAAGAGAAAAGACGTTTTTCTCAATTTCCCAAACACCCAGCAGTCTCCAAAAGTCACTGGATAATAAAATTAACAGCAAGTTTTTATTTAGCAACCACCATGACCCCAGCCTCGAGTCAAATTCTTGACAAATGTATACAGTAATCCTTTTGGCCCTCCCAACAAATTTATAATATTTTGACAGTTTAGAAAAGTGAGGCTCAGAGGCCTCAAGTCACCTATGCAAAATTGCACAGCAAATAAGTGTCAGAGCCATGACCTGTGGGGCCTGAGCAGGCTGGACTTGTTTCCTTTCTCTCTTTGAGGACCCCTCCCTGCAGGCAGCTCCCAGTTGGGCGGCTGCCCGCCTCCGGCTGCAGGTGGGCAGCTGTTGAGACAATAGGCCAAGCCTGTCCAAATGTTCTAACCTCCAAGGTTAGCTATTGTGCATGGGGCTATATATAGCTCGCTGGTGGGAAGAAAGAGAAAATAAGATTTACTTTCTGGAGGCTCAGAGGATTTAGGCAACTTGAAATGTCCTGGAGGCCTCTGCAGACCAGCACTTAAAGGTCATTGGCTGAGCGCAGTTGGAGTGTGGTTTCTTGGCAAGGGAGGAGGTGTCCTGGCCCAGGGAGGTGTGACACGTTCCTCTGCTCAAAATAGAGACTGGCTATTTCCTGAGTGGGAGTCAGTCCTCTGGCCTCTGACCGTTGGAGGCTCTGACAGCCCTGGTGGAGAGTGAGAAGTGCGGCGAGCATTCAGGACCCCTGAGGGTCTCCAGCTGGGGTTGGGGGACGACAGCCAAGGGCAGTGAGAGAGCTGCTATATTGCTGATGGGGGAGGGGTTGGCTCCCACCTCTGCCTGGTATAGTGCGGGGGAGGAAGAGGGGAACATGGAGTGAGCCTTGAGGACTGGGAAGGGTTTCCAGGGAGAGGCCAGTCCATGCAAAGTGTGATAGTGGAGGTGTTCTTGAGGCTGCAAGTCGCTGGGAGTGGAGGGAATTGATGGTTCCTGTGTAGAAAGTGACTGAAGAAGGGTCCAGAATGGAGGCAGAGGCTGGACGGTGACCCTGGTGGTGTGAGTGAGCATTCAGAGGTGATGTTCTAACTGGGTGAGAACCAGCAGTGCCCTGGGGGTTAGCTCCTCCATAGGTTTAACTCAGTACTGGCTCCTTGCTGGGGATGAGCTGGTTTACACTGGTGTAGCCATCTTGGGGGTTAAATGTAGAAATACTTCTGAACTGGTTGGTAACTAGCCACTGCCCAGGTCCCCAAAGGGACCTCCACCATCACAGCCTTCCCTGTCTTCCCCAACCTCTGTCCTGGGTACCCTAGTCCTCATCTCCCACAGATCCACCAGAAGGTTAATGCTTAGCCTCCCTCTGATTGGCTCATGCCAGGGTTATTAAATATTTGGATATCACCTTTGCTGGACCCAAAAGAGTCACTATAGTCAATCGATATTTGCTATATGCCAGACGTTCACCATTCTAGATGCTTTCCCTACATCTACAACACCAGTAATAACAATAAGACAACAATGGCTGACAAGTATTGGGTGCTTATTAGGTGCCAGGCACTGTGTTAGGTGCTTTGCATTGATTATGACATTTTAATACCCACCCATTCACTCTAACCCTATGTAGTAGGTTCTTATCTTATCCTCCATTTTCAGAAGAAAAAAACCCCCAAGGCCCAGAGAGGTTGAGTAGCTTGCTTTGAGTCACACAGCTGGTATGTAACAGGGCCGGATTCAAACCCAGTTCTTGCTGACTCCAAAGTCCTTGCGCTGGTATTACTCTGTGCTGTGAGAAATAATACCAAATAATACAAAAATGCTTGTAAAATTGAAAAACATGACTCTAATATTAAAAACACTCTCCTCCCTTCTGATCTGAGTCCAACCCCTTCATCAGGCAGTTCCTCCAACTTTGCTGCTTAAGTGTTTCTAATACATCGTCTGAAATTGATGGGTACCATTCTCATGCTGTGAAAATAAATTTGATCATGCCAGGAGTTTCCCAGTTAATCTAGTTGAACAGTGGCCCTGAAATACTCTCTGCAGCGGAGCATGCAGGTGAGTCCTGGCTGATGTCTGCAAGAGACTAATGGGGTTACGGAGCCTTCCCCAGCTCCATGACGTCCATTTGCTCTCCCCTTCAGAGCTTTCCTGGAAACTCTCCTTCCTGATTCTTTTTTTATTAAGTTGTGCTGCAGTCGATGCAAAGGCCATTAATCTGTGTGGTGTCTCACTGGCAAGCTTTATAAGGGATGCCCTGTTCCCGAAAGCTGGCCGCCTTCTGCCTGTGTTCCAGGAACTGTCCAATGTATTAATGGCTGGTCATGAACACGCCCTGGTCCACTCAACAACTATCTAGGGAGGGCCAGCCAGGGGTCAGGCACTGCTGTAGATATGAAGGATAGAGCCAAAGATAAAAACAGCC
Organism: Equus caballus; assembly: GCF_041296265.1. Classification (NCBI taxonomy): domain Eukaryota; kingdom Metazoa; phylum Chordata; class Mammalia; order Perissodactyla; family Equidae; genus Equus; species Equus caballus. The sequence continues at coordinate 55,713,512 of NC_091697.1, read as the reverse complement.
CCTTGGCCTGCCCTCATGGGGCTTGTAGTCTAGGAAAGAAAGAGATGTCTACGGAAATACAGCCAACTGTATAATTATGTTTTGTGATAAATGCTATGAAAGAAAAGTCCTAGAGTAAAACGAAAGTTGATGTCAGATCTTAGATTGGATTGTCAAGAAAGTAGGAAGAAGGAATATTGCAAGTAATATTCAAGCTGACACATGAGGAGGCAGCCAGCGGAAGGAAGGAGAGGGTCTCAGAAGAAAGAAAGTTCCAGGCAAGGGGAACAGCGTGGGTGAAGGCCCTGCAGTCAGATAAAAGTTTGACATGTTTAAGGTCATGAAAGAAAAAAACCTCTTGTCTGGAGTTTAGTGAGCAGAGGGAAGGTGAGAGGGGATGGGGCTGGACAGTGGGAGTGGGCCAGATTTTCTATGAATGAGGGTCTCCATTCAGGAGGTACAGAGGAGGATATAGGGCCTGAGGAGGGCAGTGGAATTGTCCAGACAAACTACTTGATAACGGTAAGAGGAGGAGCCCCCCAAAGCTCTCTTTTTATCGTAAGGAGAGTGCAAACGGAGTTGCTTTCATAGAAAAATCTATCTTGGGTTAAAATCCTGTCATACTGGCAAGGGAAAGCATTCTTGGTGAAAGTAAACCCAGCCAGGCCATGTGAGTAAATGCATCCTGAACTTTTGGGAGCTGGGACACTGCCTCAGTGAGGATTCTTTTAGTTAAAGTGACAGAAACCAACCCAAATTAGCTCAAGTGAAAAAGAGAACTGTATTGACATAGACAGCTGGGGAGTCTGGGGAAGAAACCAGCAGGGGAGAGAGGCTCCAACTGGTCATCAGTTGTCTGTCTCTTCTGGTCTGTCCAGCTCCCTCTGTTCATCTCTCCTTCCTTCTCTCTCCTCGCTGAGTTATTCAGACGGAAGTGGCTTCATCCTGGGACAGACAAGATGACCTCATGCTACTTCAGATAAAAGAGCTAGATTGTTATCCAAAGTCTGACTCTCCACTTGGATCGTATACCAATCCCTGGACCGACTGCCAGGACAGAGCCATCTGATTGCCCGCATCAGTTGCGCCAGCCACGTCGGTCAGACAGTGAGAGTACAAAACTGGAGAGGGGCTGTTCCCCAAAGGCGTACCGGCAGACCAAGCAGACCCCTAGCATCAAACGAGTGCACAACGGGTCCTGCCTCCATATGTAGAATTTTATTCCATTATTTTCGTAAATGTAAAAAAGAAGAAATGTCACCCATAATCCTACCATTTATTGTTAATATTTTGCCGTATATCCTATTAATCATATGCACACACATAGAGGAAGATAGATATACACTTATTTTATTGGCTTTGTTTTCCCCTTTTTGTGTAGTCATTTGGTAGAAGATTTTAATTCCAATAATATTAACTTAATTTTTCCGAAGAATCTTAAACCTCTGTTCCTCTAATCAGAGATGTCCCAAGTGAAACTTTTGTTGGCACTCCTGTATGCAAACCTCCTTCAAAAGCTTTTACTCCTTCCCATCTTTCTTAACATTTAACACTGATATCAATGTCCCTAGTCACATTGTCATCATTGGCTTTCAGTTCAACCATAAATGGTATGCTCATGTTCCCAAATGGTTTTTGTATCTTCATCTAACCTTAGCTTGCAATCTTTATTTTCTGATTTAAATTTAACCTAGTTAGAGTACTTTTCTTAGTACTTTCCCCTAGAAAACACTAGCGTACTTGCTGAGTCCTTGCATGTCCAGAAAAATAGTCTTTATGCGTGGATGATAAGTTGGCTGGATGTAAGATTCTTGGAATGCGGTCCTTTTCTTTCAAAGTCTAGGATCCCTCTTTCATTGTCTTCTCTTTTCCACTGTTGCAGATGAGAAGTTTAATACCAATCTGATTCACTTTAAAGAAGCTTCCTCTGTGCCTGGAAATGTGTGGGATTTTCTCTTTAACCTCGAATTTGAGAAGCTTCACCAGGATATGATTAGTTTGGAATATTTTGTGCAACTTGGAAGTTATTATTGTTCTCTTTCAATGCCTTTTGCCTTAAGGATCCCTTGCTATTTGCATGCCAGATCATCTCCCGAAGCTACCCTTTATGAATCTTATCATGTACACACAATTTGCATTTCTTTGGGTTTTTTGCCTCTGGGTGTATGTGATGCTTCCCTCATTTTGATTTTCCAGAACACAAGTTTCATTCTCAGTAGTAATTTTTCTCCTTTTCCAGTTTTTTGGTTAATTTTTAAAAATATTTTTGCAGTTTTTTTTCTTTTCTTTCTTTCTTTTTTTTTTTTTTTGGTGAGGAAGATTGGCCCTGAGCTGACATCTGTTGCCAACCTTCCTCTTTTTGCTTGAGGAAGATTGTCACTGAGCTAACATCTGTGACAATCGTCCTCTATTTTGTATGTGGGACACTGCCACAGCATGGCTTGATAAGCAATGTATAGGTCCATGCCTGGGATCCGAATCCATGAACTCCAGGCCACTGAAGTGGAACATGTGGACTTAACCACTATACCACCAGGCTGGCCCCTGCTTTTGCAGTTTTCAGGTCATATCTTCTTTAATGTTTTCAGTTTTAGAGATTTCTTGCCCTTCTCCCACTAGAACCACTAGGTGCATCAGTATCTCTTGGGGACTCAACTTCCCTTCCTCAAATGGCTGTGAACTTCCTTTCCTCAAACGTTGACCATTTTGCTCCGTTGTCTTCTGCTGTATAGTAGTATTGAGGAAAAGTCTGACACAAGCCTGATTTTTGTCCCTGTGTAGGACACCTATTGTCTCTTTCCTAGAAAGCTGTCCCTATGCTGGTATTGCTGATGGGGTGGCTCTTCTCTTTCAATAGTTGGGAAAGGTGACATCATTAAAGTGTTGGACCACACTGAGAGCAGTTGGAAATCCCCATTATCTTTTTTTCCTACCTGTGGCCCCAGCAATCCGCCACTGGGCTTTGTCCAGGCTGTCACTGATGGAGGGTCCTCTTGATGTCCAGAATCATTGCCCAGTAGTTTGATGTCTAACATTATAATGAAATGTTAGAGTTCTCTATATGTCTGCATGGATATTTCTGTAAGAAGATGGTGTAGGGAGAGGAGAAATGATTCTGTCTAGTAGGTAAGCGTCTTAATTGCAAACAACATAAACCTTCTCTCTGTTGTTTTATTTGAAAGCTGTTGAGAAGCTTCAAGAACTAATGGACAGACTAGAGAAGCGGGTTTGGAAAACAGGTAGGAACCAATGGAGGCAGGGTGGCTGGGTACGAGACTGGGAACAGTCTGACTATGACACTGTCGTCACTACTTTTCTGGAGACTCACCATATTGCTGGACTCTTAACCTGGCTACTACCACCTTGAATCATCACTAACTGTCCCTGAATCTTTGCGCCACTCCCTGCTCTCATATGCAGCAGGCAGGGTATAAACATTCTCCATTGGGGCTGTCATCGTGGAAAGGGGCTCAACCTCTCTCCAGGAACTATATAATAAGAACCTTACCTTTTAAAGGCTGACAGCCTAAAAGGGGCACGTGTCCGTCTAGGCAAACATCAGTAGATTTCTGATTTCTTCCACTGAGTAGGAGTCTTTAGTTCTGTTTGGGAATTGTGACACTTCCCGAGAAATGATGAAGCAGATGCTGTCATTACCCTGCCTGTACCCTCTCAGCACTCATCTCTACCCTGATCCTTCCAGACATCTGCAGCTCTCTGCCAGCTGCAGGGATGCACGTGACCTCGACCCAGGACAAGTTGGGAGAGCCAGATCCTTAATGCTCCTAGTCTGGGTTCTCAACCAATAACAGGACATGAGCATAATGGATAAGGACCCCAGCTCCTATGTGCCATGGTTGGGGTAACTCTGGGCTGTATATTACAGTCTTTCCCAGCAGGATTGAGCCCCAACTGCCCATAGTGGGAAATGGTTTGATGAAACATCCTTTATACCTGTCTCACTTTCCCATTCCCCTACTTGTATTTCCTGAGACTACCTACCAAATAAACTACTTGCACTTGAATACTTGTCTTAGGGCCTGCTCTTGGGGTTACCCAAACACAGACTGTTGGTGAAGCCCTATTGGGAATGGGGCCAAGAGTGCCTGGAATGAGGGACAGGGCTGAGGAGTCCTAACCCTTTCCTGCTTCTCACTTAGAGTTGCTGAAGGAGTATTGATGCTTTATCCTGAATGCCCACTCCCCTCTTCCCCCACCCCCACATATGCCCCTTGACCCAGTCTTATCACCTCCACTTGTTCATCTTACAGAAGGACTCACTCATGTGCAAAGATAACACAAAAAGATGTCCATTGAAGCTTTGATTGTGATAGAAAACAAAGTGGGAATGCTGAAATGTCCATCAATCGGGTCAAACACATTACAGCGCATCTCTACAAGGTAACACAATGCAGCAATGAGCAACAATGCTACCGATTACCGCAAACCAACGTGGCAAGATGCCCCAAATATACTGTTGAGAGAAAAAATCAAATTGCAAAAGAGCATTATAGCTTTATTTCACAAATAGATAATTCAATAAATATTTGTCTACTATGTTCCAGGCTTTTATTGTCCTGTTTTTAAAAATTTTCATCTCTTCTATTATCTCAGTTGTGTTTTATTTGAAAAATGGCTTCTTTTTCAAAAATATTCAAAGAAGATGAGATAAAGAGGATTCAGGGTGGCTTTTGAAAACTGTTTAGAGTTAATAATTTAAATACCTTCTGGGAGCATTTTCTCCCACTTTTTTCATAAAAGGCCTAATTGGAAGGTGAACATTAAATATGAAGATTCATATATATATATATATATCTGGTTTTCTAACAGTTATGGAACTTAGGTCACCTATTCCCTTCTGTACTACTTGAATTTTTACCCCTCCAACACACACACACTCACACACACACACACTCACACACACATACACGTACACACATGGTTTTTCTCTCAGACGCGTCTCCCTCATTAGTGACTTTCTGCTCTTTGGAAGTCTTGCCCTTGCTCACTGCCAGATGCTTCTGTGGTCTGCTCTGAACTATCTGTCGTACCAGGCAAGGAGCCATATTCAGCCATCCTGGTAGGCCTGTTTCCTTTTGTCTGGTGCCCTAACACTTGCATCTCCTCCAGAGATAGTCAAAGAAGATGAGGAAGAACGGGAGCATTTTAGAACCGTTCAGAGTTCAAAGCTTGAATACCTTAATAAGAGCCTTAAGAAAGTTTTTTCTTAAAAGACTTAAGTTGAAGAAAAGTATACCATGTGCTGTTTTCCCTGAGCCCCACCCTGTGCATGACTGCCATAAGGCGTTGCTCATTGTAAAGTAATTGGTTATTCTGACTCCTTCCGCAAATTAATTTACCTCAGGAAGCCATGTTCCTCCATAAAGCGAGGGGAAACAATGGGCTCTCTTACATTCTCCACAATATGGTGCTCATTAGCTAAATACTGACTTTGTTGGGCTCTAGAACAGAACAAAATATCCTAAAGCAAGGTTATGGCTGTAGCAAACTGGAAAGAAAAGGGACCCTCACACCTGTGTCTGAGCCCGGGGTGGGGACGGGGCCAGGCTGGGGAGCCAAGGGTGGGAGGCCTGCTGCCCAAGTGGCTTCCTCCCCCTCTCCTGGGGCCTGGGCCCAGAGGGAGTGATGAAAGAGGGACAGAGGGTGGCTTTTCAACCTCCTGGTGGAGGTGCCAGAGTATCTTACAGACCAGTGGCCTCCACATTATTGTTTCCCCATCCTGTTTTAATCACAACTGCCTCTAATGGCAAAAATGTCTGAGCCCGCGCTCCCAATATACATTAATGATATATTGAATATCTTATAAATTAAAAGAAGTGGACATTTTAAAGGATGAAATTTAAAAACACATGTAAAGACAAATTTAAATATAAACGTAAGACCACTCCTATAAATGAGGCAGGAGCAGTCCTATGCTCCCCATAGTCCCCAGGTGAATCATGAAATGATCCTTGGAACTTGCATCTTTCAATACAATCAAGCACCCTCATACCAACCCCTATCCCCAATATCCCACTAAAATATTTGTGAAAGTTCAGAAAAGACCCAGAACTCGCATTGCCTGAAGGATAACCCATAAACTGAATTTGGGAAGACTTTCCACCAAGTATTGGGCTAACGGAGTAGGATAGAGGAAAAAAATAGTCACAATCCTGCTTCACCCATGAAACAGAGCATTCCTGCTTCTTGTGGAAAGAATCTTCAGCAACTTCCATTTCCTAGTCTCTAGGTGTTCTGCAACAGCGGGAAGGTCAGGCAGGCATTTCTGAACACCAGGAGGCTGCCTTTTCAGGAGCTCTGAGGACTGTCATTTCCCACTCCTCCAACACCACATGTGCTACATCCATCGGGAGACTGCAAATCACAGAAGGAAGGAGGGCAGGGAGTTTGCGGGTGGGCAAGACAGAAAGAGATGGTATGGGGAATTTTAAAGGGCTGAGCTCCCAAGCTCGATGCTTTGACAGTGAGGAAGAAAGAAGAAATCTTCACAGCAGTGCCTGATGAGGGTTTGCATTTCTCATTTATTCCACTAAAGAGAGCGAGGCACTCGAAAGTAGGAGAAAATCGGCCTTGGGACAAGAGGCACATGACAGAAGTGATGTTCTGGGCCATTATCCCTCTCTTCAATCAAGCTTCTAGGATTTCATAGATTTTTATGTTGGAGTTCCAAGTAAAATTTTTTTCTGGAAAAATGTTCTGCTGAAAACCATGACAGTTTTTCCTACTGGACTTTGGGAATTGGGTCGTGAGCTATTACAGCCACCTACTCGACTGCTGAATTCATGAAAAGTGGAGCTGGGCCATCTACCCACTCCTCCGCCCTGTAGTTAGTTTCTGTATAGAACTAAGTGGAAAAGGAGGAGCCTGACAAGGGACAACTGAAACCCCAGGGCAGAACACAGGAACAGAAATATCCTCTTAAAAATTCAGAGGAAGAATGTAATGATGAAAATTTATGGCAAAACCCAAAAGAAGATTTTAGAAAACTGGCCCCTTCAATAAACACAGCTTCTATGAAATACAAATAGAAAATCATGAAAAGAAACAAGATGAAAAGGGATAGAAGGAGGGCAAGGAAACTCATATATTAGTGATAAGATTAAGATCATCTGAATTGGAGGCAGTAAAAAACTAAATTAATGCCCAGAAAATTCAATCACTGACATGGGGGATAAACTCTAGCAGTCTTTACAAAATGCAGAGGAAGTTGGAAAAGTAATAAAGATTATGAGAAAGGAAATGATCTACTCGTAGGATAAATAATAGAGACTAATTCTAAGCAGTGTAGGCTATCCTAAGAATCAAAAAGAGGGTATGGAAGCAATAAAACACAATTGAAACATTGCAGAGATTTAAAAGAAATTTATAAGGATGTGAATCAAAAACAAAACCAGAAAAGAGGAAGAAAATATAGGTGAGTGTTTCTTTGACGTTAGGAGGGGCGACAACTTTCTAAAAAGATGAGCAACATCAGCAACAGAAAATGCATTTATCAATGGACTTGGATAGGTAATTTTTTTTTAGATTAAACAACATTACAAAATTGAGATAAATTACAAATTTGGGAAAATGTCTATGACAAATATGACAGAGAGTTAACATGTTTCATATAGAGACAGCTTTTAAAACTAAATAAGAAAAATACAGGCCCCCTCCAATAAGAAACTTGGGCAAAGATCATAAATAAAATAATTAAGAAAAGACTCAAATGACTAACAAATATTTGAGAACATATTTAATCTCCTTAACAATGAAAGATATGCAAATACAAAACAACACTGACATACAAATGCTTTTACATTTGCAGTTTCTTTTTTTTAAAGATTTTATTTTTTTTCCCTTTTTTTTTTTGCCCCCAGAGACCCCCAATACATAGTTGTATATTCTTCGTTGTGGGTCCTTCTAGTTGTGGCATGTGGGACGCTGCCTCAGCGTGGCTTGATGAGCAGTGCCATGTCCGCGCCCAGGATTCGAACCAATGAAACACTGGTCTGCCTGCAGTGGAGCGCGCGAACTCAACTACTCAGCCACAGGGCCAGCCCCACATTTGCAGAGTTTTTAAAAGTTATAGTACTTAAGTATTCAAGGTGATTCTGATGGAGTTGGTTTTTGAAAAGCACATCTGATTAGTGCCGGTCTTCCCCCATTTGAAGGATGCTTCTTATCCTTTAGGTTTCAATTTTACCTGCACTTGCTCCAAGTTTTCTCTGACCACGCAGGCTAGGTTATGCTCTCCTATTATCGTTTTCATTTTCATTGCACCTTACACTTTGTGACATTTGTCTCAACCTTATTGTGATAGTTTGCGTAATTTACTTATCCAATATTTGGCACCTCACTGAGACTATAATAATAACTAAAATTTGTATTGAGAATTTACTTTTTGCTAGGAAATATTTAAATGCTTTTATGTGTTTTATCTCATTTAATCCTCCCAATAACCTTATAATATAGAGTCTTTAATTGTGCTTGTTTTGTAGAGGAGGAAATTGATAAAATTTAGAGAGGTTTAGCACCTTGTCCTAGGTGATGGGGCTGGTACTTGCCTCCACGGGCTAGAAGCTACTGCTCCTGCTATCAGAGCTGCAGGTGTCTTTTCTACACCTTTTCCATCCAGATTGATCATACAGAAGCAAAGCCCCCTCCCTCCAGAAGGGGATTGGATCTCTCATTTTCTGAGCCTCAGGCAGCACCATAACTCCTTCTTCTGGGGCTATACTAGCAGATCAAGGTTACATCTGAACGATATAAAGCAAGTGGCTTCATTAGAAAATACTCAAAATTTGCCTTTATTTTTTTGGTTTGTTTCAGGAAGCAAAACTTTTCTCCATGACAACCATCTCCATATTTCGAGATGTCACATTCTACCATAAAGATACAAAGCAAGACTGGGGCTATTGAGGAATTCATGACTCAAGTGTGCAAATCCTTTCTTGAATCCAAAGGAAAATATCTTGCCGCTTTCATATGCTGCTTTGTAAATGCCAAAAAGATAACGAGAAAAGCCACTTTTTTGAGGATACGGGAGTCGTTAGAATTATTAAAAGTTAAGTCAAGTGAAGATGGGGTTATCGCCCATGAATTTCTTGGATGGGGTGAACTGGTGCTGGGGTCTTCAAGTTTGGAGGAGAGAGGGGAGTGGGCAGCTAGAAGAGAGAGAGGATTTTCTAATTAACATCTGGAGACTTCTTCTATGAAGTGCGTAGAATGGAGACACTTCTATGAACCTCTAATCTGCCACAACCCCCTAAATACAGGATTCACACTGAAAACAAAGCAGCTCAGGGCACTTGTTTAAGAACCTGAGCTTTGGTGTTAGAGAGGTCTGAGTCTGAGTCTGAGCTCTGTAGCTTTGTGTCCATGTGCAAGTTTCTTAACCCTATGAGCCCAACTCTCCTGTAAATTCGGGGTAATAAAAGGGACCGCTTCAGAGGGTTGTAATGAGAGGTACATGAGATAAGCAAGCAAAACGCTTAGCATAGAGCCTGGCATGTCATAGTTTTTGATACATGTGAAGCATTGCTCTTTCATAGTGGCAACGTGACCTGCCAGTGCAAACAATCCTTTCCTTTATATCTTAATTATTTTTCTTTATACCTTAATTATTTTTTATGGAAACATTCTAAACTGAAATGCATATTTTCCAGGCGTATTAAATAGACTTTTGCTTTTGTTATGCTTAATATGCCTCACTGTACAAACAAACAATGCAGGAGTCTGTAAAGTTGACGTCAAAGTCTGCCCAGTCTGCTCCTATTCTCCAGGCAACCACTCTGACAGTTTCTCAACTTAGAATTTTCCTGAAAGTTATATCCAATGCTGTGATGCAGGGATGTTCTCGTCTGGAGCTGTGACAGTGTGCGGCGCAGTGTACTCTTAGACTCAATGGCCCCCGCCAGCCAGCTCCTCCAAGCTCCAGGCTAACTTCTTGGCTTTTCTGCCTCTCCCTTGATGTCAGCCTGTGGCCCTCCCCTCCTGCTCTTTCCCACGTTAGTTGGGGTTTCTAGTCTCCTTTGCTTAGAAAACAGAAAATCTAGTTGATTATGAGAGGGGGCTACTAGGATTGTGATTTCAGATGTTTCAGACACATGATAATACATTTCATATATTTCTAACCTTATGATTCTGCCATAGGAAGAGGGGTAGTATCTCAGGAAGAGTCCTCGAGGAGGAATCCAAACATCTGGTTTCTAGTCCTGGCCTGTGTCAACCTGGAAAGTCACAGAACCTTGCTAAACCTCAGTTGCCCCATCTATAAGATGATATTCCTTCACTAATTCATCAGACTTATGGTTGACGATTGCTTCTCTGGGTCAGGCATCTTTCTAGGTGCTGTGCATACAGCATGGAACAAGACAGAAGGATATTTCAAGGTTTGATTCTGGAAGTGGGAAAAGAGGTGATAAACAAAGTACATGGCCCAGTTCATCTCTGATAGTGCTCCCAGATGGTGCTGTGCAGACAGTCAGACAGGGAGGCAAGATAGAACGTGACAGGCTGCCTGTCTCCCAGGGTTGGCAGGCCTTCAAATAAGTTCATCAAAGGATTTTGAAAACTATAAAACATGATATAAAATATAATTTAATTCTTAGAAAACAAGAGAATTCATACATTTGTAATACTAACCACCCAAGATTCTGTGATTCTCAAGGAAAGAGCTGTGCCTCAAAGGAGAAAGGGGCATCTGGATGGCATATGACTGAGAAACGCTGCTTTACAGTTGATAAAACACTTGCTCATACTTGTCTGAATCTGCCCCCTAAGTTTTCAAAATGTCTCCCAAGTATGGTGGCAGAGAGTGATATAAGAAAAGGAAGAAGTTTTCTTTTATATGACTTAAGCTGGACCCCTACCGTTAGCCTGGTACTGGAACACATGCCAACAATAAATTGGAGGGTGAAGCAGAGCCCAGAGCTGAAGCTCTGCACTGTCCTTTTGCAGTGCAACCTCTCAAGTGTTCGTTTACTGCTCATTCAACTTTAATGGTAGGAGAAACCCAAAGCAAAGTGCTCCCACCGCCATGATGAAGACCAGCGAGACATTGCATGAAGCAAATCTGGTAATATGATAAAGGCACACTTGCGTACTTCAGTTTAGGATTTCCATTTTACTGGGCTGGAAGCTGACCATTCTTTCGAACATCTAATGGGGTTGGTATCACTTTCCATCCTTTACAGATGAAAAAACTGAGGTACACAGTGCAAACATCTCCAAAATGGGTGGTGGAATGTACTTCTTGGTTTAGCAGCCTCCTTTCAGGCCTCCCAGGAGCTCAGGCCGCACTGGTCTTCTTCTTGAGTCCTCGGGCCCCATCACCCTTTTGCCTCCGCTTTGCCCGCCCTTTGTTCATTGTGCTCTCCCTCCAAGCCTGCTAGACTCCTTCCCCATCTTGAATACAGGTCCTCCTATTAATTTTTCGCTACTGTAGCACTTTTCTTCTAGGCACTTATGAAGAAATATTATTATATTTTCAAACATGTTAATTTGTGTATTGTCAGTCTTCCCCCATCAAGAAGTCACAGTTCATACCTGTTTGGTTCACTGCTGTATCCCCAGCATCATGCCCAATGCTCAATATATATTTGTTGAATGATGAATGGAAGAAGGGAAGGAAGGAAGGCCAACTCATCACTTTTTATTTGAAGTGTCATACATAAAATAAAAATTATTTCCTCTGATATTGTATTATGAAAATGTTCGAACACATAGAAAGTTGAAAAACTGCGTAGTATTGATTCAACAACTAACACAAATTAAGAGCTATTGATTGAAGTTTATTTCAAGGAAAACTGAATTTCAAGTTGGGTTGGTCTGTTGTGACACAGATAGGCATTGGACCAGCAATCACTACCAGATGCTTCAGGAGTTGTCACTGTCAAAGAATTGGTTCTACCCTATGCGGCCCAGAAGCAGCACCTTGGACAGAAAGCTACAGGTGCCCACACACAGAGCTCAGGCTTTTCTTCCCAGTTCTTGGTGACATAAGATGTGGGGGAGACAGGGACAAGTCTGGGCCTGGAGGCCTAATCAAGGCCTCATGAGGCTCTCTGATGTGGGTCGAATTACTCCTCTTTTCTGAGCCTGTTTCTTCTTCTCTGAAATGGGGATTAATATCCCAGGTCTGACCCCCTCATCCCTCACCAAGATGGGATGATGGGAATCAGATGTTGGACATCGTCCTTTGTCAAAGTACAAAGCACAAAGCGCTGTTAAAATGTAAGGGATTACTGCAGTCGAGGGCGTGCACAAAGCATCCTGGTATCTGTTTATTTTCCTTCTCGCTCATTTGCACCGTTAATGAAGAATTCCAGGTTAACTCCCAGCTGCTGTGATCTGGCAGGACTTTGGATCCCGGCCGTGCGGCTCCTCCTGAAGACGTGGAGTTGAGCCAAGGGCAAACCTGAAAGGGCCTCTTGGACAGTGCTCACTCCCCGGAAGCCAGATTGCTTTGAATATTTTGCCAAGTCTCTTTCCCACTCTTGGAAGAAGATTTGAGCCAAAAGAATATAGGAATGGCTGTTTTTGCCTGCCCCGTTCGCCTCCCCTGGCTGCAGGATTTCTGTCTCACATCCACCCTCCTACTCCCTTTCTTCTCCTCCCACCCAGACCCAAACTTGTAGAGGACCTTTTGCCCTGAATTTCAGCAGGAAACACAACCAGCAACCAGATGTCTGACTTTTTCACCCCATTGGCAAGGATTAGCCATCTTCCCTGTAAACTTCCGGCCTTTCCTCGCCGTTAGATCTTTCAGCTTCTTCACGGTCCGTCTCCTTTAGCTCACACACATGAACACCCTCCAGAGGAGAAACAAAAGGGAGCCTGCAAACTGCTGCAGACATGCAGAGTATTTGTACACCCTACTCAGTAAGTGGCCTGTGGGGGATGTTGGAGAGGGCGCGGGTGGGGGTGGTGGTGCAGGGAGCAGTTCAGCTCTCCGATTCATTTAGCCTATCACTAAATCCAGATCCAAGGAAGAATAGGTGGCCTTGATCAAAGACAGAGATAATTAAATAAATTCACAAAGTAAAATAACACACAAAGGAAAATAAGTGCAAACTCTGTTACCATCAAAGTATTTGGGGGTGAAAAAATAATAGGTAAGGCAGCTTTCTCAGCTTCCAGAATAAGGAGAGACCCAGATCTTCTTTGACACAAAGCAGAGGACTTTGGAACCGGGTGAGACCTTGGAGGGCAGCTCATCCCGTTCCTTCACCTTCCAGGTGGAGAAACTGAGGCTTTGCCTTGTTGGGAAGGGCTTGCCCCAGATCCCTTGGTTGATGGCAGATCAAGGATCCACTCTTGGCTCTACTTGTACCTCCCCTGAGATGTTTCTGGAAAAGCCTGGTGGCAGTCACAGGTCTGGGGTTGGCCTGCCTACTCTTTCTGCCTCCTGTCCTTCTGCTCTTGGAATAGTTGACTGGGTCTGCTATTCAGGGGGCACTCTGATATACAAGACCCAGCCATGGAACAGCAGCAGCCACAGTGATGGGGCTTTTCTCGCCTGTGTCCAGCAGACATCCAATAAACACCTTGAAGGGAAGGAGAAGCAGAAGCCTTTCTTTTTTTTAAACGTAAGAGGAAACATACCCAGAAAAGACTCTGGTTTTCAAGTCAGCACTTGCGGACTATCCACAGGCAATAAGAGCAAGTGTTTCCCAAAGAACTGCATGGAAAGCAGGTGGTCATCACAGGAAGGCTTTAAAATGGGATTTTAAGGAATTATCACTCAATTGCACAAAGTCTTGTGCCCCCTCCTTCCCCGTTTGTATCTCTGTTTACTGGTATAAATCTCCATTCTACTATTCCTAGATGTGTGACTTTGATCAAGTCACTGCCCTTCTCTGTGCCTCAGTTTCTTTACCTATAAGATGGGGAAAATAGTAGTTATTTGATAGACTCGCCATGGGCATTGTGTGAAATGAGGGCTATCACACTGAGCGTGTAGTAGATGTTTAATAAACTTCAGTTCTCTTCTCATTCTCTTTCTTCTGTAATGGAAGACGATAAACGTGTCCCTTAAGGAGTGGGTCCCAACAGAGCAGGAGGGTGCCATCTTCAGCAAGTCCCATAGCACTTTGCCTCCTCTCGCATCTGCATTTTTGTCCTGCAGCCTCAGCTGCCTCCAAGAAGAAAGACTGATCTGGACCTTGAAGGATGTGTCCAATCTGTCTAGGTGGCCAGTGTGCCTCATCCTGGCAGTGTCACTGTGGGAAATGTGTGACCCTTCTGTCCCGGGCCACAAGCGGGGTTCTATTCTGATGTTTCTAATTGTTCATGTCACAAAACCTGAATTTTTCTTCTAAAAAAAGAAAGAAATCAGGGCCCCAACATTAATGTAAATGAATTCCAAGAGGGGCCTGCTAGCTTGGGCTCAGAACAATGAGTTAATTGAAAGTGGTAATGAGAAAAAGCAGCTGACACTCATAAACCCAGGGGCCAACAAGCAGTTCAATTTCTGGGCAGCGGGTGAGAGCCAGGCTTTCTAGCCAACCAAGATGTCAAGGGCTTCTGAAAATAATTGCCCAAGGAATACCGGGCGGTAGGCAGAGACCAAGCTTGTCTACAGATCCTCTCACCTGGCTTGGAGCCACCTGTGGTGGCTCAGCGCCCAGTTCTTCAAGCCCTGAGAAAACCCTGGGCTTTGAGGAAATACTTGAGACCTAAGGACTTATCTGAGAAAGGTGCATCTCCAGGCCTCAGTTTCCCCGGCTGTCAAATGAGCACTTTAATACCTGTCCTCCCAGCCTCCCAGCACTGTTTTGTTTGAACATCAAGTAGAATGATATATTTGGAATGCTCTATAAAATAAGAAACTTGTTGTGCAAATAGGAGAGCTTAGAGTGAGCTGGGGTATTAGACTGCCTGGTTAACTCAGGTTAGATTCAGAAAATAATTCATACCTGGTAAGATTGATGAGAGAATTAAACATATTAAATATATATGCACGATGTATTTGGCCTGGCAGCTGATGTAGGGAAAGCGCTGCACACATGTCACCTGTTATTTGAGATGAGTCCTTATTGTCAGGGTTGCCTTGTGTTACAGTGGCTAAGCTGAGCTCATGGCCAGAGGTCCCGTTTGGATTTACACTTTGCTTCTTTTTCTAATCGTGGATCAAAGGCCCATTCTTCCCACAGCAGTCCTGCATCATACAAAGAAGGGCAGGCTGAATAGACAGAGAAATGGGGAATTTTAAAGACAAAATGATTCATAATGCAGCTGAGATCTAACCAATCGAGATACCATTTCTTTCCAGAGCTTGACAATCACACTGTACCACGAGCTTGTTGCACGCTTGTCCCTCTGTAGGGCCAAGCAGGGATGTAATGGAATCCTCAGTGAGCCCTGGACCATTTATCTGGACAACTGATGGAGTCCAGGGCATAGGAAACTGGGAAATGTGATTGTGTGTGTGTGTGTGTGTGTGTGTGTTGAGTGGGGATGCAGAACATCCAGTAAGAAAAAGTGGTATGCTCCTCGGATAAGAGGGAGGACACAGGGTCTCCCTGGCAGTCTGTCCACCTCCGTTCTGCCTCTGTCTGACTCTCAGGGCTTCTCAGTAGTTTCCTTGGACCACCTCATTACCCACATGCAACCCCAAGTGGGACTTTACAGCAGGTGCTGAGTGGTGTCGCCCCTCCTGTGCTGAGCACAAATCCCACAGCAAGTGCAGCAAGAGAGTCCGCGTGGCTCTGTCTTACCACGTCCTTCATAAAGCCAAGGACTACACTAAAGCACAACCGAGTAACTCACTCACTGCCAGTAGGAGTGAAAGTTGGCACAACCTTTTTAGGGCACAGTTTGGCCGTATTTGTCAAAACTAAAGATGCGCCTCCCCTTTCACTCAGCTTTTACTTCGAGAAATCTGCTGCACAGAAACATGCACGCACAGGCACAGAGGCACAGAGCCGTCTGCTGTAGCGTGCCAGTAATAGAAAGGGCCTGGAAACAACCCAGGTGCCCATCCAGATGCACGAAGATGCAAGGATGCACACTACACCAGGTTTGTAATCACGGGAAAAAGAGAGAGAGAGGCCATGCAAAATCTGTCTAAAATATTGAGGGGATTTAGTACATGGACTACAGTGGCATGAAATGTTCCGAATATATATTAAGTAGAAAAGGTAGATTGCAAAATATTAAGTGTAGTGAAATCCCTCTTGTTAGTATATGCACAGAAACAAGGTCTGGGTGAACAGACACAGAGCTATTGACATTTGTTACCTTGATGGAGGCGGGGGGAGAATACAGGAGGGTTGCAGTTTCTATATTACTTATTTCTTAAATTCTTCATGATGAAGATGTATTAATTTTGAATTAAAAAAACACTAAAGATGATTAAGGAAATACGCGTCAACAAATCTGAGGGAAAATAAATCCAAGGTGCTGAGGGTACACGCTTGGCCTTTGGGACATTCAGCTAGGTTGGAATGCAGTTTCAAGGATCCCGTGAGGTGGTTTGATTTGGGATCTTTTGTGGGATCTTCGGTAGGCAGTGGTCAAATTTTGCTGGACCTGGAGCACCGGCAGCTCAAGGATCTATTCCCGCATTGAGGGCGGCAAACACTGACCAACTTCAGAGCCAAGAAGCAGTTTGTCCGGCTGCCTGGATGCAGGCACAATCTGTCCTGTGGAACTGGGGGGCAGAGAGGCTATGGTCAGAGCCAGCTCCCCCTTGGGAGCAGATCTGGGTCTGAGCCAGCCTGGAAGGAAGGGCTTCCCTAGGGCCCGATCCATCTCGCAGGCTGGGAACTCCGCACAGCAGGTCTTCCTTTCCGTCCGTGCTCCCAGAGGCCCCAGAAAAACTTTTGTGTTTCCCCTTCTGACTCTCTAATTCCTAAAATTTTGGTTCCAGGTGAGCTGGATAAGAAAAATCTGACCACACACTGGGGACCGTCAGTTCTGCAAACCAGATGGCCGAGCAGGCTCTGCTTGTAGCTTCTCATGGTCTGCTGGTTCTCACCACTAAGGAGGCCTCCTCTCCAGCAAGATGTCATCAACAGCACTAGAACCAAAGCTTCCTGGGTATCGGGAACAGAACACATGCCTCTATTGATTCAGTAAAATCAGCTGGACGTATAGAAAACGTGGTGTGGTGTGGGAAGTCTTTGGTCCCCTTAATTCTGCCTCATCCAAGAACTTCCACCATTTTAATATTATTTCTGAGGAAAGGCCAGAACTCTCATCTGAAGCTTTTTGACATTAAAAAGATTTACAGGGGGTCTTGTGAACTACCCTTGAAAATCTAAAAAATCACCCATGGAAGACGGCATGTGACCTATTCTGTGGATTTCCAGAGCATTTACTTCCCTGTCAATCGTGGGTGTGAGTTACAAGGGAAGGGGGCACACCTGCTGTGGACCAAGCCCAGTGCTAGCTTCCAGGGATACATTGGTGAACATCAACAGTCATGTCTACTTTTGTGGAGCTTACAGACTAGTGAGGGAGATGACCTTCAGTCAAGTAATCTCCATCCTTAGTACATAATAGCAAAAGGGCATATGTGCTCTGACAAATGAAACAAGTTCTGTGGGAACCTAGGATGAAGGAACTGCTCTAGACTGGGGGTCAGGAAGGGCTGTCTTGAGGAAGTGGTGCTGAGATCTGAGAGGTGAGTAGGAGTGGACAAGGGTGGAGGGGGTTGGGGAGTGAACGCTCTTGTAGACCCCCAGACAGAGGATGGTGCTATGAACAGGGGGACAGTAGGGAAGATGGAGAGAAGTGCACAGGAATGAGAAGGGGGCCATGAGGAAGAGAAAAGAAATGATTTTTATGGAGATGCACATGACTACCACCACCACTACCCCCAGCTCACATGCATGGACACACACACACACACACACACACACACACACACACACAGCATCTGAATCTTACCCGGAAACAGGCAGAGGGTAAACTTGTCAAGACCAAAAGATTCCTCACAGGGCTGGATCTCTCTCTTTACTAAACTAGTTAATCCTTTGCTGAGAGAGAAACTAAGAGTTGAATTCACTCAAGTGCCTGCTAATTAAGAAACTATGAGAAATAAAGATGAAGAATATCTGAAATGAACATAAGAAAAATGTACACGTGACTGCCTAGTTTTAATCTTTGTCCTTTTTACTGGACAGGAATCTAAAATGCCAGACTGTCTGGTTCAATACTGCACACTCCTTGTCCGGACTCCTGGGCCTTCTTCCTTCCTCAGGAAACCCAGGCTATTGCCCACGGAGTCAGACTCCCAGACCCTTTCCCTCTTGAACCTAAAGAACTCTCAACTCAAAGCCTCGAGACCTCTCGCCGCCAGATAACCCAGGCTTCCCCTCACCCTTGCACACCCTGGCTCCTTTCCCTCTGGTTGACTCAGAATACCCACTTCCTGATAGCGCCTGCACCCGACCTCCAGCCTCCTCTCAGCCATGCAGAGCCCTCCTCACATTCATCTCATGAATCCCAAGCCTCTCATCCCCTCACACAGTTCTCCTTCCTGGCCTGATGCTTCACTCCACCATTTTGTTTTCTTTGTCTGAGCTCAAACTCAAAGGCCCCTCTGACCAGATTCCCCAAGGCTGGAGGCTGTGAGTAATGGGAGGGGAACAGGAAGGACTCTCTCAAGACTCCTGGGCCCTCCCCTACCCCCCACGCTCTGCCCCCTTTCTCTCCATGTCTTTCTTGGTGGCCAAGCTCCCATCAGAACCAAGATCCAAAGTGCCACTTGGGGCAAGGAAGGGCGCTGTGGGTATCTGAAGATGGCCTCTTGGAACTAGAATCCTGGGGCTGTTTGACCTGAGGAGAGCCGCAGGCAGAAGGCCTGGGCTGAGGGTCGAAAGCACCTCACCGTGAATTCTGCATCAAAGGAGCAAATACCTCCTGGGAAGAGTAGCTTCCAACCCGACAGGGTTTCCTAGTCTGTCACCTTCCTTCACGGATTCAGTGGGCCACTGTGTACCTGCTCTCCTTGTGGGGGCACTGAGATGATCAGACCAGAATGAGGCCATGGTCATCTGGGTTTCTGGAAGATGAAATAAAATATGAAGAATTCCCTTTATAAGGATAAGAGGTTCTTAGCTTCTTGGAGATTACAAACCCTTAGAATGGGTGAAGGGTCCTCTCACCAGAAAATTTTACATGTGCAAAAGTGCCCGAAGCTCTGCGTACAGCACAGGGACCCCCTGCAGAGAGTCAGGAGAGTGCCGGGACTTCCAGGGAAGCTGGAAGCCATTTGGCAGGCAGGGCACCTGAGTCCCCTTCCCCAGGCCACAGAGGGCGAGGAAAACCTGGCCTCATCCTGGGCCCAGTCCCCAGGTCCTGGCTGCAGGGCAAGAGCAAGTGAAGGAGCACTTTTCTTTTTCTCTCTTGGGGACAGTGTCATCACATAGGAGCCCTTCCTTTCTACTGTTATTTAACTTGGGGCTCCTGAGCAAGAATCTTTCTCCAGGTCCAGAGGGAGTGAAGTGCTATTTCCAGCGCTTTCATAAGGCCAAAGGCTATAGAATTCACCTTACAGGTTTGAACTAATCTGCTGACTCCTGAATGGCCAGCCAGACCCAGGGCTTACGTGGGTCCATCGAGAGGAAAGGGCATCCTACATACACATGTGCCCACACACACATAAGGGCCAAGCGACCCGTCACCACCTTGAAAACTTGTCTGGGCTCCAACCTGTGCTGCAACACTGACTTGGGCAAATAAATGAAGTCTCCACAATTAAAACAAACCAACCAAAAAATCAATGGCTTAGAATGTAAGCAAGGTTTGCGGGAGACCTGGTTTAGTCCAAGACTTCTCTGCTCATTTAAAACATTTACGATGACCTGAAACCATAAAGCTTCTAGAAGAAAATATAGGCAGTACACTCTTTGACATCAGTATTAAAAGGATCTTTTTGGACACCATGTCTTCTCAGATAAGGGAAACAATAGAAAGAATAAACAAATGGGACTTCATCAGACTAAAGAGCTTCTTCAAGGCAAGAGAAAACAGGATTGAAACAAAAAAACAAACCACTAACTGGGAAAAAATATTCGCAAGTCATATATCCAACAAAGGGTTAATCTTCGTAATATATAAAGAACTCACACAACTCAACAACAAAAAATCAAACAACCCGATCAAAAAATGGGCAGGAGACATGAACAGATATTTCTCCAAGGAAGATATACGGATGGTCAATAGGCACACAAAAAGATGTTCATCATCACTGATCATCAGGGAAACGCAAATCAAAACTACACTAAGATATCACCTTACACCCATTAGAATGGCAAAAATAACCAAAACAAAAAGTAACAAATGTTGGAGAGATTGTGAAGTAAAAGGAACCCTCATACACTGCTGGTGGGAATGCAAACTGGTGAAGCCACTATGGAAAAGAGTATGGAGATTTCTTGAAAAATTAAAAATAGAAATACCATTTGACCCAGCCATCCCACTACTGGGTATCTATCCAAAGAGCTTGAAATCAGCAATTCCAAAAGTCCCATGCACCCCTTTGTTCATTGCAGCATTATTTACAATAGCCAAGATGTGGAAGCAACCTAAGTGCCCATCAACTGATGATTGGATAAAAAAGATGTGGTGTATATATACAGTGGAATACTACTCAGCCATAAAAAAGAATAAAACCATCCCATTCACAACAACATGGATGGACCTTGAGGGAATTATGTTAAGTGAAATAAGCCAGATAGAGAAGAACAATCTCTGTATGACTCCACTCATTTGAGGAATTTAAACATGTGGACAAAGAGAACAGATTAGTGGCTACCAGGGGAAAGGTGGGTTGGGGAGTGGGCACAAAGGGTGAAGGGGGTGCACCTACAACACGACTGACAAACAGTAATGTACAACTGAAATTTCACGAGATTGTAAATTATCATAAACTTAATAAAAATTAACTTAAAAAAACCCCTAAAAACCGCTTATGATGAACTCACCCTGCCCTGACTTGGAAGACAAGAAAGGGAATTATTTTCCATGTTAATATAGGGTGTTCCTCATCGATTTTTCCCTCAAAGTAATAAGAGAAAAACAAAATTGCCTTTTGTATGTTTTGCGTTAGAATTCAATTATTAAACATTTACTGTGGGTCTGCCGTGCACCACTATGTACCAGACACCACAGCAAAGAATTGGACAGATGTGTCCCTACCCTTTCCCTACATCACAGAAGTAAGTCCAGAGGTGATGAGTCTTCCCACAGGTGGTCCTGAATGTCTTGTCATCTAGGAGTCATGGAAGACTCCCCCTTGGCCCCCACCCTAGGAGAAAGCAAAATTTAACACCTCCTAGAAGGATGAAAGTAGTATGTGGGGCTCAGTCTTCCTTGAGTCCTGTTTGCCTCAGACGTAGCTTCCCCGCTCCTCTGATATTCCATCTTACTCCTACCCTTTCCATAAGCAGGTAGGGAGGTGGGTGAGGCCCTCCCCCACAGTAACAACTCTTCACAGTAACAACAGGGGCCATAGCACAACTGGAAAGTGGTACAAGGCCCTGGGAGTGCCAGCTGGGGTGGGTCTGGGGTGGCTGACTGGTCCTGGGTTGACCTTGGATAGAAGTCACAGGTGAGATAATGATAGTGCTCCTGTAATGCTGGTAGAGAGCTGGTCCTTTGAATAACCCGATTTCCTACCTCCTTCCCCTCGGCACCCCTATCTCTTCTCTGATGCCACCAGTGTTCCTCCTTACTGGGAAGACAACTGCCTAAGGCCAAGCTCTGACATGTGATGCATAGTTAGGATAACGCCCAAACACCCGCCATGGCCTACAAAGCCCTGGGTTGTCCGGCCCACCTCTCCAGGCCCACCCCACTTGTTTTCTCTGTCCAACAATGGTCTTCTCTCAGTTTCTCATTGTTACCACCATGCTCCCCTGTCCCTGGGGTCTTTGTACATAGTATTTCCTCCTCTGCCTAGAAGGCTTTCCCCGCCCTCGTCCCCACCCAAACTTGGTCCTCACTTAACTAACTCCTGTTCATCCATCAGATCTCAGCTCAAGCACCTCTTTGTCAGAGCAACCCTCCCTGCCCTGTGGTCCTGTGTGCTCACTGACCCATTTTCTTTTTTCTAAAATGTGGTTATTTGATTAAGACCTGTCTCTCCTGCTAGGTTATACAGTCTGTGTGGGCAGGGACTGGTCTACTTTTGCATACCACTGTGTCTGGCATCTGTCAGAAAGCCTGTTGCATAGTAGGCTATCAGTAAAAGTATGACGAATGCTTGGATGGATAAATGAATCAATGAATGCCTTGGATGGAGGAAGCTGTCCCTACCAAGCAGATCCCCTGGCCCTCGCTTTGCGTGATGGGCTGGCAGTAGTGGAGTCCAGGAAGCCCAGGGTCTCTGCCATGCCCACGACAACCTTGTTAGGAAAGCAACCTGAGCCACTTCATTCCTGGAGAAGTGGTTTTGACTCGTGCCACGTGGCCTGAGTGTAAGCAGCCCTACATCTCTGGCCACAACCGCCTAGAGCAGGACTGATGTCCCTGCCAAATTGCAAATGAGCTGGACGTGCGAGAAGTCAATCCTTTTTGAGGAGGCTTGGCATGGAATTCTATTCAGTAGAATTCATTTTGGGTGGTGACAAACTTGGGAGTTTTAGATTTGAGAAGTCTAACTACCAGGAATTCTGGGAAAGCAAAAAAAGAGAAGGAGGGTCACTCTAGGGCTGGCTGAACCCCAACCACGCCCTGAGCTATTGTTCTAGAAGCCTGATGGACAATCCAGCTTCAGTAGCCCTGGGACCAGAGTGACTTCACAGCTGAGGAAACCGCATTCCTTGCCACACTGCGCTGCTGGATTGCCTTGCAGTGGGCCTCCTTTACTCCTGGTAACTCACGTCCATCCCTTCCTTTCAATCTGGAGGAGTGAGAACAATCCAAGTGTGAGGATGAGGAATGGGTTTCCCTTTGTCTGTTTTTCCTGATTGCGTGTTGTGTAGAAAAAAAAATGGACCTCTTTGGTTCTTCCTAAGGCTGTGAAGAGTCTCTAGATGTAGCAGCTAGAAACTACCCAGTACAAAAATCTGGGTCTAGTGTCTATTTTCCTGATATGCTCACGTAGCTGTGGGGCATAGCCTGCTGATGAAATTGCTCATGGTACCCTAGTAGTTCCAGAACTCTTGGGGTCCTTAAGGTGAAACGTCACAGCTAAGTGAAGACACGGCCCATTTGGGAGTCAGTAGTAATCACCAGCACCCCAGGTGCTAAATCCTTTGGGAGTCAATGCAGGTGTGGGTGCTTGGGTATCTGGGTGCCTCTAGTTATTCCAGTTTGTTTGCAGCTATGTCAATGTTGCAAAAACAACAAGGGCAAGCAAGACATGAGTAAATCTATTTCTGTGAGGTTGGTTATAGACCTGAAAAATGAATTCCAGGCATGTGATGATGAGATGAGTAGAAGCAGAAAAAAATTTTTGCAGTTTAAGAAGTTTAGCTCAGCCAATGCTGATCAAAAGAATAAAGGGGGTATTTGGGTATCATCTTAGTTGGGCAGACTAGAGATGGAGCGATTTATGTCTGTCTTGATTGCCTTCCATGTGAGCAGAGGCGCTGCCTGTTTTTGTGCTCTAAGGCATTCCCGGTGTCTAGCCCAAGGCCTGGCACATAGCAAGCACTCCACAACTGTTTGTTGAATGAGGAAATGAATCAGAAAGGAGGTTTCAATCGTGAAGCCAGAGATCAGAACAGAGAACTGACTGAAGGAAGAGATAGGGAGAGAGCTTCAAGGAGAAAAGTAGGTGATCTTTTCCACTGTTATTTTTATCTTTGAATATCCCTATTTTTCATGAATAAATAGAAGCATGTAGGGGACAATTTCCTTACCATTATAGTGCCTAACCTATAATAGAAACTCATCCAGCAATCATAAATACGTAAAATAAATATTTTAACCTATATGAGAAATAGGCTTCTTTCCTGTGGTCCTGAAAACCAGAAGCAGTCTCCAGATGGTTTCTGCTCAGATCCAAGAGATATCATAGTCAGGACCACATTGGACCTCAGCCATCTCATTTCTGGCAGAATGACCTGGCAGGGGCCTCCTACTACCCCATCTGTGACAAACTGAAGGCAGGCGACTTTGTTGACTTCTTACTTTACTTTTAAAACGTTTAAACTCTGGTTTTTAGTACAGAGTGTGATAGTGCTCTTACAAAAACAGGTTTGTGGAAGCAACACAGATGGGATCAACACTCCTGGACTGCTCAGCATGGTTCCTGGCTGCAATGGAAACATTACACCGTGTGACTTGGGTAGCCAGAGTTGACTTAGAGGAGCTTAACTGATTTGATTCATCAGTTCAAATCACCTTTAATGTGGCACATTAGTAGTGCCACCATATTGTAAATGATACATCCACAGAGGCATTAGTCATTATACAAATAGAATTAATAGGTTTCACTACACTTCAAGATAAACATGTCAGAACAGTAACTCCATTCACTCATGGCCTTTTGAGCTTGCTCAGGGCCCTTACCTGACTGTTAGAATAAATATAAAGTTTTATGGCCAACTTGCTCTGTGTGACTTCACCATCACCAAATGACACAAATTTAGTTTAGAAATTGCAGTTGTGTTCACTGACACATTTATTTATTCACTCATTCATTCTCTTACTTAGCAATCTATGGTTTTTCCAGCTCAGTTCACAGAGTATCATTGTTCTCTGACTACTATCATAGGATTCACAAGAACCATTTGCTGGGGTGCAGAAGTTTAGAATGTCTCGATGAGAGTGAGTCAAGAGAGCAGGCAGTATTGTGTAGTGATTAGAGAAGGAGTTTGGGCATCAGACTCACCTGGATTTGAATTCTAGTTCCATTACTATCTGTATAAACTCAGGAATTGACTTCACTTCTCTGAGCCTCCATTTCCTTATCTGCTAGATGGCTGTGAAACTCCTCGCCTCTCACCATCTCTACACTGCATATCTCTTTTCCTTCTTGTGCATCTCCCGTAATGCCATGCATCAAGAGAAGATCCTTGAGGACCAGGTAGGTCTCGTGAAGGAGGAATTTAAGTTGACCTCAGAAGGAAAGATAGGGCTGGCTGCAGGAGGGGACATTTCCTACAGAAGTTACTGTGAAAGCAAAGGTGTGTTGATGGGGGTGTGTTGGGAGTAGTGGGGACAGCCAAGAGACCAATTTAATGACAAAGGAAAGGAGGGTAGTATAGGGCAATGATGGAGAGAAGCTGGAAGGGACTGGGCTGTGGAAAGCAGAGAATCCAAGATTTTGCTGAATGCAAAGACCGAGGAATGGGGCCTAGAGTACAAAATATTTCAACCAAATTCTGTTATGTATTTCAATGATTAGCAAAGCATTTTGAAAACACTAGTTCTTAAAAAAAGACAGTCTCCAAGGCAAAGTTAGAAACAGTTCTGGGAGTTGTAACCCCAGCAGGCTGTGGAAATATGCACATTCACGATAGCTAGTTCCTTAATGGCTTGTGCCTTAGTTTCTTCATTTAGAAAAAGGGGGATGATAATGTTAGTAATAGTAACTACTTTGTGAGTTTACCGCGGCGTTTAATAAAATATATAAAGCACATTGTTCTGTACTTAGCATAAAGTATGTGTTTGATCAACATTAGCTATTATTATGATATGCATGGAGAGATGCCTGGCAAGATATTACGTCAACTTATTAACTGTGGACATTTCTGTTCGTGTGATTTCAAATATTTTTTACCCTTATTTTTGCTTTCTCTCTATAATCTGAATTTTTCCAATAAACATGCAAGATTTTTATAAAAACTATAAAGTTATTTTTTTTAAATCCATGCTTAGCAGTGACACATTTCAGGAGATGTAGTTTAGAGGGCTGAAGCTATGCCTCCAACACCCTTTCAAATGGTCACATTCAATAGTTCAGTCCTCTAATGCTAAAAATTCCATATCAGAATCGGGTCTTCGTTTTGCACTTTCATGGTTAAATGGTCTGTTATATGCAGGAGTTTTTATAAAACAAGGGGCTCCTGAAAGGTATGAAGAGTCTCTTCCCCTGTGAATGCTTGGGCTCCCTGTTCTGAAACGGCAGATTTTGATTTTATAGTTTCTGACTCCTCTTCAAGTGTTCAAGGATCTTGAAGACAGAAGACATCCAAACATCCCCCAGGAGACTGTGAGCTTCCCCAGGGCAGAGAACGCAGCACTCACCTTTGTAGTCCCAGTACTTGGCACAGTGCCAGGCACACAGTAGGGACTACATTAATACATCAGTTGAATGGATAAGTGAAAGAATGAATGCTAAATCTAAGAACAGAGTTTCTGCTTGGGAGGTGGGGAGAATGACACTCTATTACATATTAAAATTTGATTAGGACATTTTAAAAAATTAAATGAAAACAAAGTGATTTTACTAGGAGCAAACATAAAACAAAATTGAAGCAGAAATTTCAATGACACTTTATTGAGAGCTGACAGCACTCCAAGCCCTGATCCAAGTATTGAGAGTTCAGTTGTGAAGAGGAGTTTAATTCCAGCAGGGAAGATAGACTTTGATCAAGTCATGACGTGTGAGAAGTGAGCCCCAAGAGGGAAAGAGCTGCATGCTTTGGAAGTATATAATGGGGAGACCCAATCTAGCTGGGATGGAGGGGTGGGTGGAGTGGAGGTGGCCAGGGAAAGCTTTTGTAAGATAGTGGCCTGTAACCTGAGACTCAAGGTTGATGAGAAGCAGTGAGGCAGTGAGGAGTGGGAGGCAAAGCATTTCACAAGTTACTAAGGCGGAGAGTGAGAACAAGAAGAGGGGACCATGTGCAAAAAGCCCAAAGTTGGAGAAGAGCTGGTAGCAGCACATGAGGACAAATAGAAGGCCAGTGTGGCTAAGGTGCATGTTGGCGAAGTCGGGGGCTATATCAATCAGGGCGAGGCTGTGGGAGAGAGTTTGGATTTTATCCTAAATGCAATGAGAAGACCTTGAAGAGTTTTAATTCACAAGTGATCATAATCTTATTTACGTTTAAAATACGCTGTTTCAATAAGTTTTCAATGTAATAGCTTTTGAGTGATCAAGAGATTGGTGGCTGAGTGGAAGCTGAGGATTGTCAGTCCAGGTGAGAAATGACAGTGACTCGGATGAGTACCTGGACCTGACTGTCTGTAGATAGTAGACATGGAGAGAAGCGGATAGATTTAATAACTGATAAGACTTGAAACTGGGTTGGAAGGGGAAGGGGAACCCAATTTAACCCTGACTACACCACTGAAACAGCAGCCATTGCTCCCCCTCATCTCAGCACTCTCTCTCCCAACTCCCGCTCATGGTTTTATTTTCTACCAAGCACTTATTACCACGTGACATGCTACATTTTACTTATTTTCATATTTTTAAAAATTATCTGTTTACTCTATTAGGGCTGGAATTTTTGTCTGTTTTGTTTAGTGACTTTTCCCTGGTGCCCAAAACATGCTTGATACATAGCAGGTGTTTAATAAATATCTGTCACATTACTGAATGAGGGAATTAATAAAAGCATAAATAAATGAGGATGAGAAATAGGGATAATGAAGAATGTTTTAGTTGGCTATTGCTGCGTAACAAACAACCCCAGAATCTCGGTGGTGTACCACAACAAACATTAATTTTTCCCACTTATGGGTCTGTGAATCAGCTTAAGTAGCTGAGCTTTAGGCTGCAGTTCTGCTAAGCTGGGCTCCAGACTGTGGAGTTCTGCTTTATGTGTATTTTCTTCCTCCTTGGACCAATGGCTACCTGAGGTCTATTCTAATGGTAAATGGCAAAAGCACAAAAGATCAAGTCAAACCCTCAAACACATCTAAAGATTATGTTCATGTCATGTCTACTGGCCAAAGTCAACGTGGCCAAAGACAACATCAAAGGGGCAAAGACGTATACTTCGCTTTTCTAGGGAAAAGTAGTGCAAAGCCACATGGCAAAGGGTATGGGTGTATAATTCCACAACAAGGAGGGAGTGAAAATTCAGGACAATAATCCAGTCCACCACAGATGACTGCCAGGTATGGGGGACTATGTGGATGGAGCTGCCTTTTATTGATATGGGGAAGATTGGAAAAGGACCAGGTTGGGGAGGGAGAGTGACAAACACCAAGGGTTCAGATTTGGACCTGATAAGTCCAGTTAGATGGCCAAGGGCAGATGTAACAAGTGGTAGAAGCACAACTAGCTTAAACAAAAATACAATGTCTAGGCTAATGTAATTGGGAAATCTAAGGAGGATCTTCAGAGCTTCATGCACAGCCCCACCAAGGCATTTTGTCAAGGCTTTGTCTTCCCCTCTGTTTCTCAGCTCTGCTTCTCTCTTTTGGCTTCATTTCCAAGCAAACTTCCTCTACGTGGTGGCAAGATGGCCCCTGGCAGCCTCAGAGTCACCCTTAGCTTAGCAATGACAATAAGGAGGACTCTCTCTCTCAACGTCAATCTAAGAGATGATACTTGTTCCCTTACGTGGGTCATATGCACATCTATGAACCAGCCAAGGTGGCCTGGCCAGTGGGGAACTATGATAACCCTCCTGGGTTATGCATCCATCTCTGGGGTGAGGTGGCTGGTACTGTGGTTAAAATAGAAAGGGAATGGTACCACAAAGGAAGCAGGAGAAAGGGATTGGAGAGTATGGCAGGCAGACAAAATCCTTAACTACTGCAGTCTAGTAGAGACGTGAAAAGGGTAGTTTAAGAGCCTGGAGTTCATTAGCCAAGTCCAAGATGGAAACAGCAATCTGAGAATTGTCTACAATAGATAGGACCAGACACCTGAAAGTGAATGAGATCACCTATTAAAGTAAGAAGAGAAGAGAGTCTACTGTTTGGTAAAATGAATACATCTCTTACATAGCAAATGAATTTGCTAAGAATGTTTTAGAAGTTGCTCGTGTATCAGGAGAAAATGCATGCTTTTAAAACAAACGTTTATGTATCACTTACTATGTGCCAGGCACTGTTCTAAGTGCCTAACAAGTCTCTATTCATTTAATCCTCATGATAATTTTATTAAGTTGATACTACTGTTATGCCCATTTTATAGATGAGGAGACTGAGGCACAGATTGGTTAAGAAACTTGTGCCAGGTCACACAGGTAGTAAGCGAAACATGCTGTGCTCAAGTCAGGAAGTCTGGCTTCAGAGTCCTCATGGCTAAGATTTTATCCAGTTGAAGGGCATCCTAGAGAAGGAGAAGTTTCTGTCTCCTTCCCCTCTCCCCAGTTCCATAATGCTCCCAGATTTTCACCTGCTGCTCTGGATTTGTGGCTGAGTGCACATGTGGTTTGGCTCATCTGAGACTACG
The DNA here is from genome assembly GCF_041296265.1 of Equus caballus. NCBI lineage: Eukaryota > Metazoa > Chordata > Mammalia > Perissodactyla > Equidae > Equus > Equus caballus. The sequence continues at coordinate 55,684,267 of NC_091697.1, read as the reverse complement.
TCTCTGAGGATGAAAACTGAGAATGTAGAACCGTGGAGGTCAGTTGAGTTAACTCGGAGGGTGTTTGCCGTCAGGAGGAACAGATGCTGTTGAAGTCAGGAAGAAATGAGTGTTCCCTTCAAGCCCTGCTTTAGAAAGCCTCTTTGTTTTACTACTCTGGGTGCAAGCAACGCTTTTAATTTTGTGTTTTGGATTCCAGCCATACGAGGCCTTCTTTAATGTAGCAGATGGCTGGAGGCAGGCAAGCCAGTTCCTACACTGTACATCAAGCAGCCTTCCCTGGAGAGGAATCTCCCAATTACGTTGCTCTGAAAAAGTGAAGAGAAGAAAAGATAACTTAAAATGGACACATTAAATTTATACCACATGTAAAGTAACCACTGCTTTAAGCGTCTGTGAACATTTGGAGGTCAGGAAACCTTTTGAGAATCTGATGAGCTGTACATAGGTTTATACATGAAAATGGGCATATTCATTCCAGGGGGCTCATGGAGTCTCTGATGTCCATCCCTGAAGCTTTGAGGAGTTGGTGGCCACGAGATTACTGTGCTTCCAGTGGAGGCTGCTGTCATTCTTTCATTTTACTTTTCCTTTTTTCAATACATTACGATTTTCAACTTCTGAGTTGTGAAAATAGAGGGTCTTTGGATTATTAAGGAAGCATTTCACACCAGAACACTCAAACTTTGCTGCAAAAATACCCTTTCAAATATTGGATAAAATCAGTTTAGTGTACTCTCTGGTAGGTACAGAGTCTTGGCTCATTCTACTAAAAAATAACATGAAGTTTCTTCTGAAAATTGTAACATGATGATTTTCTTCACTCTTGGCCCATGGGATATGTCCTTGCACATCATTTCTTTGGGACTTCTCAGAACTTTTCTCAGTTCAGCTCTGCCTCCTGTACTGTTTCCAGTATTAAGGATTGGGGGTGGGACTAGTTTGTCAATTGAAGAACACACATAGAACTTTTAGAACTTGGAAAGGCAGCTTGACTGTTTCCCGGACACTGTCTGGAGGAGTCACACAAACTTAGACATTTCTTCCTCTCGTGTCCACTTGCCATGACTATCTGAGGCAGAGAGAAGTCTTTGAGATAGCTACCGGGACCCTACATGGATCTCTGTGATGTCATTCACTGATCCTTCTAGGCCAGCCGACTCCTCTAAACATCACCATATTCCTTCAATTCCACTAGGTGTGCCCTGGTCATTTAGGGAGAATCTTCTGGGCTACAGCAAAGGGTAGAAGTGAGATATTTATTAAATATATTGAAAACAAAAACAATTTGCCTCAATTATCCTATATTTAAAAATAAAACTTTAAAAATATGAGAAGACTGAGTTAATTATTTCAGATCTTCTTGTTCTGTATATGGTCTCACCTCTCCTGAAAGTTACCGCCTTTTTGGATCTGGGAAAGTCAAGGAGGGAGTAGGTCATGGACTAAACATTTAGGCTGGTTCTGTACACCAAATAAATAAGGAAAACAATTATTGGAAAAATTCAAAGAAAAGGCCCATTTTCTCCCCAAACATTGACCCAATTAAAGAAAAACTATTCTGAGCTTAAATCAGGGTTTCTCAGTCTCAGCACTATTGACATTCTGGGCTGGATACTCTTGGTAGAAGGAAGCTGTCCTGTGTATTGTAGAATGCTTAGCAGCATCCCTGACCTCTGCCCAGTAGACGTCACTCCACTGACTTCCTATATGTGACAAGCAAGATTGTTTTCACATATTGTCAAATGTTCCCTGGGGGCACAGTCACCCTTGATTGAGAAGCACTGGCCTAAATGATCCAGAAATAGGTTTTTCTACAAGTAAGGTAAAATTGAGTATTGAAGCTGCTTCTGTCTGAGCTTCTTGATCAGGGGAAGGCTAAGCTGAAAAAACAGTTTGTCTATTTTGATGCCCTACAGACTGTATCTATCTGTTCAGATCATCCTGTTCCACATCTGTTTGTAGATCCCATTTGATTGCCAAAAACAGGGACTTTCTTACTCCATTCCTATAGCTCTGGCAGGCCTGTACATTTGCTGTTTGATAACCTTTCGGCTATATAGATATTTAGTGATCTGTCTGATTTTTCCATACCCTTGGAGGTCTGGGTAATTTCTCAGTCTTTGGCAGGCATCTGCTGTGCTCTTAAAGTTTCCATTCCTCCCTTCTGTCTTATCATCTCTTCCAACTTAAGACCTGAGCTGAGCCCGTATAGCAACTTGGAAAGGTTGGAGTCTCTGGTTGATTTGATCAGTGTGCAGACACATAGTTAGCAAGCAGAACTATTGGCTTTGAGATTACAAATATGATTGTTAAAACGAATCCTGTAATCACGAATTGTTCCTTACATACGTGCAGTGACTGAAAGACAGCAAACTGTTTGTTTTGGGAAGGATTTTCCTAGCTATCTGAAGTGAGGAGAGGCTCTAGGGTACAAAATATTTAAACCAAATTGTTATGTCTTATAACGTTTAAAAAGCACTCTGAAAATATTAGTTCTTGAAAAAAAGCCATCCTCCAAGGCAGGGTTATAGGCACTTCTGGGAGTTGTAAACCCACGCAGATTCCAGAAATATGTGCCTTCCAAGGGCTGGAAACTTCTGAATTAACAACAAATAAGCAGTGAGTGTGACAAAGAGTTAAAGTACACAGACTTTACTTTCACAAAGTTTATGATGTAGTTAAGAGGTTTAAGATGTGGACCTGAGATTGCAAACTGATGGCCAACAGGCTAAATTGGGACCATGGGTTTGTTTTACTTGGCTGGTACAGGGTTGGTGTCCTGAATGTCTAAGAAAGAGAAAAAGAAAGAATGAAAGAAGTTGCTAAACATAAAACTGAGATTTCTGCACTAAAATCCAGATTTCCAGTTGTTTTTGAAAAATCAGAAGATCTGCCAACACTGGCTCCTTATTCCCACATTTCCCCATGGTGACAGTTGGCTGCAGGGGAACACCAGCTGCCCTCTTTGATCAGAGCAGGTCGTCAGGTTCTCCACCATGACCCACTACACTCCCTCAGCAGGCCTCTGTCCACGTTTGAGACCACCACGCTTAACGTAGAGATGTCTGCAACGTTTCCTATGTTTCTTCACTGTGGAAATAAACCACTGGAGCCTGAAGCAAAATCGCAGCTTCCGTTTGCGATTCAGGTGAGATGACCCTGGCTCAGGCCACGGGGGTGGCAATAGAGGCAGTGAGAAATGGTCAGATTTGGGATATATTTTGAAGGTAGAGTTAATGGAATTTCGTGATGGATTGGATTAGGGTATGAGACGGAGGATTAGCAACGAGTTCAATTTTGACTTTTACTGAGATTGATTTATTTAAAAAGGAAACCTATAGTGGATTATTGGAAAACCAGTATTGAATCTTTAGAATAAAAACAGAATTATTTAAATGTTTTTCTTCACTCTCCAAATTGGGTGCCCTAGAAGGTACCACGATCACATTCTGGGAAATGCTGACACTTAGGGGAATGTGCAGGGAAAAAGCATTAAGAGTTCCAGTTACCAAGAAGAGAGAGTTAGGCTCTCGTCCCAGGAGACAGAGTGGAGGGATGTCAGCCTGTGGATGGCCTCTCTGCACCTCAGGGCCCCAACATCCAGGAGGGTGTGTGCATCTTCAACTGCCTGGTTGATTTCCCAGTACAGGGGCAGACCTCCTTCGGAGAACTCCGAGGTCCTGCCCTGCAAGAGGGGTGGAGGGTAGCAGAGGCTCCAAGATCTCCATATGGGAGGGATTTAGGGCTGTATCTAGTAAAAAGCTCTAAGATGTTGAGAAGCTGGTTTTGAAGCTTTTTCACAGAAAGAGGACTCTCTTTACTCAGATTTATACTTATATTACAAACCAATAAAAGTAGCAAAGTTGTATCTGAAGATGTTTTTATTTACACTTTCTATGACTGAGAAAATCTCCAACTGTCCGTGTGGAGGACAATGGTTTTATTTCATTGTGCTGTGGGTTGATTTGGTTAGTGGAGACTACTAGTGGCTACTGTGGTGGTGGGAGCGAGCCGACCCCCACTCCCGGGCCCGGCCATTGCGCGAGAAGCCTGCGGCTGATCGGAAGCCCGGGTTGGCCGGCGCCGAGCCAAGCGCAGAGGATGCCTTCAGCCGCCAGAGCGAGACAGACCTTCCCTCCGTCCCGCAGCGGTCACTCGGCCGCCTGCGCGCATGCGCCGACCCCAGCCGCGTCCTCCCCGGCTCCTTCCCTCCCTCATCCGGGTCCTGGGCGAGCGGGCGCCGTGCGCGTGTCCCGCGGTCGAGCTGCTAATAAAGTTGCACTGAGGGGAAGCGCAGCGACGGCGCCGGGAGAGCGCGCCCAGGCCGCCCGGGAGTGAGTGTGGGGCCCGGGGGCGGGCGGGCGAGCGAGCTGGACTGGGGGAAGCGGGCTCTGCGGGGACGCGGCTCCCCCTCTGGCCCCAGCGGCCGGACTCGGGCGGAGGCGGGGGCGTTCGGCCGCGGGCGGAGCGGAAACCACCCGGGCCTGCGGGGCGGGAGGTAGGCCGAATCTGGGCCTGCGGGGTCCGGGCGGCGGGGACGGTGCGGCCCGTCCGGCTGCGGAGGCCTCGCCGACGGCCGGGGGCTTCCTGAGGCGGGGCCGCGACTGGCTCTCGTCCCAGCGCCGCCGTTGCCGCCCGGACGGCGGAGGGAGGCGTTCGGGACGCCCCCGAGGGGAGCTCGGCTCCGCTTCTGTCCCGAGGAGCGGGTGGTTCTGCCTTATCTAAGCCCCACCCTCAATACACACCCCCGGTCGGATTGCCGTGCTCGGCCGAGCAGCCTGGTCTGCTGCGCTGCAAAGCTGTCCAATGGCTTGATGAATCCGTGCCGCCGTCGCTTTGTGTTTCAAAGATAAGGATCCGCGCTTATCGGTGGGAATTACGTTCTGGGCAGTTGTGGCCTGCTGCTGCACGCAGCCGGTCGTTTGACCTGGTTTCTGCCCCTTGCCGTGCCAGTGTTCACCATTGCAGAGATTTCTTCCACTTCGTGTAAACTTCTGCGCTGCTGCAAGGAGAGTGCCAAGCAGTGTCTGTTGGCCTGCCTTATATTCTGCCCCTGCCCGGGTCCTCCACTTCAGCATCGGTACTCAAAGTCGTATTCCGGCCTCTCTCCCTCCCCCGCCCTTTTTCCTCTCTTCCCCTTTCAGCTGCTGCTATTACGTGGAGTTTGGAGCCTAAGCTTTGAAAACTCCCATGTGGCGCCTGTCTAAAGTCGGAGCATGCTCAGTAGCCAAAACAGATTTTGGTTGCAAAAAGAACTGGGGCGAGGATAGTCGGGTATTTGGACGTTTGCCCGCTTCCTAACAGAATGTTCCAATTCTGGTTTTGATGGCACTGGAGAATGGAGCTGTAGGCCAGCCTGGAGGTGAGGAATGCCTGAACACCGTGGGCCAGATCTCTATCTTGATTGTAGAGGCATTGTTTCCTGACCAGCTGGAGGTCTAGAGAGGAGGGGAGGGGGAAAAAAAAAAAGCATTCCTGGCTGCTTGTGCGTTTAAATGGGTGTGGTGCTAAGTATATCTTGTTTACCTTATCTTTCTGTGGAAAAAGTTTTGAAGTCTGGTTGGGTTTGTCACATCATGCCTGTTGCCTAGCACTACCGAAAGTGTGCGTATCTTGCGAGGAAGACTGGATCAGTGGAGGTTGTGGCTTGGCCTCACAGAAGTTGAGAGGAAAGGGGCCTTGAGTTAATGTTTTAAAAAATTGTTTTCAATTTTTTTAAAAACTAATTTGCTTAAATTTCTTAGAGTACCTGAATTGCCCAGAGTGAGTTAGTTTTTAATTTTAATTTGAAAGCTGAGAGGTTGAAAACCTTAGATTTAGTAACATTCCAAGTAGTTTAAAATTTCTGCAGATGCCAGAGTGGTAGTGTCTGTTGTGGGGAAAAACAATGCCTAGACACAATGTGACAGTTTCACATTTATTGATCTGAATATTATTGTGAAATTAGTGTCTTCCAAATTCTGTCAGTAAGGAATTATTTATAGATCTGAACAAATTACTTTATATTCTTTCTTCTACTCCTTCGTTGGTAACTTTTTCCTCTAAGGTGAACTGGGAGGTTACAAGAATACCAAACAACTCATAAGAGACAAGTTAACAAAATGTAATCTTCATAAAAGTTGTACATACTATGTTTAGGTTTTTTTAATTTAACTTTTGTTTGTGATTGTTTGCATGATTGTCTATACACTCCTTTCTTTCCCTCTCTGGGTGACTGCTGCCTCAGTCAGTGCGCCTTTCTTTTTCCCATAGCTGCTATAGCATAAGCTTTACCCGTTAATCTTTGTTACAAAAGTCCATTTGTCATTTATGCTTCGGTTTCTTTCGTATTATAGCTGAAATAGGCAGTAAAAATTAGATGAACCTTCTCAACTTACTACTTTCCTCTTAGATTTTAAATGCATCCGTATGATATGGTCTAGTTAAAAGGAGGAAGAGAGCAGTGAACTGGAGAAGAAAAGAGTGAAATGTTTTTGTAGATTCTGTGCAGATTTGGTAGTATTATCTGTCTGGTTCACTGTGGTAGGCGCCACAGAAATGGGTGGATTGATATGTGTTGCCTTTCTTGCCCCTCTGGCAAAGTCAGCTATTAATTTCAGTGGGAGACTGGCAGAATGTTGTTACTAATGAGGTTTGAATCAGATTGTTGTTTACTATTGGTTATGTAACATGTTGCTGGGAGTATTATTAAAAGTTGCCTTCTGTAGCAAGGTAGAGGCAAGTAAATTCTGCTTACCCTCTTCACTGGGTTTTAATTCTTGGCTGAACCTGAAGGCGCATTAGACTATAACCATAATTATACCTGGGCAGCCTGTCTGTTTCCTGTTTTCATCATGAACCCAAACATTATGATTTGCAGTGATGGTCTTTTTTGTCCTTTGCTTTAAACAGAGGCAATATGTTTTCTTTCTCTACTGAAAACAGATTTGTAACTTGGTCAAATCAAAGATACTGGCTTAGTGTTTTGAAGACTTGGCAGTAAAATACCAGTTTTTTATTTCTTGGTAACTTAAATTGAAATACTATCTAAAAAAAATCCTTTTTACACATTTGTTCGATTGTGTATTATGTAAATTTTAATGTTACCAATAGTTTGTAGAGTCTTTGAATTAAGAAAGCCCTTTTTGTTTATGACTTATCAGTGTTTATTATTACCAGATGTATATGTTGGTTTAGGCAGTGAGCCACGCATTTGGGTGAATTTCAGAGCTGACTTGAGTACACTTTAGGATATAGCTGCCTTTATTCTCCTGATTTATCAGTCTTCCCCATTCTCTTTACTTCTAGATGGTCTCTGTTCTTTGTCTTTTTGTTGTGCTTCATATTAAACACAAAGAAGAAGCCAGAATAGTTTATTTTTTCCAATGTTACAGGCATCTTATATCTTATGGGCTTGCCAGTCTGCTCATAAGGTCAAAGACATTGGAGATGATTTCCTTTTATAAGGGACATTAGCAGCCTAAGGGATGATTCTGATCTCCACCAGCCTGGATATTCTAGAGAAAAGAATACCTGGGAGGGTAGGACCCAAGAAGGCTGCCCAGAGGTAGGATGCTTTCCCCACCAAGTAGGCGATGAGTGACTCCAGGAATCCTAACCATGTCTTTTTACACCTTGTTTTTCTACTTCCAAGGTTATATGGAATAATAGTAATTGAAATTTTTAGTGCTGGATTATCCAGTTCATTGCCATTGTCTAGAACTCTGAATTTGAGAGGTGTGTTTATTAGTTGAAAGATTAAGATATAAAATTTTTCGAAGAATTGTTAAAAGCTAGATTGTTGTTAGGACCAGCTAATTTCCTGATCTCATAGGTCACCTTCATATTCTAACAGTTTTTATTGTTTTACAATTTTGAAAACATGGAGTAATTACAGAGTTATTTTTTTAATAAATAATCAGCTGGTTTGGGGTGCTTTCGTTTTGATACTTTTTTTGCCTTGGGCAGCTAGAGGGGCAGAGTTTGGGCCCCATTCTAGTGGAGAGGTGGTTTCAATGACTTTTCCTGCTTTTACTGTATTCCTAACTTGGTTTTGATAATATTTTAGAAGAAAAAATGCTTTGTTAGACAGTTTGTGTGTGGAATACTGTAATTGTAATTCACTTTTGGAAGCTAGTCGTACATTTTGTAAACAGATTTTGCCCTTGAATTCTTTGGTACGCCAGTCTCTGCCTATAATGTATATGTGATTTACAGACTGGTATACTGGAAATTTGAAAATGGTTTGATCTGTTGTGAGATTTTAACTGGATTTTTCCTTTTGATTTCCATATATGTTGTTTTGTTATTACTGAAAATAATAGTAAGAAAATAGTGCCACCTCCCCACCTTCTTCTGAGCATGACAACTGGAGTCCTAAGACTCTTCAGATTTATCTATGATCTCAGAATATGGCTGGTGCTTTCAAGGCAAGTTTTGTTTTGTTCAGTTTTGTTTTCATGATGTATTAGGATCTGCCTTGCATCCCATCTGGTAGGCTGTACAACTTGAGATCTAGTTATTCTGGTTTGTGTGTTCCCAGAAAGAGGGGCACTGCAGAAATATTTCAAAACTAGTCTTTTGTTTTCTTTCCCCTTATTTACATCATTCTGTCCATTTAAGTGAGAGCCTGCTTAACTCACTAGCCATTTCCACTCTTTGGAGTTGAAGGTGTAAATTAAATGAATGATGACTAGTGCTGAATGATGTCTAGAACCGTATTTGCTCCCTTTTCTTCTAAGTAGGCGACTTGAACTCTGAGCTGCGTGTGAGGTATCTGGAGAACATCTTCGTAAAGCATTGGAATATCGTGTACACAGATTCGCACTTTGTGCTCCAGAGACGCATTTTGTAATGTGTAATGATTTCGTATCTGCCGTTGACGATTTTGTAATTTGAAGGAAAGCACTATGAAGATTGACCAGCTCTGTGTCTATTCCTGTGCCTACAAGCCTATACAGGTTTACTCAAACACATCTGGTAGCAATGTAGGAAATCTTGCAGGCTCTGTGGGGGTGAGTGATACATCTAGATCTGACTCTGCTTAATTAGAGGACTTAGAGGAGCAGGTGAAGTTTAAAGCGTGATTAAAAACTGGGAAACAAAAGTCTGGATGTGGGAGATAAAAAAGTATAGACTTGTGTGGGCCCAAAGAGAGACTGGGCAAGAAGATTATACTGTGAGAAGTGTCAGGGATCATGAGTTCAGCTCCTGAATAGCTTTGAAATCCACTACAAGAATTTTTGAAGTCTTTGGAAATTGGGAGCCACAGTTGGGAAAAGTGGCGATTTAAGTGATTCTCTAGGAAAATGATTTTGGTGCCCATGTGACTGTATGCCCTCTTTCTTGTAGATATTCCCATAAAGAATAGGATTTCTGAATCTAGGAGAGCTTGTGGGCACACTTGCTCTTGGTTTCTTTCTCTTTTCTGCTTGCACTCATGGATATGGCTTACATGTCTTGTACTAATTGTATACCTGGCTCTAGAATTGGTTTGACGGTGGTGGTGGGTGTCTACTCTTGCTGATAATTGATAACTACTATTGATATTAGATCTTTTTAAAGCTTTACCCCCACCACCCATAAGAAAGTTACCCTTGGATGAATATGGATGAATGACTTTTTTCCATTTTGGGTGATCCATCCTAAGGGCCTTGGTTTTCATACCTGCTGCAAAAATGTGGGAGGTAGGGGCCTACTCTCAAACCTAATGAATCAGAATTTTGTGGGATGGTTATGAGGAATTTGTTTCTTTAAAACCCCCATCTGTAATTCTTTTGTACAGGTTTGGCTGAGATGGTGGTGGGTTGTAACCCATATCGGCATTTATCACCTCTCCTGGGTTGATGTGCTCACTAGGTTTTGTTTTGGCTAAGTGTTGGGTGAAATTTTTGGATTGATTTACTTGCCTTTTGTTTTGGTTTGGAGCAATTAAAGAGATGTTGGAACAGAAAGTGAAGGAGCTGTGTCTGTGAATTTACCTCTGAAGTCTCGCTGTGAGCAGTGTGTGTCTATGTCTCTGTCTCTCTCCGGGAAAGTTAAGGGTACTTTTGGGAGTTGGTCAGGAGGTCCTACTCAAGTAGCTGGAGGTACGAACAAGACCTTTGGATTCTTGACATTAACATGACTTCATTTCAGAAGCCTGGCAAAGCTTAACAGTGTTATTCATACATTTAATGTATGTGAAATGTGCCTCCTATCTTCCTTTAGCTTCCCTGTCACCCTTCCCTAAATCAGTTGATGACAAATCCTATTCTTCTAGTAGCCCAGGCTGACACTTTGGAATCATTGTTGACTCCTCTGTTCTCACAGTCCCCATATCTCTTCATCAGGAAACCTATTGCCTCCCAAAATATATGTGAAATTGTCTGCTTCTCACCTCCCCCCCCCCCCCCCGACTGCTATCGCCATGGTCTAAACCATCATCATCTCTCACCTAAATTACTGCAACTCTGAACTGGTCTCCCTGCTTTTACCCTTGCCACTGCCTCCCCCCACCCCCCCATATATGCTCAGTGTATCAGCCAGTGTAATTCTTTAATAATGTAAGTCAGAAAGTGTCATGACTCCACTCAGAGCTCTCAGCCGGGTCTGCATTTTACTTCTTGTAAAAGCTAAAGCCCTTTTCTTACTGAGCATGCCCAATCTGTCTCTTTTACCTATTTGACCTTATTCCTTATTTAACCCTCCTTGTTCACTTTATTCTGAGACTGCACTGGTCTTGCAGTTCCTTGAGTGTGCCAGGCATGCTCCCGTCTTGGGATCTTTGCATTGCCTGTTGCCTTTTCCTGTAATGGTTTTCCCCCAGATAACTGCCTGGATCACTCTTACTTCCTTAAAGTTTTGACTTAGTTGGTGCCTTTCAGTGAGGCCCAGCCCAACCACCCTATTTACAATTACGCATCTCCCACAGCACCTCTGCTTTATTTTTCTCCATAGCACCTTTCACCTAACAAACTATATTATGTCACTTATTTATTGTATTTTTTCTGTCTCTCTGCACTGGAATGTAAGCTACATGAAGACAAGGGTTTTGGTCCTCTTTATTCACTTCTATATTCCCAGCTTCTAGAATGCTACTTCAATAAATATGCTTTTGAATGAATAACTTGAATGAATTTAACAAGTTCTCTGAATATGCTTAGTACTCTTTCTTAAAGATTACATTCTAGTGGGAGAGAAAAAAATCAAGTAAACCAACAAATAATTACAAATTGGTTACTATGGTGAAGGAGATGAACATAGTATTGGATTAGAGATGGGGAAAACCTACTTTATTTAGGGTTATGAGGTGATCAGGGAAGATCTCTGGGATGATAGCTAAAGCTGAAGCCTGGATGGTGAGAGAGCTAGAAATTTGTAGTTGGCACTTGAAGAAAGTGGTCCAGGCAGAGAATGGCGTTAATAAAATCTCTGATGTACAAGAGACATTTCAGTACAGGAAGAGAAATGTTTTTGAAAAATGAATTGTTACTAAAATTTTTTGGGAGCAGAAACTGTTTGCTCCTAGTGTCTGATTGATTTTTCTTAAATTTCAGCCTCCAAATTTGTATAACCCTAAACATATTGGAGAGAATTCTTTTGAAATATGAATGACTCTTGTAATGTAAATCCTCTCTTTAGTAAGGATTTTAATATGGCTGAGGTATAGCTACACTTTGGTTTAAAATAAAATCTCTTTTTTTCTCTTGACTATACAAGAAATAGGGTTTTTTTTTTTTTTTGAGAAGTACAGAATTGTACAAAGCAGAAAGTGGAGTAGCCCAACCCGACCCTAACCCCAGAGCTGATATCCTCTCAAAAGCTCTTTCTGCATATTCTCTTTCATTCATTAAACAAATTTTGTTGAGCATATATATCACTAGGCTTACAGTGATGGGTGAAAGCAGATATGGCTCCTCTCATTTACATTCTTGCAGAATTTACATTCTTGTGGGGTTGGATAGATAAATGCAAAAATTTAAGTATGTTAAGTGCTATAAAGTAGTGGTATGTGAAACTGTAAGAGTGTGTAATAAGAGGGGGCCGGCCCAGTGGCACAGTGGTTAAAGTTCACACGTTCCGCTTCGGCAGCCTGGGGTTCGCACTTTGGATCCCAGGTGCAGACTATGCACCGCTTGGCAAGCCATGCTGTGGCAGGTGTCCCACATATGAAGTAGAGGAAGATGGGCACGGATGTTAGCTCAGGGCCAGTCTTCCTTAGCAAAAAGAGGAGGATTGGCAGCGGATGTTAGCTCAGGGCTAATCTTCCTCAAAATAAAAAAGTATAATAAGGGAATTTCACCTAAGCAGGGTGGTCTTGGAAGCTTCCCTGGAGAGAGTATGCTTGAGCTGAAATAGAAGTAAGATGTGTGTGTGTGTGTATGTTTTGTAATGTGGTACATTCTTTTGTAATGTACGATCTCTTAATTTTCTAAGGTTTTCATTGTTGGCTGAGGTGCCAATGTATTTCTTTGAATTTCCGAAATACTGTTCTGTGTTATTGTTCAGTCAGTGGTTTCAGTTTTTCAGAATAATTTGAGGGAACCTCACACACACAGGAATTTCTAAATATTGTCCTGGTTTTCTTTCTAGATCTGAGGTCATTTCTCTAAGAAATGACGAAACATATCAATGAAAGGGTCATCTAATCAGGTCTGCATAAGCCAGAGGTAAACTATAAAAGGCTGAGGTAATAGCAGGTAATGTTCGTAGTTATTTTCACTTAGTTCTTATGTAAGAACTAGCACACATTCCTGTTTGCTCAATTATTGGCCTTCTTGCTTGCTATACAGAGTTTTTACTCTTAATGCTGTATCTCTGTTGGCTATCATGTGGAAATGAATCTAGAGGAAAAGTAAGTGATGTGTTAAACAGCGTTAAGCTCTTCATAGCACCTTCTGTGTTTTGCCCTTACTCTTTAAGATCTTTGAGATTACAGATAGTGTCTTTAAAGCCTCAGTTCCTAGCACAAGGTGTTTCTGGCTTATTAGGTACCCAATAAATCAAATATTTACTCTCATAGATTCAACTTTCACTTCTATTCCTGTGATCTTCCAAATCTGCATTTTCATTCCTTCTCTTCTTGAGCTTTAATTTCGCTTCATTTAATTTGCTTCCTTATACCCCTCCACCATCAGCTTCTTGCCTCATCTTGTCTATGACTTGAAATTCCCTTTTTAAAGTAAATGCTGTCTTTATTCTTTCTGCTTTTAAACCTTTACCGTTCTGGCTTGCACCTGTTTCTATTTTGGGTGGCCACCAAGTCCTTTTAATTGTTTGTTTGTAATGTCCCTCATATCTCTTCCTTTTTTATCTCTACTACCATCACTACCCTGATCTGTGTACCATGGCCCTAGTGTGTCTTCCTGTTATAGTTGGATTACTACCACGTTTTCCATCTACCCTCTCTGACCCCTGCCCCTTAAGTTTATTTGGTCATGTGCTGTTGCCATTTTTGTCTTCTTGAAATGCCTTTTTTAACATAACTTTCTGCTTAGATAGACCTCTACACTGCACATAGGATTACATCTAGCAGACTGACTCTTTAGCTTTGTCTTCAGTCTTTCCCTGTTTGGTATTCATTCTGTGGTAGTGCCTTTCCCTTTTGCTTCACAGACTGGCTAATTGTCTCCTCCCAGCCTCTCCTGTCTTTTTTGGCTTAATGATACTTGATTTTCCTTGTTCTTGTCTTTTATTACCAACTGGACAGTGGCTTATAGATTGTCTTGTTCCTGTTTGTATCTTGTGATAGTTGCTCCCAAAATTTGTGCTAATATGATCGGCACTTATCCATACCTCATCCTTAAGGCTTTTATTCACCTAGGTGTAGTGTGTGTGTGTGTTTGAAGGGGAATGGGGAGTCTGTCAGAGCTAGGTTTTTTGTATACTTGGCTAAGCCCTCCCCTTTTTTCTGTCACTAGCTATTTGCAGCGCAGTTAATGCCTTTTAAGCAGTCTTATTCACAAGACTATAATCTTTATACCTTATTCCTCCCCTGTTTTCCAGTCATATTGTGATAATTCCTCTTTGTTTCTATTTATGGTCCCCCTAAATAGATCTAAGTTTGAAAATGTTTGATCACTAGATTTCATTATATTCACTCAAACTGCAATATTGATTAGAATTGACTGACTCACTTTACACAGATTGTCCTGTGTATTTCCTAATGGAATTTTAGATTTTGGAGGAGTCTCTGGTTATTAAGCTAGAAATAGGAATTATCTGAAAAATATCTTGGGCACTGTTCAGTTTAGTTTGTGGTTTTTGTTTTATTAACTTCATGGTTAGCCTACTATGCATTATTCTAACAAGACTTGGCTTTTAAGGAAAAGGCTCAGTTTGACATTTAGCATTCTAGAAGGTTGGTTTATTATGGTCTCAGTAAGAACAAAGAAGAGAAAACAGAATTTGTCTTCTATCCCTGATTGTGCTCTTGAAATAAGGCTTTAATATTTATAAATAATAAATGTTTTGAAATAGCTTCTTATCTAGGCTTCTTGCAAAAGGAAATAGTTCCGTGATTTAAGTTCCTTGAAGTCTAATGATTTTTTAGTTTTCTTAGAAACAAATATGTCACCTTTAAAAAATAATAACAAATACATGTTATTCCCAATGGCGTACTTTAGGATAGTTTTAATGTGTTAGGTGGCCCAAGATAAGGATGGCAGAAGCACAAATAGATTCTGCTCAGAAGCCAAGTTTTCATGTAGGGCATTTTCTCCCCTGTCTGGGCTGTCAAATACATCTATACGTCTTCCCTTCTACTTAGAAGAGAAAGAGTTAAGCAAGCCCTGGAGCACATGAAAGTACTAAAGATACAAATTATGTACTCTTTGCTAATTGGATCCTTTTGGAGATAGAAGAAAAGTTCATTTTCATTAGGTAGGTTATACATCATTAGGTAGTAGCCAGGCTTCTCAAAAATCAGCACTGAGGAATGTGGAAGGAGCCATGAGGAATGGAGAAGGGGGGCAAGAAAGGAGAAGAGTCAAAGGAATGAGAACAAAAGGAAAGGAGAACAATAGATATGGTGGGAAGTGATGAGGAACATCAGAAAGGACTTTGGTAGAGGAGAACAGAATAAGTTGCCTTATTTTTTCTAAGATGTTCATTTTTTTCACTCCATAACATCTCTGAAATTGGGATGTGTCTTACAATTGATGGCATCCGAGTATTGGTTTTGGCAGGTGGCAGTTTTGATGTAATTGTCATTGCATGTACTCTGCCTTTGCTGTTTATGTTGCTGTCATTTCTTCCATTTATACCTTTGGGAAAGATCAAGCAAGCACCAGTATCAAAACTTGCAGGATGGGTGTCAGTGGCTTGAATGACAGTCCTGAAGTAGTATTGGAACACTCTTCAGACCTACAGTCTTGATGGTGGAAGGATGATATTGTGAAGAAAAATGTTAAGTGATGAGAAAGCATTGTGTGATAGTTTAATTTATAGCTTTTTCTTCCTTTGAAGTTCATAAAATAATGGTATCTCTTAAGTTGATGGCTTTGTATATTTGTTGAAATAAAGTAGCCCAGCTGTATATCTACAATCCTCAGCCTGATGCTAAAATTTTTTATGATTATTGCAACAATAGTAACTACAGTTCCCCTTTACTGATTATGCACTATGCCAGGCACTGAGTTAGTGTTTATCTCATTTAATTCTCAGAACTGATGTTCATTATACAAAATAGGAATAATGGAGATGTAGGTGTAAGTGTTAGATCCGGAATTTGAACCTAACTTGATTAGACTTCAAATCTGGTGTTTTTGTGTATTAAAATACATATTTTTACTATCCCTGTGTAGATGAGCCTTGTTGTATATTTCTAACCAGTTCTCTCGTTCTCCTACCTATGTTCCAACAAACTGAACTGTGGTATTTCCTTATCCTGGTAGATAAAAACTCTGATTTTGTGTCTTTCCTCACAATAGCTTTTATGCCTAAGATATAGGTACTTCATGCTCCTCGTTTCCCTCTACTCCCTTCCTCAAAGGACCATCCCCTGCATTTCTTTCAAGACCTTGTACACCTTTAGGGCATCTGCCATTCTCCACTGTGTATTGTAGATAGGTATGGGCACATCTTAGTTGTGTATTAATTTGTAATTCTTTAGAGTTAAGGTCTGGACCTGATTTATCTTGTAATCCTTTAGCATCTAGCTTAGTGGCTTGTGCTTTTTAGGTACACTCAGTGAATATGTGTTGTATAAATAAGACTGTAAGTCTGAGATTAAGTTTAGCACTGGTTATGTGTATTTGCATCCCAGTAGACCCCAAAAGCATTGTAGAAAGAGAGTACAGAGGACCAAATTTAATTGCCCAGATTTAATCTGTAACCTCTAACGACTACAGTTACTGAGTGCAGCCTTTTGGGGCTTTTCTCTATTACTAGGATAAGTTTAGAGGTAATAATAGAGAAGTATTATGGATGGTTATGTACACAGTCAGCTAATTGAATTGAGGATGGGTGTTCTCAATGTTTCTAAATTCATTTTATTTAGTGGAAGGCAAAAGGTGTAAAAAATTGAACTATTTAACAAGGTTCAAAATGAAGCCTTTTGGTTACTAGAAAACCTAATCATACTCTTATTTTCAAAGGTATTGCAAGTTCATGTTGCGTATGCTAATATATGCATATCGGAATAAGTATAGTATCTTACTTTATGTTTTGTATACATAATGAGAAATTCTTTCATAACCAAGGACTTATTTGAAGATAGTAAAGTAAATCTGTTGCTGTATCCCAGGTATTCTAATACTTTTATTTCAACTTATAGAACAAGGTGTTATTTTGAATATGATATAGTCTACAGAAAAGATTACAGAAAATTGATCTGTCATAATGGTACCATAAAACAGTTTTAATCCCAATAGAACAATTTCACTTAGAAACCTAAATGTTAAATATTAAGAAAGTGGATGAGTGAAATATGGTTGGGCCATGAAAAACATATATATATATATATATATATATATATATGGCAAATTCTCTTTGTGTTAAATGGAAAATGCCAAATACCAAGTAGTATCATGGTATACCCACAATCATGGCCGGACGATATATATGCAGGAAAAAAATATTATAAGGAAGTAAGTGTACCAAATGTTAATGAAGTGATTGTGGGTATGCATATTTTATAATTGGAAATTTTGTATTAGAAAAAAATGTTTTTTAAAAAGTAGTGCATTATCTCATCTTTTCTGAGATGGTTATGTTCTAGCAATAAATGTGGCAAAAATGCCCTAATGATAAATAAAAAGGCTTTGGAGTAAGGCTGCCATAATAAATGTAAATTTTTATACGAAGGTAGTAAACACTTAGATAGTTCTTTCATACCTACTGACTGACTTAGCTCAACTGAGAGAAGAGTGGGTTAAAGTAAAGAAGTTGATGAGATATGTTAAATGGTATAAAAAATCAGTTTGAAAATGAGCACATTGAACTGGATTATCCTTGGTCTCTGAAACTATGTGATCTTACTTTTTGAGAACATGTTGACGATTTGACTGTTGGAGAAGTCAGAAAGACATGAAGAACAATAGAGAAGATCTTTAAGAGAAGATTCCTTGGCAGGACGCTTTCTTTTTAGGAGGCAGTGTGTATAGTGGTTAGTGGTATGGATTCTGGAGCTGGGCTGCCACGGTTCAATTCTGGCTCTATTAGTTCTTATCTACGTAAATAAGCAAGTTAGATTTAATTTCCCTTTGCCTGTTTTCTCATCTGTAAAATGAGAATAAGGGAATTTACCTCATTTGGCCATTTTGAGATTTTAATGATTTTCGGTCTATAAATGTAAGGTCCTTAATAGTGCTTGCAATAGTGAATGTTCAATAAATGTTAGTGGTATTATTATTTTTATCATCGTCATCATCAAAGGAATATTACTATCTTTGCTTTAGCAATTGATTTTATAGAAAGAAAGCTGTTGAAATCCTTGAAATAGCTACATTCTTTTAAGAAAGTCCAGTGTCCCAAAGTCTACTTTTGTAAAGTAACTTTTCAGGATCATTCATGCACTTTTGTCCCTTCAGTGAGTAACAGTGCAGCCAGGTTCCATGCTTTCTATAGAGGATTTCTAGCACAGCACAGTAACAGAGGTTCATAACGATAACTAAGTCATCAAGAAAAGCTCATGCTCCATTTAGGTCTCTGTGAACTGATGATAATTGGTTCAGGAAAAAGCCCATTTAAAGTGAAACCACTTGAAATGCAGACCTTTAAATGAATAAAAGGTCTGATTGGGACTTTATCTTGAAAAATTAAAATTTTGGAAAAACATTAGGTTGTAATTGTAAACATGCATTAATTTTTATAATGAACAAAGAATGAATCAAGTAAGAATGGATAGGTTTAATTTTTCTCACAAAATAATTTAGTAGCATAATATGACATCCTTCATGTTTGACATTTCTGGTACTAACATTAAGAGAATTTTTTTTTTTTTTGCAAAAATATCCATTGGAAAATATATCTCAATTTTCCCAAGGACCTCTGTTAGTCCTTTGATAGTCAAGTTATTCTTTCTCCATGAATAGGCTTGCGTACTGATTTTACTATAAAAGCGGTGAATTCCCCAAGCTCAGTGTTCCTCACCAGTACAAACCTACTGCAGGAGCATTTACCATCCATCTGGGCCATATTGTATCGCTCCTGTGGATCTTGGAGGCAGAGGGAACCACAAATCTGATGCTTTTGCTGCTTGGTGTGCCATGAGTAATAAAAGTCCCTAGTCTCTGACCTAGGAGTCTCATGCCCTTTGTCAGCATCCAGGAAACAGTAACTGACTAACTTATTTGGCGTTAAGTGGATTCAGACTCCTAGTGACTCTTTGTACAGCAGAGTGAAACCCTCCCCAGTCTTTTTGAGCTGTGCTATTCATATGGTTTTCATGTTCAGTTTTTTCTGAAGTGTGTGGCCAGATTGTTCTTCCCAATCTGTCTTAGTCTGAAAGGTCTGCTGAAACCTGTCCACCATAGGTGACCCTACTGGTATTTGAAATACCAGTGGCATAGCTTTCAGTATCATAGCAACACACAGCTGCCACAGTGTGACAGCCAACAGACTGGTAGACTGGGTGGTGTAATTCCCTGACTGGGAAATGAACCCACCCCCCAAAGTGGTGAAAGCACCGAATTTTAACCACTGGACCAGCAGGGCTGGATTGTAGGGTAGTACAGTAAAATTAAATCCTAGATCCTATGTTATTTGCCATCATTTTAATAAACTTTGTGAAATCTTGCAGTTTCACTTGTGGTTTATAAGCCATTATGGTGAGGGAGATGCTAGTGAATGAGAACTGATTTTATAAGTTATCAGTTCACTAGTAAATCTTTAAGATTTTTTTATATTGAAGTATATCTTATAATAAAGTACATAAATCTTGTGTTTATAGCTCAATGAGCTTTTATATATGTGTACATCTATGTCATCACCCAAATCAAGATAGAGAAAATTTCTAGATCCCCAGAAGGCTCTCTCTTATCCCCACTTAGTAACATTCTTGCCTCTGATGCCATAGGTTAGTTTTGCCTGTTTTAGATTGTCATATAGATGTAAGGATATAATGTGTAAACTTTTGTATCTATCTACTTCAGTTTTATATCTGTGAGATTCATCCATATTTACATGCATTAGTTTGTTCCTTTTCATGGCTGTGAGGTATTCCATTGTAAGAATTTATTAATATCATTTATTTACCCACTCCATTGTTGATGAGTATTTGGGTTATTTCCAATTTGAGGCTATTGCAAATAAAGTTGCTATGAACATGTACTTGTCTTTTGGTGGACATAGTACTTGTTTCTGTTGGATAAATACCTGGGAATGGAATTGCTGGGTCATAGGGATCTGTAGTTTAGCATTAGTAGCTAATGTCAGACAATTTTCTAAAGTGACTGGGCTAATTTATATTCCTACTAGCAGTATATAAAGAGTTCCAGTTGTTCTGTATTGTCATGAACACTTACTCTTCTATTTCTTTAAGTCTAGCTATTCTGGTAGATAAGGAATGACATTTTCTTTTTAAAAAATTTATCTGGTAACTAGTGATGCTAATCCCATTTTACCATCTCATGGCCATTTTGATACCTTTTGTGGAGTGCCTGATCAGGTCTTTTGTTTATTCACTAGTGAATATTTATGATGAATTTTGCTCCCTTTTTTAGCTTTGTAAGTTGAGACTTAGATAATGAATATTTGGATTACTTGCATATACCACTTATGCAGTTTGGAAAGTTATAAAACATTTTTAGAAAAAATTCCGTTAAACATGTTTGAAATTTTTAAGCATTCTGTGTGTGAAGAGTTGAAGAGTAAGGTTTGTTCCAATCCTTTTCCCGGTGCTGGTTTTAAGAAAACACTAATTTTGAGTCTTAGGCTGTTGGAGTCTAACACCCATTATTCTTTCTGAAGCCAGTCTTACGAATGACATCCCCATTCACCAAAGTCATTGGCCTTTTCTTTGTTCACGTTCTCTTTCAACTCCTCCCTTGTGTTTAATCTTCTACAGTACCATCGTGTCTAGTTCTAAGCTCCTGGTTTTAACAATACTTTATCAGTGGCTCTTTCCCTTCTTTCCTACCAGCGAGTGTTCCCTAATATTCAGGTGTTTACTTGCTGCTCTTTTCTTTCAGTTAAAAACCTATTTTTTCTTATTGTTTCAGCTCTTTGTTGAAAATCTTAAATGTTTCTCATCTTTTCCTTGCCAAACCTGTATCTCCAGTCATGACCATTTTCCAATAGAGTTAACTATCTTCTCTGCTGACTGAGCCACTTTCTGAGTGTCCTTAGTCTGTAAATGGAATTATCATTATCTTAGTCATCTTAGTTTAAAATTTGAGATTATCTTTAATTTCAAGGTACAGTTGATAGAAAAATCAGCAAACATTCTTTAAATACTTCCTTAGTATGTGGTATGGTGCATGGAATAGTGTCAAGGTGCTGATGACTTTCCCCTGGAAGATCGTTGTACCTCATTTGGGAAGTTATGTTTTTATCAGTCTTATGTTATTAATTAGTTTTTATGATAAATCTTCAGTGACCCATAGCCTCTTTAGGGTGGTGAAGGAATTCTTCGCAGAAGGGCATGGATTTGAGTTCATCATTAAGGATGACTGAGATTTCTCTGGAAAGACACAGATGGCAGGGGTGCAGGGATTTGGGCTGGATGGGAAAGTGTGTGTAGTGGTACGGTGGTGAGTGTGTTAGACTGGGTCTAGATCCAGCCAGTCGTTTAAGTCTTGACTCTTCTTCCTTTGAATACTAATGATCATCATTCATGTTTGAGTAGCACTTTTCAGTTTATAAAACATCTCTTCTTTATGTATACGCACATTATTATTTCAACATTTCAACAACTTAGGAGCCATCAGCCTTATTTTACAGAAAAGTTAACAGGCTTAGTCATGGTCACATACCTAGTAAAGGACAGAATCTGATCCTATTCTGTTTTCATTATACTATTTCCCCCCCCCTTTTTTTTTTTAAGGTATGCTTTTTGGTGAGAAAAATTGGCCCTGAGCTAACATCTGTTGCGAGTCTTCCTCTGGCTGTTTTTTTCTCCCCAAAGCCCCAGTACGTAGTTGTCTGTCCTAGTTGTAGGTCTTTCTAGTTCTTCTGTGTGGGATGCCGCCTCAGCGTGGCTTGATGAGCAGTGCTAGGTCCGTGCCCAGCATCTGAACTGGCAAACCCTGGGCTGCCAAAGAAGAGTGCATGAACTTAACCACTTTGCCACTGGGCTGGCCCCATACTACTTTTTAAAATTAAAAATAGTGAATTTTTTGAGTTACGAAATATTTAAACACACAGAAAAGTAAAGAAAATAGCATATCTGATGATTTGCCAAATTTTCTTCAAATTTGTTTTTTGTTTTTGTGTTTTTTTTTACTATTCTCCCCAAAGCCCCCCGATATGTAGTTGTAGATTCTAGTTGTGAGTGCCTCTGGTTATGCTGTGTGGGACACCGCCTCAGCATGGCCTGATGAGTGGTGCCATATCCGCACTCGGGATCTGAACCAGCGAAACCCTGGGCGGCCAAAGAGGAGCACACGAACTTAACCACTCGGCCATGGGGCCGGCCCCTTCAAATCTAGTTTTAAAAGAAACACAGCTAAAGCTTTTTCCATTCTTTCTTCATCCTTCTTTCCTCTTTTGACCAGTGGCAACCAGTATTCAGTATCCTAAGGTTAGTATGTATCGTTTCCATGCATACTTTTAGTCTCTTACTGTATCTGTGCATATCCATAATTAACATTTTTTTGTTTTAAATTTTATACGGTTGCTCTTATAAAGGTGTGTATATTTTTGCAAATTTCTTTTTTTTACTCACCCACTCACTCACTACTTGCTCACTCATTTATTTAATAAATAGGCACTGTTGTAGGTCCAGAGGAATATGATGGTGGAAAGGAAGATGAGGCTACCTGCCTATTAACATTTCACTTGGGGAGATATATAGTAAATAAATAAAATTGATAATGTAATAGCAGGTTAGGATAAATGCCATGAAAGAAAATTGAGCAGCATCAGAAGATTAAAGAATGATGTGGGACTGGGATGTATGCTATTTTACATAAAGTGCTCGTGGATGTCTTTTTTCAGGAGCTGACTGAGCAGCTGCATTGATTGAGAGAGTAAGCCATGTTAAGATCTGTGAGGAGAGAATTCCAGGGGAGGGAACATCAAGTGCAAAGACCTTGAGGTAGAAATGACCTTGGAGCACTTGAGAAATGGAAAGAAGTCAAGTGTGGTTAGCTGCAAAGTCAGCTATGAGAATGGTGAGAAATGAGTTTGGAGGAGAAGCCAAGGGCCAGATCATGTATATCCTATAAAGTAATGTTAAGGAATTTGGATGTGGAGTGTAGTGGGAAGCCACTGGATGATTTTTGAGCAGAGAAATAACATGGTTTGGTGTATTTTTAAGATTGCTTTTATTCTGGAATTCTGTGTAGTAGAAAAGAATGTGGAAGCTCTTTCTATATTAATATAGAAAGATCTTGAAGATACATTGTTTATACATTTTTCTGTACCTTTTTTATTTTTAGTATACCACTATTTATGTAAAAAAAAAGATTATATATATATTTTTGTATTTGCGAAAAATTTCTCTGGAAGGACATAAAAGACAGATACAAAAGAGATTACCCGTGAGAAGGGGAACTGATGATGGAGAGAAAAATGAGAAGGAAACTGACCACTCTACACTTTTTATATCTCAAGAAAATATTTTTAAATCATGCAGAAAAGTGTACGCATCTTGAGTATACAGTCAGCCGAATTTTCACAAACTGATCTCTCCCATATAACCACTCAGAGTGAGAAGCAGAACTTAGTAGGATGGCAGAAACCCTCATGTTCCCTTCTAGTTAATACCCCCACCCTTCCTTTCACGGGCAGCCACCATCCTGACTTCTAAGAGCGTGCATTAGTTTGGCCTGCTTTTTGACTAGCACTCTTAGCTCCTTCTATTCACCATGATTTGTTTTAGATCATCTGCTATTTTTATTTTAGCATTATACAGTAATGCATTGGTAGATTCCCTTTGTTAAAAGATTAAAACAGTACTGAAGTGTATATAGAAAAATCATGCAGGACTACTTTCTATTGCATCTCTCCCACTTTGTGCCTCTCCTTAGAGCTAACTGCATTGAGTAATTTAGTACGTAGCCTTCTAGTCCTTGTTCTGTGTTTACATACACAAATAACTTTTCCTTTTTTTTCTCGTTAGTACTTAATATGGTTAGTACTTAATAGTAATAGAGAGTAGTTAACATTTATTAAACACTTTCTAGTGGTTAACTACTAATCTAGTAGCTGGTCGTCAGGTGTCTCTCCTTTTTGTTTCTCCCTTCCTCAACATATTTCTCCATTGCTCTTGCGTACTCTGTCTCACATGCGTGCACTACCCTCTCTAGCCTCCATTGTATTCCATTATTACTCAATAAGATCTCAGCCAGGCCTATCTCCTCTCTATCCTAGGAAATGTTCTTTTCTTGTCTGCCCACATATTTTTTTGTGTCTCTTTGCTTTTGAAATTTCTCTTCTCATCTCAGACAACCAAACCATGCCTTTACTTTCTAACTCAGATAACTTTTATCCTATGTCCTTGATGTAGCTGCAGCTGAGGTCAACTCTTCTTAACAGTTTAACACGCAACACTACACTTTGTGACCTGTTACTGAAAAATGTGCTTTTATTCTCCTGTTGTATTTCTTTAGTTTAATAAAGCCAATTTTGCTTACCTGGCAAAAATTATCCTATGTAGGATTGGGCATGTCTACCCATATGTGAGGAATATACCTTCACCTCCCTGTACCCTTACCCCCATGGTTCCAGCATAGCCATCTGACTAGCCACTACTGGCTGATCAGCATCCAGAACAATGTTTGGCGTTTGGTAGGCTCTCACTAACTATATGTTGAACAATGAATCAGTTGGCTCTTAAGATGAAACCTATTTGGTATGACTTTTTTAAGCACCTCATGGCTATTCCTAGTACATGGCATATAACAAGCAATCAGTAATTATTTGTTGAATTTAATTCAGTTTTATTTTACTTTGTGTTTAGGTTTTAACTGAGCAAGTATTCTTTTCTGGAAAAATACACTCCAATCCAGAATAGTCTTGATGCTAGAATTTGTCAAAGGCAGAGCTGCAGCATTATTTGGCAATTTTAGGCACAGGAAAGGAAGCATCTTTTGTTACTGACATCCTTTTTCCAAACATTACTCCTGGTATTTCACTAGCTGCTCATTGTAGTTGGTTGTGTAGTGACTGCAGAGGATTGTATCCACTCTTATCAGTGGAGTGCCAGTGCACATCACTTCCTCTTGTTACCATCTCCAAGAACTTCTTAATGGTGTAGAGTGGTGGTCTGCCTGGAGTGGGTTCACTAACTTAACATGCTTAAAATATCACAGAAGGCAGTAGGAATTATAAAATTATAAACTGTCCTTTTTTGAGTTAAACTTTGAATTTGCTCTCTTTAAATCTATTCAGCATTCTTAGTTTAAAAAATAGATACTTCCCATTTTTCTGGCACCTGTATGTGTTATGATTTATTTCAGAATTTGGTACATCTTATGACGACGTTTAATAAAATTTGCATCTAATAATGTGACTTGAATCGTACCAGGGCTTTTGCCCAAACTTTATAAATCTGTGAAATGTTTTAAAGAGAATAATGACCTTAAGGAAGAGCCAGACTTCTCTTAAGACTTTTGTTCGGCTCAGGATATATCGTGTTCAAAATTGACACAGCATGTAATGTGTGTTTCAGTGAATAAAAGTACTTCAGAATCAGTCCATAGAAGGCTGTTTGAGGGCTTGCTGGCCTGACCAAAAGAATTAAAAGTCTAGGGGCTGTTTTTTTGGATAATACATAGAAGGTAGAACAACCAGTTTTTGCTTTAGGTTATCATTTGGCATTGCCAGTGAATTATTTGTTCACGTTATGAAGACGGAAGTGAGTGGTCACAGGTCTTCAGAGAAATTTTGTTTTACTTTGCAATGCTTTTCTGCTTTTCTTTAAAAATAACATATTTGTCAATTATGTTAATTTAAATGTATGTTAATTACATTCATTTAAATTAGGGATCTTATCCTTTTCCCCCTTTCTCTTTCAGGACTTGAACCAATGAAAGAAGCTTATGGCACTTATGAAGATAAATGTCACTCCCTTTTTAATTGGAACTTCTGCTTAGGACCTGTGTGTATGTGACTCTTCACCTGTGATCTGTTCTTTCAGTAGCCACTGACTTTGAGTTGCAAGAAGGTCTCTGAAGATTTATATCAAATGACGTCAATGGCGAGCTTGTTTTCTTTTACTAGTCCAGCAGTAAAGCGATTGTTGGGCTGGAAGCAAGGTGATGAAGAGGAGAAATGGGCAGAAAAAGCAGTCGATGCTTTGGTGAAAAAGCTAAAAAAGAAAAAGGGTGCCATGGAGGAACTGGAGAAAGCCTTGAGCAGTCCAGGACAGCCGAGCAAATGTGTTACTATTCCCAGATCTTTAGATGGACGCCTGCAGGTTTCTCACAGAAAAGGCTTACCCCATGTTATATATTGTCGTGTTTGGCGCTGGCCTGATTTGCAGAGTCATCACGAGCTAAAGCCTTTGGATATTTGCGAATTTCCTTTTGGATCGAAGCAAAAAGAAGTTTGTATCAACCCATACCACTATAAGAGAGTAGAGAGTCCAGGTAGGTTTTATTCCTCTGAGAAGAATTAAAACAATTTCTCTTTTCGTGATTTGTATTTAACTGAATTTAGTAATTAAAAGGTTATATTAGCCTTTTGTTTCCTTCTTAAAGATTTTAATCTTGGAAGGAATACTGGATTTTGAATTTAGCTTTTTATGTGTAGGTGACATAGCTCCCAGGTGGCTTCATTGTTCACTGTAAGCAGTCAGTCATCTGTACAGTCTGCCATTCCTGTGGAGGAGCTGTCTCTATTGTATCTAAGGCGTCAGCTCCGTGAGTGTACTATATCCCACTCTTTTTTGTCTATTCAAGAACTTTGTTTTTACAATTATCACCCCTTTCCCTAGCATTGTATTTTCCCTCTGCTGGACTGTTTCTGACTGCATATAAGCATGTCATACTGCCTATCCTAAAATAAAAGTTAGAAAGAAATCCTGTCTTGACCTTATTCATACACTCCCACCCCAAATCTACTACACTGTTTCCTCTAGTTCTTTTATAGGAACCTCCATTTTTATTATCTCCAATTATTTTCCTACCATTCTTTCTTGACAGCCCTCTGGTTAGTCCTTCTTCTCTACCATTTGACTTGACTAGTGACTGCCTTTCTACAGAGAGAGGGGTCATTCTCAGTCCTCATCTTACTTGCCCTCTCAGCATCATTTGATATAGGTGCTCTCCTTCCCTCTCACTCAAACCTTTTTCTTTATTGGCTTCTGAAACACTACACTCCCCTGGTTTTCTTACCTCCCTGGCTCTTTTGCTTAGTCCCTTTGTTGGCTTATTTTCCTGTTTTCACGGGACTCAGCCCCTGGACCTTTTCTCCATCTATATTTTCCTCTATGTGTTCTTATGCTTTCACATGCTTTAAAACCATGTATAAGCTCATGCTCAGATTTTGAACTCCAGAGTCAACTTCTTTGAGTTTTAGGCTTCTGTATCCAGTTGCCTACATGACAGTTCCACTTGAAAGTCTAATAAACATATCAGATTTAATATGTCTAAATAGGACTTTTAATTTTTTTTCCCACTAAGTCATTTTTTCTCTAGTTTTCCCTATTGAAGTAAATGGCACCAGCATTCATGTAGTTGCTACCTAGAAGTCATCTTTTCTTTCTCTCTCTCAAGTCGTGTATTTGAGCTATGAGCAAATGCTGTTTGCTGTGCTTTCAAAATATATTTTGATAATATCACCTTTCACCATCTCTAACACCACTGCTCTAGTACAGACCATTATTGTCTTTCACCTTAAGTAGTCTCATTGGTCTCTGCCTCTTTTCTTCCCCCTAACCCATTCTGTTTTCTACCCAGCAGCCAGACTGATCTTTAAAAAATATATTTCAGATCATGTCAGTTTCAAGATACTTTAAAGGCTTTCTGTCACTCTTTGAACAGATTTCTGTAAGACCCTACATGACCTATCCTCAAATTTCCTGTTCTTGGACTTGCCATGTTCTTCCTGGATCTAGGCTTTTTTTCTTGCTGTTTCTTCTAGTTAGAATACTCTCCCCCCAGGATCTTTTTATGGCACATTTTTTCACTCCATTCAATCCTTGCTCAGATACCTCCATTATTACTTGACTATGTTAGATATTTATTTTGTTACTGACTCATGAGAGCAGGACCTTCTCTGTCTTATTCTGTACTACATCCCCAGTGCCTAGAATATTGCTATTACCTGGCACTTAGTAGGTAGTACTCAGTAAATATTTTTTTGTAATGAATGAATTGTATAAGCTGAGATACTAGCTGAGTGCATTACTTATCTATTGCTGCATAACAGATTACCACAAGCTAAGTGGCTTAGCACACATTTATTGTCTCACAGCTTCTGTGGGTCAGGAGTCCAGGCATGGCCTAATTGGATCCTTTGCAAGGCTATAATCAAGGTGTTGGTCAGGGCTTGGTCTCATCTGAGGCTCAACTGGGGGAAGATCTGCTTCCCAGCTCATGTGATTATTGACAGGATTCAGTTCCTTGCAAGCTTTTGGACTTTTGCTGGTTGTTGGCTGGAGGCTGCCTTTATTTGCTTGCCACATGGCCTTCTTCATAGGTAGCTCACATTCATTCATTCATGGCAGCTTACTTCTTCAAAGCCAGTAAGAAAGAGAGTGTCTTCTTGCTAGAAGGGCATTACGTCCTTATGGAATGTCATCATGTACATCCTGTCACCTTTGCTATATTCTGTTGGTTAGAAGCAAGTCACAAATAATACACTCAGAGAGAGAGGGGATTATGTAAGGGTGAATAGCCAGAGACTGAGTCATGGTGGCCACCTTAAAGTGTATCTGCTGTGCTGGATTTCACATGGAGATAATAAAAGCCCAGTACAGTAAAAAGTCTCTGAAAACAACATTGGATGTGGATACTAGCAGAAAGAACAGCAGTGATGGTGCCGTCAAGGGAAAGTTCAGTTTAAGGGGCTTTAGAGCTGCCAGCTGGTATTTGAAGTGATTCTCGATTTCTTACTGTGTTGTCCAAGGAGAGCTGTTGCCTGAAGGAATTCATGAGGAAAGGAAGATATGAGGATTTAATAGAGAAGTATAGTCAGAAAAACTCCCAAACTTGATATTTTCTAGGAATTGCTGGAAAGTCTAGGAATCTTAGGGTGTGACTGATAATCAGCCAGTACAAATGTCTTGGTTTTTGTAATCCATTTTTCTCACCTATGATTCATTCTATAGAAAAGACTGGGGCATAGCTCTGATATGCTTCAGCAAGTTAATCTAGCAGCTATGGTTGCTAGACACAGGATGGATCACTTTATAGTATTCGTATTAATAAAGTGGTAGTAATAGTAACAGGATAGTAATAGTAATGAACATTTTTTGAGCACTTATGAACTAGGCAGTTTTCTGACCTTATGAGGTTATTTCTTCAAAGGGTTAGAAAATGGGACTAACATTTTTCAAGCCTATAAGTTTACTAGTAAGTTTAGAAATAAGGAAGCCAAGACTTCAAAGGCAAGTAACTTATACAAAATCACATAGCTAAAATATAGTGCAGTCAGAAGTATTACAAAAAGATAAAAAAGATGGAAGATAGTTGGAGAGCGATAAGAGAAAAATAGAGGGGCAACCCAGATGGTCCAGTATTTAATAGGCAGTAGTGTCTCGTGGTTAAGACTGGGTTCTAGAATCAGACTTTCTGGATTTGAATCCTGATTTTGCCAGTACTACCATTGTGACCACAGGCAAGTTACTTAACCTTTCTGTGACTTAGTTTCCTCATCTGTAAAAATGCAAATAATAAATACCTACCTCACGGGTTTGTTATAAGGGTTAGATGAGTTAATGCATGAAAAATGCTTAGATTAAAATGTTAACTGGCTCAGAATAAGTTTCAAATTAAATATCATTCTAGTAAAACAGAGCATAGGGGAAAATGGCAGAGAGAAAATTATCAAAGAAATACTACTAGAACAATTTCCAGAACTGAAAATTGAGAGGCCTAGTGACTGAGTAACCGGAACAAAGGATATAAAAAGACCCACACGTGAAATTTTAGTATATTGTGGATAAAAAGAAGATTCTGGAAGCTCCCAGAGAGAAAAGACAAGAAACGTACAAAGGACTGGAACTGAGAATGTTGGATTTCTCAATGTGATTCTGGATCCTAGAAGAAAATGAAACAGTGTCCCCGAAATTTAGATAAAGTTATCTATTCTGGAATTTGCGTGCAGACAAACAAAATACAAGATAGTTTTATATAGGCGAGGACTCAGAATTTATCTTCCTTACATCCTTTCTTAGGAAGCTAATAGAGTATGAAGTCCAGGAAATGCGATCCAACAGGAGAGAAGAGAAGGGAAGCCTAAGGACTTCAGATTTGTAGGAGACTTAAGTAGCAATCAGTCTAGATCATAGCGAAAGGATGGAGGATCTAGGAGAAGAATGGAATCAATACATAGTTATTTGTGGCATCTGGAAGCTGGTATTGATAGGAATTTGACAGATCTGTTGGATTTCTGGAAATATTTGTGGTACATACTTAAGATTAAGCAAATGAAGGAACAAAGCAATAATTAATAAAAGCGCTTTCAAGAAAAAATATAATCATAGTAAATAGTTGGCTCAGCAGTGAATAATATTTTTATATATAATATAAACACTGGGTATTGATTTAACCAAAATTCTTTTTTTTGTTTGTTTGTTTTTTTTTTTTGGAGGAAGATTAGCCCTCAGCTAACTACTGCCAGTTCTCCTCTTTTTGCTGAGGAAGCCTGGCTCTGAGCTAACATCCGTGCCCATCTT
Organism: Equus caballus; assembly: GCF_041296265.1. Taxonomy (NCBI): domain Eukaryota; kingdom Metazoa; phylum Chordata; class Mammalia; order Perissodactyla; family Equidae; genus Equus; species Equus caballus. Next base: position 55,653,858 of record NC_091697.1, on the reverse strand, counting down.
CCTCTAGTTTATACGTGGGACGCCTACCACAGCATGGCTGCCAAGCAGTGCCATGTCCTCACCCAGGATCCGAACCAGCGAACCCCGGGCCGCCGAGAAGCGGAACGTGCAAACTTAACCACTGCGCCACCGGGCCGGCCCCTAACCAAAATTCTTTATGGAACTTTATTGTGGGGAAGAGGAATGAGAGTGGGATAGAATGATATAAGACAGCTACTTCATTTCCCATAACAGCAAGTCTAGAAATAACATCTTGACAAATCCACAATAGCAATATAAGTGTATTACTTAGCAATGCACAAAGTAAACGTTAAGAGAAATGGCTGAGAGTTTAAATTGTTGTCTCTGAGCAGTAGGGGCGAGGCTTAGAAATTGCTGTTTTTGTTATAATCTCTTATAGCATCTGTCTTTTTAAATTATCCATGTATAATTTTGGGTGAAAATAAAATAATTTCTAAAAAAAAGTTTATGGATAATAGTCAAGTAAGAAAGAAGTCAATGATTTTAGCTCTGCTTCTTAAAAAAAGAGTAAAGAAATCCTTGCTGGATTGAATTTCTAAGTAGTTATTTCAGTAAGTCTTTCGATTGCTAGCCAGCTAAACATAGAAATTCTTACTGTCTAATGCCCTACCCTCTGATGGCAGCTGGGAGTCCCGTCATTCTGTGAGGGGAACAGCAGTTGGTAATACACAGTAGAACGAAACAATCAGATGTTAACCACATAATTACAACACTAATTCAGTAAAATGAAAAGAGACCAAAAATCAGTACAAATATTGCCTTACAGAGCCTCTGATTCCTCAGGTACATCCCTGCTTCAGGGAGGCGAAGTATGACCTAGTTAACTTGAAAACAGATTGCTTTTGTTGCTGCTGAATGATGTCAAAGTAAGATTTTTTGGAAGTGAAATTACGTTAACAAATATGCGAAAATTGTTAAAGAGATGAATTGGTACAGTAGAGTTTAGAGAAATCAGGTTTGTTTCTATTTCTATAGGGAAAGGTAGTCCAATATTTGTATGTGATTGATCACTTGGGTCTTCAGAGAAAGTGAATGCTTGATTAAAGTTAATCTTTTAAAAAAATATCTCAATATGTGTAGACTTTGTTGTATATATTTTCATTATGGTCATGTTTAGAAAACTGATGTTGAATGGAAGGCTTCTATCTAGGAAATATTTTGCAGTAGGGAAACTGTTTTCAGTAGGGAAAGCTTTACTGAAGAACATAAAATGTGAGATCCCTCAAACTAAGAAAGATGAAATGTTCAAAATTGGAGACATGGAGGCATTCAGGAGGTCTGCGTAGCTGACCTCAGCTTCACTCTCTACTCTTACCTCCTAGGTGAGTGCTTAGGCCACCGCACTGTCTTTTCTTACCTCCTTCCTGGGGTCTCCCCATCTCTTCCTCTGCTCTCCCCACCCCTAGCATTCCCATGTGAAATTCTCCTGCTTCTTTAAGGTCCTATCAGTTGTTGTCTTTTCCACAGTATTTTGTTTGATTCCTTGCTAGCTGGAAGGGCTCATCTTTGTTAAATTCTCAATGCAATTAAATTCTCTGTATTATGATTGTTTTGAAATATGCTTTATCTCCTGTTGAACAGGAGTAGTATCTTTTCTGGATTTTCTGTCTTCCAGAGTACCCTGTACAGGCTAAGTACTTAGAGTTTTTGGTTTAGTTATTATGTAAATAATAGATTCAAGGTTCTACAAAGCAGACCTTCCTAAAAGTAAATTGTTTTAATAGATTCACAGTCTTACCCGAATCCTTTCTCTCTGCCCCTTAATGTGTATGGGATATTTGCGTTAGTCCTTGCTGACAGATGACTTTTGATTTTTGTGTTTCAGTCTTACCTCCGGTGTTAGTGCCTCGTCATAATGAATTCAATCCACAGCACAGCCTTCTGGTTCAGTTTAGAAACCTGAGCCACAATGAACCACACATGCCACAAAATGCAACGTTTCCAGATTCTTTCCACCAGCCCAACAACACTCCTTTCCCCTTATCTCCGAATAGCCCCTACCCCCCTTCCCCTGCTAGCAGCACGTATCCCAACTCCCCAGCAAGTTCTGGACCAGGAAGTCCATTTCAGCTCCCAGGTAAGGATTTGTTTTATGGATACAAAAAAATAATCCCTGAGAATCAGCAGTTACTCTTATACTGCTAGCCCTCTGGGTGAACTGTTGTATGCCAGGAGCCAGCTACTTTTGACTCTCTACTCTTTGGATATTGTTTGGTTTCCAGAAGGCTTTTGGTTTTTATTTTGCCAACTACCATATGTTTAAAAATGGATGTAGCTATATTTGACTTAAATATTTTCATATAATTTATAATACTAAGTACCATTTATTGAGTCCCTCTATATAACTGATATTGTGATGGAAGATATTGCATTAAAGTTAATCTTTCAGAACAACCATGTGAGATAGGTATTATTTCCGTTTTATAGATGGAAAAATAAATTGATATTAACTTCAAGAGTTTAAATACCTTGCCTAAGATTGCACAGCTAATAAGTGGGAGTTCAGACCCAGGTTTCTCTGACTCTAAAGTCTGTGCTTTTTTAACTTTAGCACATTGCTTGTCGAATCATTTTAGACTTTGGAATGTTAAGAATGAACCCCAGTTATCTTTAATTAGATGACTGGTGAACTAGTTTGCCTGGAGAAAGATTGTAAGTAGATTTTATAAATTTCCAAAGTTTTGTTAATGGCCTGTCATGTATGGACACATCACGTCACTCTTGTCAAGAAATATTTGAATGCCTGTTGCAGATGGAGTCTTACGTTAAGTGTATTCTTTATAGTTTCTCTCCTGCAGCAAAATTTCAATTGATACAGTTTTTTTTTTAATAGAAATTGAGAACCAGTTGTTTAACTTAGTATTAGGTGTTCAAAAACTAATTTTCATACTTTGTCGTAGATTCAGTGCTGATTGTAGCTCTGTCTCAAAATATGTCTTGTACAAACTAGACCTTGGAGTGAAAGAAATTATATTGAGTATTTATAGTTACTGAGACAAAGAAGTATAGTTGTAGCTTTTGCACAAAGGTTTTCAGCCATGAGTGTTGGAACTCAAAAGCTTTTCTAGTTAACATGCAGTTTTCTGAAAGAATTCACTAGCTTTTTAATAGGGCAGAACAGCTATTTTAGGATGTTGCAAAAGAATTAGACAACTGCTGTTAGTGTTGATGGCAAATTTTGAAGCAATGTAGTTTTATTTTCTAGTTTTAAGTAGCAACATACGGTATGTGACGATCTTGATAATTTAAAAGTGTCTCTGTAGATACCCAAACTAGGATAATCTTTGTCCTTCAGATTGATTTGCAGTAGTTGCAATTTCTCAAGCATATGATTCTAAGCAAATAAAGGCAAAATTCTTGACCTTCATTTCTATTTTAGTGAATTTTAGCACTAATCTTACATCACGGATTGGACCAAATACATGTGGACTTGTAATAGGTTTTCAGTAGCTAAGGGTGTGCTGTCTTTTCTCCTTTTCCCTTGCCCTAAGATAGCATTCTACATTTTTGTGTGCCTCTAATGTTCAGTGACGAACCCTGCTGGTAATCTTAGGAATTTTTAATACTTTTAGAATAACTTGGAGCAGGAAGATGATTTTAACTATTGTTTTGGGACTTGCCTCATTTTCTTCCTTTTAGCTGATACTCCTCCTCCTGCCTATATGCCACCAGATGATCAGATGGGTCAAGATAATTCCCAGCCCATGGATACAAGCAATAATATGATTCCTCAGATTATGCCCAGTATATCCAGTAGAGGTAAGAGAAATACTCACTATATTTATTTTCTTATTGTTGTTATTTTGTTTTTTAATTTCTTGGCCACTTTTTAAAAACAACTTTATTGAGGTATAATTTATATACAATAAAATGTATCCATTTTAAGTGTATGTATGATTCAGTGACTTTTAGTAAATGTATAGTTTTATACCATCACTGCACTCTAGTTTTAGAACATTTCCATAACTCTTTAAAATTTTCCCTTGTGCCTAATTTGCAGTCTATTCCGGCTCTTATCCCCAGCTCCAGGACCCTCTAATCTGTTTTTTATATCTATAGATTTGCTTTTTCTGAACATTTCATGTAAATAGAATCACATAATGTGTAGTCTCTTCCATTTGGCTTTTTTCATTTAGCATAACGTCTTCAAGGCTCATCCGTGTTGTAGCATGTATCAGTAGTTTGTTCCTTTTTATGGCTGAACAGTATTCCATTGTATGGATTTTGTTTATCCATCACCAGTTTATGGACATGTGAATTGTTTCCAGTTTATGGCTAGTGTAAACAGTGTTGTTACATTTGATATATAAATGCTGAATATTTGCATGTAAGTCTTTGTGTGGATGTTTTTATTGTTCTTCAGTAGATACGTAAGGTGGAATTTCTGAATCACATGGTAAGTTTTAACTATTTAAGGAAAACTACCAAACTTTTCCAAAGTGGCAATACCGTTTTACATTCTTAAAAGTAACATGAAGATTTCCGGTTTATCCATATCCTCCTAACACTTGTTACTGTCTTTTTTATTATAGTCATTATAGTGTATATGAAGTGCTAACTCATTGTGGTTTTAATTTGCATTTCCCTAATGAGTAATGATGTTGAACGTTTTTTACATACCTCTTAGCCATTTGTATATCTTCTTTGGTGAAATGTTTATTTAAAATCTTTTGCCCATTTTTTAATTGGGTCGCTTGTCTTATTATTGAGTTGTGAGAATTCTTTAAATATTCTAGATAGAGGTCCTTTACCAGATATATGATTTGCAAATATTTTCTCTCCATCTGTGGATTGTCTTTTCATTTTCTTAATGGTGTCTTTTGAAGCACAAAAATTTTTAATTTTGATGAAGTCCAGTTTATCAATTCTTTCTTTCCTGGATCATGCTTTTGGTGCTGCATGTAAGAAATCTTTGTCTATCCCAAGGTCATGAAAACTTTTCTCCCGTGTTTTCTTCTAGAACTTCTATAGCTTTAGCTCTCATATTTGGGTCTCTGATTCATTTTGAGTTAAGCTTTTTGTATGGTAAAGGACTAAATTCCTCTTTGTTCATGTAGATATCCTGTTGATTCTAGCACTGTTTGTTGAAGAGAGTATCATTTCACCATTGAATTGCCTTGGCATTGTTTTCAGAAATCGGTTGACTTAAGTCGATGAGTGTATTTCAGGACTCTCAGTTTTGTTCATTGATCTGTATATGTATATCTCTACCTCCTTGTTTTGATTACTAAAGCTTTATAATAAGTTTTGAAAATGAGAAGTGTTTAGTTCTCCATCGTTTTCTTTTTCAGAATTGTTTGGCTACTCTGTGTTCTTTGCATTTACATGTCATTTTAGTATCAGTTTGTCAAGTTCTGCCCCCACCAAAACCGCTCCTTGGATTTTGATAGAGGTCACGTTGACTTTCTAAATTCATTTGGGGAGATTTGCTGTCATCTTCTAGTGCACGAGTGTTGAATGTCTTTCCGTTTATTTAGATCTTCTCAGTTTTCAGTATACAAGTCTTTTACTTCTGCTTCTGTTTTTAAATTTATTCCCAAGCGAATGGGATTTTTTAAAATTTCATGTTTGGATTCTTCCTTATTAGTATATAGAAATACAATTGACTTTTGTATGTTAATCTTGTAATCTGCTACCTTGCTGAACTCATTTATTAGTTCTGGTAGTAGGTTTTGTGTGTGTGTATATAGATTCCTTAGGGCCTTCTAAATACAGGAGCATGTTGTTTATGAATTAAAAAACAGTATTATTTTTTTCCTATCCAATCTGCATGCCTTTAACTTCTCTCTCTTATTATTAAAGGGCATATATGAAAAACCCACAGCTATCATCATTCTTAATAGTAAGAGACTGAATTGCTTTGTCCCTACAGTTAGGAACAAGATAAGGATGTCTCCTCTTGCTGTTTCTATTCACCATTATTCTGGAGGGTCTAGTCAGTAAACTACTAGGTCTCTTCTATTCCTAGTTTGTTGAAAATTTTTATCATGAATGAGTGTTGGGTTTTTTCAAAAGCTTTTTCTCCATCTGTCATGTAGGGTAGTTTTGTTCTTTTTTCTAGTAATAAGGTGTATTGCATGGACTTATTTTCTGATGTTAAACCAGCCTTATATTCCTAGGTTAAATCTCACACGGTCATGGTGTATACCTTTTTTATATATTGCTGGATTAGGTTTACTAATATTTTGTTGAGTATTTTTGCTTATATATTCGTGAGGGATATTGGTCTCTAGTTTTCTTGTGATGTCTTTGTTTGGCATTGGAATCAGGGTAATAATAGTCTCACAGAGTGAATTGGGAAGTATTTCCTTCTATTTTTGAAGGAATTTGTGTAGTGCTGGTATTATTCTTGAAATATTTGATAAAATTTACCAGTGAACCCATTTGAGCTTGGACTTTTCTTTGTAAATACAGATTCAGTTTTCTTTAGTTATTATAGTGATTGGTCTATTGAGAGTCTCTGGTTTTTCTTGAGTCAGTTTTGGTAATTTGTGTCTTTCCAGAGGTTTGTCCATTTTATCTAAATGGTCTAATTTGTTGGCATAAAATTTATCATAGTACCCTTTATAATCTTTCTAATTTCTATAGGAGTTGGTAGTGATGTCTTCATTCCTGAATTTGGTAATTTGTGTCGTTTTGTTCTTGATAGGATTTAACTAAAGGATTGTCAGTTTTGTTCATCTTTTGAAAGAATCAACTTTTCTCTTTTTCACTGATTTCCACTCTAATCTCTATTATTTCCTCTATTCTGCTTGCTTTGGGTTTAGTTTGCTTTTCTTTTTATAGTTTCTTAAGGTGGAATGTTAGGTTATCGATTTGAGTTGTTTCTTCCCTTTTTGACATAAATAGTCAAAACAGTTTCCCTCTAACTACACCTTTCGTTGCATCCCATAAATTTTGGTATGTTTTGTTTTCATTTTTATTCTGTTAAAATATTTTAAAATTTCCCTTGTGATTTCTTCTTTTACCCTTGGATTATTTAGTAGCATGTTAATCTATTTCCAGATATTTCAGAATTTCCTGAATTTCTTTCTGTGAAGTTGTATCTCATTGTGATTTTAAAGCCAGTTTGTTTTGAGACCTTAAACTCCTTAGTTTGTCACAAGTTAGCAGAAGTAAGGTACTGCCATTTTAGACATTTCTTATAAGAATGGTGTATTTGTGTGTTCTGCATGTTTGTGATGGTACCGAGTGACTGTAGTCACACTATGTTTTCCCAGGAGCCCGACATTCCTAAGAACAATTAAATTTTAGGCCCCCTAATAGTTTTGTTAATGTTTGAATAATATCTTTGCTTTTTCAAAATCTAGAATTTATTGAGGATGTTTTCATACTAATTTCATTTACAGCAAAATATGTCAGAGTGTGAATTTCTAGATTTTAATTCCTACATCTTTATTTATTGGCTTTGCAATGTAGGGTAGCTTTTTAAATTTCTAAGCCTAACTTTCCCCATTTGTAAAATAAATAGAGATAATATTTATACAGGAATTATTAGTATGTTGATTGAATTAGACAATATATGTAATGCTCTTGGCATACACCATCAGGTAATACCCAGTAAGTGGTATTATCGTCCTCTTTCTGAAAATATAGACTATATTTACCCCCCAATCATTTTCCTTTTCTTCTTCTGAGTCTCAGAGATCAGAGTGCAGTTTAGTAGAACGTTAGATGTTCCTTGGAGTATCATTTGTCTCAGCCAAAGAACTGAGTCATTTTCGAGGCACTTGGCACTCATCTTCTCACCTTCATAGATGTCTTTTTTCACCAAACTTTCTTCTCATCTCAGTCATATTTTGTGTTTTTTTCTCTTTTTTCTTTGACAGAGAGGTGACAAAAGGAAAATCAAAGTTAAACTGCAGTGCCTTGAATCCCTGGTTAACAATATGTGCTTTGCCTTGAGCAAAGGCAAAGCTTTCCTCTCCTTTTTATCCTGACCAACATTGTCTTTTTAGTTTTGCTTAGCATTTTTTCCCCTACAAGCTTCTGCTCATTCTTGGCTCTTGTTTTCCTGACACTATGCTTGTAACTTCCTGCTACTCATTTGTATGTCTTTGGTTATGGGCCCCTCCTTGTTCCATCTTTTGTATAAACTTCTTTAAAATCTGAGCTTTTAGGACTCCTCTCTATGGGTCCACAGTGGTTTCTTTCTCTCTGTTCCTCCTCATCTGAATTCTTTGCAGTTGAGTAATTAGAATTGAGCTTTAAAAGTTAACTAATTCTTTTGCATTGCCTACATAGGCCACATGACCACTCTTTAAGTTTTTGTCAGACGTTTTTTTGTCCCTGCCTTTCTTGAAAGAAAATTGAGGGTCTGTAACTTCTCTGCCTGATTTCAGCTCCAAGAAAGACACCCTACTAGCACTGGATAAAGAACTTCCGTGTGTCCCTCTCATCCATTGAGTCCATTATGAGTTGCTGACTTTTTCTGGCACTTAACATGTAAATGCGTATACCACCTTTTACTTTTACGTAAAGGTAATGCTCATTTGGTTGTGTCTTTCTTTCTTTCCTTTGTTTCTTTGTTTTTAATAAGACTTTATTTTTCAGATGAGTTTTAGGTTCAAAGCAAATTTGAGTGGAAAGCACAGAGAGTTCCCACATACCTCCTGCCCCTACACACGCACAGTCTCCTCTGCTACCAGCACTTGCACCAGAGTGGTACATATGTTACATTTGATGAACCTACGTTGACACATCATTATCACCCTTGATCCGTAGTTTATGTTAGGATTCATTCTTCGTATTTTATGTTCTGTGGGTTGTAATGAGTAATAATATGTGTCCACCAGTATAGTGTTATAGAAAATAGTTTCATTGCCCTAAAAATCCTTATACCCTGCTTATTCATTGCTTCCTCCCTCCTAACTCCTGGCAACCACTGATCTTTTTAGTCTCCATGGTTTTGCCTTTTCCAGAATGTCGTATAATTGGAATCATACAGTATGTAGCCTTTTCAGATTGTCTTCTTTCACTTAGCAATATGCATTTAAGTTTCCTCCATGTCTTTTCATGGCTCAATAGCTCATTTCTTTTTGGTGGTGAATAATGTTCTGTTGTCTGGATGTGCCACAGTTTATTTATCCATTCACCTACTGAAGGACATCTTGGTTGCTTCCAAGTTTTGGCAATTACGAATAGAGCTGCTATAAACATCTTTATGCAGGTTTTTGTGAGAACGTAAGTTTTCAGCTCCTTTGGGTAAATACTAAGGAGCACGTTTACTGGATTGTAAAGTAAGAGTATGTTTAGCTTTGTAAGAAATTGCCGAACGGTCTCAAAATGGCTGCACTGTTTTACATTCTCACCAGCATTGAATGAGAGTTCCTCTTGTTCCACATCCTTACCAGCACTTAGTGTTGTCAGTGGCCTTTCTGGTGGGTGTGTAGTGGTATCTGATTGCTATTTTAATTTGCATTTCCCTGATGACATACTATGTGGAGAATCTTTTTATATGCTTATTTCCCATCTGTATATCTTCTTCAGTGAAGTGTCTCTTCATGTCTTTGACCCATTTTTTAATTAGGTTGTTCATTTTCTTGTTGAGTTTTAAGAGCTCTTTGTGTGTTTTGGATAACAGTCCATTATCAAATATGTCTTATGCAAATATTTTCCCCCAGTCTGTGGCTTATCTTCTCCTTCTCTTGACAGTGTCTTTTATAAAGCAAAAGTTCTAAATTTTTAATTAAGTCTAGCTTATCAAGTATGTCTTTCATGGATTGTGCCTTGGTGTTGTATCTAAAAAGTCATCACCCTATTCAAGGTCATCTAGATTTTCTCCTATGTTATCTTCTAGAAGCTTTATAGTTTTGTGTTTTACATTTAGGTCTATGAACCATTTTGAGGTAGTTTTTGTGAAGGGTGTAAGGTCTGTGTCTAGATTCATTTTTTTCCATGTGAATTTAGTTATTCTTGTACCATTTGTCGAAAAGACTATCTTTCCTCCATTATTGCCTTTGTTCCTTCAATAAAGATCAGTTAGCTGTACTTATGTAGGTCTATTTCTGGGCTCTCTATTCTGTTCCTCTGATCGTTTGTCTGTTCTTTCACCAGTACCATGCACTGTTGGTTCCTGTAGCTTTATAGTAAGTGTTTGTCGGGTAGTGTCAGTCTTCCAATTTTGTTCTTCAATATTGTGTTGGCTATTCTGAATCTTTGGCCTCTCTATATAAACTTTAAAATCAGTTTGTCAATATCCACAAAATGATTTTCTGGGATTTTGATTGAGATTGCATTGAATCTACAGATCATGTTGGGAAGAATTGACATCTTGACAATATTGAGGCTTCCTGTCCTAGAACATGAAATATCTCTCAACTGATTTAGTTCTTATTTGATTTCTTTCATTAGTTTTATAGTTTCCTCTTAAAGATCTTGTACCTATTTTGTTTGACTTTTACTTAAGCGTTTCATTTTTTGAGTACTATTATAAATGGTAATAAGTTTTTAATTTTAAATTCCACTTGTTCATTGCTGGTATATAGGAAAGTGATTGACTTTTGTATATTAATCCTGCATCCTGCAACCTTGCTATAATTGCTTACTAGTTCCAGGAGGGTTTTTTTGGTCGATCCTTTCAGATTTTCTGTATAGACTATCATGTAGTTGGTGAACAAAGAGTTTTATTTCTTCCTTCCCAATCTTTATACCTTTTATTTTCTTTTCTTGTCTTACTGCGTTAGCTAGGACTTCCAGTTTGATGTTGGAAAGGATTGGTGAGATCATCCTTGCCTTGTTACTAGTCTTAGCGGGAAAGCTTCTCATTTCTCACCATTAAGTATGATGTTAGCTATAGGTTTTGTGTAAATGTTCTTTATCAAGTTATAGAAGTTTCCTTCTACAGTAGTCCCCCTTTGTCCACAGGGGATATGTTCCAAGACCCCTAGTAGATCCCTGAAGTTGTGGATAGTACCAAAACCTGTATATGCTGTTTTTTCCTATACATAGATATGTATGATAAAGTTTAATTTCTAAGTTAGGTACAGTAGGAGATTAACAACAATGACTAATAATAAAATAGAACAATTATAACGGTATACTGTAATAAAAGTTACCATAGATCTTAGCAACCTCAGCACACGATTTTTTCTTTTTCTTTCCTTATTAAGTTGAGAACTTTCACCTTTTCACTTAAAGGAAGCTCTTTACAGTTTCTCTTTGACTTATCTGAATTGCTAACATCACTACTCTCGTGCTTTGGGGCTATTATTAAGTAAAATAAAGGTTACTGAACACAAGCACTGTGATATCACAACAGTCAATCTGATAACCCAGACATGGCTACTAAGTGACTCAAGGAGGGGTAGTGTATACAGCATGGATACGCTAGACAAAGGGATGATTCACGTCCCAGGAAGGATAGAGTGGGATAGGGTGAGATTGTTCATCACGCTACTCAGGACGGTGTGCAATTTAAAACTTATGAATTGTTTATTTCTGGAACTTTCCATTTAATATTTGTGGACCACGGTTGACCACAGATAACTAAAACCATGAAAAGTGAAACTGTAGATAAGGGTGGTCTACTGTATTCTTAGTTTCCTGAGAGTCCCACTCAGTTTTTTAGTTCAAATTTTTATTTAGAATAATTGTATAGATACTGGTATAGTTAAATCTTTCAAGTTGCTGAACCAGAGGTTTGTCATCTCAAATTTAAACCTGGATTAAATTCTGCTAGCAAAACAATTTAAAATGTGATGGTGCCTATCTTTGTGTTTGTATCATTTTTTTAATTGTCATTTTCAAGGCATTTCTGTTTGTTTTTTGGATACAGACTTAAAGCCAGGAAAATGTGAAATATCTGAAATTTTTTGTGTGTGCATAGTTGCTTGGGTTAGGTTGAAGGGAAACGCATAAAGAACTTGGAGTTTCTGATACTCATTCATTAAACCTTTTTTATTTGTGGTTTGTTCACAGATGTTCAGCCTGTTGCCTATGAAGAGCCCAAACATTGGTGTTCAATTGTCTACTATGAATTAAACAATCGTGTTGGGGAAGCTTTTCATGCATCTTCTACTAGTGTGTTAGTAGATGGATTCACAGACCCTTCAAATAACAAAAGTAGATTCTGCTTGGGGTTGTTGTCAAATGTTAATCGTAATTCGACAATTGAAAACACCAGGCGACATATTGGAAAAGGTAATTTTGTCATTTCCCTACGTTCGGTTGAAGTCAGTCATTTGTTCTGCTTGCTGTGTGCCGTGCCTTGTATGAGGTGCTGGAATGTACGAAGAAGCCTAAGGCATGGCCTCTGCCCTCGCGTTGGCAGGTGTTTGAGTGTATTAAGTAAAGACATAATCAGTCCTCTTTTCTTTATGCTGCTTATTAGTTTCTCTTCATAGTACTTAGGATGTGAAATCATCCTACTTTTATGTTTGTTTTTTGAGTGTCTTCCTGACTGGATTATAAGCTTTACAGAAATTTGTCCAGGTTACAATAATATCTTCAGCAGCTAGAACAGTGCCTGGCTCATAGTAAATATACAGTAGTAAATATACAATATTTGTGGAATGTATGAATGCTGGTGAAGGATTAGAATCCCGTAATTATAATATTTGTGGAGTATTTTGGGTTGAGATGATTGTCAGAATTTCTCTTACGTTGGAGGAGCAGGGTTACAGATAGGAAAGCCAGTTTGAATGACATAAGTCTTCAGGGGCTTCACCACCACCTCTCCCACCTTTCAAACTCAGGTAACAAGGTTTTATTTACAATTCATCCTGCAAGAAAGTTGTCACATCAAACAAGGAACTTTTTACACTGCAATGAATTATAAGATTCTCCTGCAGCAGGTGGTCAGGAAGGAAGCCTATCCTGTGTAGAGTGTATTACCTGTCCCTTAAGAAGTTTTGTCTGTACCACCTGCTGCTTTTTTGCTTCTTTGATTTGAGAAAGTCTTAGTCCAAATTAGGAACAAAAGGTAAATAACTGTATTTGTGATATGCTTTCTTATAGAAGAGGTTCAGAAAAGTGCTATGGCCAAAAATAAGTTGAAAAGAGTTTCCAATCTCTCTTGACTTTACTGCCAACTTGCCATGACTGTTTAGGCAAAATGCCTCACTTCTGCGCATTGATTTTCCCACTACAGTAGAATAAGAGAAATCTACTTGGTGAATTCTTAAATTCTGGAATCAATTTTCCCTCTTTTCCCAGTATACAGTTCTAGGACACTTTCTTCCGTGGGCAATTTTTATTTGCTCAGAAATAAAACGTAGTTTTTAATATAACAGCGTGATACAAGTCTGTGACTCACATGTGTGCAGAGAGGTACTTTTGTACAAGGATGGTCTTTTTAGCACTGTTTGCATTAGTGAAAAGTTAGGCAGGCATTAACCTCTCCATTATCCTTGGCAGTGGAAGGCCATCTAGTGGTAGCTTCTACCTAAAGACTGTTGGGAGTTTGCCATAGAGGAATGGGTATTCTTGGTTGCACCTCACACCGCCTCTTTGGTTTCATTATACTGCTTTGTTAAGTTGACTCTCATGATGCCTGTCTTCTTAAGGTGTTCATCTGTACTATGTTGGCGGAGAGGTGTATGCAGAGTGCCTCAGTGACAGCAGCATATTTGTACAGAGTAGGAACTGCAACTTTCATCACGGCTTCCATCCTACCACTGTGTGTAAGATTCCCAGCAGCTGCAGCCTCAAAATTTTTAACAATCAAGAATTTGCTCAGCTTCTGGCTCAGTCTGTCAACCATGGGTTTGAGGCAGTATATGAGCTCACCAAAATGTGTACCATTCGAATGAGTTTTGTCAAGGTGAGTGGGTTGTGACCTGTAGCTTAATTTGAGTCACTGTAAATATGTTTATTATGTGTCTATAGGATATAATTTTTAAAAGTCTTTGTTAAATGAAGGGCGGTAGTTACTTTTGACCTGATGTAATAGACTTTTAAATGAAATTCTTGAATTTATAACTTTAACCAGCATGATAGGTCTAAGATTTTATTTTATAATCCAGACATTATAAAATGCATGGTATTGATGTTAATTTTGATATTGAATAGGGGCTGAATTTATAAAGAATTTCAGTTAAAGACTGAATTGCTAGAAAGTATTTAATATTAAAATTGCTTTTTAAGTTCTTTAGCAGTTTTCATTATTATATCCCATTAAAGTGACTTAAAGAATCTTCAGAATACTAAAATTATTTTCCTGTAGCCAAGCTCTGTTATTAAGGGTTTGCAAAAAGTTCAAAGAATTTTTCAAGTTTATCATTTACTCTTGGCCTGATTTTATTGGCATTCCAAAGATGATGGTTTATGAGCAAAATTTGGAAATAATTTTAGTGATATATTTAAGCAACCTGTATTACATCCACTTAGTCCTTGAGGATTTAGCCAAAGAAGAGCAACTGTCAAATGCTGTGTGTGGCTTTTTTCTTTCTGGCATTCGGTCCCACAGGCCAGTGTTTCCTTGCTGCTTTCCTATAGGTCTGTTATGTGCTTTAGCTTGTCACTAGCCTTGAAGGCATTTCCCCCTCTTCTGTAGAAGTGGGACTTTTCATGACTGGTAATCTCTACTCCTCCATCCCCTCCCCACTTCCCCTGGCCTGATTTTCCTGGACCAGACTACAGTAAGTAGTAAAGCAGAGAGCTTGATAAATCCATGCAAATAAAAGTACAAAAATTAAATTTTAATCTTTGTCTGGAGTCTTAGGCTAAAGTGTTCCAGCTCAGTTCACCCCAGTAATTTCCTATCTTAGTGGATAATTGATACATGGTTGCCACTTCAATTACACTTGCATACATTGATCACATCTACACTGCCTTATCTGATATTAAAAAAGAACAAACCTGAATACCAAAAACTTTTTGGTAACAAAATCTGTTGTGAATTTCCGTGAGGCTATTTATGGGTTTCATTTATCCCGTTAAGTGAGACTGCGTCTCCCTGCAGAAATGCTGTTTTAATTGTGAGATATTGCACTATATCAACTTTCTAAAATTCAAAAAAGAATTCTGAAACATAGCTTGCTCCAAGGGTTTCTGTTAAGGGGATTATATGATTAAAAACTTCATATATCTTTCAATAATGCAGCTTTTGTGTTATTTTTAATTCCATGGTGAATGCTAAGATTGGTTTTGTGATCATTTTTTCCTTTAAGTACATTCTACATGTCTCTACTATTAAAGTATCTTTTTGTTAGTAAGTTAAAGTTAGTTTAGACTAGTTGACTGTTTAAAGAGGGATTTGCTGATATCTGTTCATTTTCACAGGGCTGGGGAGCAGAATATCACCGGCAGGATGTTACCAGCACCCCCTGTTGGATTGAGATTCATCTTCATGGGCCTCTTCAGTGGCTAGATAAAGTCCTCACTCAGATGGGCTCCCCTCTGAACCCCATATCTTCTGTTTCATAGTGCAGAAGTATTCTTTTCAATTATATTACTAGTGGACTTGTTTTAATTTTAGAGAAACTTTCAGTACAGATACTGTGAGCTTACATGGAAAACAGATATTACAGCTTATTTTTTTTCTACATAATTGTGACCAATACATTTGTATCTTGTGATGAATCTACATTTGTTTGTATTCTTGTTCATGTGATTAACTCTCAAAAGTGTTGTGAACGATGCAGAGTAAGTATGATGCCCCAGTTCAAAAGTTTGGCATTGATTTTAAACTGGAACATACTTGGCCTTGTTGTCCCAGCAGTTTTCTTATTTGTTAAATTTTTTTGAAAAAGTGATGCATCGCATGATGAAGAATTATAATAATGTCAGAGGATACACCGTGAAAAGGCTTCCTTCTGCTCTTGGTCCTCCAGAAGCTGTGCTTTTACCAGTTTCTTTGTCCCACCAACTTTAAAAAAGTGTAATTCGTTGTTTTGTAAAGCGTATGCTAGGGGCTTAAAAGAAACTATAAAAAAATATGTTTTATTTGAAGGAACACTATGCACTGCTCTAACAAGTAGTGTTCAGTAAAAGCAAAGCGATAGTTTTCTAGGTGACATCATAAAATTTACATTTAATACAGCTAAATGTTTGTCAGTGTATTGTGACTTTACTCATTATATCTTTTGTAAAACATTTCCTTTTTTAAAAAAAAATTACTGCAAACATCGGCTCTCCAGTAGATGTCATTTACTTAGAATCTGTCATCAGTGCTACTCTATAGCTAGTGGCAGTGCGTGCACGGCCTTGTTCAGCTCGGTTTGCTGCTTTTGGCCAGTGTTGCAGGAACTCTAATTTTGGCATGCATTAATCTTTTATTTTGCACTTTGATGGGTGACAGTTTTTAGTATAACCTTTTGTGAAACACACTTAAGTGACTTGGACTTAGATGCTCATCCTTACTTGGTACCCCTTTTGTATTAACAAACACTGCAATTTATAGATTACAGTTGTAGGAAGTTATGCTTTTTCTAGCTTTTGTTGTATTTTCAACCTAGGTTATAAGACTTATTCTGTAGCTCCAACTTAAGGTGCCTTTTTAATTCCCTACAGTTTTATGGATGTTATTAATGTTGGAAAATCATGTACTTAATCCCATTGCTCTTACTTTCATCAGTCTCCCCATACAGGGACCTGTGTACTGTAGCCGTAGGAGCCTCTTAGTCTGGCCCCAAGGATGAGGCTGCTGGTCTGATACTTAAATGAATCAGTGGTTGTTAAGATAGCTGATTTTAAACATTCACATATTAAAGAATGCAGACTGTTCTCTCAGTTACCATGCATGCTCTGTCTCCATTTTTTTTTTTTTAGCACCTAAATGGATGCTAGTCTCCCAAAACACAGTCCTCAGAGAGGAAAGGCATGAAAACTCTAAAATATCCATTTAATCAGTTATGCTTTTAAAGGCTTTGGGTAAAGGACTCCTAACCCCTTTTTGTAGGGAGCAGTCAAATGGACATTTAGTATGGCGTGAGAGCAAAGACATTATTTTGAGAAAAATGACCTAATTTACCTATCAGAAGCAGCCTATTTTCTGGTGCCTTTTGAAAGTATATGGAGCCTTGTCAATCTTCTGTTTAAAGTGTTAGTTTGGCTTGACTTTCTACTTTGCCCTTTCTGCTTTTATGAGGAAAAAATGCATTTTTTTGAGGAGAGGAGAATGCTGTTCCTTTTGTTTTTGTGACATAATTTATTGCTTTTACAAAGTGCAGCCAGTGGGTGGCTCTCCTTCTTTCAGATGGAGCGGCGTATGTGTTTTAGCCACAGTCCTTGGCTGGGTGAAAGGGAACTTGCTGACGGTCACCTGAGCCTTAAACATAAGTTTTACATGATGTGTTCTCAGTCTTCCAGAATTGTGTCAGCCTTGTGAAAGAGGATTATTTGCTTACTGATAGAACTTAGATATTTACATCATTCTTTTACTTACTAGGTTCATGGTACAATCTTTGGAACAGATTTGTGGAAAAAACCACACAGGTTGAATGACAGATATGTGTCATCAACTCAGTGGGCTTGAACTGGTGGAAACCATTGAATTGTTTTATTGACACTTCCAATTGAGTTAATTAAAAATTGTTTTTATTCATGCTACAGCCTTCAGAGTTAGCGGGATTTTGTGTGATTGGCCTTTTCTGTGTTTTCTCTAAGGAGCTGTCGCTCGTGAATGGCAGTACTGAAGCTGTTAACTGTTAAGAGTCTCATGGAGAAGTATAAGCCTGTTGTGTTTCCTAAAAGTTGTTAACTCCACACCCCTGGATTTTAAATGAAAACTTTATTCAGTCTAGCTGCTTCTGTAATTCCTGAGGATGCCCAATATCCATGGCTGGGAAATAAAAATTGCCAGTAAGGTAAAAACAAGAAAAAACTAAGTAAAATTCTGACTAATGAAAAGAAAGCACCTCTGAAAGAAACTATTTCAGAAAATTATGGTTTTAAGTTTCTGTTTAATCTCCTGAATGGTTTATAGTCAAATTTATGAAAACATCAACACCACTAGAGTAATCATGTTTTTAGCATGTACAACGTATTAATATATACCAGCTGGAAAGATGGAATCTGGGAATAATAAAATTACAACCACTTTGATAAATGCAGAAGTAGGAATAGGATAAAAATTAATGTCAGTAATGAATAAAGGACAAAAAGATGTTGATTGGGGGGAAAAACCAGAATTTGAGGTGCATTTGACTAACATCTCTACCATAATAGATATTACAGTCTGGTTGGTATTGCCTGGCTTAAGCTATGGAATGTAAAGTAGCAGGCATGTTATTGATCAACTGAAGCCAGCATTGTTTCCTTAGGGAAAATTTGAGTAAGATCTCAATCAAAATGTCAAATATATATACCAATATATATCATTTTCCACATTTTATTGCTGTATAAGAAAACTGTGTTAATAGAATTGGCTGGGTTTCTGAGGCGAAATCCACGATAAGATTACTAGATAGTTCAATAAGCTGCACTAATAGTACAAAAGGAGGATGTAGCTGTTGTATACTTTCCATAACATTTGAGAGTAAGACATCCTTTTAGGATGTAAAATGATGAATAAGTATTCAGATCTGAAATCTGTTGTGAAGATAAGAACTGGGGCTCCCGTTATGCAAACTTTGGTAATACCTGAAAGTGCCTGTGGGAAACCATTCCCCTGTAACAGTGTTCTGTGCAAGGGGTAAGTTTATACAAAAAATAAGATCCTCCCAATAGCAGAGAAGCTCTACAAAGTTTGCTAGTACCTGTTTAAGTGCTGTGCTTCTAGTGCAGAGAGCATCTGATGTACCAGTTGGTATCCATTTCTTTATACTTTTTCTAGTTGTTTGCTTAATATTGCTTTGGGTCATTATGACTTTCCCACTTAAAATAATATATTAATACCTTGTGTACTTCCTGAAGAAGGAAGAATCTTTTGATAATTATTGAATTTAACTTCCAGTGACTAAATTTTGGACCTATTAACTTATAAGAGGGTCAGAGCCCTTTTTTGTCCTATTAGTTAAATCCTCTCAGTCTATTGGGTAGGAACATAATTGTGTGTCCTCATTATACCCATCAGCTAGATAAGCAAGGATCTTTTAAGGTAGTAGTAACCTTGTGCTTTTAGAAGTGTTGGTGATTTTTATGAGAGGGAGTTTTCCTGAGTGTCGGTTTATGGGTGGTCTCCTCAGATACTAACTAGGGCAGCTTTTTGGGGGGTAATCTCAGGTTTGATGCCTGTTTCCACCAGAGTGTCATCATTTTTCTCATTGATACAGGTGGGATTCTGGGGAAGTTTTCTTCTCCCAGAGGATGCGTGTATGGAAAGTGAGAATTCAAGGCATTTGTTCTGCATAAACAATTCTGCCTACTGGGCAGAAACTTGGACAGTTTTTTGGAGTTCACTGAATTGCAGTTTAGCATGTCCTAATTACAAGAGGCAACAGTATTAATCAAGCCTTTGTTATATTGGATTATTCATAATAGAAGCTTCTCTTCTAAAATAGAACTATGTTATAATTGAAGTGTTACCCTAAAATTGGATGGTTTACAAAAACCAATGAGAGAGATTTTACATATCCATTTGTTTTTGAAGTAAGAGCTTTTATGGTATAATGTTCGCTGGTAGCAGTTGCTGTAAAACAAGGGTGAGTTGTTTTGTTGAAAAGATCCAGTCTTAGGGAAAGATTCGTCTGTCATTCATGGCAGAGTGAAAAAAGTTTATGTGGTTCTTGTCCAAATGATTCTGTTCTTAAAATCATCATAAAGCATTATCTTTTAAGGATTTATTTGAAGATGCTATTTTTATAAAGTTGAGGAGTTTGTGTACAGGTAGATTTCCCCATTAATAGGTAGTGCCTTTGTAATACTAGCTGGTGTTAGCCGTAACGAGACTCCAGTGAGGCCGTACAGTCCCAAGTGCTTTGTGAAGAAGCATCTTTTAGAGTCAGCTTTTCCCTCCTCACACCATAGGAGGTGATGGGCTTTGATTGATTCGTAAAGTATTTTGACACAGGGACTCTTGAAAATAATAATTGGGCGAGTGATTTTGTTCTTAACCTGATTAGTTAAAGTTGCTTTTTGAAAATCTCATTTTAAAATTGGATAGGATTGTAATCATGAAAACTGGATATTTGTATATACCTGCCCATGTTCTCTTAAAAAGTATTTCATACACAGATGATAACGACCAAACCAATGGCTGCACTATAAGTCTGCTTCTTGCTTGTACTTGTTCTGCTTCTGTTTATGTTGTAGAAAATGAAATTCTAGCAACATGCTTCAATTCTGTTATCTTTTTGATACTTATAAAAATGTATTAGATTTTACTATATTGTGCTTTTCAAAGCCATAACTCTTAAGAACTTTGTTTTTGCATTTGTTTGCTAATACTTTATTTTAATAAACCTCAAAACCTGCTAAATGTATGTGTGTTTCTTCATTTTTTGGTACTCTGTTTTGACTTGACATGTTTCACTGAGTGGAGTTGTAAGGAGGAGATTGTCCGTTGCTGGGGCCGCCATGTTGCCTGTGTGTGTGCCCTCGTGGTAGACCATGCGTAGACCCTGCCTTTCCACTCAGCATGAGGTTCGCTCAGAATGATCGCTGTTTTCCCATTCTGTTTGTAAGAGAGTTGCTGTGTTTTTCTTTGTTTAGTTTGGTTTTGAAAAAGGATTTGGATCTAGAGTCTGGGGTTTCTGTGTTTAACCACTAATTTCCCTTCTCTAGATTTATCTCTAAATGAGAGGTCTTGACTGGATGATTGGAAGACAGAATAGCTCTTAGCAGAGCTGGCTCTGGAGTCTGCCTTGCCTGCATTTGAGTTCTGGGCTGCATAGCTTTCTTAGCTGTATGCCCTTAGGCAAGCTGCTTAACCACACTGTGCCTCAGTTTCCTGATCTATAAAGTTAAAAGACTACTTCGTAGGATTTTGGGGAAGATTAAATAACGTAATACAAGTAAAGTACCTAGAAAGTACTTATGGTTATTATTATCTCTTACATTTTTTCTACGTCTTTGATTCTGAGGAATTATTTCTGTTGCTGCTTGACTTGGGTAGATCAACCCTTGTTTATCCACATTGCAAATTAGCTTTGTTTTTCTTTATTTTCCCTTTTTAAAAAAAATTTTAAATCACAGATTAGTTTTATCATCCCCACCAAGTGCACACTTCACCCACCTCTATGTTGTGTATATAAGAAATGCAAACTCATTCTGCTTAGAGAGAGATGGTGAAAATCCATGTGCCCCCACAAGAAAAGTAGAAAAATCCAAACTAAATATTTTAACTCAAAATAAATATAAAAGCTTTTATTATTCTATTTAGAGAAAAGACTTCATCGAAAGAATCCATTTATGCAAATCAGTTCCTTCTTAGGCCTTTTTATTTCAAGTATAAGGCATTTAGTAAGGTTATTTAGTAGTGACTTCATTGGCTGCTTTAGAAGCATATTTTTTTTAAAGCATATTTTAAAAATCATTTGTTCTGGCAAAAGATTTCAGTGAACAGTCAGTGAGAGGTGTTGGCTTCTCTCAGATTTAAGATAATTAGTTTTCAAATTCCTATAACCAAGTCAGTGTAGGTGATGAGGGCACCAATTGTGACATGTGCTTCAGTTTTCTTTTAGACATCAGACTCAGTGGGTAATGCTGTTCCATACTGCAGCAGTTTTCACGCCGTTCATATTTTATAAATGTTTATGAGAAGGCTGTCAGCAGGCTGGGGCAAGCTTATAAGAAAGTACTTATTTGGAGCTCTGTAGGTATATATAGTTTAAAGAAGGAAGCTTTTTTTTTTGGTGAGGAAGATTGGCCCTGTGCTAACATCTGTACCACTCTTCCTGTGTTTTGTATGTGGGAAGCTGCCACAGCGTGGGTTGATGAGTGGTCTGTAGGTCTGCACCTGGGATCTGCACTTGGGATCCAAACCCATGAATCCCCGGGCTGCTGAAGCAGAGTGCGTGAACCAGGCTGGCCCGAAGAAGGAAGCATTTTTAAAAACTTTCCCCCATTAGTATCATTGTGTTTTTTGTTGTTGAATTTGTAAGCCTATCTTTAATAAACTGACTTTTGTAAAAAAAAAAAAATTGTGTTCTTTTGATCTAAGTCACTTTTGTGGTTGTATTCTAAAGAAAGGGGAACATAGCTATAGGGAAAACACAAGAGTTGTTGGCGGCTTGCTTAACCGTCTCCATCGTGAAGTATCCTGGGTGGGAAGTGGAAGTAGGGTTTAGGTTGGTGGTGAAGACTCTTATTGTCCATACTGCATCAAGTGGATGTGTGTGTAATTCCTGTGAGATGTGGTTCCTGAGGCAGTTTTCTGAAGTTTGGGGATGGACTTTGAAAGCTTCCTTATACTTTGTCTTAATCTCTTTCCCCACCAGTAAAAACCTCACCTATTATTTCATCTTAAGTATTTTTATGTGGGATAAATGCTGAGAATTTTAACAGTACAGAAAAGTATAAACTAAAACTCCCAAACAATAGCTAACCACTAAACATTTATGCATTTAACTTGTTCTGGTAGTCACTCTACATCCATGCTTTCTTTTCTTTGACAAAAATTTAGCTGATTATGGGTGGAGCTGTAGCTCCTTCTTTGAGAGGGTTCTCAGAAAAACTGGTTTGGTTTCAGTGTTTCTTAAATTCTCTATACCCAAGACAGCGTTGTGCCCTCTGAGCTACCTCATATTTTGTTGAGTGGCAGACCTTTCTAACATGGATAACATCACACCTCTCTATCAAGATATTTCAATGAGATTGCTGAAGTGACAAGCCAATTGGCGTTAATCTGGGAAGGTTTTCAGAAAGAAGGAAAATAAGACCCTGGTATTTAAGGAGAAAGAGAAAGATTTTCTTTCTCTATAGCATTGTCACCATCCAACACACTTTTATTTCTCTGCCCTGTGTATAGACCATCTCATCTCATGGGAATGTAAGCCCTGTGAAGGCAGGCCTGTGTTCCCACTGCTAGAGCAGTTCTTGGTAGATTGTAAGCACTCCACTGTTTGTTGAATGAATGCGTACTGAAGTCAGATTGACTTTTTTGTATTCTAAAATTCGTCTTTTAAATTATGTAATAAGACAATTCCTAGTTGAATGGATTCTCGCTCAGCATTTTAACTATTAGATGTCTATTCCATGCCTCGTAAGGGAAGAAAGGGGGAAACTCAATTAAGACATTAGAACATTCAGAGCTATTCTTTTCTCTCTGAACTTTGGGGCCTTTGCCCTGAAGTTATCATGTTCCTGGGATTGTTGATTAGAGAACCTACAAAATGAACAGTTATAAATATTTTCCCAGAGAATGTCAAAAGGGCACTGTTTCCTTGAGTATTTGACAAGAGAAGATAACCAAAAAAGTGTTTTGTTTTTTTTTTTTATAATTCACAGGGGTGGCAGTGTTAAGAACCGTGTGGTTTGATTTTAGTGCCCTGGTTTAGATCTCATAATATCATCCCCAGCTGTTGGCCTTTAATTGCACTCAGGCAGGGCACCGCTGGTAATGCCCTGGAGAGACAGAACATGGTGACCTATAGTTGTACTTTAGAATAAAAAGTTGCATTTTGCTGAAGTATGTGTGGTTGTAGGGGGAGAAAAAGCACGGGGCCGGGAGGGGGTTGAAGGGCTGTGCCAACTTTAGTTAAGATTAGCTAATAGTAAACATTCCCTGATTGCCTTTTCTTTACCTAAAATTCTGCGTATTTTACAGAATTTGTTTAGGCCAAGTTAGTGATAACAGTGAAGGTGAAGACGATGGACGCAAGCACAAACAAAAATAGTAAGACTGCAAAGGTGTTCTTCAGATGACGAGGAAGGCGCTTTCCTTTTACCGTCTGTCTAATAAACTGCAGCAAGTTTTCCAATGCCCGTTCTCCCCTTCCTTAATTACAGACCACCTGTGTGGAGCTGCGGACCGCATTTCCCAGCCTCCCTTTCAGTTAGCTATGTCCTGCGACTGAGTTCTGACCAATGGGATACGAGCAGAGATGACAGGTGCCGTTTCAGCATCATGCTCCAAGGAGGAATGTTCTCCTTGCTGCGTTCCCCTTCCCACCAGCTAGAACGCGGCTACGATGGCGGGAACCTTGAAGTGGACCTGGAAGCCAAGGGGGGAGGATGGTGGGACAGTGCTACTCCTGGAAGGCTATGTGAAGAAGAAATTTAGAGGTGGGGAGTGATCTTTGTTCTAACAATTCAGACTGTAGCCTAATTAATCCTTGCTCATTCACTTCGACTCTCACCAGACCTTTACTCAGTGCTTGCTACAAGTCAAGGTTTGTGCCAGGCACGAGAGGTGTAGTAGGAGAGGCATCTTCAGTCCTCAGGGAAGGTGAAGCTGTAACACACTTTATTGTTCTTGGTCCCTATCCAGTTAGGGTGACCTGATCAGTTTTGGAGGATAGAGAAAAAGAAGAAACGGAGAATGAGGGAGACTTTAAAAGTAGACTCTGCCCCTGTTTTTCTGAATATCTGTATTGTTTCTGGTCCTGAGCAGTATCAGGTTGTTTGTTCATTTGTTCAACTAAGATTTGAGGGCCTATTAGATGTCAGGCTGAGGATAATCTGAATAAAGCAAAAACTCTTTCCCTCATGGATCTTCATTCTGGGTGATGGAAACACAAAACAAGTGAAATATATAGGGTAGTGGTAAGTTCTAGGGAGAAAGAGTAAAGAAGGAGAGAAATTTGAAACGTCTGGGGTCGGGGGAGGTTAAAGTTTTAGATCCAAAAGCCAGGGAAGGTCTCATTGAGAAGGAAATCTTTGATCCAAGCCCAGGAAGAGGTGAGGAAGTAGAAATGTGAAGTAGTGATTGAACTGATTCTTAGTCAAGGCAATTCAGAAGGCACGTGCATGATACTGCACCGATCTCAGCTGCCCTGCAGGAACAGGAGTCATTCAAGAAATTGGTAAAGGTACAAACTTAAACTGCACGTGCTTTAGTCTCTGCGGGAGGTACAATAATAAGTGAGGTGTTACATAGAGGAGACAAGAAACGTCAGTTGCTAACAACTTTGTGGATTACCACCTGAAGGAAACTGGCCACTTGGAGGATCAATCAATAAGGAAGCTCAACTCAATATTTCATCTGATGCAAGTTTAGTTTACGACAGAAAATCAAAGGGGAAGTGTTTGGGTGAAAAACCCAGAGGCCAACTTACCTTAACCTCCAGCTCTGTCTTTCTACTCTTTTCATTCAACAAATATTCAGTGCCTCTCTTGTGTTGAACGCTGCCAGGCATTGGGAACGCAGCAGTGAACAAGGCAGGTGTTGTTCCTGACCTCAAACAACTCACAGGTTAGTAGAGGAGAGACGTTAGACTATGAATTATACAGTTATTTAATAGCTGTGGGGGCTATGAAGGAATATAACTGATCTTCTCTGAGAACTCAGGCAAGTCCTTTTTGAGGAGGAGAGATTTAAATTGAGACCTGAAGGGTGAGAAGGCATTGACCAGTTAAAGGAGGAGAGACAAAGAGCTTAGGCAGAGAGAACTTGGGGATGGAAAGGTCACTGTGACTAGAACTTGGAGCACAAGAGGAGTGTGAGGAGATGAGGCTGGAGAGGTTGATGGGTGCCAGATGATGATGGGTCTTGTAGGCAAAGGTTAGGGTTTTGTTTTAAATCCTGAGAGCAAGGAGAAGCCTTGTGTAAGCGTAAGCTGGGGCTGGAGGCAGATATGGGGATCAGCTGTGTGCTTTGATTGGCAACAGGCAAAAGT
Organism: Equus caballus; assembly: GCF_041296265.1. Lineage (NCBI taxonomy): Eukaryota > Metazoa > Chordata > Mammalia > Perissodactyla > Equidae > Equus > Equus caballus. The sequence goes on along the minus strand of NC_091697.1, from coordinate 55,628,239 downwards.
GGATGTTGGGCTTCGACTTAGGGTGGAGATGGTGGAGATGGAGGAGAGTAGATGGAGTAGAGTGGTGTCTAGGAGGTGATGAATTGCATGTGGGAGGATAAAGAAGAATTTGGGGTCAAGAATGACCACCATGTGTTTTTATACTTTGGGCAACGAGACGCTTGTGCGATGGAGAGGACTGGAGGAAGATCTAGTTTATATGGAAAGATTGAGTTTAGACACGTTGAGTTTGAGCTTCCCTATGAGATATCCAGATGGCAGTGTTGAATGGGCTCAGGGGTAAGGTCTGGAGAGTCATTGGAAAAGCATCTGTGCCATGAGAGTAGATGAGCTAGGTTAGTGGGAAAGTGCAGAGTGAGAAAAGACCTAGCACAGCTGCCCTCCAACTCGGGCATGCCTGCTGGGGAGGGACAGGCCTCTTTAGTGTTTTGTGATAGCACATGCCTTTTGAAAATGGATTTCAAGTCACTGAGGGAAAGCACTTGCTGTTTGTGCTGCTGCAAACACTTCTGAAACAGATGTCCTGGTTAATGGTAATGACAGCTCACCTTCAGAGTGCTTACCACACGTCACACATGAGGTACACACTTTACTTACAATGTCTCAAGCAATGCTGAAAAACTCATGAGGCGCATACTATTATTATCTACTCAGATGAGGAAACTGAGGCTCCCAGAAATCCAGAAACATGATCAAGGTCTAGAGTGGATGGCCAAGGTCAAGTTACCTGGCTCCAGGACTGACGCTCTTGGTCACTACACTATAATGCTTCTCGTTTGTTCCTGGCATCTACAGCCTCTAATTTCCACCCTCACCCACCCATTCACCTCTCACCCCCCATCAGAAATGTGTTCTCAACCCTCTTGCCTGCTCCCAGTGGCTGGTGATAGCTGAGCAAACCAAACACCTATGTCATGGGTCCTACTCCTATTTTTAACCTGCCATGCCCATCCTCCAAAGAGGGTTCTAAGGCATCGTGGGATTGGGGGAAGAGTGAAGGGCGTGAGGATGTGTGTGTTTAGACCTGTCTCCCTGATATCCATCCAAATGTCCAGTTACCACATTGTAGTCCACTTACCCTGCGTATCAGTAGAGGGCAGACATGGACTCAGCCACATCCCTGCTTTCCAGGGGAGAATCCGGGGCTAGGTCCGGCATGAGAAAGGACCCGCCACTGCTCACCTGGTCTAACTGAAGCCCAGAGAAGGGACTGAAATTACTCAGGGTCATAGTGCTGGCAAAAAGCAGAATGCCAATCTAGTTCCTCTCACTGTCCCTGCTTGGTTTCTAGATTCCAGAGCTACACGGGCCCAATTACCTAGGAGTTTCTTCCAGAAGTATCTGTTCATTTCAAATGGCCAAGCCTATGGCTTAGGTGGCTGTGGACACTCCAACCCTATGGAGGCATCAGTCTGCATCTTAGCACTTTCAGCTTTAACCCCTTGGTGCCTTGGGCCAGTATTTTATTAAGGGATCCCAAGAGCCTCCTGGATCCCTCTGGCTTTGGCTGATGCTGGCCCAGGAACTTCAGGTGACCTCTAAGCCAGCCGTCCACTCATATTCCCCCTGCAGGGACCAGCCCTTGCATTTGTTGGTGGTGCCAGCAGACAGTGAGCCCCAGTGAGAGCGCGTCCTGTTCGTGGGTCAGCTTCTCTTTTCACCAGCGCTGCCTCCAGCTTACGGCTCAGATATAATAACAGCTAATATTTGGGTGCTGACATGTCACATTGGTTCTGTCATTTAACATTTAACCCTGTAGAGCTAGGTGATATAATACCCACCTCACAGATGAGGAAACAGGCCACAATGGATTAAGTAATTTGCACAGGGTCACGCAGCCAGTAAGCAGTGGAGCTGGGACTTAAAGCCAGACGGACCCCTGAGCTTGTGCTTCCGACCTCTCTGCAAACTGTCTTTCGATCTATCCACTCTGTCTCTACATCAGTCTCCTACCCCTCCCAGCCCCCAGGTCAAGGCTGAAGGGTTCCCCGTACCAGCAGTGTGTGATTTCATTATCCCAGCCAGCATCCCCCATATCTTCTTACATTTATTCCTTTTAGTCTTCCCTGTAACCAAGGATCACACAGAGTAGCAGGGTCACCATTTCTCTAGGCTGGAGAGGTTTGGCTACATTTCCAAAGACCAAACTAAAATATTCTGTGAGGTTATATCATAGAATGAGCACCACTAGGACTTGGCTGGTGTGAGCTCCCCAAGACCTGGGTAATCAAGCCTCAGGTGAAAAACCTCTACTGCTCATGCCTGCTGCTGCATGGGCTAGAAGCCAGGAGGGAATCTTGGGCACTGGCTGAGGAGAAATGGTGGTGAGAGCCCTGGCCTGAGACTGGAGCCCTAGCAAGTCTCTTCCCAGCCTCAGCTTGGGTCTATAGACCCGTTTCAGTGTCTGACACTTATAAAAAGTTTGCAGAATTTTGTGCCTGTATGCATTTTGCCAGAGGAAAGCATCCTTAGCATTCTTCAGATTCTCAAAACCCAAGTGACTCCTAAATGGTTTAGAACAGCTGGATAAGATAATCTACTAAATCCTTTTTTTGTTTGTTTGTTTTTTGGTGAGGAAGATTTGCCCTGAGCTAGCATCCATTACCAATCTTCCTCTTTTTTTGCTTAAGGAAGATTAGCTCTGAGCTGACATCTGTGCCAATCTTCCTCTATTTTGTATGTGGGTCGCTTTGACAGCATAGCTGCCTATGAGTGGTGTAGGTTCACACCCAGGAACTGAACCTGGGCTGCTGAAGTGCAGCGCACAGAACTTAACCACTAAGCCACCAACCGGCCCCCAAATCCCTTTTTTAGTCACACATTCTCCAAGCTCTAGTGCCTTCCTTAGCCAGGTGACTTCTGAAATTATTTTAACCCCCCATAAATAAGATTCCCTAGAATTAGATTAACTTTGAAATGGTCAAGGTTATCACAAATCTTTCTATTCTCACTCAGGTTCTTTGTTTTTGTTTTTGTTTTTTTTTAAAGAATGGCACCTGAGCTAATAACTGTTGCCAATCTTTTTTTTTTTTTTTTTATGCTTTATCTCCCCAAATCCCACAGGATCTGAACCGGCGAAACCCTGGGCCGCCACAGTGGAGCACGTGGACTTAACCACTCAGCCATGGGGCCGGCCCCCCACCCAGCTCAGTTTGTTTTTTCAGCTAGGTCTTTTCCTAGCTGGATTTATTGGTCCATTGCTTTCTCACTGTGCTCTCCAGAGCAGGCCTCCTACCTACTTTGGGAAAAAGTGTTAAGCAGCTGCCCCCATCGCCTGACCAGCGGGCCCTTCCTTCACCAGATGGTTCTGGTCCAGAAATGGCTCTTGGAAGGTATTAGGCCCAAGGAGGCTCTGAGAGCAAAGGGGAGGACACCAAAGTAGAAGGAACCGCCCTGCACAGAAAGTCTCCAGGGAGCCCCATCACAGGGAATCTTTTCAGATGAGGCAGCAATGCCTCTTGGAAACGGGCTCTGGAAACACTTCCCAGAGCAAGGAGCTGACTGACCCTGGGGAAAAGCTGGAGAGGAGGAAGTATCATTCAAACTGACCTGGGCCTCAGTGAGGTGGGAGGCTGGAGCGCTTGGGTCTCAGGGTGCTCAGGAGATCGCCCTGTCCTTTTCCCCTTTTTCAAAGCGGCGCAACCAATGACCAGGACATTCTCAGCACTGGGTCTAATTCGGTGAGGTTTTATTGTAGAGAGGCAGGCCCTGGAGATGTGGGACGGATCCCCACCCCAGGGTGCTGCAGGTGAGACCCGCCACCTCTAGACTGGCTACCCCTCCGCCTGTGCCCACAAAGAAAACTGAGTCCTTGGACCCCAGAGGGACCTACTGAAACTCCGTGTCCCCTCACTTCCCCCAGGGAACATGGCCCTGGAGGGCAATCATTCCAAAGTCCAGCTGAATTCACTCTCGGATCCTAGCAGAGTCCTTGGTGACACAGAGCGGGAGAGGCGGTAGCAGCCTCGGGAAGACAGCCACGGGGCCAGGGCGTCCGGACAGGGCAGGTCCAGGCTAGTTGCCCTCTCGTCGTGCCTGCCCCTTCGTGTGCAAAGTAAGGAAGTCAGCAGGTGGCGAGGAAGGCTCCTGGGTCCAGGCGGGCGCACCGTCGTTTAGGAAGGCGACCGGCTGCACCCGCTGTCCAGGGGAAGAAAGATCCAGCCAGGGGATCAGAGCCTTGGTGCCTTGCGGTTACTAGGATCCGGACCCTGAGCAGCCTCCTAACGCCTCCGACTCCTTTTACGCCCAGCTTGCCGCTCGAGGTCAGGAAGAGTCTTTGGGTCAGAGCGCAGTGTTCCCAGCGGCCAGGGACCCCCCTGCGTCAGGCCCGCCCTGCCCGGCTCGTACCGATTGCTCGTGGCAGGACCGGGACACGGCGCCCGCCGGCCCTGGCTCGCTCCACCGCTACACCGGCCGCATCTTCCAGGGCGCGCGGGCGTCGCGCAGCGAGCGGTCGTGGGGCAGCGCAGCGAAGGCCGAGTGGCGCAGCTGGCAGCCGATGAAGAGGATGACGAGCGCAACGGAGAGCAGCAGCAGGAAGAAGAGCAGCAGGTAGGTGGGCAGGTCGGGCTTTGCGGCCGCGCCGTCCCGCATCCCGCGCGCGGTGGCCAGCTCCAGCGGCAAAGCGCCCTCTGCCTTGACCGTGGCTGCCAGGGCCAGCGCGCCGCCTACCGCCGCCTCGGGGCCGCCGGTGGCGTTGAACACGTCGCCGTACATGGCCCGTGGGGCCGCCGACCCCGGCCCGGCCGCCTCACTTAGCCCTGCGCGGACCGGCGCCACCCGGCGCCTCCATGGGGCGCCCCTCCCGCCCTGCTGCGCGCAACCGACCGGGAGTCGGTGCCTTCGGGTCAGCTGGGGCCGAGAGTCCCCGGGCCGCGGCCGCTCTCTCGCCTTCGCTCAGCTGCCTTCCCCGCGGGGCGGCGGACCCCAGGGCTCGGAGCTGGACGGCCCCGCGCCCGCGACCCTCGGGCCTTCCCTGTTTCTCGTCGGTTCCGAGTCACCCGTCTTGCGGTTTTACGGTCGCCCTCTCAGCTCGGACCCCCGGCTCGGGTGAGCTCCGGGATCCGGGGCGCCTCTGGGCTGCAGCGGCGGCGAGAAGTGCCTGGCGAGTGCGGCCGCAGCTCGGGGTGCAGGCTCAGCGCCCGGACGCCCAGCGTACCGAGGGCGGATGGCGGGAGTCCTCTGCGTCCTCCGCCGCCGCCGGTCTCCGGGCAGTCCTGCAGCCCGGAGTCCCTGTCAAGATGCTCGGTGTGCAGCGAGCCTGTTCCACTAGCTTTGGCTGCTGCCCTCCTGTCTCGAGCAGGAGACTGAGCTCTGAGGCGGCTCTGAGCGCGCTCAGGTCCTGGGCGGGGGGCGGGACTGGCAGCGGCTGCCCCCGGGGAGCGGCTGCGAACCAATGAGGGCGAGAGAGGACAGGGCTGCGACTGCCCCCGGCCCGGCCTCACATCACTCACAGAGAGAGGGACACACAGAGAGAGGCAGGGAGAAAACACACAGGGTCACAGAAAGACTGACGGACAAAGAGACGGACGGTTACAGACCTATGAGCAGAGACACGCAAAACAGAGACAGTTGTTGACAGCAAACCGACTCAGAGACAAGGCTCAGCCGGGCATGGACACCTGCTTTCATTCTTCTCCTTGACATTCTCCCTCCAGGCGTAGCCTGGTTGGTTGGAGCCCCTCAGGCAGGGCACACTGCCTCCGGGGGAGGCCTGGGGCGAAGGTAGGGGGCTCCCGGACAGGCTGGGACTGGTTCCAAGTCTCAGGCTCCTCTCTTGCTGTGCCCTGAGGGCACACGTGCTTCCCCCACCGGGAGCTCCCTCGCTCAGCTCTCCTGGCCGGTTCCGCTCCGGCTCGGGAGGCAAGAGGAGGACAAGATGCTGGCGATGGCTTACCTGCCCTTTGCAGCCCTGGTGAATGCTTGGGGGCCAGGGCAGAGGTGAGCAGTCAGCAGGACTGAGGGGGGGATCTCCTTTTCCAAGAGTCCGAACTCCTGACTTCCTCTGAGAAGCCTCTGAAGCCCCCCAGGCTAGTATGGGAGCCCCTGCCCTGGCTGCTGCAACCTCTGCTCTGCTCAGGAAGTACTGACCGCCCTGACTGTCCTCCCCACGAGATTGAAGGAGGCGCTTACCCCCAGGGTCCTGCAGGCGCAGAGTCAGGAGCGAGGTGCCTCCGTCCATTTTGCACCCTAGCGCCTCACCCCTCACCCTAGTCCCAGCAATGCTGTCTGGTCTCTTGTCTGAGACCCCTGCAGGGTCAGCCAAGATCATGGCTGTGTCTCCCCCTTACCTCCTTCCCCACTCAAGGGGTGCAGAACCTGGGAGAGCTTGATGAGTGCTGGCTGAAGGAACCGGGGGAAGATGAGTTAGCGATTGCCCTCTCCCTCACCGCACCTCACACCTGGCCACAGGCGCAACAAGGACAACCGAGGAGTGCCAGGCCGACCTCGGCCAGAGCTCATTCCCACAAATCCCAGCTGCCCAGGGGAAACACTTCTGCAAGCTCTTTGTCCAGTGTTGAAACTGTGTCCCCAAGTCATGACCCCACAGAGAGTTTGACTGCTTGTTGAGTGAGGTGGAAAATGCTCCGGAGGCCCACCTCAGTGTTTTCCTCTTAGTCTCGTGGATGGGCCTGGGGGGCCTCCTTGGGCCGGAAGAGGCCCGTGTGTGTGGGTATGGGGTGGACAGCAGGACCCGGCAGGACTCAGCAGTGCCCCATCTACCCACCTGGTCCGGAAGAGCCGCCTAGTGTGCTCCAAGGGCATAGGAGCCTGCGCCCCTCTGCCTGGCTGCTGCTTAGGCCACCCCCTCATTTGCAGATGGGAAAGCTGGCTCTGAGAGGGGCAAGGCCTACCCACATCAGCACAGGCCAGCCGCCCAAAACAGTGATGCAGCAGCCATGGAAGGGGCCCACCAGCCGAACGCCAGGAGTCCCTTTCTCTGAAGGCCTGACTTATTTCAGACAGCATTTCACCCAGCCAGCAGGATCCCAGGGGACATTATGTGACACGACAACAGGCTGTCTCATGGACATGTTCAGCCAAGGGGAGGGTGAGCGTGTGGACTGGATGGAGGGCATTTTATTCAGGTGAAGCCCCTGCTGTCAGTAACTCCCTGGGTCCTGGGTTTTTTTTAAAGGTATAACAAAATTATTTTTAATTGAGTATTAAAATTTTCTTTTTCATTAAAGGTTGCAGCCATCTAAAATACATACGATGAGGAAAAGCATCAAACGGTTCTCAGTTTGTAGCTCAGTTTGGGGTTTGGCCTTGACTTTCCTCCATGTGTTTATATGGGGAGTCACATGGCCCACGGACCCCGCTTCCTCTCCGCTCCGCCCAGGAGATCAGGTCAGACACCAGGCGATGGCGGAAAGTCTGGGCAGCTCAGTTGGGAGGTCCTAAGTGGAGTCTGGGGCAAGCCTCAGCCTTTTGGGCTGTAAGATGAAGGTTTACGGTGAGTGATTTCTGGTCCTGCTCTGGAAATGTGCTGTGATCATCCGAGGAGCAGGGGAGTCTGCAAAGGGTTTGGGGTGGATGGAGGGCTCCTGCTGCTCCGTTGCTCATGTGGGACAGGGGACATCTCTGAACCTGGGGTCCCTGGCACTGCGCGTTCCTTCCTCGGAGCCCTACACTAATAGCCATTATAGCACTACTCAACCTGCTTTTCATCAGCACATTGCATTTTGCAGAGGTAGGACAGGCAAGGACTCGTGGCCTGTGAATAGCAGAGCTAGGACTTGAACCTGGCAGCCAGGCTCCAGAGTCCATGCACTTAACCCCTACAGGGACCACCTCTAATGGCGGAGCAGTTCTAGTAGCTGCCATGTGCAGACCTCCTTTCACAGCCAAGCCTGGCTTGGGTTTCAGCATGACCTCTTTCTCCTCACAGCAACCTGTGAGAGAGCCACTCCATTCTCCCAAGGAGGAAGCTGGAACCCTGAGAAGTGGGGTCACCTACCAAGGTCACACAGCTGGGTCACGTTGCCAGGGGGCCTCAGACTCCACTCCGCAGCCTGTGCTTGTCCACTCAGTCTAAAGCTGCTTTTTCTAATGAGAGCATATGGTCAAAGCGCCTTTCCTTTTGGTAAAGTTGGAGGAGATCTCTTGCCCTTTTTTGGGGGTCTTTTGGTCCCAAAGTGGGGAGAGCACTGTTTCTTTTCCAAAAGATGTTCAGAGCCCCAAGAGGGCAGTCACGTTCCCCGAACATCCCCCGGCAGGAAATTAAACAAGGCTGATGCTGAGTAAATGCAGAGATGAAGTTTACACAGCTTTTTACACAAACCAGAACGACCTTCCATTAAGGGAGCTTTGTGTACCCACACATTTAAGTCTCAGAAAAGATTATAAAGGGGCTTGGAGGTTGACTTTGACGGGCTGAGGTCACAGGGCTGGGACCCTGGAGCGACCTCTTCCCCATTACATGGTCACTGAGTGACACGTGTTCCTCCCCCACCGGCCTGTCTGTGGAGAGACCCAGAGAGGCCGGGCGAGCGTGCCTTTCCTGCCGCGATGGGGCCATTTGGCAGCTGTTTGATGGAAATTAGGGAGCCGGGGACCATTAGGGCCCCAGCATTTCATAAACTATGCCGCGCCGACCTGCGCTGCTTGGTGAAGCTATTTCTGTTTCTTCTGCACGCTCGGGGAATTATCATTAAGCCACTCAGCGTCACCAGGAGGCTGGGTGAAGATCGAACTGCTGTCTGAGGTTGGAGCTGGTCGCAGCCGGAGTGGGTTTTCCCTGCGCACTGCGCACATCCGGCTGCTGCCGCCGGCCCCGCTTCCTCTGTGAGCGCCGCCCGTGCCCTCGCGCAGACCTTTTTATTTTTACCCTCGCCCCAGCAATGTTGGTTTTTTTTTCTTTCACAGATGGCTTTGGTAACCACAGTAGTTGGTTGGTGACATAAGGTTGCATGTTTGAATGACCATTTTAGGAACTAAATAACAAGTAGGCCAAGCCCAGGCTCTGAAGTGAAGTGATCTTCCAAATGCAGATAGGCAGCAGTGGGCTTGGAGAATGGCCGGGTGGGGGCCTGCAGGGGTTGGAGTCTGGTTGGTGGAGCGGGGTCAGTGGAGAAAGGCTGGCTGTGAGGGAGAAGTAGCTCTGCAAGGAGAGTGCTCACGAAAGGACTCCTACCCCAGAAAGGGCATCTCTGTTTCTGTCCTCTGATCCCCAGGCCTGTGGGTGTCTTGCAGGATCAGACGGTGGGACGGGACGGAGAGTCAGTAATGCGATCCACAAGGCTGCCTGGGTGGGGCTGGGAGTTCAGGAAGAGGGTGCAAACCTGGCTCTGCGGGCTGGGGCTGTTGGCTCTGACTCTGGTGATAGGATGACTCCGGGTGTGCCATTTTTTGGACAAAGTCTCACTGGTTAGTCCCTCAACATCTTTCTCCTTGGTCCCAATGACATATGACTTTGCCTGCCTCTCTGGGTCCCTTTAGCTGTATGGCCTCTAGCCAAGTGGGTCATAGTGACACAAAGCTTGCTGGCTCCTGGGACTGATAGCAGACTGATTGCCACCCCCTGGGTGCGTCACCTAGCCTTCTCTGGGAAGGACAGAGGTTTGCGTGCTGGTGAAGATGCACTGCCGCCTGGTCCTGATCAGGGGATTCGGGGTGGAGTCCCTGCGTGCTAAGGAGCAGGCCACCGCTCTGGCCAAGAGTGGGAGGTGGCCTGAGGCTGGGATAGAGCCAGCATGTGCCCAAAGGAGCAGGAGGACTTGGAACAGGACTGTTGTTTATTTATTTATTTATTTATTTTTTCCGAGGAAGATTAGCCCCGAGCTAACATCTGCTACCAATCCTCCTCTTTTTGGCTGAGGAAGACTGGCCCTGAGCTAACATCTGTGCCCATCTTCCTCTACTTTATATGTGGGACACCTGCCACAGCATGGCTTGACAAGTGGTATGTAGGTCAGTGCCTGGGATCTGAACAAGTGAACCCTGGGCCACCAACGCGAAACGGGTGAGCTTAACTGCTGCTCCACTGGGCTGGCCCCCTAGGACTGTTGTTTAAATCAGTAGCCAGGCTCGGGGGCACCTGGCATCTGGCTGGGGTCCTCTGGTCCCTGTCCCTGTACTTCAAGGGAGGAAGAATGAGAGCCAGAGCGGGTGCCTTGGGCCCAGAGGTGGAGAGAGGCAGCAAGGCAGGGAGAAAGTATGTTTAGTCAATTAAGAGGCCCCCCTCAACCCACGCCATCTGTGGCACGGATCAAGAGCTACTTCATGGAAAGGTCAGGAAGAGCTGGTTCTGTTGTAGGATTGCATTTCCCGAGATCTGGAATGCACACTTCAAGTGGGGCGCAGTATTAGTTTAGCTAGCAAATGGGTACGTCATTGAATCACACAGTGAAAAAGTTACTGTCTTGTAATCTCTTTTAATGATTCTGATTATGGCAAGAAGAATAACCCAGTTTGGTCTCATGTCAGTTCGGGTCCTCCGAGAAGCACGTGTGGGAGACTTATTGGTGGAAACGCCAGCGGCGGATAAAGGGTGTGGGAGGCGGAGTAGGCTGGGGGAGCCTTCGGATCACAGTGCAGGTCTGACACCTGTGAGAGGAGAGAGGAAGGGAGGACCTGGTAGGAAGCACCCAAACTAGACATGTGGCAGCCAGGCCAGCGGGCTTCCTGTTAGGAGAGCCCTGTCCGGCAGGGGGTGGGCAGCTGGCCGCAGTTTGGGGCTCAGTGGGTGGTCAAAAGTAGAGTGATCTTTCTCTGCTGAGGCTGGGGCTGGTGACCCTTTGCAGAGGGCTGTCGAGGCCTGGAGGAAGCGGCAGGTGCCAGAGGTTGAAGTCACCTCTGCTCAGAAGCCCTCTCTCCAAGCCCTGGGCCTGGCTAACCCTTCCTCTCTGGCCTCTCTCCCGGGTGGGTGAGGCCCAGGCAGTCTCCAGCTGTTTACAGCTGGTTTTGACTGTGTGCCTCAGATTCAAAATCTTCCAAGGGTGAGAGGCTCACCTTTGGGTTTGCGCCTGTGAGTCTGGGCTGAGGTCAGGTTCCAGGGGCTCAGCCAGCCCCCCTTGCCTTGTTTCTGTGGTCAGTGGTGTAAGGTCCATATGTGTCCTGGGCTGTGTGTCGCGGCTGGACCTGCTCTCTCTCCTGGCATTGGCATTTCCACAGACACTGCTACTGCCCAGGCGCAGAGGCCCACTGCCCGACACGGAGACCGCAGCAGCCACCTGCCCTTCGCTGTCCCTCTGCAACCCATCCTTAGGGGGAGATGGAGGTTTTGTGGAGCCTGGAGCTTGTGCATCTTAGGGGCCTTCTCTGAGAATAACACCACAAAATTAGGTTTTAAAGTGAAGATTTATTTAGAAAGAGAAACAGAATCGAAATAAATTACGAATTTTGAAAAGCTGACAAAGATCCAAAACATGGAAAAACAATCCAGACTGGCTTCTGGCGCCATACATTTCAAACCCCAGTTCCCTTCCATAGTCGCATTCCCTGCTCCCAGGTGGTTAGCGACACTTGGTCCAGGGTACTCTGCTCGGGACCCTGCACCTTTGTGTCCTAATACCAGTGAGCTGACACAGTGGGCGGTGGGAGCGTCCCTGGGAACCACAGGCGGGTGGCAAGCAGAACCAAAGCTCTAAGAGGCACCTCCAGCGCAGCCCTCTCTCAGCGGGGTGGCCCAAATTTCACGGGCTCTTCAGCGCAGTTAGACCTGAGGAGAAGTGTGGCAGAGGGAAGTTGTAGTGGAAAACAGTAGTTTTACCTGATAAAATGCCTTACTTTTACAAATTTTATTAAAACACGTGACCAAGTGAACAGGAGTTGGGGCCCCTAAGTCTGAGCTGCAGTGACCTCACGGAAACCCACCTCCATTGTCCTGGGCGCCCCCGCTGCCACAGGGAGCCCAGATTATCATGGTCACTGTCTGAGTCAACCACTTACATGGTTCCCACTGACCTTTTTAAAAATAAAACACACTTCCCCCTATTTTTATCCTGGTTATGAAAGCAGTATTTCGTCATTACTGGGAAAACATAAACAAGGGTAAAAAAGAAAATAAAAGTCATCCAGGAGTAAACCCCGTAGGCAAGCAGTCACGATTTGGAATTCCGCTCTTCTCCCCTCCCCTACTAGGAGCTGAACATGACGTTGCGGCAGAAAGGTTGGAGTGTCCAACATCACCACATAGGCTCGCTTTACACTCCTCATTTCAGGCTGGCTGGTTGTTCTAGAGTATCCTTGATTGTCAGCCTCCATCATCGTTCCTACCCAGATCCCTTTCTGGCTCAAATGAGGGCCTGGCCAGCAGATGAGGCACCGTGGGGGCTTTGATAAGTGAGATGCCCGTCTTGGCTCCAGCATGTTTGAGCTGGTGGGGAGAGGTCTCTCCTTGCTCTCAGACCCAGGCCTGTGAGCCCGAGGTTCCCAAGAACTGACAGACTGAGGACTGGCCTGCTTCCAACTCTGTCAGGAATGTCTGATGTCTGGGGTGGGGGGATCAGGCTTGGGGAGCGGGGGGCCTGCCACAAAAGAAGGACTGGGAAGGGCGCATCGGGCAGCCTTCTTAGGGTTTAGGTATGGCTGAACCCATATCTGAGAGATACAGGGGATGGCCCAGGCCACCTGTAACCCCACCCATGCCAGAGGGCAGCACCAGCCAGAAAGTCTTGATCTGAGTCAGCAAGAAGCTCTGGGATTGGGGACCTGCAGGAAGAGTGTCACCAGCTCCCATCTCCAGTACATCCGTCTTGCAGCTGCCTGCAGAGTGAGGACTCTGGGCAGGCTGGGGAGCCTCAGCAGGGTCAGGCTTGAGCTCTGCCTGCAGATTCTGCTCCTGAGCCGAGGTCCTGGGTGGGCAGTTAGAGGCCTGGCTGCCATCTCAGGGGATTAGTCCTGGCTCCACACAGACAGGCACCACCTCCCTACCCACCACCCTCCCCAAAGACCAGGCCAGCCTGCAAACCGGTCCTCCAGAGGAGGCTCAGCCTTCTCCATGGAGGCCCCTGGTAGTTGGACCAGGCCTCCTGCACACCCTGTCTTCATGGGCACAGGCCCTGATGTCCCTTCCCAAGTTAACGGGAGGGTGGGACAGGAGAGACGTCCTCCTGACAGCGTTCACTCTTCATGGCCCTCCCCCGACCTATGCTTAAAATATAGAGAAGGGTCCATCCTTGACTAGAAAAAGGAGGAAAAGTCCAAGTTTACAAAATTTGGGAGCATATTCCTTCAGGTTTTGAAATGATGTTTTCATTTTCTCCAAAGCTTTTAAAAAGACAAAACAAAAAACAACTTGGTTTCTCTCCCATAAAAGTCTTGGGGATCCCCAAAATCTTAATTTTGGATAAGTCCCTCCCTGCAGCCAGTCACCCCTGCCCTGAGCCTTCCCCTTGGCCAGTGCCTGGGCGACAGCTCTCATTTCTTTCCTGGTCCTTCCTGAACCTCTGCCACTGGGTGGTGCCGTCTTCTCCCACAGGGGAGTGGTGGGGTCACGATCAGTGTCCCAGAGGCCATGGGTAGAAGGGGCGATGGGTGGGGGAGAGGGGCAGAGAAAGGCCCCCTAAACAAAGCAGGAGTATGTTGGTCACGAAAATCTCTGAGAGAGTATCCTTTGTGCTCTGTCAGTTCTTGACAGGAAGGGAGGGACAAATATGCCCATGGCCTGATTCATGAGGAAATGTGATTATTTAAAAAAAGTCTTAAGTGAGAGAACTGAAGCTGTCCTTTAAGTGGCATTTTAAAACTTAAATTGGAAACTAGATTAGCATTGCCATTTTATGCGGAGGCAATAGGAATCTGACCTGTTCCTCCTCTTGAGCCCCGGCTCCCAGGTCATAAGTTAGGGTGTCTCCATCCTGGAAGGTTTCCTCTGGGGAGGCACGTGTGGTCCCTGTACCCAGAGCTGCTGGGGAAGGGGCTTCTCCGGCCGCTCCCTGTAGGCTGCCAGCCCGCTCGTCTCTGCTGGATGACTCGGAATGGAATCCTTTGGCCCTTCTTTGAGACAGCCTTTAAGATGACACTCCCCCAGAGATGGTGTTGAGTGGATGTTCTCAACATCTCAACTAGAACCAAATCGGGAAAACAAGAAGATGTGTGGGGGTGTTAAGGGCATTTTGAGATGTGACAGTTGCCCATCCAGCCCCACCTTGTCCTGAATTCATCCACCCAGGCAAGAAAGGCAGGGTCCCGCACTGGCCCCCAAAGGGAGCCAAGGCCGTGGGGCAGGTTCTCCAGGGGCTGGGACTCAGTTTCTACTCATGGCACCTCCTCTCTCCCAGCCCCTTCAGAATCACCTGGGGAGATCGGGAGATCGGCTAGTGGGAAAGTAACGTCCTATTCTTCCCCACGGGAGTTTGGGGATTAAGATTGATATAAATATGCAAATAAAACCACGAGTAATACCCTCTAATAATGATCCCTATGGGTGGGATTAAGGGCGATTTCCATTTTCTTCTTTTTGAGTGCCAAGGTTCTTGAAAATTTCTCCAGTGACCATAGTTTACTTTTGTAATGAGAATAATAATTTTTTTAAAAAACAGTGTAAAACAAAACAGCAAAAGTAATTTGCTTTTTTATTTCTCTCCCTCTCTGTGGTCCTCATTCCTTAAGTGCCTCATCCGGCAGGCGGCAGGCACTGGCTGAAGGTGAGGCTGGGTGCTGGAGCCGGAAGAGAGAGGGCCCGGTCCGGGGTCGGGGTCCTGGAGCCACAGGCCCCCTTTCACATGACGCTGACAATATTGTCAAGAAGGCCACTTTCCATCCTTTCTGCACTTGCTTGAGAGGACAGCCAGGGTGGAAGGGACACTGAGGCATTTTGGGTTTCAGGAGAGTGTCTCTCCACCCCCTGGGCAGGAGGGTCGGGCTGAGCTCTGATGCGCCAGAGGTGAGTACACTACACCTTTCCACCGTCCAAGTTCCCAAAATAGCGCTCTTTCCGGGAATCTGTGCCTCTGGCCCCTCAGAGCCCTTGCTCAGAGCCTCACTCTGAATCACACGCAGGAAAAGGCCCACCCTCAATAGGGCCATTTGGAAAGAAAAGGAAAAGATGACAAGCCAGCTGGGCCCTTTAAGGAATTCCCTACCTGGGAGGGGACAGCATGAAAATAGAACAGAGGCAGGAGGGGGAGGCTTAGGGAGCTGGCAGGAGGAACAGGCTGATTATTAAAGAGCCAATTACCTGGGTCTGATTATGAGCACACTTCAACAGCACATTTCCTGCTCCAGATCGGAAGTGGCTCAGAGTCAGTCACAAAGAGTAGGACAGGGTTATCCCAAGTACAAGGTGGATCTCAAATATGAGGAGCCAGCCCTGTCCCGGCCCCATCTCCCCTCCCCCCTTTAGTTGGGGCGAGAGGAGGAGTGGACACCCAGCATACCCCTACTCACTGGAGCTGGCAGGACCTCTCCTCCCTGCTGTCACTGGGGCAGAACCTGCCGGAGTGGGGGATTGAGGGGTCCCCCCAGGGTGGACTAATGCCAGGACACTCAGGAAGCATCCCCACCGGGGCAGGTTGTCCTCCTCAGGGCTCTGCTCTCTGACTCTAGGGGAGCCCTGAGATCCCAGGACAGAGGGGAGGAGACCCTGCCTGTGCCCCAGTGCAAGAGTGACACTTCCTTACCCCCAGGGAACACGAGACAAAACCCAAACCAGGCCATCCCCGGAGGATGTTGTCACCCATACCCTTGTGTTTCCTGTCCCTTTCTCATGAGTTTTCACTAGTGACGATGGTGTTCAATAATGGATATGCGACCGAGGGCGGTGTGGCAATGAGCTACTTACCCTGCCTTTTTTTCTTGCCACCTCCATCTTTTCCATGTGTCCAAATCTTATACATCCTGCCCAAACTGGATCTGTCCTGCCTCCTCGGTGAAGACAGGAGAGGCAGCTCGAGCACTGGACCCCAAGTCCTTGCCTCCCATCACTGAGTCAGGTGACCTGATAGCCATGCTTCCAGCAAGGGGACTTCTGTGGCAATAGAGTTCAAATATGATGGACTAGCCGAGTCACCTGGGAGAATCTTAATATATAGATTCCTGGGCCTCACTCCCAGCCTGTAGATCTACATTATTAAGTGTCCCAGGGGATTCTGAAGCAGGAGGTCCTAGGCCCACACAGAGAAATACCTGCAAGGAGCGTCCCTCCTCGCCCAGGCTGCCTCCTGGGACACTGCTTCTACACTTGTCCAGCCTAAGGGCATCCCTCCCATTAGCTGTGTTCATTGGCATCCACTCTGCACCCAGTCGAGTTCATGGGGCTCGGGGGCCCAGGGGTTGAACTTCCAGTTCATGGGAGTCCCACTCAACGGGACCCCTGCACCACTTAAGCTCTTTCTACACAAAGGGGATAATGAGTCCTGCCCTGCCCACTTCACTGGGTTGTTGTTTTAATGGAATGAGATAAGGGACGTAAAAGTGCTCTGATGGCTCTAAGGTTGGAAATCTAAGGGAGTGTTATCACTGTCCATTGGGCAATGATTCACTGACTGCCTTGTGATTTCTCCCCTGTATTGTCCACCATCCTTATTAAGATCTCACAAATCTACTTAACTGTTCCCAGGCTTCCCTCCATTCTCGTGGTGAGCCTGCAGGCTCCTCAGCAGTTTGAGTCCACAGCATCCTTTCCATCCTTTGCACATTGCAGTCCACAAGCTGAAGGGATGGCTGCACTGACTGGCTGCCTTCAGCTTGTTCAAGAGAGTGTGCATCCTTCTGCAACATGGCCAGAGCTGCTTTTTGAGGTTTCTGTTGGTGGACAGAGACAGGGTTTCTTCTAGGTGGAGCAAAGCTGACCTGGATAGTTGGGAACCCTGACTGCAGCTTCATTAACACCGGCTGACTTGTATTCCTAGGGCACTGTCGGTGAGGCCCTAGGAGTCAGTCATTGTCCTGGGGGGAATGGGTGAGATCCCTCTCCTGTCATTAGGCTGAGTATGATGTGAAAGTTCCTGGACCATCCCTCAGTCCCTTTGTTTGAGTTACCTATTGCTTGGGTACCATACCACCTCAAAACTGAGGGGCTTAAAACAACACGGTTACTTCCTACGAATCTGTGGTCAACGGGATTCAGCTGGGCGGTTCTTCTGCTCCATGTAGCTGACTCACTCCTACGCCCAGCTGGGAGCCTGGCTAGATGGAAGGACAAGAGGCCTCATGTCCTCCATGGTTTCTCTCCACGTGGCCTCTCACCATTCAGTAGGCTAGCCGAGCTTCTTTACAACATAGCAGCTGGCGTCTAAGAGGACAAGCCCCACTGGGCACTTCCTCATCAAGCCCCTCCATGTGCTATACTTGCTAATGTCCCATTGGCTCACACCAGTCACATGACCGAACCGAATGTCAATGTGGGAGGGGAATAAGCGAGGGCAGGAGGACCGGGAGGTACATTTCACTGGGGCCACTGATGTTATAATTCACCACAACCTCACTTTCTAGTCTTTCTTGGGAAGTCACCCAAACACTTCATGGAACAGGATAGCAGCCAGGCCAGGCGTTTGTGTTCACTTGCTCTCTTTCCTCTGGCACCCTGTGCTGCTCGCCCTGCCACCGCCTGGGCTTGGCGGCCTGGGGTGTGACTTGGTGAGGTTACACAGACCACGCAGGCTCCGCTGCTCTGTGCCAGTGGCGGTTTCTGCCCCTGAGTGACCACAGCCTGTAGGAGGAGACGCAGAGGCCTGGCGGGTAAGCGGCTCCTCTATTATTTTCCCTCTGCAGGAGCTCAGCTTCACACAGCTGTTGCCTCTTTTGCGTTGGTTCTAGCCTTCTCTTTCTGGGGGCGGCCTCCAGAGAAGCCTCGGGAAGTCCGTGCACACAGCACCCAGGCCCCACAAAGATGGAGCCATGGACATCATTGTCCTCCACACCTGCTTGAGTTGCCTGCGGGTCTCTGCTGCCAGCTGGACCCATGTGGGGACGCATATGGGGCAGGAGTGCTGGAGATGTGGGCCCAGATCTCATTCTCACCTCCAAATCCCCCTCCTCATCTCTGACCATGTGGTGGGGCACTGGGGTGACCATTGATGCCCTGTGGGCTTGGGGCAAACCCTGGGTCCCTTCAGAGTTCCCCAGGCACCGGCCGGCTGACCCTGCAGGTAGACGCACACCCAGGCAGTGTGGGGAGAAGCAGTTTCCGTGGCTTCCTCACGCATCTGTGCTCTCATCTCAAACTGTTAGCTCCATTTTCCAGAAGGGATCTTTATGTTTCACCTCAGGCTGAATCTTTCATGTCATATGTATGCAGGGGGAGGACTGACTGGACAGTCTTTAAGAATCTGGAAAATGGTATTTCTACCCTTTGGGAGAAAACTTGAAAATCTGTCCAGAGTGACTAGAATACTGATCTATAGCATCCTCTCGCTGCAGCCTTGGGGCAATGGAAATCGTCCCCTCTGAGCTGGTGCTTGGGGACATGCGGGCTCAGAAGTTCCAGGGCACAGCAGACACGTCTGCGTATCTTTGGAGGGGAGATGTCATGAGAAGACACTCGTGCCCCACACCCCCGTGGCCTTTGCCAAAGCGCAGAATACGCATTCTGTTCGCGCTGTTGGTGACAGACAGTGATGATGCTGTGAGCGTCTTTATGTGAAGATGTGTCTAAAAGCCAGCTTGGCTCTCAGATGGAACGCTCACCTTCAGTGGGGCTCCACAGGCTCCGGGGGCTTCTAATTTAGTTCTGCAGACTGCGGAGGCCGCAGAGGCTCTATTTTGCTGGAGTGTCTGTCCTGTGATTGATTTGAGCTGAGCCAGAAACCCTGGGGCTCTGTTCTGTTCTATCATGGAAATGATCCAAAGAGTGACTTCCTTTCTCGGAGACTGATCCAGCTCAGATCTGGGGCAGTCAATGCTCCCCCGGCATCGACCAGTCTGAAACTCTGAGTCAGTGGTACAGCTGCTGGGGTTCATGCTACTGTCCATGATCTATGCTTATGGGAAGCAGCAGAAGTCCCCCAAATCCAATATGGAGTTGTATTTATGTAACTTGAGACCACTTCACCAATCTGCACCTACAAAATAAGGCTTGATGTCTCCTACTTATGGCAGGAAGCTCACCGCCAGAAATGGGTCGTCCTCACAGTGTCTACTGGTTATTTCTTGAGTCTCTGAGCAGGAACTCCCCAAACAAGGGTGATAAGTGGAGTCACTGTGTTGACCGCCTTGCCCCCTCTCTGCTTTCCCCTCGCTTTGTGTCCCCACTACCTGCTGCTGGCACAGCTGTTGAGAGGTGCCTCACTGGGGTCTGTCACAGAAGTGCCCAGGGTGCCATTCTGGATCCTTCCAGAGCTGAAGCCTGGGCAGAGCAGGGAGAAGACTCTCCTCTCGGCCCTGAGGAGAATTTGTCTCCGGGGCCCCAGAGCAGCCCTTATGGCCAGCATCTTGTAGATCCACTCTTGAATAGTTGAATCAGCTCCAGGAGGTCCCTCATTGTCCAGACCTTCACAGGGTCTCAAGAAAAACACTCCTGGCAGTTTCTGGCCATCGCTCCTCTACACACAGAAATGCCAAACAGCCCCAGGGGAAGGGTAGGGCAGAGAAGTCCTAGGTCACTTTTGTGTTCATCAGGACTCTGAGGATGTAAATGACATCCAGAAACCCAGTGCAAAAGAGCTTCAACAAAAATGGGGTTGATTTGGCACAAAACTGAGAAGGCCTCTGGAACAGTTCGGCAGAGGTAAGGCAGAGCGCCTGGATGAGGATGTCGCATGGCTCCCTCTCCTCCCCTCCCCACCGTTCCCCCTCTTCTCTCCTTCCCTCTGGTCTCCTCTCCCCCTCCCCCTCCTATGTCCACTTCTCTCTCCTTCATTTCTCAGCTCTGGCATTGTTGACAGACAGTCCCTGTCTGTGTGGCAGGAAGGGGTCTACTGGTGTCACAGATTCACATTCTCTTGTTCCTGACCCTTCTTGAAAAAAGCACTTCTCTTTCCCAGTCCACAAGTATCTGAATGTCAAGGCAGGAACCGATCGCCTTGCTTGGGGCTGCCTTGGTTTCAGAGGCACTGGGTACTCTGTCAGCTGGGTTGGGATCAGAGGCTGGCCTTGGCCTGGGGGAAGGTGAGATCTGTTTCCCGCCAAAGGGGAGGTCACAGCTCCCCCGTACAGAGCTGACAGGCCCCATGCCCTCCCCTGCCCTCCGCCCTGCCTTCCCTCAGCTTAGTCTGCATGTCCACCTGCTCTGGAGGTGGTGGGAGTGGAAGTGGCAGAGTTAGCAGGGGGGTCTGTCCTGATGGTGTCCGTCTGCACTTAGACACCAGCAAGCGTCCTGGTGAACTTTTACCTGGAGAATTTAAGCTGCCTTCTTTTGCCTTCTATGTCCCCACTGCGGGGGTGGGTGGCCACTGGCCTGGGTATGTGTGGGGTCTGTGCCACCAGACCCAAGGGCCTCTTTTGTCAGTGGCCTCGCTGACGCTGCGTCCCTGTCAAGACACAGCGGGCTCTGTGTGACCCAGTTGTCTGACGCAGACACTCTGAGGACGTGGAATCCACGCTTCTTAAATTTTTGTTCACTTTGCCCTCTGGGGGGCTTCCTCCTCCTCCTCCTCATGCCTCCCTGGTTCAGGGGCCCTGGAGGGGCCGGCAGCTTTGGATGTCCTTCCTGGATGCCAAAGGGAGGGATGCCAAAGGCTGGGCGAGGATGTGGCCTTCCAGCGTGGTCCTCCCTTCTTTGGGCATCCGGCCACTTTTCCTCCACAGGTAGGGCCAGGCTGCCTGACCTCTCTGTCCTTAGGACCGAGCCTCTGTTCCACCCCACCCCAGTCTCAGGGGAGCCTTTCTGGGTAGGGAGAGCCCTACGCTCCTCGACCACCAAACACCATTTCTCTTAACCATTGATTCTTCCCTCAGTCCTCTCCCTTCTTTAAAGACACAGGTCTGGGGCCGGCCCATGGTGCAGCGGTTAAGTTCGCATGGATGCTTTGGCGGCCCGGGGTTTGCCAGTCCGGATCCCTGGTGTGGACATGGCACCACTCATCAAGTCATGCTGTGGCAGGCGTCCCATGGATAAAGTAGAGGAAGATGGGCACAGCTGTTAGCTCAGGGCCACCAGTCTTCCTCAGCAAAAAGAGGAGGGTTGGCAGTAGATGTTAGCTCAGGGCTTATCTTTCTCGAAAAAAAAGAAGGAAAATTCAATAAAGACCCAGACCTTTGAGAACCTAAACCCAGGACACTTTTATTTTTTTCTTGTCTCTGTATCATTCATTTCCTAAAGCAGACGGCATAGGACATCCTAGCTGCCTGACTCCAGTGGGGAGGCAGAGGGAGAAATCCTAGACAAAGAGTCGGTAGGGATTTCTCCAGGAAGGGCCAGCCCAGGTGCCTCGGCTCCCAAGGACAAGGATGAGCTGGGCCAACCTTAGGAACTTGCTGTGCCTGCTGACTTGGGGTGGAAGGGGTTTTGCTGCCTAGTTAACAAGCCTGCGTGGATTTCATCCATGTGTCTCCTACAGTCCCTTCCCTCTAGTGCATTCACCCTTCGGGGACGAGGGAAAGAGATGGAGTAAACATCCAACGGGCCTGCCTTCCTGCCTCAGAGGATCAAAACTCCTGATTCCTGCCGGCCCCTGGGGCCTCAACGCCTGCACTTTACAGAAGTGTCAATGAGCACTTTGAGGAGTGACAGGTGGCATCGCTGCTTATTTTTAACCAGTTGCTCGGTGCTCCAGAGCAGGGCAGGGTGTCTTGGCTTCCTGGGGGCACTCAGATGTGAAGGTCTTGTGGCCTTCCCAGATCTGTGGCCCCTGGGAGGAGCTTTCACAGAGTCGCGCCCACGTTAAGGAACCTCCTCCAGCCTGGAGTGTTGGCCAAGTTTTTGTCTTCGGGGCTCTGTTGGGAGGGAGGAAGGGGGATATTCCGTGATGGGCAGAGGAGGCTGGCCGTGCTTTCTCAAGTGTGTGAGTGAACGTCCTTTAGGAACAGCCCTGGGGACTAATTGGTGGTTTTTGCCCAGGAAGTGTCACTAGGATTTGTCGAGTCCTATTAGGAGCCATCAGAAGGTGACAGGTTGCTGGAGAACTTGCTGAATTAACCACTGGTTGCCCGGAGACCTGGACCGGGCTGCCGCTGCTGAGTCCCATAAGTGCCCCCAGCCGGGTCTACATGGGGGTTGAAGAATCCCATAGTAGCAGAAGGTGCTAGAACTGCGCCTCCTTCCATGCTGTGGCTAGAAGGGAAACTGCATGTTTCCGCTGAAGCTGCACTGAGCTGCAGCAGGGGATGGCTTGCGTTTCCTGCAAACTCACCGGATTTTCAGAGTTCAGGGTGCCATCTGAAGAGTCCAGCAATGACTCATTGAGTGACTACTCTTTGGCCTTGTGCTAGTGCACAATGGGGAATGAAACAGACCCAGACTCCCTCATGGAGCTTCCCCGGGAGCCATGGAGACAGACATGAGATGCGCACATTAATGTTGTTGATGAAATAGTGACAAAGGTGCAGAGGGCTGCAGGGGCACGGGTAGGGTGCTCTGGGGCGTGTGCAAGTCCAGGCGGAGTCTGTGCGCTTTGCAGGGAGGGCCTGGGCCCTGTCTCCTCCCCATGTCTGTCCTTGAGCCTCTCCCAGACTCCAATCTTCCCCCTGCTGTTTCCTTTCTCCAAGAGCTCCTTCTCCTGCCTGGCTAATTCCACACCAAGGAGATGGAGGAGCAGCGAGGGAGGGCGTCTGTGCCTGGAAATGCCCCGGGCTCTTGCCCCGGCTCCAGGCCGATAGCACTGCCAGCCCTCAGTGCCAAACCCTCTCCAATAGCTTTCCATGAAAGAGGGGTCTCTCTCCTCCCCCTACAGCCATCTGGCAGCCATGAATCCGTTCTTGGACTACTCTCACCTCCCAGACACGACATCAAAGCCTAATGGATGGTTCTAGTTTTCCTTTCTGGTTTTTAATTACTTAGAGGGACTTGTTTTTCTTTATCTCCTTAAGGGACAGCTTTGAGACTTAGGTTTGATAGGAAAAGGGTGCCCCAGGATTTGAAAATGGGGTTGGCAGCTGCTTCTGGTTGAAGGCAGATAGGGAAATTGAATAATGCATCTTAGAAGTGTTTATTAGCATTCTGATGAAGATAAGTGAGGGATCTGAAAGGAAATCTTCCAGAAGTGTTGGTAATTTGTCCCCTGGATAAGTCAATTGCTCTTCCTACAAAGCACATCAGCCTCCCCATTCAGAGTCTAGGCTTAAAAGGGAGCCCCACTGGATGCATAAGTACTTCATCCCCAGGACCTGGCGAAGGACTCAGTACATACCTGCTGAACGAAGTCAGTCATCATCTGCAGGCTCTGGGGCCGGGGATGAGTATCTGAGAAAAGCGGCACGTCTTCTCTTCAGAACAACGCACCATCACTGAGACAAGCACACAAGCTGATGAGCACTTTAGGATTTGCAGGTTCTCTGAAATCCATTCATGGACGCCCCCACGGACCCCCAGTGAAAAACTCCTGGACCAGAGTTGACATCTGTAAAGCTCCTTGCACATACAGTATGCCCCCTGTATGCACGGACGCCTCTGCTTCCTTCTTGTTTGAGCACTGGGTGGGAGAGCTGGGCGGCCCACAGGGGGAGCCACATTTCCAGGCCTCTTCCCCAGTAACCCGTCTTGGGCTGCCAGGGGCCCAACAAACACCAGCTTCGCACATCCCCCCCCCCCCCAAAATTGTGAAGATTTGGCAAGACTGGGTCTGTATTCCTCATGGCAACGGTTGGCTGGGCTGAGTGTCTGTGGCCTGCTTTAGGTGGGGCATGGCTGTCCAGTTTGTCATGGTTCCTCCCCACAGCCCCAATACTGGGACCACCTTCAGCTCTGTTTATCACCCCATTTGATTTGCTCTTTTTTAAGGGCAGTATTACACAAAATACGTCTGCCTCTGAAGATATACTGTATATCACGAAACACAAGCCCCCTCATACGTGTACACACATAAAACACACACACACATGCACATGCACACACATATTTTGCCCTTCCAGGTGTCTGCAGAACATCTGAATTTGGATCCCCATCCACCTCTTCCTCATGGGGTTGCTGTGAGGGGTCAGTGGCCTGATGCAGAACCCTCAGCACGGTGCCTGGTACACAGCAAGCGCTCACTCAAGACATCTGGCTAGTGTTACTAGTGTTTCCTTGGGGCCAGTGGGCTCTCCTGGAATCCAAAGGCATCTTCTCCAGGCTGCTCAGAAGCGCATTGTTCGGGACCGGGGCGCCCTCTGGTGGCTGCTCTCCCTACTCACAACCCGGCCCCTCGCTCAGAAAGATTTGTGGCTGGATTTCACCAGGCACCCACTCCTCTCCCACACCGTGGGAGGGGGTCAGAGGTGGGGCAGGAGAAAATGTTCTGCTTCCCACCCATTTCCGTTGCCTCCCTCCTGACCTTGGCGAGGTTGGGGTCACCAGGTCTGGGGAGAGAAGGAGGGGCTTGGAGGTGGGGTCCTGGCTGCCTGACTCAGGGGGCAGTCCCTTTCCCCCTAGTACCCGCCCCATTCTCCTCCCAGAGCAGCGCCTGCAAAGGCCTCCTCCAGGCAGGGCGCAGGGCGGCCAGGGAACAGCGCATCCAAAGAGGCTCCTCCGGCTATTATGAGGTAATTTTATTTCTTTCCATTTTAGGTAAAAATAGTAAATACAAGATAATCTTAATAAAGGTAAAAATACATCATTTGGATTTTGTTGTTGTTCTCTAAACAGTGTTACCTACAGTACAATTTTTGATTTAGGATTTTTAAACTTTTTTTTTTTATAAACAAATAGAACTATTTTGCTATTAGGCTATCTGTGTTCTCATCTGGCACTTAAGAATAGATCACAGGTCACCTCCCGGTTCTGTGTGGACATGTGTGGCGGGGGGAGAGGGAGGGAGAAGGGGAGCATGGGATGAGGTGGTTTGTCTTCCAGGAATGCAGACAGAGCTGCCATCCCGTGTGCAGTGGGAGGGCACATGTGTGCATCCAAGATGGCCTTTCCTGCCCTGGCCACAGGGACGTATGTCACTGTGACTGGACCGAAGGTCTCACATGTGTGTCGGGGGGACATTTCCTCCCCTCCTCCTGTGGTTGCGTTTCTCACCCAGCAGCCTAGATTCACAACAGTTTTGGGTCCAGGCAGGCCCCTGGGCTGCAGATGTCAGCAAGGCTGCTCAGGATGGAGCCAGTGGGTCTCTTTAGTGTCCTAGAGGAATGGGCCTGGGACCCTTCCCCACCAGGTTGGTGACCAGGGCATCCAACCTGGCCTTGGAATGCTGGTAGAAATCACAGATGCCACCGCGAGCTGCTAAATGTCTTTGCCCTTGTTCACTCTCAGGTGGTCTTTGTTTAAATTCTTTCCAAATTTCTCACTAAGCTGTTGGATCAGGTCTGCCAGCTCACCGGTAGCTTGAGATTTCTCTTCAAGAAGTTCATAGCGCAGGCTGGAGATATCTTGCTTGATTTCCTTCAGTTCGCCTGCAAGGACAGAGGAGATCTTGGTGAGTACGCACAGGCAGAAGGGGCTCATCCCACATGCATCAGGGGTGGGCATCTTTCCAGCAGAATGTAGGGTTGGTGGTCCAGCCCATCAGGGTTGAGGTGAGGGGATGGGAGCTCAGTTTTGACCTAAGTACCACCCTGTTCCTCCCCATGATGGACACATTCATCCATTTCAAACCCTTCTCCTCCCATTTCTGGGAAAGCTGTCCTCTCCGTTAAGGGTTTGGGTTGATGGAGGGGTCAAGATCAGGGTTGTGAACTGCTAGTACCTATTTCATATCACGATCGTTAGAATGTTATCCTGGAGCCACTAAAGGCAGATTTCAAGACTCTGAGCAACACCCCTGTTCCTAATATTTGTTTTCATGATGCTCCATGTTTTGTTCTGTTGTTGTCACTTGCAAAGAGGAGCAACTCCCAAGTGCAAAGGGAACAGCTCACACAGTGGACGGGGCCACAGCCCCGGTAGCCTCGCAGGACTGGGGTCCATCCGGACCATGCAGGCAGCACTGCCCCACCGAGGCAAGCTGCCACAGGCCCGCCTCCTCCTTCTTCCACAGCAGGGGACCACCCGGTGGGGACTTCTACTCACTTCCACAGTGAACCACATGGTTAGAAATCTGCGGGGGCCTGGCCTGCGGGAATCTTTTTAACCACAGAGGAGAGTTGAAAGGTTCTTTCCTGACATTATAGATACTGGACTTGGCTCCAGTGGGAGTCCACTGCCTGGGGAACACATTCCTAACTATTTTCTGGGTATGCCTCATATACAGAAAATGCAGGGCTCTTAAGGATATAGTTTGGCCAGTTTTGACCCATGCATACTTCCCCTATCTACTTTTTGTCAGGTGCTTCACTGAGCCCCAATTTCCTGGTATAATTCTAGTGGCATGAAACCCCACCTTCTATAATCAGTTCCATTCCTGTCAATCATAATTACACACTGCTTGAGACTGGCTGGCATGACACCTGGCAGTTTTAAGTTCAAGACTCAAAAGCACGGGTGGCCAGAGCCCCTAGAGAGTGAGCCCAGGGGTGGGTTCAGTCACTGTTGGTCTTCAGGCTGCACCCTGGATGGCCCAGGATGAAGCAGAGGGCCACTCAATGCCCGGGCTCTTCCAGTAGGCCCCTGTGGCCCAGGCGAGGGGGAGACGTAGTGCCTTCAGTTATGGAGGAAGCAGTTTGTAGGTAGCAAATATTTGTCCTTGGTGTCTCATGAAGATTAATTACCTGGTATAAGGTAATTTGCTTTCACTTAAGAGTAACTGCTTAAAATAGTCTGGAAAATAACCCAAACAGTGAAATAATGTAGTTCACAAACTTCAGTGAGCATCAGAAAGACCTGGTGCTCTTTTCAAAATGCAGACCCCCGGGCACCAGCCCAGAGATGCAGACTCATTAGGGCTGGATGGGGTCTGGGGTCTGCATTTTTAACAAGTGATTCTGACGCTGGGGTTACTTTGAGAAACACTGCTGGTCGTCAGACTCTGAGAGCCTGGAAGTGAGAGGAGAAAGCCAGCTAGCACGGAGGCAGGGGCAGCCTCTGAAAAAGGTGTATAGCTTGCTGCTGTCTATGTGCCCCCACGGAATGAGATATTCTGGACCATCCTGAACTCAAGGGGTGAGAGGCCAACTCAAGGCAGCCATCATTGCAGGAGGAGGAATAATTACCCACAGCAATCTTCCCAAAGATGGCCAGGTCCTAATCCCTGGTGTCTGGTCTGTGAGTATGGAAATATTAGATGGCAAAAGAGAACTACAGTTGCAAATGGAATTAAGATTGATAATCAGCTCACCTTAAATAGGGAGATTATTTTGCATCATCCAACCTAATTACAAGTCTTTAAAAGTGGAAGAGGAAGGCAGAAGAGTGGGTCAGAGAGATGTGATGACAGAAGAGGCAAGAGAGGTGTCAGCGTGAGAAGCGTTCGGTGCTCTGTTGCTGATTCTGAGATGAAGGGGCTACATGCAGACTGGAGGGCGGCCTCTGGGTTAGCCCTAAGGGCAGCCCCGGCTGACAGCCAGCCGGGGAACAGAGCCCTCAGCCCTACAACTGCCAGGAACCGCGCATTCTGCAGACACCGAGTGAGGAAGGAAACTGAGCCTCCCAGGGGCCTCCAGGCAGGGCCCTGCTGACAACACCTTGATTTTAGCCCCGTGAGACCATGTCCGACCTCTGACCTGCAGGAAACGAATCCAACCACTTACCTTCATTGACTTCATCATTTTCCCTATCCACCTGGGCCTTCAGGACATATCTTTTTATGAGCCGCTTCATGATTTTCTGAAATGTGAACATAAGGAAGGGATCAAACGACCTGGGTGAGCACAGAGGCAGCCTGCGTGGTACACACGACTCTTTCCTCTTGCAGAGCGCCGGGTCAGCGGTTGGGCATCCTCCCACGCCTGGTGCCTCACTTTTGAGGGGTGCCCTGCCCAGTGGGGGAAGCTGGGCCAGTGCATCTATTTAACCTTTCCCCCCAGGATTCAATACCTCCTGACACTGGGATGTAAGAACAGGACACACCTAATGGCAGGAGGCCCAGCCAAGGAGACAGAGAGAGAATCCTCTAAGATCCATGGGTGTGGCTCCAGCGTCCTAAGCCTGACTCTACCCTGACCTTCTTTGTGACCTTAGCCAGTCATGTGCTCTTCTCCGGGATTCAGCTCTGAAACACTTTCTTCTATTTCAAGAACTGACACGATCAGGAGGGAGTACTGAAGTCTTAGCAGGCCAGCCCAGGTGGGGCTGCGTCTCTTTCAGGTGCTGTGCATGAGAGGAGATGGACTTAGGACAGAGTCGGGACCAGGTGTGGAGGACAAGTGCACCGTACCTTGGAAAATTCCTACCAGAGGCAGAGACAGATATAGCTGGGCCTCAGGAGGTTTTGCCAAAACACCGCTTCCCCGAAATCCCACACGTCTGACCCTGCGCTGCCAGTCATGCTGGAGAGGAAGGGTTTGGCCTGCAGGTTCCACTTATTATGCAGATACTGGATTCTTTCCAGCAAATGAGGCATGAATAAACCCTTTAGAGACATCCAGAATAGAGCCAAGTGTGAGAAAGACTGCAGGAGGTGAACTTTGGGTTTTGCCAGCTAGTCATTTCAGGGTTCTTGTGAAATCACAGGATTTAAAAATATTCTGGTAGCTGAGACTTCTGGCTCTTGCAAAGAGCTGAGCAGCACAGCAAAGACAGAGGGATTCCCTGCTCCTTGGTCATCCCTTCCTGGGACCTGCTCACCTGCTCATACTTGAGGCCTGAGGGGACAGAGGCAACATTTTCTAGATTGAAGGGCCCTGAATTCTGTCCCTAGCTTTGCTGTGTGACGTCAAGCAGGTTGCCAGGGTCTCTCTGACTACTTGGGCTCTGGAAAAGCTTCTGTGAGTGAAAAAGAAGTGACCTACTGGGACACAAAGAGCTGGAGGGCTTAACTCGTTATTATCACCAGCTGGTGGCTCTCTCAGTGCCTTTAATGGTGAGGAGGCGTCTCCCAGCCCTGTGATTCCAGGACTTCAGGTGAACCCGGCGAGGGCTCTCGACCGCGAGCTCTGAGTCAGCTCCTTTAGGCCAGGGCTGCCCCTGCTCCGCCCGAGGGCCGGTGGTCCAGGTTCACTGGCTCTGTGGTTTGAGCTGTGACCTGTTTCAGGTTGACCAGTTAAGTAGTAACTTGCCTTCGTGCTGCCCCTTCTCAGAGGGGCCTGGGTCTTGTCATGTTAGTGGTTAAACTGCGTGCTAGAATTCTCACCACAGTCTTCTCATCAAGAAGGCAGGTTCCCTACGTTCTAAGAATAGATGCCTTTCCATGGGGCTCAATAATGCTCTTTTCACTTTGAATGGGAAAAACAAAACAAAAAGATCTTTGTCCTGAATCAGTTCTCATGGGAAAAAAGAAACAACTCAGATACCCAAATATCTAACATTCTTACTGAATAAGGAATTCAGAAGTATTCTCCCATGGTAAACTTTCAGGCTGACACAAGTCAAGGGGATCTAGTTAAAGTTTGTTGACTTTTTAAGGAAAACTTCAAGAATTAAGCGTTCTTTGGTCTCTGGATCCATCAGTTAAAGAGTGTGTATGTTGATGATGTAAAATTATCAGCCAGAGTTTGGAAGTGAAGAGTCGTCTTTTCTGTGATGGGGATGAGGGGCATCCTTTCATGCTACAGAGCAATCGTGGTCCTCCTGGCTGAGTGTGCACACTGTGTTTTACTGCAACATGAATAAACTGATTATTTAAAAAGATTCCGTAGTATGTGTTTACTATCAATACAAAACGTGCCCATCAAACTCCGTTTGTTTAGAATAGGCGAGGCCCCGCTCACAAGCCCCCTTTCAATGCAGAGTAGCCTTCCGGGAGGAAGAGAGGAAGGGTGGAAAAGAAGCAAAGACAGATGTATTGAGTCCTCCGTACACAACAGGAGTCGTGTTAGCCTCCTTGACCAAGTGTCCTGATTGGATCCTCCCAGAAACCCAGTGAGAGGGGGGTTGTCATCTCCATTTACAGATGAGGACACCAAGGCTCAGAGAGCAAGGTGACTTCTCTAAGGTCACACAGCCAAGGAAGTGGCAGATCTGGGATTTAACCAAAATAGAAACCAAAGCTGGGGCTTCGTCCAAGCTTGAGAAAAGGGTTAAGTGTAAGATGCTTTAGGGATGAGATGCAGGCAACTGGCTCCCATTGTCAAAGGGGGATTGGGCCACTTTGGGGTACATATTTGTCCTTTAAAAAAGCACAGTCTTTTATGCAGGAGGAAATCTCAGCTATATTTCAGAGGATGGATGGCTTTGTTTATTAGTACCCTGGGGATATTCCAATTAAAAAAATTGTTACCCTTGGGGCAGAGGGTCACTGGTATGTCATCATCACGAGTGCTCATGGCCCACTTTTGAACATGGCATGCTTGACCTGAGCTATGGTTTCTGCAGACCTGTGGCTCTAAAGGACAGAAGCAAAAGTTTACTTTTTTTTTTTTGCCGAGGAAGATTTTCCCTGAGTTAAGTTCTGTGCCAGTCTTCCTCTACTTTGCACGTGGGATGCCGCCACAGCATGGCTGACGAGTGGTGTAGGACCACGTCCAGGATCCAAACCCACAAACCTGGGCTGCTGAAGTGGAGCATACTGAACTTAACTGCTACGCTGTAGGGCAGGCCGTGCAAAGGTTTGCTTTTAAGCCTTTCACCATGCATCAGGATTACAGAAGCTTAATATGGAAGCAAATCGCATGAGCACTGCAGACATGCAGGGGCCTTTAACCTTCCTCCCCATCCCCACTTCACTCCCAGGAGCGATAGGTACACTAAAGGAGAACAGTGTGACTTCCTGTCAGTTGCTTAGAGACTTTGTGTCCTGATGGGGACCTAGCTTCCCCTCTGGTGTGTGCACGGTAGACAACCTGGGATCTGCAGGAGCAAGATGCCAGCCTTTCCCCAGAAAGTCTGAAATGGTTAGAAAATGCCCAAAGTTCTATTTAATGTGGAGGCTATAGAGGATATCTGTTTCTAGAATAAATGGACATCAAAAGTCTCCCCTCCTTCACTATGTAGGGGAAAAGCTTGTTCCTTGGTGATGATTTTGAGATATTTCCTTGCTGTCTTCCATAGAGTTCTTTCTTTCATGAAGATAATAAACTTCCCCCTAGTTAACCTGTCCCTGTTGGTGGCAACTCTGTCCACCCTCCCTTCATGCATCTAGCAAGTGCTGGAGATGAGTATATTTAGCGATATTACTCAGACAAAAGAACTAGCACTTGAGGATGAGAGTGAGATGCACATGGGTAAGAATGGCCTTGACACTGAGACCTACATCCAGGGGAGAAGGCACACAGTTCCCTCTGCCCAGACTCCGAGGGACCAGATGGCCTCGGGATGCTGCTGGTTGTGGGGAAAATGGTAAGTCTTTCTATGGAAGAGACAACTCTCTCTGTGCAACTTATGACCAAAACGAACAAGAGAACACATACAGGATG
Source organism: Equus caballus (assembly GCF_041296265.1). Lineage (NCBI taxonomy): Eukaryota > Metazoa > Chordata > Mammalia > Perissodactyla > Equidae > Equus > Equus caballus. The sequence goes on along the minus strand of NC_091697.1, from coordinate 55,596,889 downwards.
TTGAAGATGCTAAATGAAGTAAATCCAGAAGGAAGCAATGTTGCCACCTAGGAAAACAGAAATTGAGGAGCATTTGGAAGAAAGTGGGCAAAGTGGATCCCACGACAAGTCATTTGTTAAACTGGGATTTATCACACACCAGGATAGAAGAAATCAGCATTGGCAAGTTGTCTATCCTATTTGCTTTGACCTCTATAGAAGAGGCATCTAGAAGGTGAAAAAGGGACTCCCCGCTGAGTGTGGGGAAGGGATTGCATCATGAAGGTTGGGGCTCATTTGAATGACGGGCTGTGCCTCGGTTCCGGGTTCACTTGGAATGCAGGTGGTTTGCTTTGCCCCAGAAGGAAATGCAGCTCTCAGAGTGAGGGTGTGGGGTCTGTACACACCCCAGCGAATTGAACAGTGGCTCTTGGAACAGGCAACGGTGGCTGTGAGAGGAGGCACATGTTGGCCACCTCACCAGCATTATGGTTTTGTTCCATTGTTTAGTCTCATGTCCACAGAGCCCAGACTAGAAAAAACATTGCTAAAGGAACCCAGTTTAGTGAAAAATAACAATTCAGATCCCCGGAAGCCTAAGCAAAGCAAAGCACGCAGAGCCTCTGTTCTGAGGGCACTGCCTTCCTTTACACGGAGAATCTCTCCAAAGAGCTGAAGCGTTGACAAGCTTAAAGCAAACAGCTCAAGCACTAAGTTTGAAAAGTCAAGAAGATCTACTGAAGAGACACAAAGGAGACAAGCTTAATAGCTACATGTACATGAACAACAGGGCTTTTGCCTTACTGGGAAGGCTACAGAACCCCTCAGAACCACGACAGTGTGAGAGGCTGACAGCATCCATACTCAGTGAGATGGCAGTGCCAGGTGTGGCCTGGATAGTAAGAAAGGGGGAGTGAATTGGGCACATTTGGAAGTTGCTCTGGGAAGAAGGCAATGCAACTTGGAAGGCCACCAGTGGGCCCAAGAAAACAGAAGAGCCATTGTCAGGTCCTTGCCCAAATCCTTCCTTCTGCTCCGCTGGTTGCTGCCCGGTGATAGCAAAAGTAGCTCCTCCTGCTCCTTGCCTCCTCCCCACAGGCTCCAAAGGCTCAGATGGGTCTCTTCTTAGTGACTGTCAAAAACAGGCGCGATGGTGCAGCACGATGAAGATGGATAAGATGCAACACTATGAGGATGCCCAGTGCCTGGCAGTATGATATCGTAAAAGAAGGGTACCCCTTTGAGTCAGACAGATCTCAGTTCAACCAGCTGTGTGACCTTCACCACTGAGCCTCAATTCTCTCCTCTGTTAAACCGGATTGAAGACACAGCCTCTCTCACAGGAATATGGTGAGATTACACCTGGGTTAGGGTCTAGCCTGCTCCCAGCTGTCCTTTTGTGCCATCTCATGGTTTATTCTTATTTGAGCAGATGATGGTTCAGGAAGACGCCCAGACTTCTCCTAGCAGGGCTGAGCAAAGTACAAATGTGCAGATGCAAGGAGCTCTCTCCTCCTCTGTGCTGTCCTCTCTACCTCCTCTCTCTGAGGTCTACTAGCCCAGTTCTCCTTTCTTCTTTTCTGTGACAACTATTTGAATAAGTAGCCCCAGGCTTTTCTGGGTGGATTCACAAAATACAGGATGAGCAAGCTTCCCAAAGTCATCAGTAGCCTGAAGCTGCAAACCAGCCAGTCTCTGTAATCGCAGCAGGAAGCTCTCGGGGAGATTGAAGGCAGCAGGGACTCAACCAGTGATGATGAAGACAGAAATGGGATGGCTCTGAGACTGTTTTTGAAAATGGCCTCGTTCATGAAGGATTCATTCTGGTTACAGGACCGTCGCCACACGATCAGTCTTCCTTTATCTCAGCAGCTGATGCTGCTCAAAACACATGAGAGATTTGGCCCTAACCCATTAGGGTTTTCTATCTTTTCTGTAATGCAGATAATCTATACTTCTCTCTGAGAAGCTCAGAAATAAAAATCCTTCCACTGACTAAAGGATTTGTCCTGTAAAATAACTCAAAGCAGATCAAACTAGTCAGGCCCAATTTTGTGCACAATTAAATACAAGATTTGCCCATTGCCAATTTTGAGCTGGTGTCATCTGATAAAACTGTGAGTACTTTGAGGGATGAGCCATTTCTTAATCGTCCACTTAAATCCTCCTAACTGCACAGCTGGCTTCTGAAATATGGACAGAGATTCAATTAGAGACCTGGGCCTGGAAGACGCTAAGTCTGTAATTGCTCCCTCTGAGACAGTGGCACCAGAGACACATCACCTGGGCCAAAGGAACACTCAGGACAGCTTCAGATTTACATCTGATAAGAAATGATCAGCATGGATAAAACTCCTGATCATTGAGAAGGGGAAGGCAGGAAAAGAATGGCCTGCACTTTTATAATCAATAACCTGTAGTTACCATCTATCATGGGCTCAGGCTGATTCACACTGATTCAGAGATTCGGCATTAATTTCCAGAAGCAATGAGAGGATTGCAAGCATAAAAGGGCCTCTAAGTTTTGTAACAACAGACTTTGGCAGGCTGGCAGCCTAAGGTCAGGTATTCACTGAAGACGCCAACATCCACCTGCTTGCTTAAGACAGATACCTGGGAATCATGCCGGGACCTGCCTCTCCTTCCCCCCATCCAATGGTACACGTCAGGTCCTGTTGGCTGTATGTCCAGAACATATATTGAATGTGTCTGCTTTTCTCCATCACCCTACTCACACCCCAATCCAAGCCACCATCCTTTGCACCTGGATGACTGTCACATCCTCCTCACTGGTCTCCCTGCTTCCACTCTTGTCCCCACCTGTCTCCTCTCATTATAGGAGTTAGGTGATCTTCTTAAAGCATGAATAAAATTTTATCATCTTCTCCCTCCCCAAGGTTAAACTTCTCCCACTACCTTCCTAGATTGAATAGAGTAAAATCCATATCCTGACCTTGGCCTGGTCCACTGCCTTTTCCTCTGACCTCATTGTCCACCCCTCTCCCCTCTGGCTTTTGCTGATGCTTTTCCCCTGCCTGGAAGCCTCCACTGGCTGCTTCCTTCTCTTCTGTGAGGTCATAGCTAACTGTCCTCTCCTTGAAGATGCCTCCTCTGATAACCATATCTAAACAGGGGATCCCTATTTTTCTCCATTTTTGAACCCCATTATTTTCTTCTTGGCACTTTTATTGATTTCAGGTTGTATATTTATTTGTGTGTTTGCTTGTTCATTGTTTCTCTTTCTCAGTGGACAGGAAGTACCACTAAGACAAGAACAATGTCTGTATCCCCAGGAAGTAGCATGATGCCTGGCATGTAGTAAGCACTCAATAAATATCTGTTGAAGTAAGGAAGGAATGAAGCTGTGTTCTGGAGGGATGACACAGCCATGTGACTAAATTGTGTCTTGATGGAGTCCACTTCCGCCCACACTTAGAAAAGGGGTGGGTACCTGATATCTGGTGGGCTTGCTGAATGTGTTATTTGCTGTCAGGTTTTCAGAATTCCTCATGCCAGCCTGGTAACGAGTCTTCTGGGGAAAAAATACAAAGTACACAATAGATACATACATCCATACATGGTAGGACTTGAACCGCTCCCACATATGGGGCAGCTTCTCAAAAGAGGACCCTCAGGAGGCCAATATACCCACGCTGCTTGGCTTCCTAGAACACCGTTCCTTGGGACTTTAGTTCTGTAGGATGGCAACAGGTTACAGAATATTGTTTGGTCAACTTTATTTGGGAAGCATGGAATTAAAGTTCTATGGGTATCTTTCTGCCAGGACTCCTCAAAGATTTTAATGTGCTAATAAACACTGAGAATCTCCAGGAAGGGGACCAATGGGCAGGGAAGCTTTCTTCCCAGAGCGCATTCTCCAGATCCTTTCTGGGAAGAGCTATTCTACTTCCAGGTCCACTAAGGAGTCCCCTGAGTCAGGTCACGGCTCAGCCAGGCGGCTTGCTGAGCCCCCAGGCGTCCTCCTCTCCGAGGAACTGCAGGGGGAAAGGGAGCTTCTGCAGGCAGCCTCTGCTGGGGCTGCAGCTTTGCTGACGCTTCAGCAGATTCTGAAAAGCATCGGCCCCTCCAGGCTCCTGACTTCCCTTGTTATCAGGGACACCATCTGAATGAAACACACACAACCCCCTCCTTCCCCTCTGGCTGCCTTATTAGCCCCATAAACCCCATGCTACCTACCCTGAATTTGGAATTCAGCATGCCCATTTCAAGGTCATTTTCACAGCTTTTGGCCTTAGATTTGCAGAGTTTTATGAGGCACATCTTGATTCTCATTATGAGATAATAAAATGATTTAGGGCTTGGCACTAGATTAAAAGGAGCAGGTAGAGTTCTTCCTTCATCAAAATAAGACAGCCAGAGCTTTGCTCGGGCGAATTTCCATTCCACATCTGCATCCTCCTGTGGAACAAGGGGAACAACAACACACCATCAAAGGCCACGATTTAACAACTGAGCTCAGTCTGAGGAGTGGGGACGCAGCCTGCAAATTCGGAGAGATCTCTAAACAGGACTGATGCTTTCGTGGATGTTCTCCTTTGCTACAGAGACACCAGATGGGAAGTTTGCTCTTGCTGAAACCCTATGCAATTAGTCACCCGCAAAGATCTCCACCTAAATCCCTGGATTCATCTCTGAAAACCTCAGCCAGTTCCTCCTCCCTTATCCCCACTGGGTATTTTCACCAACATTTTTCACTTCCCACTTACCCAGGAACTTTTCTCCCTGTCACTTAATCTTGTGATCCGTTAACATTTACAGCTCTCCTAACTGATTCACCAATCACTCCAGGTCAAGGTATTAATCTTTTAGAGCATCGCTGCCTAACAGAAATATTTGGTGAGCCACATAGGTAAATTTAAATTTTCTAGTAGCCACATTACAAAAAGTAAAAAGGAACAAGCGAAATTAATTTCAGTGCTGTATTTCATTTAATCCAATAATCCAAAATGTTATCATTTCAGCGTGTAATCATTATAAAAAATTATTAATAAGATAGCTCCCTTTTTTTTTTCTCCCTGAGTCTTCAAAATGGGCATGTCTGTTATAGCACATCTCAATTTGGACGAGCCACATTTCAAGGGCTCAACAGGCACATGGGGTTAGGGTGGCTACTATATTGGACACCACAGTGTGTTTCCTGTTGGTCAGAGTGCTGCCAAGGAGGATGTTAGAGATTCTGCATATGGAAGTCACGGGGAGCAAACCTGACTGTAGCTAGCAGGAGGGAGTCTGGCCATGCTCTCTTCCCTGGTGGTGGTAAGTTTAAACCCCAGGTCTGTCACTTCTGATGTGGTGTCAATGCCAGAATGCTGAGGGGCCCCCTGGGAGGCAGCAGGTGTGTTTTCTCTGTAAGCAGGCTCCTTAGGCCTCTGTCCTAGGAGGGCGGTTTGAGGCCAGGAAAGAGGCATGGGATTTGGAATCAGACAGACTCAGGCTCACAGCCCCTTACAAACCGTGTGACTTTAGGCAAGGGCCGTGGGCGCTCATCTGTCCATGGAGATAACACTGCGTCCCTCACAGAGCCCTGAGACTGGCATTGAGTACGTGCTCCAGGAGCCGTGGGTTCCTCTCCCCACAGGCAATGGCTACACTTCAGGGGACCATGAACCCAGCAAGGGCCCACGTGAGGCTGCTGGGATGTGCCATGAGATAGAAAGTCATCACCAGCAGGCCCCACTATTTAATTTGCTTTTGCTGAGACCCCATCAGCACCTGGCCTGGTCTATGGGGACATCCTATGTGGGTCTTTTAGATTGGCAGCTTCGTGAGGGCAGGGGTGGCTCCTGGTGTCTGCTGTACTGCAGAGAGGTGTACCCGGGACATCCGACCTGAGAGGAAGGGTGGTACAGTGGTGAGAGCACGGCTCTGAAGCCTGCCTGGGTTCACATCCTGCCTCTTTTCCTTGCTAGCTGCGTGACCATGGCAGGTGGCTTGGCTGCTCTGGGCCTCAGTTTCCTCAGCTGTAAAATGAGGATAATAATACCTACCTCATAGGCTGTTGTGAGAATTAAAGGAGTTAACACATGAAAAACACTCAGTGTCAGACACTTAGGAACCCCTCAGTAAATATTTTTATCTCTGTAACTTAACACAGTGCCTAGTGGTCAACCTTTAATCATTCAGAAAACATTTATTGAGCACCTACTGTGCACCTGGCATGTGCTAGGCAGGCACTGGGGAAGACAATCCATGTCCCGATGGAACACACAGGCTGGCCAGCGCCATGGGTATGCTAAAGAGCTCATCAGCTAGTCTCTTCCCTACATTCGTGCTAAGAGCTGTGGGAGGCTCTGGGTGCTGGGGCCCCTGACCTGGCCCGGCGGTCAGGGAAGGCTGCCCTGGTGGCTGGTGTTTGAGCTGAGATCCAAGGGGCGAGTAGTTAGCTCTCAACCAGGTCAAGTGTGGGTGGGGTGGAGTTAGGAGTTAATTAGTGGAAGAGGCAGTGAGAAGCATAAACAACCCTTTCAAGAAAACTGGCAGTAAAGAACAAGAGAGAAAGAGGTTGAGAGCTGGAAAGTGAGAGCGAGGGAGGGTTTTTTGTAGTTACTTTTTGTTTTTTGCTTTTTAAGATCAAGAGACTTATTTAAATGCTGACAGGAAGGATTAGACAGAGAGAGAGAAGGTGAAGATGCTGGCGGAGAGGGAGAATGTGTAGGCGCGGCCCCTGAGGAGGCAGGAGGGCTGGGAGCCAGGGCACATGGGCAGGGCTCTCGATGGAGGGCAGGTGCAGAGGCGGGCGGGTCTGTGGATTGGGATAATGGGTGCTCAAGATCTCCTGACTGAATAAACAAGCATTCTCATGGAAGGATTTACAAACATGTACTTCATCAGAGTTGAATGTGACCGTGAATACCAGGCACTTTCCGGGGGGCTCATTTCCCTTCTCTGGTCCTTGCACAGACCTCACCAGTGAGACAGGTGGGGGACATGTGCTCTCACCTGTCAAGGAGAAGGCCAGAGCCCAGTGGAGGGGGGGTGGGCTGCAGTGTGCTCTCTCCATCTCATGGCACCACGCTGTGGTGGGCTAACTTGACATCATAGCTGTGGGCTTGCCCACTCTTGCCCCAAACTAGTGGGCATGTCATGCCAAACACGTGGCTTTACATTCCACATTCATTTGGAGCAAAACATGAATTGCTTTCTAGGATGGGGCCGACCTTCCCAGGTGAGTGGTACAGAGAACCACAGATCATTCAGGCACCATCTGGTTTCTCTTACACATGGGGAAACTGAGGCCCAGAAGGGCAGGGAGGACTTATGAGCAATAGCTCATCCACATAGGTGACCAAATATGTAAAACACTTTAAAAAAAATATGTTTGTCCATAGACTCAGTGCTGCACTTGTCCGGGAGGTCGGCAGGGGGCGCTAAGGCTTCATGGCCCAGCTCACTTCTTCCTCTCACCTCTCGCCTCCTTCCTTGCACGATCTATGCTCTTACAAGGCAGAATATACCACATTGTTTCACCCCTCCCTGCCTTGGCACACGTTGCTCCTACTGTTTAGAATACTCCTTTTTGGGGGGGTGGGTATTATGGACCAAATGTGTCTTCCTAAAAGTTGGATGTTGAAGCCTTAACCCCTGGACCTTAGAATGTGACTGTATTTGGAGATAGGGCTTCTAAAGATGTAATCATGTTACATGAGGCCATAAGGGTGGGGCCCTAATTCAATATGACTGGTGTCATCAGGAGAGGCAGAGATTCCAGGGGTGCACCACACACAGAGGAAAGGCGATGTGAGGACACAGCAGGAACGTGGCTGTGTACAGGCCCAGGAGAGAGGCCTCACCACAAACCAACTCTGCCAACACCTTCCTCTTGGACTTTACCTCCTGAACTGCAAGGAAATAACTTTCTGTTGTTTAAGCCACACCTTGCATTTTCTCACTTAACAATATCATAGGGATTTTGCCATATCAGCACAAAAATTTTTTCTCCTACATACAGTATTCTAAGGTCTATGCTATATGTTCTGATATTGATGAGCTAGTTTTAAGTTTTCCTTTTTTTTTTTTTGGTGAGGCTAACATCTGTGCCAATCTTCCTCTATTTTGTATGTGGGATGCCACCACAGCATGGCTTAATGAGCTGTGTATTGGTCTGCACCTGGGATCCAAACCTGAGAACCCTGGGCCACCAAGGCAGAGCGTGCAAACTTAACCACTATGCCACTGGGCCAGCCCCTCCAAGTTTTTCCTTTAACGAACATCTACGTAAAATCGTATTTCTGCATAGATGCATTCCTAGAATTGGAATTGTTGAGTCAAAGGGTTAGTGCATTTTATTTTGGTTTAAGTTTATTTTTTTAACTTTATAATAAGTAAAACAATAGATTTATAAAACATAAAAAGGTATAAAGAGAAAGGCATTCCACCACCATGTTCCCCAAACCCCACCTCCCAGCAGTTATCTCTGCTGTGCATTTCTTGTGTATCCTTTCAGAGATCTTTTTCTTTTTCAAATACTTATACAGCGGAAAATGAATATGTATTCCCTTCTCTTCCCCTCTTACACAAGAGAGAGCACACTATATACATTATTCTGCAACTTGATTTTTTTTTTCACTTACTGTATCTTAGAGGTCTTTCCACATTAGTGTATAGAGAACATCTTCATCCTTTTTAAAAGCTGCACAGTATCCCACTGTTCAGATGTATCATAATCTATTTGACTAGATTCCTACTGATACTCATTTAGTTTGTTTTAAATTTCTTGCTGTTCCAAACAAGGCTGCAGTCAATAGCTTATGGATTGTGCATTTTAGATTTTGATAAATTGCCTCCTGATACACTCCCTTGACTCCCTTATCTGTTCGGCAAAATTGTGTTAGTCTTTGAATGGCCGTCAAGCAGCACCTCTGGAAGCTCCCTCCCTACACAGTTGATCACAGACTCTGCTTTGGGTCTCCTCCACCTGGTAGGACTCCTCTGGGTGCTCTTCCCCAGGGCACTGCAATCTGTTGATTTACATGTCTGTTCTTCTCACTGGATAGAGTTCTTCAAGGGCAGAGATTGTGTCTTAGTCAATCTCTGTGTCGCCTGTTCCCAGCACCAGTGTGGCATATAGTAGGTACTTAATAAATAACATATGAGAGGCAGAAGGGAATGTGGGTTAAAAGATACAGTCATTCTGAGTTGCCGAGGTTCACCTGCATGAGGGGACACGTAAAACAAGAAAGATTCATGACCCCTATTCTTTCTGCCCTTCTTGGGCCATTCTGTGTGGTGCCTGCCATGCCATGAGGCAGGTCGACTGGAAGTCTTCTTGGAGCAATCCAGGAAGAATGCTGGTTGTTTGCTATCCTGGCTTCACATTTAATAACACATGGCTTCTAACATCCTTACCCTCACTGCTGAAAACAGCAATATAACCTAAACCAAGGGAGAGAGAACATTTCCAATTAACTGGTCTTACCTCGATTTCCTGATAGGAGTTGTTGATCATGGCTATTAGCATATTGAGCAGCACGACCACCATGGTGACGTTATAAACGCCGTAGAGAACGTAGCCGATGTTCTCGATGAATTTGTGGTCATATTTCAGCACCACCGAGATCACTTCAGACAAGCCAAAGATGGACCAAAATAAGGTTTTAAAACTTTCTTCAACCCTGCAAAGAAGCAGACAGTCCCTTCAGGCAGTTTGCATCAGCTAACGTGAGCTTTTCATGCAACAGCTGTCTTTACGCAGACATTAGCAGCTACCCTGGAGTGGGGCCGGGGCTGGCTGCTGGTGCCTGTATTCTGCAATAATGAGATGCTCAGATTTCTTAGAAGACTTTGAAAGAATGTGATAAAGGGCAGGCTCTTTCTTTTCCATTCAAGCCGTTTATTGGGAGTCCTGGCTGCGCTGTCGTTTTTATCTTGTAATTAATTAAACATTTAAAATTAAACACAAGGACAAATGCTTGTTCTTGTATGTTATTAGCCTCAGAAAGCACACGCTTCCTTCAGCAGTCTCTTGAGTGTCTCTTCTCGGACTACTCAGCCCCACGTGAAGGGGAAGAAGCTGGTGTTGACTGATGGAGCTGGCATCGTTGGTGCCTGGCCCTTGCTGGGTACTTGCCACAGAGCAACTCACTTAAGCCTCATGCCCACCTCTGTGGTGGGCTTGCTTCTTACCACCATTTTGCAGATGGAAGCACTGACACTCAGAGCCTTCCATGCCTTTCCCAGTGGCACCCGACTGGAAACGGGTGCAAGTCCAGGCGTGTCTGAGGTTTTCAAAAGCATGTACTTCTAACCACTGTGCTTTACTGCCCCCTGCCTAGGGGTAGTGAGGCCAGACACCTATACCAAGTCCTCTAAACTGGAGCTAGATTATGAGAGTGGTGAGTTTGTGAGTCCATATTGTTCAAATTCACCCTACAGCTCACTCAAGGTAGACACTGCATGTGCTTTGAGGGCAGTTCAGTGAAGAGCTGGATTTTAGGACGCTGCCCTTTGACCTTTTTGAGACTATGAAGTTACCAAAATACACTGGCTTTAAGAATAAGATCCCAGCACATTTCAGTCTGTACTTCATGGCTATGACCCTATATCAGGCTTATGACATAGAATCCAATCAGAAAGCTGGATTTTGGCTGCATGGTTTAGGATATGCACGTGTATCTGATAACATCCGAATGGTTAAGTACAGTTCTTTCAGCTTGCATCCAGATTTTTTGGTACGATTATGAGAAAGCACTTTCTTTTTTTTCTTTAACCTTTCAGACTTCCGACACTTACCCACAAATGGCCAGGATTAGCTAGATCTCAAAAAACCCCCAAGCATTTTTTTAAGGGTTGATATTTAATTGACAAGATGTACTAAAATACTAGTACTCATCACGTTGGCTGAAAATTCAACTCTGACTTGCATGAACTTTCAGCTCTGCTGTGAGTGTGGGTGGATGTAGACGTGTGTGTCTAGCCAGCTGTTTGACGCATTCCCTATGCATCCCAGAGGCTGGAAACTAAAAATTGAAGTGAGTTTTTGTTGTCATTACTTGTTTTTGGTTTCTTTTAAAACTGTGAGTTTGGAATATTTAAATAATTTTCATTTTAGTAAGAAAAAATTTAGTTGGGGATTTGGAAGTAAGGACTGGGTATCAAGCTGTTATTTTAGAGTTCCAGCTCCTGACACTATTCTGAGAAAACAGGTTCCTCATGCGAGATGCAGCATCCATTTTGTGTGAAAAAGGTACCCTCAAAGTGTGGGCATGATTAACCGAAGGTGTTGTCTTCCACTAGGAAGTAATCTTTGGTTATCACCCTAGTGGAGGGGAATAGTGGCAGAAAGAATCCAAAACCACTGGATGAGCCCCAAACCCCAAACTGGAAGGAGCCAGAAGGACATAATCTCTGACAGTTGTTCCCTTCCTAGTGAAATCACTGAAAACTGGAGGACACCCTGTCTGAGGGAGGGGCTGGGCAGACAGGTACTGGTCCAGGCTTGTGTTCTTACCACAAACAACCTAAGAAATGGATGATACATGTGGCTGAGAGACGTCCTACAGAAATTCATCTTCCCTCTCTTATCTTGGAGAGCCCCACAAACCTTTGACTGACACAAACAAAGCAAGCAATTATAGAACACATTCAGGGAAAACCTTCTGAATTTTGATTAGAAAAAATGGCCTAGATTCAGCATGTACTTTTTTCTCATTTGCGTCTTGCTATGAATTCGGCCATTAAGTTCTGATTTATCCTTGGTGCCTACACTTAGGCTTTCTATGACAATGCTCTGAAGGAGGCAGAGCTGGTCCATTAAGCAGTACGTGTTCCAGTTAGAGAGTATTTACAGATCCCTAAACCTGTGCCTTAGCCCCTCCCCTACCAGCCTCCCCCTCACCAGCCCACGGCCTCCATGCTTGGAGGCTGATCTGTTCATTTGGTGTCTGGGTTACAGACAATCTTCACACCTATTTCATTTCTATTTTATAGTTTAAGGATTAACTTCTGGACTTGAATTTGGCTATGACCTCTAGGAGAATCTAACTACAAGAGGCCCAGACTCATTGGGATTGGCAGAGTGAAAGGGACCCCTTCCAGAGCAATAGCCCATGGCCCCTGATTGGGCAGGAAGAGGTCTTAGCCAAAGCATGCATTTTTAACAATCTCTTCTTAGTTCTTTAGGGAATGTTTATAGCCCTTGCTTCCTCTTATTATGGGGCAAAATAGGTTGCAGTAGCAAAGACCTTCTTTAAAGAAAAGCTAGGTCTATTGGCTTGAATCATCCCAAATGGCTAGATTCACCATTGGGATTGCTTGGGTCTTTCATTTGTTCCCACCCCTCTTGACATGAGCTAGACTAAGTGAACAGACTAATTTTGTTGTTGTTGTTGTTGTTTCTCAGAGGGGACCTTATGGGCCGAGTTATGCATGATTAGCTGGGCTAAATGGTAAGCAATACAATATTTCATCCATAGCTCAAATCGTGTTACTAAATAAATTCTGAATGGAATTGAAGAGTTCAATGTTAAAAAATTACATGATCAAAAAACTAGAATGAAATATTAGTATTTATATACAATTGGGCAGGGAGAGATTTCAGAAACTAGAAAGGGAAAGACGGAGAGATCTAACCACATAAAACTTTACTTGTATACATCCAAAAGATAATAAGTTAAAATATAAGGCAAAAGACTAAGTGAGAAGAGAATTTCTATTTGCAACACATACAACAGACAATGGATGATGTCTTTCTTACATAAAGAGCTCTTATAAATCAACATGAAAATGACAGATATTCTAGCAGAAAGAAAAAGGGGGAAAAATAGCTTCCATGAAAACTTGATGATTTTTATGGTAACAAGAGCTCCATAATTATCATGATATGCCATGCTAGTGGCGCCTTGTTGTTTAGCATGTAGCAGGAAATAAATGAAACTTGCCCTCACTGCCCTGAGTGAGAAAAGACTTGTGTTCTTACCTTGACCTTGGAAACTTACAATAATATATTCTCAGAGAGAAGGCTAGCCTTGGAAAGGAGCCCATAGTACATTACTAATCCCAAGAGCTTGAGTACCAGAGCTGGCCCCAATGTCTCATGAGGTTATGATGCTCTCTGAGTCATGTATTAATCATCACCCACAACATTCAGGAGCCATGGGACCCCGGGGCATGGAGCAGAAGGGGAGTCACTGTGGAGGTCAGGGCCTGTCTTTCACGAAGAAACTATCTTGGAATTGGCCTAGTTGATATTCACCATGAAGCTGTTTGTCCCATAACAAGCCCCTAGAGTCAACTAGCTGGTCTCAAGGCTGAATTTGAGGTTCCCTACTGAAAGACATGGCGGTCACTGGCTCCACATCCCCCTCCTACCCACTCTGGCTATCTGCAGAGTTTGCCACAGATTCCTGCAACTGTGTCAATCACAGGAAGCTTCACAGAGATAGTTGGAGGAGTAAGAAGAGCAAAGATGCACGCCTGGGTTCAGATCCCAGCTCCACCATGCACTGGCTGTGTGAGTTTGGGCACGTTACAAAACATATTTGAGCCTGCGTTTACTCATCTATCAGTGGGGATAAAGGCACCTTATTATTAAGTTGCTGTGAAGATTAAGTCAGCAACTCATATAAAGTATATAGTAAAAGCCCAATAAATGGTGGCTGTTATTTTTATTTATTTATTTGCCAAATATTCACTGAACTCTGATTATATGCCAGGTACTGTACCAGGTGACGAGGATACGCTGGTGCCCAGAGCTTGTTTCTGTCCTTGTGGAGGTCCCAGTCTAAAGCAAACCCAACAGTGTGAGAGAATGCTGCAAGCCTGTGGGCAAGGTGGCTCTGTTTGCCTTGCATTACCCAGGAACACACACAACCCCGTCAGCTTCTCAGGTGCTTCCACACAAGGCCGAATGGAGTTAGTAATTCAGATGCGTATTGACTTTTCTGAACAAGCCTCATTTTCCCTCCTATCTGCCAAGATCATCACAAACCCTTGATTTCAAGCAAATACTTTCTGATTTCCCCAGCTCATGCTATCTTTTAATATTTGACTCTTGGCCTGCAGTGGAAGGGCCTGAGAAGTTTAGTCAATAGGCCACCCCCGGCATAAGAAGTGCTCCTAATGAAGTGAAAGAGGAAAATGCCCCTGACTGATGCTGAATAGACCTTGATTCACCTCCTCTCACTGGGCGGGAGTGTGTGGGGGGAAGGTTGGGGCTGATCTGTCATACAGAAGGCAGGGATGGGATAATCAGTTCTCTACCGGGTCTGTCTCGCCTGGGGAATGGGACCGTAATAATAGGTTGCCTGAGAGGCAGTTGTGTATGGGTCTCAGAAAACAAACTGATCAACAAGGGGCGGGTTTGGGGCAATTGTTATGAAAATTGCTGCTTCTTCAGAATGCCATGACGCCCTCCCCCCAGTGTCATGGAACTCTGCCCGCCTCTCAACAGTTTTCAGTTACCTACCCAAATCTGCACATAGCAGGCTAAAATTAAGCAGGAGGATGAGCTCCTGAAAGGCTGTTTCTCAAATTCAGAAGACAATAGCTGGTGCTGTGCTAGACGTCTGCTGAAGTGGAAAGAGTGCTCCCATGCCATCCGAGCTGGGATGATGCAAGAAGGTGCTTGGAATATAGAAAGGCCCTGGGAGAGGGCTGCGTTTCTGTAATGCCCAGACTTGGAGGCTGAGAGCAGCTGGACCAGACCTGAGGAAGGTCAGGGGAGAATCAAACGCCCGAGGAAGTCTGAACCTCGCCCCAGCCATGCCCTGCAAGCTTGCGTCCTCTGAATCACCTCTTGGTTTATCTTGGATCCTAAATGAGGAGATTGATTTAGACAACCCAGGAGTAGAGGAATCTGGCCCAAGAATCAATGCCAAGCAACTGGGGTGCACAAAGCCTGTGCATCCCAGATTTATCCTATGGAGGGTCCAACTCTACTCCTGGTAGCCTGGCTGCTACTTGAGGGCAGAGCTGTGTTTTCTTCACTCTTGAAACTGCAAACCTAGTACAGAATCTGGCACACTGAAAGCGCTCAGTAAGTTCAGTGTCCATTGAATGAATCCCTGATGCCCATTTTGACCCCCTGGGCCCTGATCCCAGTGTCCAGGGAGGGCTCTGGTGAAGCAGTCAGAATGCAGGCAAACCTGGATTTGATTGTGAGCTTTTGGCCAAATAACAGCCTCTCTGTACCTCTTTTTTTTCTAGCTATAAAATGGGAAAGCTACAATCTCTACTTCATAGGGTTGTGGTGAGGATTAAATGAGTTAAGAATGCTTGTGAAGTGTATAAAATACTGCCTGGCACGTAACAAATATGCAATAAACATTACTAATTTCATTATTAGTGTTAGCTTTTTTTTTTCTTTCTTAACTGCGATAGGCTCCAGCATCAGGCCTAAAGTCTCGTGTACCCCATAATCAATTCTCAGAATAACTCTTTAAAACTGTAAATCAGCTCTTGTCTCTCTCCTTTAGCGGCTTTCCACAGGCTAACGATTGAATCAATGACCTCTGCACCTCACACTGCCCCGCCGGTTGACCCTGGCTCAGGGCCCTGTGCCCTGGCCCCTCTCATCCTCTCTTCCCTCTGCCTGGAACGCTTCAGCTTCACCGTCACACGCTCTGGTAGGCCTTCTGTGACCACCTGTCTGAAGGAGTCCTTCCTCTAATTACTCTTTTGAACAGCATTTTTATTTCCTTCCTAGTTCTCAGCACTTAATCTATAATGATCTTACCTGTTTATTTATTTTTATTTCTTTTCCCTCTTTTCCCATTCATGGAGGAATGTGACCTCCACGAGGGCAGTTCCTGCTGACTGGCTCACTGCTCTGTCATCAGTGCCCAGACAATGCCCGGCTCAGTGTAGGAACTCAGTCAACAATTTTTGTCAATGAATGATTGAATGCTGGGAAACTGAGGCACGAGGTGATTTGGTCTTAGCCAGCTTGCTTTGGACCTGCCTAAGAACTGCCCCTTCTGATAATATCTCTAGAGCTAACCCCTGACAGTCCAGTTTCCTGTCACTCTGTCACTTTGAGGAATGACAGTTTAAACGTTATTTCTATTCTATAATAAAAAGGCCAGGATTTTTTCCCTTTAAGATGGCTATACTCTGTCTGAGAACAAGACGGAGGACTTGAGGGGAATGCCTGAAAAGACGCCACCCAAAAGAGCACATTTTCTGTGTCATCGAGTCTTTTCCCTCAGAACTTTGTGGGCTCTCAGCCTGTTCCCGAAGCTCAAAGGCATCAGGCTTTTAAAATTTCATGTCACGGATAAACATGAGGAGAGGGTATAAATAAACATCATATGATAGTACAACGTCTGCTGTAACAGGCATAATCATTCTTCTAAAGTAGCCCAGGAAAAGATCTATATTTTTATCACTTATTCGAGAGTTATGCAAAGATGAGAACTTCAATTACACCCAAACTATTTTTTTGACACGTAAGGTCATTTCCAGATGCCTAGCCTCTCTGAGCTTGACCTGGGCCCCACCATTGGCCACTGCTCCCTTCTCCATCAAGTCTCAGAACCTCTCTGTGCTAGTTTCTCCACAAGAAAATGGGCCTAATAAGCTCTCTCATTCTCCCAAACCCTTATGCCTAATTTGAATTTATAAGATGAAAGGCAAGATTATAACTTCAAAAATATAATAAAGTGTGATGATGACACTTCTGTATCAGAGATGCCCATCTTTCAACACTGACCCGGGATCCTGGGAGAATCTGTCCTTTGTAAGGCCCAGAAGGCCGATTCCATTCCATGTTCCCACCTGCACACACATTCACCGTGCTGTGCACGAAGAACGTGGCGGTAGGCCACGGTCCTGTGATGCCACATTATGACCTTTCCCTAGTTTCTCTTCGCTGGCCATTGGTTATGGTGAGTCTCACAAAGGCAGATAATGTGATCCAGACACTGTAATCTCAGCTACCCGAGCAGGACCTCCTCTGCAGCCTGATCCTTCTTGCAGGGATGGCCCTTTGCTGTGAGGAGGCCCCTCTGGCTCATCGCTCCCTTCTGGACGTCTCAGGGCCTATACGGCTCATCTGACTGTCTCCCTCTTTGCCCTTCCTTGGGCCAGGGAAGTCTCAGGCTCTTATCTTCTGTTTGCAAAGCACAATACAGCATTTTTAGCTAAAGAGCCCATTTTACCCCTTCAGCAAAGCTCTGCTTGGCCCTTGGTGCTGAGCGTGGGGCCCTCCTTCTCAAGGCCCAACTGCTCCTCCAGGCCCTTAGGGCACGGACTTCTGCCAAGTTACTGAGTGTTCACCAGATCTGAGTGCCTGCCTTCAGCTCTGCTGGGTATGGGTCCTGGGGAAGGTCAAAGCCCCTATCCCTTTCCTGAATCACCAGGGAACTTGCCTTCCTCCCAATCGTACTCTCTTTGGCTCTCTCCCCCAAATGTTTGTAGGGCATTCCCAGTGTCAAAACTCAAGAACACCTCCCACCACATTCAGTCGGTCACCACATCTCATCCATTCTAACCTCCTCAGCACCCTTCTGCATCTCCCGTTCTCCATCCCCACCGCCACTCCCTTTTTTCAGGCTTGCATCGTCTCTCCGCTGGCTTCCTGCCATCGCCTTTATCATAATGGATCTAGCTCAGCTCCCTTTAGAGCTGCCTTTTTTTCAAGTTCCTTTCTTTCAGAACATTTTCTCAATTTGTAAACATGCCCTCATTCCTGTGACTACTTGATTAACATCTGTTTTCCCAACCAGTCTGCAAGTTCCATGAGGGGAGGAACCACGGCTGCATTTGCTCATCGTAAAATCCTCAGCACCAAGCTCAGGCCAAGCTCCGGCCTCCCCTCTCCCTGCTTTCAGCCCAGCCTTCACACAGCTGCCCCAGCACTCTTTCTGGAGGCCGATCTGATCACCTTCCTCCTCTCAAAAAGTCCTTAGCGGGGACTCTAACACCCTATCAGGACTCGTAAAATCCTTCACTGTCTGGCTCCTGCTGGATTGTCTGATTTAGTCATCTGCCATTTCCCCAAACTCTTGCCTACTTTTTTTTTTTTTAACAAAAGCTTATTCTTAAATGTACAACAGGTTCCAAGACAACACTTCATTTTAGCTATAGGTGGAAACAGATGTTATGGCAGGGAATCCAGATGTTTAAATAGGAAGGGAATTAAGGATCGCCATTGCCTCAGGCACAAGGAGCAGCTTACTTTTTGGCAGATTTCTCAGTTTTCCACCTGTCACATGGGGCCCTTCCCCATGGCCTTCACTTTCAGCTCCTCGAATTTCTTCTTTTTCTTTCTGCTTGAATGCCTTCTCTCAGCCATCTGCTTGGCTTCTTCCTTGGGCTGCTTCAGGGGCTCCTTCTTGCCACTTTCACTGCCTGGCATAGCACTTGCCGCCCCTTCCTCAGACCCTGCCACCGGAAGTGGCTTTGTTGTCGTTGTTGTTGAGAAAATTATTCGTGGTTTTATGTATCATGAGGCATTGAAACAATCTGAATAAATCAGTATCTGGGCAGTAAGGCAGCTGCTTTCTCCTTCATTTTAAAAAAAATGCCCCGTTCCTTTGCACGGGTTGGAATGCCCTTCTAGTCATCCTCCAAGACCCTCTGTGTAGGGTCACCTCCTCCATGAAGCCTTCCCTGATCCTGCCAGGCAGAGTTCAGTGTTTCCTCCTCCCTGTGCTGCCCAAGCACCCTGTGATGATGATCACAAGGTCTAACAGCTGATGCTTTTATTTTTTTCTGAATCTGCTCCTTTTTTATGAGTTCCTCAGGGATGGGAGGATTGTCTTAGTAATCTCTATGACTCCAGGGCCTAACACAGAACTTGGCATGGAGTGGCTGCTCCATAATGTTTGTCACATGAATGAGCATGCTTTGGAATAGAAATTGGCTATACTGAGGGGACAATCACAGGCTGCTTATTTAGAGCTGAGATGTGTAGAATCACAAGGTTTTCAAAGATAATCAAAATCTGAATTTAGTAAGCTGTTCTTCAGAGTTTGGAGCCACGGGAATGTGACCCAACTTGCACAGATGCTCCCCCTCCCCCTCAGAGCATAGGCCCTGGTGCAGGAGTGGGGGTCCCACTCTGGGCATTTCAGGTCAAAAGGCGAAGGATGGGCTTGGAATCCTAGAGATCTGGGTTCAAATTCTCTTTTTGCCTGTGTGATCTTGGGCAAGTCCAGTATCTCTCTGAGCCTCAGTTTCCTGGTGGTAGTATCTGTGTCACTCCATTGTTGTGTGGATTCAATGAGGGAGCAGATTGTGAGTTCATCAGGAGTTCCACAACAGGGAGGTGCAGCAATCCTGCGGTGGAGGGGGGGGGAGGTATGTGTGGGTAGAGTCTCAGGGACCCTTTCCCTCAGCCCCAGTGCCCCCAGGTTCACTGGATGGAGGAGCTGGCTTTTCTGTGGCCCCGTCGAGCTGGGTGGAGCTGAATCAGCGTGTCCTGCCCCCGGTGGGCATAAGAATCTCTGTCCATAGAGTGTGAAAATTTCCCATAACTGTCTTGGAAAAACAGAAGCTTCTAATTTTGCCTAGCACTGCTGAAGCGCCTCCCATTAAAATGATTCCTGGGGAGACAGAATAACCTTAGGAGAGGTACTATTTTTGATTAGAAAAGGCTCAACCTAGCTGTGCTATGAAGCTGATTCCACAACAGCCTGTAGAAAAGATTGTCTGGGGTCATCTTTAGAGGGTGAGGGCCCACATTTAATCTCCAAACAGAGCTATGTGGGGGAGGCCAAGTTCACCCAAAGGGGAGACCAGGAGCCCATCACGGGTCATGTTAGAGAGCCCCTCACTTCCCTGCTCTGGGTTACCACATTGTCCCCAGACCATCCCTTTCTTCTCTGTGAACCTGTACCAGCCTGGTCACCAATCAGAGTATAGGGAAAGCCACTCTTTCTGTGCATTCTCACCCGGCTGTGTTTCATCAGTGAGCCACGGACTCTTTGTCTGTCTTTTTCTAACACTGTAACCAGAGTGCTGGGACCCCAGGGTTTCCGTACAATCTCTAAGCAGAAAGTCTTTGCTTTATGGAATATGTGCATTTCAGCAAAGTTGGCTACAAAACAAACCTCTAAAAAGCAAATCCTATTTGTCTACTGACTTCCATGATAAAATCAGCTATGTTCCCCAAAGAACAAAATTCCTAATGGAATTTCTAGTCGGAATTGAGAACTTTTCTGAAAGCCTGTCTTAAAGGAAGAGCATTCTCAGGCGATTTTCTCTCCACTTGCTCACGCCCGTCTTGGGAAACTTTGATTTTGTACTCTGAGAGCATAAAACTTGTCGGAACACCTTTCTCTTCCTCCCCTCTGGTCATCTGCCATTTCTAATAGAAGTGGCTGGGAGATAATGGGCTGCCAGCAGGTGAACTATCTGTCATGCCCAGACAGCCGGGCTCACCAGCCAACGACCCATGCACACACCTCCCTGCGCCTCCCTCAGGCCAGCCCCTGACACAGAGGCGGCTGTGAAAAATAACCCAGACCTCTGAGA
The DNA here is from genome assembly GCF_041296265.1 of Equus caballus. Taxonomy (NCBI): domain Eukaryota; kingdom Metazoa; phylum Chordata; class Mammalia; order Perissodactyla; family Equidae; genus Equus; species Equus caballus. Next base: position 55,576,477 of record NC_091697.1, on the reverse strand, counting down.
AAACCGTTGGTTCTGAAGGAGAAGGAGGCTGAAAAGTTGGGAACTGCTTATAGGATCTGACTCCAGAGCTCGCTCCCTGGTGGATCTGGGGAACTCTTCTTGCTTGTGCTTATTAAAAAACACCCCTCCTGCACATGACCTAAAATTCTACCAATAACATACTCACTTGGGTTAACAAGTCCTTCTTTCTTGAAATGCACACAGCTGAGTGTGGGTTCCATCTCCCCATCTGAGTAATGCTGAGGTTGGACAAGAGCAGCATTTCTCACCGTGTGGTCCTAAGACCACCTGTATCAGAATCCCTACTGCCCCATCTGCTTGTTAATGCAGATTTCTAGGCCCTACTTGGAGCCACTTTAATTAGCCTTTCTAAGGGGTGAGGCCTGGAAGTCCCAAGTTTTACCATCTCCCAGATGCTTCAGGTGGGGTTCTCAACCCCACCAGAGATCCACTGATCTCAATTAAGACTGTTCATACTATGTGTTTATTCAGACCACAGGCAGAATTAATTCTATCTATTTTCGTCTAACCCCCTCACTGAGGTCTGCTGGATGGAGGGAACAGGAATTTGGGGGTGGGGAGGGAGGTACGTGAATCTGGAACTGGAACACACTGGAGGATAGTGCAGGGCTTGGCTGAGGGTTGAGGGTCTCTGGTTGGTAGAGAAACCTTTTGTTTTGTCCCAAGATATCTCTACTCCTCCCATTTGGGACACAACTATAACTTGGTGGGATTCAGGTGGGACAGGCTTTTGTGAGCTGGCCTGGGACTGTACCCCTAGGGTGAACAGGGCTCTTATGAGAAGCTCTCTGTTGGGTCCTAACAGCTGACTTTCAAAGTGGACTCCTGAGTAGACTTTAGGGACCCGAGCTGACTTGAACATGGCAGGGATGGGGTTGAGGGGTGAACGAGGGGGAGGGTACCTGCGGTGTGCTCTGGCCCAAATTCCCTTCTGTAGGATTGAATCTTCCAACTCCACAGAAACAGATGAGAGGACCCATCTTACCCTAGAAGCTCAAAATTCCACAGAGAGAAGGCCCCCTGTGGGTGGACCAAAGGGAGGATCCCCAGCTGGGCAGAGCAGCCTGAGCATGAGCTGCTCAGAGCAGATGTCCACCTGAGAGTGGTCATTTAGCTTTATTAGCAGTGGAGCTGGCGCTCAGAATAGCTCTGAGTCTCCTAAACCACGAGTCTCATTTATCCTAACACGGCTTTTTGCTTATCAAAGAAGATCTCTTGGTGACATGCTCCAGAGAGCAGTCAAAGGGTAAGACATGACATTTACAGGAATCCATTCTTTCCTATCCACTTCGCTGCTCTATCGACTGTTTTCCTGTTCAATCAAATCCTATTCACAGCTGCACAGCCCATTTTAGGAGCCGCCGAGGTGATAATGTCCTGTTGTTTCTTCACTGTGCTTGCTGCCACTGGACCTTTTCTTCCCTTCCCCATCCAAGAGGGCCTGAGGTCCTCTTTGGTTGAGTCCCTCATGTCTAGAGAGGCTCCATCCAGTTCCTGGGACACGGGACAAGCCAATTGCTTTGCCCCTTTCTCCTGCTTTCACCATTTCCCATGACTTTTCCTGATAGTAAAGACTCCCTCTATAGATTGGCTGTGCTGCATCCAGCTGAGAATTGTGGCCAGGCCAGCCCTGCTCTTAAGTCACGGCCTTTCTCATTTTCCCATGTGTCATGGCACTGACCTTCTGAGGAAGTGTGGGCCGTTGTACAGGTTCCCTGTAAGGGGAAGGAAGGGGCATTGCCCAGGACACCAAGGGCGTTGAAATGAGACAGAAGTTCATATGGTCAGATTCCCAGTCTATTGCTTACCCTCCTGCCTTGAATCTGGCTGTTTCTCCTGTCCATTCCTTCATTCTTATTTATGAAGCATTTAGTGAGGATACTGTGTACAAGGCATTGTGCTAGACTGGAAACACAGGAGGGATGTCGGGGCCTGGCTACAGAGGGTGAGAGCCTCTGTTTATTGACTGACATCTTGACTGTTGTTCAATAACAATGCAGCCTGCACCAAGCAGATACGTTTGGCTTTGCCTCCAGCAGATCAGGAGCAAATTCGCTCTTGGGGCATTCAAGCTTATTTCCTTCCTTCAACAGTTAATCACTGCATACTGGAGTGATATAAAGCATTCTGACTGATTCACTGCTGCGCTTGACCTGGTGATTCCTCCAGAAGAAGGGTGAAGTGAGGCCCTGCTGTAATCGCCCAGGGAATCGCTCAGGGAACCTGTGTAGTTGAGGCTGAGTCCTTTTAACTGGCTGGAAAATAATCTCCAGGCCACTCAGGGTGCTCAGCCCAGCTGATCCCAGCTGCTATACTTGTGGCTGGAGATCTGCCTGTCCTTTCCTCAAGGTTCTGAGCAGGAGCTTGGCGAAGGCAGGAAGTTCTGGGACAGGGTGGGCCTGGGGAAGGACCTAGACTGGAAAGACGTCTATGCTTCGGGCACCTTACATAACAACCTCATTTATTCATGATGATACTTAGGAACAAGGTGGGAAGTCATTTCCATTTTACAGGCAAGGACACAGAGGCTCAGATAAATCAAGTGACTTGGCATAAAGTCATCAGCCAGTAAATGCCTGTGCCAGGATGCAAACCCAGGTGTGCCTGACTCTTCCACGTGACCACTGCTCAGTGCTACTGACGGCCCTCCAAGAGACTGTCTGGCAGGCCCCCACAGAGAGGTGGAGCTCTGGGTGGTGGACACAGGCTCAGTGAGCGCCAACACTACCTCCACAGGGGAGGCCGTGGCATTGTCTTGCTCTGGCTGCAGCAGCTATTCTGGGTCCCAATGTCAGTCCGGCTGACAGTGCCTCACGCTCATGCACACGCCTCTTGTCTCCCTTGCCTGGACCCTCTCTGCTGCTGCTGAGGCACACGATGCTGCAGGACTTTCTCGGTGCCCATGCACAGATGCTGGCTTGCCCAGCCAGGCACGGAGAGCTGCTGGCCTGTACCTACTCGCACACCTACCACTCACGCTGTGTGGATACGGCTTCCCCAGGAGCTGCCCTGGATGTACAGGCGAGTTAATGTCTTGTGGAGTGAATTTGACTAACGAAAGGCAACAGATGAAAGGATCAGGCTGATAAGTTCTCTATTTCTCATTCTGAGGTATGGTGTTTCTATATAATCTTCTCAGAGAAGTCTGTCATGACCAAGTGTATATTCTAGGGGATGGTGGCCAGGTCAGCAACCTGAATGTGCTTTCCCTCTTCCCATGCTTCACTTTCCTTTCTCCTTCAGTACTATTTCATTTGGATTGCAATTCCCTTGCTCCAATAAAATGCTGGCATGCAAGATTTGCCCAGGGTTCTGTTTTCTAGATAACACAGGCTAAGACAGTAACAATAGCAAAAATAATAATTCCTTCCATTTATTGAGAGTTTACTGTGTGGCAGCTGTATTATCTCACTGAATCCTCATACTATCCCTATGAAGCAGGTACTGTTATTATCTTCATTTTAAAGATGGGGAAACAGTCTCAGAGAAGTTAAGGAACATGCCCATGGCCACACAGCATATAAGTGGCAAAGTGAGGATTTAATCCAGCTCTTCTGTTCTTCCAACTCCTGAACTGACCTCTAAGCCACCCTTGAATAAAGTTGCCTTTAACCTTTAGAAATACCAAGGACCACTGTGTCTCTTCAAGGAGCCATCTGCAAGAGACTCCCAAGGGTCCCCGGGAAACCCACAGAGCCCCTCAGGGGAGAGTGCTGGGATACTCACGTTGTAAATGCTGGGTTGTACTTTGCACCTCGGTAGTAGGAGTACAGATTGAACATTCCAATCATGAAGGCCACAAATACCATGATGAAAATGACCATGAACTTGAAAATATCTTTCACGGTTCTCCCCAGGGAGATCTGCAGGGGCCCAAAGCTCTCGTTGGCTGGCAGGATGTACGCGATGCGAGAGAAGCTCAGCACGACAGCTATCGCATACAGCCCTTCTGATATGATCTGAGGATCTGAAGGCCACCACTTGTCCCTGGCTAAAAGAAAACAGTCTGGGTTACTCACTGGGGGACGGGATCTGCTCTGGAAGAGAAACCAGTTAGGCATCTTTAGAGGTCTCTAACCTCATCACTTGCTATTCCTGCCCTTGTCTTTTAATTAATCCCAATACCTGAAGGTGCCACCCACCCTCTTGGAACGTGCTGGCCCATCTGCCTGGAAGTACCCTTCCCTCACTTCAAGGTCTGCTTCATTCCCAATCATCCTTTAAGACACTGCACAGCTGTCATCTCTTTCAGGAAGCCTTCTATGACGCCCATGGGCTGGGACAGGTTTCCCACTCCCCTCTCTGCTCCCACAGTATCCTCTGAACCCCTTAGTCATGGAACTTACCATGCTGCTTGCTAGTCTGTCCTCCTTGCCAGTGTTTGAGCTCCACAAGCAGGGGGTGTCCCATTTGCTGGGAAGCACCATGAGGAGGTAGTGGGGAGGAGCATGGACTTGGAGTTAGACAGAATTGAAGTTGAAAATGGCCTTTCTACTCACTGGCTGTGTGATGCTGAGCAAGCCAATTAACTTTTTTGAGCCTCATTTTCCCCATCTGTAGATTGGGGATAATATCATCAACCTCACAGAGCTGTAGTGAGGAGGACATGAAAGCATACGTGTAATGTGCTTAGAATGGGGTCTGGCAGATACACAGCAGGTGCTGATAAATGCTTGTTAAATGATCAAATGAAATCCTAACCACAAGTTTAAACTCGCCACAAATCAGAACAAATGAGTTCACATGAGGTTCAGGAATCTGAAGGCTCTTGCCTGAGAAAATGCTCTTGGGTTTTGTTCCTCAGGCAGTGTGTTTCTGGGAGAGTTGCTCCCCGGTTGAACTAAGGACCCCAAAGTGGCGACCAGTCATTCAGGTTTGCTATGACAGCCTTGTTCCAGGTGGCAAGAGTCCTGGGACCTGTCCTGGGTTGGAGAGATTTTGCTTGTGGTCACTGGTGAGGTCTGAGCTGTCTTGGGGTTATGCCTACAGCACAGCAAATCTGTAAGGTGTTCCTATTGCAGTTCTAACGGTACAAGGAGCAGCATCTCTTACTAAGCTGCCTACTATGTGGCAGAACATATATGATTCTCAAGCCAGGGTATCACCTTCCTCCTGAGGAAGTGTGTGTGGGTGTCTGCAGTTGTCACAATGACAGGGTAGGAGTATTACCGGGATGTTAATATCCTGCAATGCTCCAGACAGACCTGTATCATGAAAATTGCTCTGCTGAATAAGCCAATAGTGTCCCTGTTGAGAAATGCTAAGTGAAACTTAAATTGAGAAACATTGAGAAACCTAAATTAGCCCTTACACTTACATTAGCTGTAATTTTCACAACAGCCCTGTAGAGTAGATACTATTATTGCCATTTTTAAGATTGGATTTGGGGTATGGGGTCCTTTTCAGAGCCACATAAATGCAGATAGTAAGAATATTACATAGCAATTCTTGGCACCCCAAGGGAGATGGAAAAGGAAGAATTTTGTTCTTTATTTTCAAACCTAGACTCTGCTAAACAATTACAATAATAAAGAGCAGTAAGAAACCTTTAGTAAAGGAAGCAAGGTCTCTATTTGCCACAAAGCTTCACATAGTGCATTTTAAATTACATTTGGAAATATAACAAAATTATAGACTCTATGTTCTCATCAAGATCATAACTCGTCCACAAAAGACAAGTAAGGAGAACAAATTATGTTTTTCCAATATATCTGTCGCCCTCCATGGATAAATAACACATTTGGATAACATGAAATAAAACTTGCCTTCTTCAAACAGACACCAAAAAGGAATTTCTCTTTTATGCCCCCTATAATTTACCATTTTAAACCTCAGCTGTAATGATAAAAGCTACTCCTATAATCTAGTAAGATAGATTTAGCTGTTGTCAGACCCTGGTGACCAGGTCAGAACTTTTAGTGAAAAATATTCTACTTGGACTGGCTTGTAAGAGTTATGATGGATGTAAAGGCAAATAGGACTGTGATGATTCAGACAAAGGGATTTTCTTCTTCTTGGAGCTCTTTCCATGAGAAAAATTGCCCCATCACAACCTGAAAAATTGGGATCTGCCTACTTTGGTGCTGTAGAGGTTGGAAGGTACCATTGCCTGGCTGGCCACAAGAGGGCTCTCTTCTCCCGCAACTAGAGCACAAATGAACACAGAGATCCCAAAGATTTCCAAGGGCACATGGTGATCCATAAAAGCAAGGGCAACAATGTGCAATACTTTGGGAGGAGTGAGACCTTACTATAATCCATAAAAGGAACAGAAGTCACAAGTGGACAATGCTGCAGCCTGAATCATGGCATTAAGAAAGGTATCCAACATAATATCAAGATTCTCTCGTCTTTCATTGACAAACGCTGAGCAGCACAGAGGGGAAAATATAGAAGCTCATTTTGCTTTTAAAAAGTCTGAATTTGCTAAACCCACAAATGAAGAGTGGGTCATTTGTAATACTATAAGACTCTCCATTTCTCAATGGGTGTCTCTCTACCACATTTACTGTAACATAATCTGCATAACACAATCTACATTAAATATGGGCAGGAACTCAACTTTTGTGTTAAATAGGCAACCCTCTGCAGATCATTGCACCTGACCATGAAGATTCTGAGGTCAGAGGAGCCCTGTGGCTTCACGTATCAGGTACATTTGACACTCAAATCCTTCATGCTATAGCAGCTGCCATTAACGAATGCCTATTAAGTGTCCAAGTAGTTTACTGGTAACAATAACAAATATCTACTGTTTCTTCTCCCCACTCATCTTTCTCTTTTAGTACACAAAGTACAGTGGTTGAGCAAGAGAGTAACTCAAGACGTAGTAGTCATACTAACTGTTACCATTTAGCAGGCATTTAATATTTTCACAGCATGGTGCAAAATTCTTCATAGGCACTATCTTATTTAATCCTCAAAACACACTTTCTGACGTAAGTAGTACCCTGGTTCTACATATGAGAAAATGGAGGCTCAGAAGAGTTAAGTAAACAAGGTCTCACAGAGAGCTACAGAAGTAGGATTTGAATCCGGGTCTCTCTGACTGCAAAGTCTGGGAACATAAGCACTGTGCCATTCTGCACGGTTTTCAGTTCACATTGGGCCAGGAGCCCTTGCTATTGACGGCATTCCTCTTTTTCTGAGAACATTGTGAGCCCTGCCGTGAAAACTTGTTTCTTTGTCTATAAAATAGGGACAAAGAAGATCCTTTTTGCAGGGCTCTTGCAAGGATTGCAGTTTCCGGTGCAAAAATGTCTATATGGTTCCCGGCACCTAGGAGGTCCTCGATGAATGAATGCTGTAACTCTTATTTATCCTAAAATTTCAGTCTACTACCTCACGCTGTATGGTCTTGTGGTGTGAAAGAGTTAAGGCATCTCCTAAGAACCTATCTTGCCACATGAAAAGAACTTTTGAACTGGGAAAGTAGGATTTATCTTTGCACAAAACACAGGCATCCAATACAGAAACAAAATTTTTCCATATATACATTTGCCCTTAGTGCTCCTAGATCCATATCAGAAAGGAGATTTTTCTTTAAAAAAAATTCCGTAGAAAGGTTCCAAGAGCCCTTCCAAAACAAACCCACCCTTCACAACACAAAAAAGTTTATTTCTTCTAGTCACTAGTCCCACTTTCTGTTCAGCTGATTGTACTGCAGGGAGCAGGACATTTGCGGACTGGTGTCTGCAGCGGCAGTAGAGACGACCAAAGCTGGCCACGTTACAAACCCCCCAGCTATGGGACCAACCATGCCGAACCCATGGCCACGCCCCGGAAGCGCGTGGGGCAGACCATATGCGGAGTACCTTCTGACTTACCGTAGGTGAAGTACGCCACTTCCGGCGGAAGCGAGACGTTGTGCAGCGAGTCGTCTTGCACGTGCTGGTTCACGTAGAGCTGGGCCTCGCTGGCCTTCAGGAAGGCCATGAACCTCGCGGTGAAGGAGGCCACGAAGATGGAGAGCATCCCGAAGTCCAGCAGGTTCCACAGGTGCAGCACGTACTCCCGCGGGCCCTCCTCCCAGATTTCCTTGCATTCAGACCAAATCATTCCTGTGGGCGAGGGAGAAGGTAAGGCTCATTTTTCACTTCCCTTGGCGTTTGTGACCACAGAGGGCACGAAGGGAAGAAGGGTACAAGTGTAAATGTAAAGTCTTTGGAGCTGAGAACGTTGATAGCCAGCAGCAAACGGAAACGTGTCTTCAGAGGCAGATTTAGAATCAGGAAATCCTCAGACTGCGAGATGGGTCACCTGTCCCTCTGCTTACAGATAAATCATCTCCAGAAGTGAGGAGAGAGTTCTCATCCGTTGATAAGTTCTGACAGGCAATACGGGAGAAATATATGGCTAACATTTGTACATTTTAACTGGCAAGTCTTAAGGAATCATCTAGTTCTAAATGAAATATAAGGAAACCGAGGCCCAGGAATGGGGGGCTTTCTGAAGGTTCCACGTATGACCTAGAACCCAGTTCTCCTGACTCCCGGATTAGAATGTTCTCCTGTGTATTTCTGTGACTGTTTCAGTGAGCATTAATTTTGGGATATTTTTTCTTACTCTTTTATAACTCATTGGATTTTAAAGACATTTGTCCTCGTTGTTACAAATTAAGCAGTGTAGAAGTATGTAAACAAAATGTTACTAGTTCACCCACCACACCTCTAAGCCAACCTTGTGAGGTAGCCTAGACTAGCAATTTAGTGTCTCCTTCTACACCTGCACTGTTCGACATGGTAGCCGCTCATCACATGTGGATATTGAGCACCTGAAATGTGGCCCGTTGAATTGAGAGGTGCTGTGTAAGTGTAAAATGCACATCAGATTTCAAAGACAAAAGAAGGGTAAAATATCTCAATAATTTTTCATATCGATCACATGTTGAAATTATATTTTAAATGTATTGGGTTAAATATATTATTAATTAATTTCACCTGTTTCTTTTTATAATGTGACTACTAGAAAATTTAAAATTAAATATGTGGCTTGCACTATATTTCTATTGAATAGTGCTATTCTTCACTGATTATTAAAACTAAATTTGTTTAGATTATTAAAGCTTAACTATTAAGTAACATTTTGAGCACCTTCTCTGGGCTAGGCACTGTTCTGTGTATATATATGTATGTATTAACTCTCTTAAAGCTTTGCAAAAACCCCATGAAGTACGTTCTATTATTATCCCAATTTTATAGCTAATGTTTCGTTAGGCACAGAAAATTGTAATGCGCCCAGCTAAGAGGCAGGAGATCTGGAATTTGAATCCAAAAGTTCTGCCTCTAGAGTCCATACTCTTGACCACTATGTTCTTCCACCTCTCCAGAAAATAAAATTGGGTTCAAAGCAGGTAATGTTAGAAAAGACTCTTGACCATTTTGTAAATGACATCAGAGAGTCTTATAGCTACTCAAACCTGGAAAAGATTTGATGCAGAACCAGCCCATTCTGTGTTGTACCATGCTACACTTAACCAGCATACTTAGGAGGTTAATGTGATAAAAGAATCACTAACTGGTTGGCTAGTGAAACAGTTCTAGCTCACTGAACACATGCGCCTAAAGGTTAACACTGCTGACCTCTCTTGGCACTCCTCTGGCTCCTGCGCGTCAGACATGGCAGCCTGCCTTCCCAAGTGCTTCTTGCCTCTCCCACTGCTCCTCCTCAGCTTCCTTTGTTGCTCCTCATCCTCCTGCCGTCCCTTGAAGGCTGCTGCTTTCCAAGATTTCAGCCATTCTCATTCTTCCCTCTCTCCTTGAATAAGTATATCCACCCCTGCAGCTTTGTCTTTCATTTCCTTGCAAAAATGTCCCACAGGTGAATATCTTCTTATTTTTCTTAAGAGCTTCAAAACTGAATTCCTGCCATGCAGAGAGACTGCTCTAAGTGGATGTTCTGCCAGTGCCAGAAATACCGCATATCCTAAGCTGGCCTGCCTGTCTCTCCCTACCTCACGGTCGCACCATTGCCCAGTACTCCCTCTCTTGCAGCCTTGATTCCTTGGGCTGTCACCCTGATCACCACAGTTCTGCAGATCTTCCTCTGGTGGACTCTCAGATCCATCCTGACCTCTCAGTTTTCAGTTCCATCTTCTTGCTTCCTAAAGTACAGGTTAGATCATGGTCGCTTCCCCCCGCAGTATATTCCTTATAACCCCAAGATAAGGTCTGGACTCCAAAGCTAGGCCATCAGACCTTCCCATGATCTCCCACTATCTCCATATGTCCGATATTCCAGCAAAGCAGGTGTGTCCAGCCGTCCCCCGACAGTTCCACCTGCAACCATTTGCTTGTGTTCTCTGTCTCCTGCAGACCTCAAACTCAAGCGGACTTGCAGATGACCACATTATAGCACGGTGCTCTGAGGACCCAGCCGCTTAAAAAGCCTCAAGTCAAAGATGATATTAGGAGCAGATGAACAGTCATGGGGGCTGAAGCCTGGCTGACTTGGTCACAGCCCACATCTGGCCAAATTTAAGTAATTAGCTGATTATCCCTACTCCTCTGAGACTCTGCCCAGGGACTGTTTTAATCGGAATTTTCCCTTTTCTGGTGAAAATGGTCCGTTAAATAAAAGGAATTGAAACTAAATGTTTTTCTAAGGAGAAAAGTAATTTGAGGGCAGCTGTTTAGAGCAGTTGTGGCTTTGATGAAACAGATTCTAAGATGTGCATGTCTGTATCAAATTGGAGTCCCCATAGTCGGAAATATCCCCAAACATTGCAGGTCTGTTTACAAGACACCTCCACCCCCACCGTGCCTTTTTTTTTTTCCTTAACGAAGCCACACTTCTCAAGCTTACCTTTTCAAAATTTGTGTGGTAATTCAGTGAAGTAGTAATTTTCCTAACACTGAAATGTACTTTCTTCTGTGCCTGTTCAAATAGATATTTTAAAAGTGTTATTAGAAAAACCATTACAGGCTAGAAAAAATAATGTTTGTTGCTTCCCTCTACCCCCAAATTAAAATTCCTGATGTCTTAGTGAACTCCTTTTAGCTGGCACTAGGACAATCACAGGCTATCACTTAAGGCCATCACTGGCCTTAACTCAGGAAGCCCTGGGTTCAAGTTCTAGCTTGGCTACTTACTGGGTTTGTGACCTTAGATAAGGTCCTTGATTTTCTTGGGGTTTTGGGGTAATTTCAAGCACTATAACCTCTATGAATCTGAAATGCAAATTATTTATAGAAAATAGACTTTTCTGACCAATAGAGTAGCTCCTCATTGGGCATTGCAAATCACTTCCTCCATGGTCGAATGCCCATGTCTGTCTTCCTAGGTTTAAATATTAACTCACCCAGACTAATTTAAATTATTCCAAGGCCATGAGTAAAAGTAGCATGGGCCCAAGGGTTTGAGCAGCAGGAATGCTTAATGAAAAAAGAAATGTGTGAAATTAAGTACTTTAGTGAGTGAAATTAGGCCCCCTGCTTCCAACGTGCTGAGGGCAGTTTAGCATTTTATATCCAAGCTGAGCCTCGTGGTCTCTTGCCTCCAGTGTGTCAATCAGAGGAGTGTTTGGAGCCCAGGAGCTCAGGGGGTAAGGATGCTGGGCCCTGGAGCCTCCTTCAGACAAAATCCCCTTCACTGGATGCCTGGAGCCCAGAGAACAAGGTCACTGATAATTAACAAGGGTGGCTGGGAGAGGAACAGGCTGGGAAATGCTGGGAAGCCTTGGGGGAAATGAGTGGCTTCATTTGGGCAGGTTCTGAGTAATGGCCTGCAGGCTGCTGAGATGGAGCTTGACAGTTCAAAAGGTGCTTCACTCTCATCCCTGCCTCAGATGCTATTCAGAAGGGATCCCCCTTCAAAATCCTGTGAGACTTAAAAATGCATTCCATAAGTGATCGTGGCCCCCAAGACTTCCTCTGTGCTGTCCCAGGGGCCCTAGCAGAGCAAACTTCTTCCCAGAGCGCCTCCTCCTGGGAGGCCTGTCTGTTCTTCCTGGTCAGTGTCTCATCTTTGGGCCAGAACATAGGTGTTCTGTGAGCTCATAGGAGGGAGAATATGCCTAGAAGCTCTCAACTCTCAAGCCCTAACATCCAGACACTATCTCAGTGGCAGGCCCTTTGCAACAAATCTGGGCCTCAGATACATTCAGGATTCATTTGTTTTCCAGGCGGGAAGATGATATTAATAACAAAGCTCCTCCTCCTCTTCTCTGATTTTAGTAGCTAACAATTACTGTGCACCAGCTAGGTGCCAGGCCCTGTGCTAAGCACTTTGCCAACACGAAATCTTCCCAATAGCCTAATAGGCAGCTACTGTGATTATTCCCGCGTTACAGATGAAAAACCTTGTGTATGAAGATGGCAAGTAAGTTGTCCAGAGACACACAGGCAGTCCAGGACCCTTGCTCTCCACTGTGCTGTTGCCCACCATGCCCTCTGCTAGGCACAAGCTTACTCTCGCTGGTCAGGAACTCATTCACCCACCTAACAGATACTATTGGGTGTTGACTCTGTGCCAGCCACCATTCTGTGGATACAACCACCAAGAAGATGACATCCCTTCCCTAGGAAACTCAGTCTAGTGCTGGAGACAGATGTATCCACAGACAAGAGTGCTACAGGGTGACAGTGCTATAATAAAAAATGTCCAGGGAACCATTTGTGGAGACAGAGAGATAAGAGCAGTCTGCGTCATAATCAGGAGACCCAGCAGAGTGCCTCAAACAACTTCTATCTGTTGACTGAATGGAGTGAATTCACAGAGGAGGTAACACTTTGCATGAGGAACCATAAGTTAGCTCGGTGAAGGAGGAGGGATTGGCAAGGTGTTCCAGATGGTGACCATGGAAGTGAGGGACAGCAGGCCCTTCTAGGGAACTGCAGCCTGCTCAGTATGGCTCAAGGGTCAGGCAGTGGAGCTGGAGATTGGCAGCAGGGAGGGTTAGTGAAGGCCCAGTAGACCATGGAAGGCCCTTCTTCAGGCCATGAGGAAGAGACTGGGCTTCACCGTGAGCGCTAGACAGCCCCTAAAGGTGATGAGCAGAGCAGCAACATGATCGAACTTCTTGGGGAAACTTTGGCAAGTTAGTTGGAATAGTCTGCTTGGAAATCTTACCTAAGTAAATGAAGGCACCATCACAAGAACAAATTAGGCCAGGAACCTAGCCCATAAGATTTTACAGTTTTGTTCTTGGCCAAACCTAGATGTGTGATTCTGGAGCTAAGACTTAGCACTGCCTTCAGATAGTTTATAATCCTTGGTTGGGGGTGGGGTGCACGAGGGAGCAGCGTTATCCTCACATTTTACACATGCAAAAACTGAAATTCAGAGAGGCAGAGCCACCAAGAAGGAAGACACTCAGTTAGGACTGGGTTTCCTGACACCTAGTCCCAAGCTCTTTCCTCTTCTGCAGCCCTTTAAGTGTGTGTTCCTACTATGCTGGGCATTTACGTCCCACTCCATCAATTGAGCATTTGATAATGGGACATCTGTGTAAGGACACATGCCAGATTTAGGAGTGCTGTAGAAAGAATCTTCATGACATGATTCTATTCCTAGATAGAGAAATGACATGCGTTGTGGCGAGGCTCCCCACCCTCCAAGCCTGATGGCTCTGTGGGAACCACTAATGTTGTTACACAGTCCTCTGGTGAGTGTCTCTAGAGCCACAATCTGTAATTGGAAAGCTTTATTATAAGGTCTTACAACTACCCAGAGTTGATGCTTATGATATGGCAAGAAAGATAGGTTGCTATGATATGAATTATTGTTGGAGATTATTCAGGCTGGAAGGAGTGGTGGTCTCTGGTTCATTTAGTCCTCCCTAGAGAAGCTCTTTTGACAGCGCTGCAGAACACGTCTACCAGCAGATTCATCCCTTCTTCCTCAGTGGTACTCTTCTCTTGGCTTCCTTGATGTCTGTTCTGGTTTTTCTTTTACGTCTGGGTGTGTTTTCTTAGTCTGCTTGTGTCTTCTACCTCCTGTGCCCATGCCTTAGATTTCCTGGATTGGCAATCTAGAATTTTCTTAAAATTCTCCTAGTAATCAAGTAAAGCATCTGGAGTGAAGGAAGAATATATTTCTAGTTGGGTTTGACCTTCCCACAGAAGTGTACAGCAGAAGGAGAATGACCTGCTTTCCCAACAGGAGTAGAGGCTTGGGGAAGTAAGTTAGAGTTTTGTCCTTCTCTGTGGCCGTTGATGAGCTCATTGGGAAAACCATATGGCCACATGGACAGAGGGCTAACAGAGGATGACAAGAGTCACCTACAAATTTGTATGATTACAGGAATTTACAGAAATATTAATATTAATCAAGACAGGCAGGAAGCAAAGGGAAGCATGGAGTATCGGCAGAGGTGTTAGGAAGAAAACAAGAAGGGGACTAGGAGGACAGTGGGGGTGGAGGCACGTGTGATTTTAAGTACTTGGTTTAAAAAGGCCTCACTTGGAGAAGGAGACTTTTGAGCCGAGACCTGAGGAGGTGAGGGAGTGAGCCTTGCAGCTGCCCGGAGAAGGAATTCTCTGGTGGAGGGGACAGCCCGAGCAACGGCTCTGAGACAAAAACAATATGGAGCAAGGAAGCCAGTGGGGCTGAAAGCGAATGAGTGAGGTGGAAAGTGGTGGGAGATAGGTCATAGTGTGGGCTGGAGGAGTGCAGGGCTTTGCAGGCCTTTATAATGACATTGGCTGTTTGCCCTGCAGGAGATGGGAGCCACTGAAGAGTTTTGAGGCAAAGTGTGACAAAACCTGCTGCATTTTAAGCGGATCACTCTAGCTCTGGTGCTGAGAATACTCTGAGACGTGGGAGTGGGCAGGGCAGAAGCAGGGACGCCTGGGTAAGGCCTTTACCTCTTTGCCGTCACCCTCTCCATCTCCAAAAGGAGCAGGTTGGACTTGTTAAGGTCCTAAAGTTCTCTTCAGCTCTTGGGCAGCTCCTGGTAGAGAGTGCGTAATGGTTTGGGTATTTTTCTAATCGGTCTGTCCGAAGTACTGCCTTTATGAGTATGATACATCATGGGAGAAAAGAACTGGGCTGCTGTGTTTCTAGCTGATCCTAGGCCTTCTCAGCAGTGCCTGGGAGTAGAATTTGAAGACTCTATCAGTTAGGGACCTGATGCCATTTCAAGCCTCTCCGTGTGTGAGCAGAAAGTAGATCAGATTGTCAACTTCAGGGTGGGTGTGCCAGCACAAGAACCCAGTGAACACAGTGCTCCAAATCTTTCTCTCGAAGGTTATTATTATTATTTTGTAATAATTAAAAAGCTCCAGAAGATATTTAGGGGTAAGATAATGTTAGTCTTATTTTATAGCTTCTTTCCAGTATCTGACACAGTGCCTGATACATAATATAATGCTTAATAACTAGAAAATATTTATTGAGAACAAAATTGAGAAAATAGAAGAAATATCAGAAAACTTCCACATTGCTCCCACCACTGCATATACTAAGCCACCTGCTCTGTGCTCTCAACACCACCTTTCCTTCTGTTACAATAGATGAAGTGTCCATGCTTCTCCTAAGGCCAAGTCCTCCACTTGCATGCTGGACCACCCCTCTTGCTACTCAGGAACTTTGCTTCCAGATTCAGTGGTTGAGTCTTAGGCCTCGTGGTGTTACTCGATCTCACAGCAGCGTTTGACTTAAGTGACCACTCCCTGGTTCTTGACACACTTACTTTGATTGGCT
This sequence comes from Equus caballus, assembly GCF_041296265.1. Lineage (NCBI taxonomy): Eukaryota > Metazoa > Chordata > Mammalia > Perissodactyla > Equidae > Equus > Equus caballus. Next base: position 55,560,814 of record NC_091697.1, on the reverse strand, counting down.
TCTGGGACACCACTCTCTTGGTTCTCCTCTTACCTCAGTCTCCTTTGCTGGATTCTTCTCGTCTTTCCATCCATATTGTTTCCATTCTTCAATTACGAGTCCTCAGTTCATCTGTTCACATTCACAGTCGAGGTGATTGCTTATAATTTGCTTCAAATACACTGAATGCCCACAATTATGTCTCCAGCCGCAGCCTCTCCTCTGAACTTTGCACATGTATATCCAATTGGTACTTGACATTTCTGCTTGGATGTCTAATAGATTGCTCAAACTGAACTCCGGATTTCCGTCTCTACTTCCTCTCCAAACTGCTTCTCCCTGGTCTTTCCTGTTTGAGTGAGTGGCTCTCTTTTATACATTACTTGAGGTAAAACACTTGGAATTTGACTGCTCTCTTCTCTCACACCTCTCAGAAAATCCAACAGTAAATATTATCAATTTTACCTTCAAAATGTAATCACCACCTACCACCTCCTCAAAACCAACCATTTCCTGTCTGAATTACCGCAGTGGACTCCCAACTGGCCCCCCTCCTTCAGCTCTTGTCCCAGAATCATCTGTTCCCTACACAGCAGTCAGCGATCCATTAGAAACTTAAATCATACCATGTTACTTCTGGCTCAGAATTCCCCACTGGTTTCCTGTCACACTCAGAATGAAATCTAATCCCTGGACCTGGGCCTGAAAGGCCTTGCATGATCTGACTCTGCCTCTCCCTCTGACCTCATCTCTGCTCGCTCCCCCTTATTCACTATGTTCCAGCCACACTCGTTTCTTTGCTGTTCCTCACACATGTCCAGCTTGCTCCTGAATCCAGGCCTTTAACACATCTGATCCTTCTGTCTGGAATGCTTTTCACCCAGATATCTGCATAGCTTGCTTTCTCTCTCCTTCAGGTCTCTGTTCAGGTTTCACATTCTCAGAGTAGGGAGATAAGAGGGCTTGCCCTTATCTGCTTCACCACCCTGATAAGGTACAGTTTGAGCAGAGACCTGAGGGAGAGAGAAAAGCAAGCTATGCAGATATTTATTCAATGTGTCTCTTCAATCAAAGAAATTTGAATACTGACTAGATATTTGAAGATATGAAGAAATTATTAATTTTCTTTTATGTTTGCAGTTCTGTTTTAGAAAGAGTCATCATTTTTATTACCAGCCATGATGGAGTAACAAACAGAAAAAAAAAATATTTTCAGACATTTGGAAATAGCACAGGACTGTGATCCTTAAGTCAAGGGAAACAAGTGAGGTAAGGCCTATGGTCGTCGTGTCTGTCTTTCTGGAGGCACATGCAAGCCTGCAGCGCATGGAGAGGGATCCCAGAAGCATGGAAGCGGTCCCACTGAGTTGGAGAGATGGCTTAGCCTTCAGGAATGCTGAGGTGATTAGATATTTTGTGGCAGAGTTCCAGAGAGAAGGGTACTATGCGAAACAAAACAAAAAACAAGCAAACAAACAAAAAAGTTCAGAAATTTACATCAGGGTCCTTTAGAGTGTTTCCTGAATACAAAGTCATGAATGCATAGAATGAAACTCCACAGACAACAGCCAGAGAGCTGCAAGCTGAGCAGTTTCCAGACCTCACGCAGAGTGAAGAGATGTTTGAGTTCTGACCATCCAGAGTTGAGAGTCCTTGTTGATTACCCAGGACCTTTAGTAGAGACCCCAGATGCGTGTCTCTATAGTACAAGGATAAACAGTCCTTATGGTAAAGCTTCTCCAGATCCACTCTAAGCTTAAAACAGACCAAACTCATGTGCAAGTAATTTTACAGCCTGTCAGAATAAAACCAAAAATTCTTTAAAGGAAGAGTTCTTTTAAAGGAACAATATCCAGCTGCTCAATAACATAACGTGTAAGGTGCTCATCAGTTAATCAAGAATTACTAACACACCAAGATGCAGGAAAATGTGATCCATATCAGGAGAAAGATTAGTCAATAGAAATTACCCCAGAAAAGAAAGAGATCATGAAATTAGAAGTCAAGGCCTTTATAACAGTTACTATAAACATGCACAGTATATTCAAGGATTTAAGGGAAAATACAAACATCAGGAGGAAGGAAATGGGAGATATAAAGGAGAACCAAATGGAATTTCAAGGATTGAAAAATACGATATCTGAAAGGAAAAATTTACTGGTTGGGGGTTAAAATCCAGCAATGCAGAAAAAATATCAGTGAACTTGAAGTACAGGGAGAAAAAAGATTATAGAAAAGAAAAAGAGAACTTATCTTTTAGTGATGCACACAGAAATGTTTATAGGTGAAATACTATGATACCTGGGGTTTGCTTCAGAATACTACAGAGTTGGGAGAGGGGAGTAGGGGAGCTATAGATGAAACGAAGATTAGCCAAGACTTGCTAATTATTGAAGGTGAGAGATTGGTCCACAGGGTTCATTATACTCTTTTCTTGATTTTTGTCTGTTCTTAAGATTATTCATAATAAAAAGTGAAAAAATTATCTAAGTAAGAAAAAGTAGTCAGAATCTTTCTTCTGTTTGAAATGTAGCAGGAAATACATCAATGAGAAATAAGTCGTCCCCTCTACAGAGCTTCTGATGTAACAGTCTTGAAAACTCAGCTCTGCCTTGGTGGGCAGAAACTGGGACCAAGCTAGGAAAGTTAGGACCCCTGTAGCAGGAGATGCATCCCTCTTATTGGGATAATGCCTGATACCCAGGAAGAGAAATACTAGGAAACTCAGGAGGAAGTCAGGGTTCTGTAGGAGCAATTAGCATATAGTAGCTACAACTACTTATGGGGAAGTATGGTTCCACTCACCTGAGTCTTCTACCTGGGGTCCAGGTAGCTACCCAGGGAAAATGGGGTGGGTGAGTGATTGATGCCATAAGTACTTTGTTTTATTCATCAACCCAACATGTGAGGTTTTTTTTGTTTGTTTGTTTAAAGTATGTTTTAGTCAGTCTGGGCTGTTTCAACAAAGTACCACAGGCTGTGTGGCTTATAAACGACAGAAATTTATTTCTCACAGTTCTGAGGCTAGAAGTCCAAGATCACCATGCCAACAATGTTGGGTTCTGGTGAGGGTCCTCTTCCAGGTTTGCAGACTGCTTGTTCTATCCTTACGTGGTAGAGAGAGGGTCAGAGAGTTCTTTGGGGTCCCTTTCATAAGGGCGCTAATCCCATTCATGAAGGCTCCACCCTTGTGACCTAATCACCTCCTAAAGGCCGCACCTCCTAATACTACCACATTGGGATTAGCGTTTTAACATATGAACTTTGGGGGACAAAAACATTCAGTCCATTGCAAAGTTTCTAGTGTTAGAGTGCTTAGTTTAGTTAAACCATGGCAGATGTCCTAGGGAGAATTGGGATAGATGCTGCACTGTGAAAGTGAGACCACAGGACTCACTCTGCAATAGGCTTTAATGTCCCTTTCCAACTTTGTGCCAGTGACTCCACTAAATGAGCCTTTGGTCCCAGACTTGCTGGTTGAATGAAAGCCCCTAGGAGCATTGTGTGCTTTTTTGCCTCTGCCCTTTGGATCAAACCATTCTTTTCCATTCTTCTCCTCTTCTCCCTCTACCTATTGAGAGATTCACTTTAGAGCCCATATTCCCAGTTCTCAGCTTAGGCAACTATAGGATGCTCTCTAGTGGTCCACCTCTGTGGTTCTCTTAGGCTGTATCATTTAATTAGCACAGGCCATATGCTGGGCTATCTTTTAAAGTATTTGTTCTTTTGTGATTTTGTTGATTGATAGTATAGATGCTTTGACCCTAAATACATTTTGACTTAATGTTTGTGAACTTAAACATAATGAAAGTTATACCAATACTGAATTTTTGTCAAGAGAGCAAATCTGGGATGAGAATACCATTAGAGCAGTTTAATTAATCATATCTTGATACTGCATAGTTAAATTTTTTGAGTCTTTTCTATCTTCAGTTTTGTTTTTTCCAAAACATTCCCATCAAATTCAAATCCTTTTTATGTAAATCTTACGATTTATTGATCAGGTTTTGGTTGTATGCAATATCACTATTATAACTTTTGCAATTTTTCCCTTTTTTTCCTACTAAGTCTGATTTTTTTTACCAATGAATTTTGCGGTTTTCAGTGTTAGAAAAATCTGTAGCACATTTTGTCATGTACTATTTTAGCCATTGCCAGTTGTATTTTATCTTACTTATCCCTACTAAGAGTAGTTCTTAGGATTTGGGCAAAAGAGAGATAGCCTTTCTTAGCTATTCAGCGAGGAAATGGAAACAATTTGTTTGGCAATTCCAGTGGCAGACCTTGGCAGCACAAAATATCACCATGAAGAGGAATTTCACAGCTTTGTTGAATTTGTTAACACAAAAAATGAGAAAATATTACTCCTAGATTTCTATTCATCATCAGAATCATACTATATATCAGGATTCAATAACAGAAAAATATCTTTTAAACAATGCAATTTTATACTCTTTTTAAGAAGCAGAACTTGATTTCCTAAGGCCTCCAGTAGACTATATTTAAATGAGCAAAATAATATGTTTTCCCATGCAAAGCCACTTTATAATCACTTTCAATACTTGTATAATGAAAAGTATGTAACGAGTTTTCCGCAAACATCCCCTTTCAAAGTTGGGATTTCTGTTACAAGGCTGTGCATCTTATACTCCAGCACATACAGAAGTTGACTGTGACTTCCTTGTTGGTCATTACTCCCCATTTTGTGTGTCAAGAGTGCACTCAAGAAGAGAGGAAGAAGTTCAGAAGTCAGAGTTGAATAACATCCTATTATGATTGGGGGAGGAGAGAATAAAAGAGTGACTTGCTTACCTAAGACCCACTTCATGATGAGCATTTCTGTCCAGGAGAATTGTGTGGTTTTCACTCTGAAGATCTGTTTCGGGTAGTCTGTGAAGGTTTCGTTGGGCAGGATTTTAATGCCTTCGAAGCGGTCTGATGCGTTCACAACTAACAATCCCAAGAAGATTGTGAAAGAGACTGCATGGGCTACAAATTTCATGAAAGGACTCCTCAGGGTTCGTCCTAGCTGGAATCAAAATATGTACAAGACGTGTTAAACTGGCAGCTCTAGGTGGGTGCAGGTCTCTCTTGAAAACACTTTTGCCAACAGTTGAACCAGAAAATCCTCCATCTTAGACAGAAGCTGCTAACTGAACCCAGACAACATTTTATCTAGCATTTTTATGTGAGATGCTGCTTGACCAAATCTATTTTCTACTGACTTCACTTTTTCCTATTTAGAAGACTTAGTGGGAGTAATAAGAGAAAAGAGCAGAACACACTGATATATCATCATGTTTTAATCTGACTGCACAGCTACGCCCAACCACATAGATATGAGTTCTATGCCCTTTGGATCTGGAAGAAAAACAATCTGTCTCAATAGAGTTCAGAATTTTAAAAAATACACTTTGGATATGCTCTGTTGTTCTTTTGTCCCTTTTCTTGAGTTTTATTGCTTAGATGATTTGTTTTCGATGTGTCTTATATGTCGGTAAATTTATTTAAAGCTATACGTTTTCCCACTTTAGCTGTGTTCCCTTAAATTTTGACATGTAGCATTTTCATTGATATTTAGTTATAAGTATTTTATAATTTGCCATTTGATTTCATTTTTAACTCAGAGGTTATTTAGTTTCCAGACATATAGGACTTTTTCTCTTGCTTTTAAAAATTTTCATTTTCTTGCCACCTGTGGACAGATCATAGACCTTGTGATGCTGCTCTAAGACTCACTGAGATTTCTGGGTGGCCTGCGACGTAATTAACTTGTGCAATTGTTCCACGTGAGCCTGACATGATCCAAAAGATGCCCTGTTAGGGAGCAAGTACTGGGCGTATCTTCCCTATCCCTGGCATGCCATCCAAAGGTCATTTAGATCTTTAAGGTCTAAATTGGAGGCTGCACAGTGAATCTTTGCTGACCTCCTCTTAGTGAGCTTACTTGGGTCTCTTCCAGGTCACTTCCGTCACCCTCACCTAAGCATCCAGGTATACTAATAAGACAAGAACAAAGAGAGAAATTTCTTCTGAAGCCCAGTTCCTTCTCCAGGGCAGATGTTCAATTATAGCCAGTGAGTGGTTAATTGAGTTCACATTCTGCCTGGTTCAGGAGTCCTAGAGTGAAATGTCACCCAGGAGCTAGAGTATTGGTTCAGTATAAGATCAGTTACAGGGGTTTCTCCAGGTAAGGTTTCCCTAGTTATGACTATGCTCAACATAACATTTATAAATCAGATGGCCTGATAATGTTCTTTTAATATACCTCAGCATGGTAATCGTCCACTTTAATTGTGCTAGTTATTAGTGTAACATGATTTATTATGGTTCTAATACCATAGAACCCATCTATTGAAATTAACAAAAGATGGTTTTTATCTTTGTTAAAAAACCACATCTCAAGCCTGGACATTGGGATTCCCTACTTGTGCTAGAAAAAGCTTATTTGGATTCACCTGCACTGTCAAATTGTCACATAGCGCTACAATAACTTCAGAGATGGAAAAAGATATTTGCCTCAGAACCACGAGGCCCACAAACATCTTACAAATGACATTTCTTTTTAATGTTTAACTTTGTTGTTTACAAAATAGGGACTGTAGATTATTTTTGGCCATAAGTAGATGTGCTAAATTCAGAATGCAGAGATTAAATATAAGGACAAATAAAATATATCACATAAATTCAATAAAAACTGAATTAAACCATGTCTCATTTTGATTTGTATGATGTCAAATAGCTAGTTTGATTTTTTCAGCGTTTTAGCTGACTGTGTTGGCATCTTGGAGCCCCATTTTTCAACTAGGATGCTAGGACTCTTTGGTATACCCAGGAGACATCCTTAAATAGTCATCACATTGTTTCTCGTCACTTGTGTCCTAGCTGGGGTAATGGTGAGAGGCAGGGAAGATGGAGAATGAGTGTAGAGTGGGGAATAGGTTGTGGGGAGAGGGAAGGTTGAGGAGATGGCAAGAGATCCCAGATCCTGTGTGTCCCAGCAGGGTCCCAGAAATGTTAGAAAAAGATGGGGAACACAGAGACAGACACAGCTCTTAAGGGACTGAAGGCCAGATTTCCCCAATCCTTTATCAGTGGGCTCTATGGAGCGTCTTCTGGTGACTACCTGGGTGAGGATACAGGATACCTCTCCATCTTCTTGCCCAGATGAGGCACCTGATTGTAGGAATCTGCACACAACTGTGCCCAAGCTAGCCTTGAGATTCCCAGAAGAGCTGGATTGATTTAATGTTCTCTTCATTACCTCCTTCAAGTTGTTATCTTCTGGCAGAAGATGCGTTTGTAAAAACTATATCTACTGCAAACCATAAGAAAAAGCCCTGATACAGCCTTGTGGTGATTTGGAAGGTTACCTTGGGTTCAGTCCCACTTGATCTAGGCCATAGGGGGAAAAAGTGAGGTTACGAATTGATGCTCCTTTCCTATTTTTCTTCTGGGCTTGAATGCATCTTTTTAACTGGTAAAACTTTGATAAAGGTTAGATTAGATCAGATCATTTCAGTGGTCTCCTTTCTTTTTCTTTTTTTGTGACATTCCCTATTTTTCTCAGAAAGGTAATTTTTGAAGCAAATTACACTTGGGGAAAACTTCCTCTTTCACAGGGCCACCAGGTGAGCTGAAAGAAAGGAAAGTCAACCAGTATATACCAGCAGGTCTTAGCTGGGGAATCATTAAAGCTGGGTCAGGTAACAGTGTTAGGCCTAAAAAGAGATGGTAGCGCTTCAGGAAATGTGGACCTTGGCCTGCTCTGCCTGGAGTGCAGAACTGGTGAGTCTGAAATGTTGGCTAGAGCAGCTCTGTCATTATTTGGACCTTATGAGCTGAGAACATACCAGGAAATCCAAGCTAGTATCAGCTCAGTCTCTGGTTCATCCCACACTCCCTGGGTACTCTTCTTTTACACTGGAAAATACGTATATGAATGTGAGAGCAACTGAATGGCACTCCTGAATTAGCTCCAAATGAACTGCATTCATGAGAGCACAGGGGTGGGCACCTGCTTTTACTGGTTGGCACACCTCTGTGTTCCATGCCACCAGGCTCTTAGCCCTAACCGCAGGTGTAAGCACCTAACTGGGACCTGGTAGCCACGTACCCACAAGGTAGGCCATGACTGCAGTAGAGCACGCAGAGAACATTTGCAGCATCTCTCCCTAGTGTATCACCAGAGTCCCCCATAGCAAATGCCACCCTCACTTGTCACCAGGTGCCAATGGCCTCAAGCAAGGGCTCAGTGTAAAAGCTGGAGAGCTGAATGGAGGCAACTTTGGATCAAGCATACTAAAAAAGAAACATGTACATCCTTGTGGTTGGAGTGGTTCTCAAATTTTAGAGAAAGACTGGTTAAATTAGTGGAAGATTCCTCAGAATGCTCCCTCCAAAATTCTTATTCAAAATATCTAACCTAGGGTTCAGGAATCTTCCTTTCTTGGGGGTGAGGAGAATGTTCACTAGGTGTCTCTGATCAGGGTGTCCTCACATTACCGTATGAATCCACCCTTTGTCCTGGGGCTGAAGAGGTGCTGAGTAATAGTGGGAGTTCAAAAGTAGGACTTCTAAGGAAAGAAAAGGAAAGAGTAGAGTTTGTCATGTAGTGGTTTGACTCTCCCATTCTAGAAAAGTCTGGCTAACTCTAAAGATCTGAGTCAAGTCTATTCCAAAGTCAGTTAGTCAGCACTAAGATGTCTACATTCAGCATCGAAGGTTGCAGTGCTGCTGATGTAACTGGGTGGGGTTGGAGGGGAAGGCTGGTGTGCATGTGTGCGTGCGTGTGTGTGTGTGTGTGTGTGCGCGCACACACATGTACAGTGGTTAAGGGCAGGTCTGTGGAGCCAGAGACCCTAGGTTTAAATCACAGCTCTATAGTTTTTGGTAAGTTACTTAATCCCTTTGTGTCTCAGTTTTTTTACCTGTAAAATGGGAATAAAATAGTACTGCACAGGGTTGACATAGGAACAAATTATTTAATACGTGCAAAGCAGAACAGTGCCTTGCACATAGGAAGTACAAGGTATGTGGCACTGGAGCACCTCAGGCAGTTTTCTTAAGGAGAAACTTAAACTCGACTGACCTGAAAAGCTTATATGCAAGGGTTCACAGAGGGACACCTACACAGAGTGCTTATGTATTTACGTCACAAGCCCTTTTGGAGTACTATCTCTGTGCAAGATGATGCTGGGCACTGGAGGTGATGGAAATGAAACAAACTAGAAGAGTTGGTCCTTCCCTTCCAAGTTGCTGATTTTCTAGTGGGGAGAGACACAGCTAAACACTGTGGTAGGAAACAGATGGAGAGATTGGGAGAGAATGTTGCAGGGCTCATTCACTTTCATACTGACCTAAGTATGAAAGTGACCAGCCTTCTGGCACTCTTAAGTCCTATCCCAGCAGGGTGACAGGGGTTACACTCTCTTTTTGGATTTGAGGGCAGAAGTTTCGCAGCAAAAGAGCGAAAAATGCTCTATTTCCTGGCACCGTGCTCTATTTCCCCTCCTTGACAATTCTTCAAAAATTGCACTGTGATTTTCTTTAGTGTAGCTCTATGGTAGAGACAAGTGAGGTGGACACAGAGGCCTTTGGAGCACTGTCTTCTCCAGGTTTGCTCTGGACCACATGGTTTGAGAACCCTTGTTTCAAACCATTTCAGCTTTGGCAAAGCAGGGATCTTCAAAAGCTGCAGAGTCCCTCGCACCTTACTCGTTAGATGTTTTTGTTTGGGATGGGGCTGAGGGGGTTGGGGGTAAAGACTAACACTCTGATATTTCTGCAGGCACGAGTGATGTGGCAGTAAGGACTGATGGATTGCACACTGCAAAGACATCAGGTAGGAGTCTAAAGTTCTTTACAGCTCTCCCTGCCTGAGTCCCGGGACTAATTTATAAGGATAATTGAACAGCAAAGGTTAACAGGTAATGGAGGAACTCAGCTACCCCCTCACACTTTTATACTTAGAATGTGTGTGGTTTCTCAACACTTTCATGATGCTGACTTCTACCCCAGTCCACCTGCTATAGAGACACTGTGTGAGCCCTGGAGGGTGACAGTTACTCTTTCGGCTCCCAGATTTTAATAGGCAAACAACCTAAATTATGAATCAGAATGGAAGAGCAAAGGATAGAAAACAGCCTAATCAGTTATAAAGGCCCTTCGGCATTGGAGCCCTTGTTGAGAGGATAAAGAACTCTCTAGGAAAAGATTACCAGAGACCATCCATGCAGATGAGAACTCACCGGCTTCCCAGTGGGCTGCCTGACCTCACCCATGTTGATGATTACAATGAGAAATGACAGAAAAAAAATCACCGTTCTCTTGAGGGAATTATGTTAAATGAAATAAGCCAGATAGAGAAGGACAATCTCTGTATGACTCCACTCATATGAGGAATTTAAACATGTGGACAAAGAGAACAGATTAGTGGCTACCAGGGGAAAGGGGGGTGGGGGATGGGCACAAAGGGTGAAGGGGTGCACCTACAACACGACTGACAAATAATCATCTACAACTGAAATTTCACAAGATTGTAAACTCTCATAAACTCCATAAAAATTAACTTAAAAAAAATCTCTGTTTTCTTTACTGACCCTGACAAACCTGTCCCATACTCCAGACCTGCAGTTATCACCATGTGTACGCATCTGTGACTTGGTTGCTTCTTCAGTCACCATATTAGTAGCTGAACTTCTGTTGACACCCTTGACCTTATAATCTCCTTATTTAACTGTCTTTGTTGGGGACCCTCAGAAACTTGGTAAAAATAGAATTGACAGCCTTAGGGATTCAATAGGAGAGAAATGATGAGGTCATTTTGACAGGCTAATCAAGGAATTTTAGTGTCCCTAATAGTCTCTAAATTAGGACAGCAGCTATCAGGAAGTAAATGCACCATTATGTTTGAAACAGAAGTACCAACGTGTGCTGGACATTGATGGACATTAGCTGGTTGATGAGGTTTAGCAGGGACATTTTATGAATACACTTATAAAAGAATATCAAGGTCTGATTTCTTCAGGGGAGGTATAGTAAGGTCATTAGAACGTGGAAGTCCTGGGATGACACTGGCTGTTTCATGGAATTACTAGACAGATATAAAGGCGTCTTCCTTGGGAGGAGGGATACTACACACTCACAGACTTCTCCACTGTGCCCTCCTCTTGGGGGACATTGTTTTCTGGGCCTCAGGAGCCTTTAGAGAGGGCTGGTTTCTTCACATGGAAGATGTGACCCCTCCGTAATCCCCAGTAATACAATATCTCTGCCAAACTTGAAAAGATTTCTTTCTAAATGGTGAAAGGAAAGACTAAAAATATCTTGACTATTTTATCTGTCCTTTGGCTGCCTTAGAACAAGTTTGACAAGCTCTTTAATAAGGAAATTTTTCCTTGGAATGAGCGCTTGCCACCAAAAATTATCTCATGCCACACACTAAGACTTGTCACTCAGCTGTGGACTCACCCTCCACTGCACTGAGTTCAGACTTGGAGCCCAGAAAGGGCACGGAAACTCCAAGTGGCTTAATAACCAGCTAATGTTTATCCTGAGTGCCCTGTCTTATTAGTCTTACTGGAAGCTCCACGAGCACCAAATGCCAATCAGATATATATCTGAACAGAGGAGAGGAAGCCCCAGCTTTGGGGCCAAACTTTTTTGTAATCATTTCTTCTAGAATGTTCCAGACGACTGCTGTAGATCTGACCCCCTATGTTCCAAGGTGGCATCAGCCTCCTGGATTTACTGGGCCCCCAAGAAATTCCAAAATTCCCTCCCTCTCCCACACATTCTTTCTTTCTTTCTTTTTTTTTTTGCATCACATCTGTATGATATTGGCAAGATTCTTCTTCTCAGATGTACTGAAAAATCTAAAAAATTGTCAGCAACTGGCATATCATCTCTTTCTGAATATTTCCTTGGCCAGGCAGAGGCAAACCAATTTGCTGGTGTTGGTTAGTCCCGGTTTCCTGGAAGCTGTCACATTTAGTTTTATAGAAAAAGTGAGGATTGGCAGTGTTTTCTCAATCAAGTGGCTGTTACTTGAATGACTGAATGTCCTAGAATTAGTTTGGGGCTCAGAGAGTGTAGGGGCAAGTGTCCCTATCCATGTAGGTTCTGGGTAAAGGCAATGATCTAACTTGCAGCAGAGACTAGATAATTCCAGTATGAAAACATGTGCCTAAAACCAATGACCGGCTCTAATCCAGCCTTAAATCTGGTTAGTTTTCTTTTTCCCACTCACTGTGCTCTTTCAGCTCATAATGAAGGACAGAAGAAATTTCCTTCACCTCCATCTGTAACATTTGGGGAATTCTGATTTAGAAATCCATGTCATGGTAGACTGCCATGGAAACAAACTCCTTGATAGATATAGGATTGAACAGCACAGTTATTCAGTATGAGGACTTTTGTTTTAAATACCATTCTAAAGAAGAAAGAGTTGGAGTCCTGTCCTCTCTCTCTGACACCCTCTTACTCTAAGGCAGTCAGTTCATTGCCTGCCTGGTTAGGTGGCCTCTTCAGCAGCCCTAAAGTCTTGAGCCCATCATCCCAGCATGAGTTCCCTCTTAGTGCAGTTGACAAGAGGTTCCACTCACTCAGGACACATTTGTTGACTGCATTGGCTGATCAAATTCCCTCTGGAACTAATCTCCCTGTAGTCATAGTTCTTCTTCTGATGTTGATTACCTAAGCTTAATTCCTTTTTTAATATATTACTATGTAAATACAGCTTTGGAACCTTTAATGATTGCCTTAACTCATGAAACATATTTCAAAATTTCGGTATGGTTTGTTTTTATAGGCACTAACTCTTGCCTGAAGCTGGAGTGACTGCTGGTACTTTCTGTGACTTTGGATCAGATGGCTGGGCTGTAGGGATAGTGGAGCAGGAAGCTTGGCCCCTGTAGGCTCCACTCCTTCTGTTACCAGTGGGCACCAGACACTCCCCCTCCCCTGTGAGAAAAGAGCCCAGCTCTGCACCTTTCGAGTTCTCCTTCTCTTTCATTTATCTTTTCCTTCTTGTGACCTAATTAGCTGCCCATGTGAGCCAGAACCCGATCAAGGAAGCCAGTAAAACTGGGACGATGCTGCGATGGGTCTGCAATGCCCCAGCATGAGCTGTGTTTGACTCTCAGCCTACTAGTTGTTTCTCTTCTTTTTTTTTTTTAAAGATTTTATTTTTTTCCTTTTTCTCCCCAAAGCCCCTAGGTACATTGTTGTATATTCTTAGTTGTGAGTCCTTCTACTTGTGGCATGTGGGACGCCACCTCAGTGTGGCTCGATGAGTGGTGCCATGTCTGTGCCCAGGATTCGAACCGACGAAACCCTGGGCCGCCTGTAGCAGAGCACGTGAACTTAACCACTCAGCCACGGGGCTGGCCCCTTAAATAGAAAGGAACTTTCTTATTTTTATTTTTATTTTTTTTGAGGAAGATTAGCCCTGAGCTAACATCCGCTGCCAATCCTCCTTTTTTTTGCTGAGGAAGGCTGGCCCTGAGCTAACATCCATGCCCATCTTCCTCTACTTTATATGTGGGACACCTACCACAGCATGGCTTGCCAAGCGGTGTCATGTCTGCACCCAGGATCCGAACTGGTGAACCCTAGGCCACCGAAGTGGAACGTGCGTACTTAACCGCTGCACCACTGGGCTGCCCCTATTTCTCTTTTCTGAACCTACTTCATAAAGCATATGCATCACAATGTAATCAAGAGAGTGAAATGAGATATTCTATGAAAAGGGCTTAGCAAAAGAAACCCTACTCAATAAATGTTGGCTATTCCTATTACCATTATTATGATGATTATTCCTATGAGTTTGGAGGACATATTTAGGACACTGCATAATCAGAAGAGGAAAAGTGCCTTTGTTCCCTCTCTATTCTGTTATTGATCAGATTATGCCTCACATATTTTAAATTTCCCATTTTATCACTCATCTCTCTTTTTAAAAAATGATTTTAAAAAAGCAGGTCTGTGTAGTTTTCTACTTTTGCTAGGTATCCCAGGCCTATTTAAATGTGGGAAGCGATCAGCTGCTGATTTGAGCAAATGGACTTCAGATCATGCTAAGAAGAGACAAGAAAGAACTGCAAACGACATGCACCTTCAGCAGTCTGTACCTTGCTGCACGGAGCAATCCAATAGGCTATGGCGAGAAAAGGGAGGCCTAGGGAGACTCCAAAGACAGCCAGGAATTTCACAGCGATAGACTGTTGACGTAAGCCTGACAGGTTTTCATACCACATGGTAAGCAATTGCTGCTGACAGTTAGGATGAGCAACGAACTGTAAAAACAAAACAAAAACAAAAACAAAATGCAAACAGGAAAATGGCATTGGTAGCATTTGAACAGTAAACGGCCTCTGAGTAGCTTGGGGCTGAAATGTTTCACCTGTTGGGTGGCCGGGTGTTGGAGCTGGAAAAGATGGGTCAGGTACCTGCTGGCCCTTCTGACTCTGGGATGCTGGGGGTATTTGTGCTAAGATCAGAGTCCTCACAGGACTGGCCACATCAGTACTTTGCAAACTGAGGGCCCAGAGAAGTCTCAGGACAGAAAACGAGAGCCAGCTTCTGGGTAAATGCTTGTCTCCACTCCAAGGGGACTTATCTCTGGGCAGAGCTCATTTGGGAGGCAACACGGAAGAATGGATGGAGCATGAATGGGGTTTTAGAGTACCAAATGGGTTTGAATTTTGCTCTACCGTTTACTAGCCAGGTGACCTGGGGCCTATTACTTAACCTCTCTGAGCTTCAATATTCTCATTTGTAAAACAGAGCCTGTAATGTTGTCTTGTAGAATTAAATGAGATATTATAGAAAGGTTTCCCTCTTTTTGCATGTTGTCTAAGAAAAGTGCTTACAGTGTTTCCAGAGGACATGTTAAAACTCCTCGGTGTTTCCCCACTGAATTTCAGTGGCGTTTGGCTTGGATCCATGGAGCTTTTTGTGACATGCTGTAGCATTGACACACTGTATTCGTCATGCAGTAGCTTCTCACCACCACCCCCCTCTCTTGGAACTGCCCTCCGCTAATGCCCAGGTTACAAGATGGACCTCTTGTGGCCATTTTGTATTGTGTGACCTCACCCCTCTGGATATAGCTTATTGGACTAGGGGTGGAACCCTGACTTAAAGTGGGCCTATCGCATTTTCTCGCCTTGGCATTTGAGGCTGTGATTGAGAGAGGCAGTTTGTTTATTTACTGGGGAGTTAACATGTAACCTTGGGAGATGTGGACAACCATCTTCTATTATGTGGACTAAGCAGCAAAACAAGCCAGTTACAAAGAGAGAAGGAAGAATGAAGATGTGTAGGAAGAGGCTCAGCTACTGTCAGAGCGTCTCTGGGGCCCAGCCTGACTCTGCCCGCGTGGTCCATGAGACACTCCTATATTCATATACCACAGTTGCCTTTTTCTGCTTGATCCAGCAAGGTGGCTTGACTTGCTGCAACCAGACAGCCTTTTCCTGCGAATATTTGGTGCTACTTGGCCATTTGTTTAGTTGATTCTGAGTCCTGGCTTGTGAAAACTGGTAATGGGACAATAAGTAAAATTTATGCCGATAAAGTTTACATTTGAGAAAATTATACTCATTTGCTTATATCCCCCCTGTGACAGGAAGAAGCCATCGTTTGCTTTTCGCAGCACTGCTCTTTGGCCTTACTCAAGATAGCCATGTGCCATAGGAGCTGGGACCCATGGACTAGAGCAGATAGACTGGGCATTCTATAAAGGGACTGACTTTTCATCTGATTACCCGGAGCTTAATGTGCCAATTTTCATCCTGTTTGCCTCATTGGGTATTAAGGGGACATGTGCAACAACTCCGAGGAAATGCAAGACATTCCCTTTTCATTATAAGACAATATAAATAGAACTGTTTTTAAAAATTCTCAGTGCAGATGGCAATATGTTCCTGTTTCCAGTTTCTGGGAGCTCAAGGCAGCAGCCAAGTAATCTGGCGAGGACACTATCGAAGGTTTATTTGGCCCTGCTGCAACCCCTGATAATACTTATTACTCAAACATTAGTTGCAAGGGAAGCTTTTTTGTAGCATTATTGGATTTATAGCTTCCATTGTGGTCTTTCTCTCCAAGAACAGGAGCAACGGATTCTCCTCAGACTAGGTAGGAACCTGCAGGTCCACGGCGATATGCTTTCCTCTGCCCCTTCTGCCTCACAACAAAGTGGAGCAAACAACAGAAAACCCTGCAAATATTTTAGTAATTCTTAGTGCCTCATCACAACACAGGTCTCAGAGAGGGTGGGAGTGCCAAGCAGTCAGTTTTTGTTCTTTTTTTTGGTGAGGAAGATTTGCTCTGAGTTAACATCCATTGCCAACCTTCCTCTTTTTTTTTTTTTTTTTTTTTTGCTGAGAAAGATTAGCCCTGAACCAACATCTGTGCTAATCTCCCTCCACTTTGCATGTGGTATGCCTCCACAGCATGGCCGATGAGTAGAGTAAGTCCACACCCGGGATCCGAACCTGCAAACCTGGGCCACCACAATGGAATGTGTGGAATTTTAACCACTGGGCCATGGGGCCGGCCCCTTAGTTTTCTTTTTAAAGAGCCAGCATTCTCTAGGTGCTGAAATGGCCCTGCTCTGGGGAAACTCATAGTTTGATTAGAAGGTGAGACATATGCTCATGAAATGGCAGAAGACCACTTGGCTCACCCGATGGCTGCCTGCACTGTAGCTGCTCTGGAAGGACTCCAGTCCTAATCCCCTCCATTGGCCTCTTTGTATCCTGAGAGAGCCCAACCGTGCTTCGTCTGCTGCCTCCTGCAGACAAGTCAGCACAACAGATTGGGCAGCAGAGCTGGAGGGAAGAAATTCTGAGAGAGAACACAGGGAGAACCATTCCCACTTGCCCTTGCCAGCCTCAGAGGAAGACAGCGCTCCTGACTAAAACACAGGAGGCTTTCCTGAGACTCGCCCCTTCTCTGGTTAGACCTTTGCTAATTTCCACAGCTGCATTTCTTCCTCCATAGTAAAGCAACCCAGCTCCAAATATGCTATTTATTTGTAGGTAGACTTTATAATGCTCCCAGAAAGCTGACAGCAGCTGATAGCTGAAGCCCGAATTGTTTATATGTGGGCACTTTTCTGTATTTGTGGCAGATCTTCGAGGACAACTTCATGACATATAGTTCAGGGTGTATCAAAGGATTTTTTCTGCTGTGCTTTTGAAGCACAGAGAAATATCATCCCTGACTCAAGGAAGATGAGAGTGACATGAGGCATGCCATTAGGACACAAAGAACACCCTAACCAAAAGGGCACTCAGTTAGGGAACAAGGGCAGGAAGAACTCCTGGGGGCCGAGGGGCAGAGGGAGGATTTTTAAAAGCAGGGTCAGCAAAAAGCCCACAGCTAGGATAGAATGGGAACTCAGAAAATCTGTGTTGTCTTGGGCTTGCTTTCTTTGGCATCTAGCTGGATGGATGACAGAACCAAGAGCTTTGCCCAGGCCATTCCCCCCTGAACCATTCTAGGCTGAGAGCATGGTACGCTTGTATGGAAGTTCTTCAAGGGAAGAACTGATGTGACACCTCAGTTTTCCTGGGGACATGATTCACACTCTTCATAGCAGGGAGTTTGTAGTGGCCTGGAGCTGAGACTCTGTTAAGGTGGGCCTACATGGAGTTGAGCAGCCTCTTAAGAGAAAAATAAATCAAACCACATCCATGACTGGGATGGACTGTCCAGAGAACTGGTGGTGGTGGTGGGGGGCTTGTTAGGAGAAGTTAAATTGCAGAGAAAGATAGGAAGGAGCTCTGAGACAGAATTCCCTGTAATGAGAAAGGAGACTGGTAGGGTGAACAGACTGGAAAACAGGACCTGAGAGTCAGGAGGGACCAGAATTCATGTGGCTGCCTGTTCTTAAATTTATCCCAAGCCAGTTATCCTGGTGGCACATTTGACCAGCCTTTATGGTTAATATAACAACATTTGTACCCAAAGCTGGTTTTCTGTTAATATCCTACCCAAACTTCTTGTTCCTCCCAGCCCCTAGTGACATAGAATATAACACGCCATATAGGAATTCTTGGGCATATTGTCTAAATCTTGGCTGTTACTTTGCTTTTAATTGATCTGTGGGCTACTATTTTTCTTTTATAGCCCAAAGGGAAACCATCCCCTTTACTCTTTTCCCTGCTTTGTATTCATGCACAAGGAAATAGCTGATGTTTTAAGAATAGATAGTTGTTGAAGAGCTATAAACATTCCTTAACTAACTATTGAGTATTTTAGGGGCTATTTCATGGGATGTTAATCCCTTGGGCCGGATACTCACATTACAGCAGGGTCTAAGACTTTCCTGATGGGGGGTGGTTAAGTGCGTGGACTGGTGCAAGGCTGCCTGGGTTCAAGTCCTGGCCTGCCACATGCTGGCCATATGCTCTTAGGTCATTGACTCTTTCCATGCTTAGCTTCCTTCTTCTGTAGAATGAGGCTAATAATGAGGACTGAGTGAGTTAGTATTTGTAAAGTGCTTAGAACAGTACCTGGCAAATAGTAGGCACTATGTTAGTTATTGATAAATAAAAATAAGCCCATGACTCTCCTTTCCTTTCCTATCTTTTCTGTCCCTCTTCCTCTTGTTTCTCGCTTCCTCCCTTCCACTTCCTACAGCTCTACTTCACCCTCCTGTCTTTATTCTGACCTCCACGTTGTTTCAGCAGTTTCTTGAAGCGTTAGTGCCTTTGGAAAGGTCCCCGTAGCCTAACCAGGTGGGTTAGGCCACTCCCTCCCTATCCAGTCCCTCCGTCCTCAGCCTTCACAAAGGTGCAGTTTGATTTATCCAGGCAATTACTTCAAAATGGGCTGGTGTCTGCTGGGACAGTGAGGGTCACCGTCAGGTCTGTTTAGCTACACACCAGTACTCGCCCTTCTACTGATTATGGAGCCCTCTGTCAATGAGGAGCAGTGTGGGTACTGTACCTGCAGAAAGCACCTCTCCTCCCTCCTTAGGCCCCTCCCTCTTCCACCTTAAAAGCTGTCGGGTCCTGCGTTTTGCCCTTTCTGGGGGAAGGGAAGAGGGCTGTGTTTGAGCTCAGAGGCTTTGAGCTGGCTGTGTGATTTCCATATCCCTTAAGCACAGGTTTTCCTCTCTGACACTAGGCCTCACTTACAGAATGATGAGATGCGGCAATGCGTGATTTGATAAGCTGAAGAATAACTTAGCTGGGGGAGAATTATGAAATCCAGTGCTTATAGAGAAAATGGCTTTGTTTACTGCATAAACCATTGAAGGCCCAACTGGTGTCCGATGTGACTGTGGTCAAGATTTTCCACTTAGTTGATCGCCAGCGTTTCCTTACAGAATCTTATTTTTCCCCCCTGGAAACTGTCTACACAGGCAAAGGGAGACAGACACTGTACTAGTCATCAAGTGGCTTTTCTTAGTGTGGACCGTCAATCTGAATTAGAATAATTCTGAGTGCCATTTCCTGTTTGAAGCATCTCATAGGACTGGGTTCAGTGGTGCTGATGTTCCTCCCTCCCATTCATCTTGGCAAAGCTCTCAAGTCTTTGAAGTTGAGGAGGGAAGAAGAGAAATGAAAATATCAGCCATTTACTAGTTTAGTTTGTTGATTTGTTCATTCGTTTGCTCATTCATTTGTTTGTTCATTCAATAAACTTTTCCTCAGTGGCCCCTCTCACCAGGCACTGTGCTCAGCACTGGAAATACAGAGAGAAGTTGCAGTCCTTGTCCACATGGAGCTGTCAGCTCTGTGACCCTGGAAGTGGAATGGGCTTAGTAGTAGGAGCCTGCCAGTTCTAGAGTAGACCCATTCATTCAGGATGGTGAATGAACCAACACCGTATGCTCATCCTACCAGTGGGTGCCTTTTGTGTGCCTTCTCCTCGGTCCCTTCTCCTTGTGAGACCTGCTACTGAGAGCCCCTCATCCTTGGTCCAGCTGGTTGGTTTGCCCCTGTTATGACTTAACCTTCAAACTGCTCTTTTCTGTGCTAGCAGTTAGCAGAGTGGTTCCACGCACAGGCTCTGAGGTTCAAATCCCAGATCTGCCATTTCCTTGCTGTGTGACCCTGGGCAAGCCATTTCACCACTGCCAGCTTGGTGAGCCACATGAGAGGAAGACGTGTGTTGGGTGCTCAGCACATGGCCTGGTGCTTGGTATTTACGGCGGCCATTGGCATTACTGCTGCTGTTCCTGCCAGCACTTCTACTCCCTCCCCAGGGCCGTTTGAATAGTTTTCTTAGCTCTTCCCTTTGCTGAGTTTATGCCGTCAGCAGAGAGTGTTGAGTGGCCATGGTGTTTTTAGGGTTAACCATTCCTGAAGAACTCAGTATGCTTGATGACAATAAAAAAAGTAGAAATTGCCATCGTTTTATTAAGTTTTGAATCAATGGAGCATTCTGGTATGGGACCAACATTGTCACCACGCTCATTGAACCTATTTATTTAGCCATGCAGCTCCCAAGGGGCCACCACAAGAGGATAATCCATGACACTTCTGGGTGGATGGTGGTGGGGAGTGGGAAGAAAAAGGTGTGGGGCTTAGAGCTTTGGGTGGGAAGCCCCCCAAATCATACCTTTTTAAAGGAGCCTATAAGCATGGGCACTAGACAAAGTAAAAAGTTTTAAAGTCACAGCTTGAGTGTTTCTTCTATTAATTATTGAGGATTTACCATATAAAGGAACTTTACTTATGTTATCTGTAATCTTCACAATAACCCTCCAAAAAGTGATGTATTATCTATACCCTCACATACAAATGAGGATGCATTATCATCCTCACCTTGTAGTTGAGGAAACTGAGGCTGGATCAGCTCAAGTTGCTCATAGTCCCACGCATAGGGAGTGCTACAATCAGAGTTCCAACTTGGGTCTGTCTGATTCCAAAGCCTGAGGTCTGTCCATTCCATTAATTCCCTCTGGAATTCTGTTGATTTGGTTGGCTTGGTCTTTGACCCTCCTGGTCTTAGTTCTTTGTCATAAATAAAACAATAAGAAGCCAACGTATTCTGAGCCCTCATATGGATCAGACCCTGTGCTGAGCACATTATGAACATTTTCTCACTTAATCCTCATTACACAATGAGGTGGGAACTATTATGCCCATTATAAAGCTGATGGTACTGTGACTGTTCAGCTCTGAGTCCAGAGTGGACATTCTTAACCACTTCCTTGTATTGCCTCTCCCAACTGAAGTTTGCGGCATCTCTTGCAGGTCAGGTCACTGTCTCATTCTGACTGCCAAGCAGGAGGGCATCTCTGTGAGCCTGCAGATTTCAGGTGTGCCACAGAGAGGCTTGCATGGTTTCCAGCCAGACTTCTGGGTGTCTCCTTTCACTCTGTGGTGTGGGCTGTGTCCTCTTGGGGAGGACAGTTCTCTGACTTCCTTATCCAGAGCAGTAGAAGTTATGAGCTAATCCCACACCTGCTTCATTTGCACTATTGGGATTGATGGAATGATGGAGGTATAGATGGAGGGGATTTTAATTGGGAAGAAAGGATGCTAGTGAAAAGGAATAAATGAAAGGAAGGAAGAAGAAGAGAAGAACAGAGCAAAGGAAAGGAGAGTAGGAGATGGAATTGAAAACCTGACTTCCAGCTGCTGTTCCAGCTTGACTCCTACTCTTTTCCTTCCCATTGCTAGTCTCTGGCCAAACTCCAACAAAGCTGTTCTCAGAGAGCCTTCCCCAGCCTTGGGCATCTCTGAACCTCTGCTCAAGGTATCTCTGCTACCTGGAATGCTTTCCTTCTCATCTCCACATATCCAAGTTTTGTCCAGCTCAATAAAACTCTCTCTTCCTTGAAAGCTTATTCTGCCCACGCAGGTGAGAATCTCTTTCTCCCCTCGTGTAATTCTTGGTCTCTCCCTTTTGTCATAGTTATATGCCTGTATGATCCTTTACCAGAGAGAAAACTCCTCCTTGGGGGCTCCTTAATATAATGCTCAACGAGCAAGTACTCAGGCAATGCTGTTTGAGTGAGTAAATGGTGCTGCTAGAAGTTATCTGTGTTCAGGTGCCCAGACCTGATGCCGTCTACAGGACCAGAATGGCCTTCCGTACTCATTGTCCCTGTGGGATGGCAGCTTCCTAGCACTTCTGGCCATGGTGCCACATCTGGAAGAGGCACAGGAGTACAAGAGGATGAAAGTTTTGCTTGCTCTCCAGGAAACATGATGAGCAGATAAATGATTGAATTCTTGTCTTCAGTGAATTTATTTTCACTGTATAAATGTGCCAAGAGATTATAAAACAATGATAACAACAACTTTCTTCATTCCCAAAGGCAGTTGAGCTAGGAATTTAAAGGTCTTACCAGGGAAAAACTCATACCATCTTCTGCAGGGGGTGCCCAAGAACTGAGCCAAGGAGGGGGACAGGGACTGGAGCTCAGCTCAAGGGGATTTTTGGTTCTTCGTTTCATATGCATTGCCTCAGCACACTGCCTCCCTCTCCTCACCTTTTTGCAGCACCACCTTCAAAATTCTCCATTTTCTGACCACGTAGGTGTCTTTCTGTTATCTCCTTCATTGCTGGGAGATTTCATTTGGATGCCTGTACAAATGTCTCTCACTCTATTCCAGCTTCCCCTATCTCCTCTTCCACCTGTGCACCCGCAGGACCAACCAGCCCTGGCATGCTTCTTAGTTATTTCCACAGCTGAGGGTCCTGTCAGGCAGCTGCCCACTGAGCCATTCTGGACGTCTTCTGGGCAGCAAGAGGAGATGGGCACATCTGAAGACTCCTCAGTTGAGTAGCTTGCTCCATTGTTCTCAAAGACAGCTCTCTATTTCTCTTTCCCAGGAACAGCAGGACATGTCACAGTCTCTCTCACCTCAAATTAGGCAAACCTCCAGTTTTCCAGACCAACAGGCATTACTTACAAAAATGCCCCAGATTGGTGGGTTGCTCTCAGGACTGTACATGTGACTCAGCAAAGAAAGAATGACCAGAGAAAGAATGTGTTTCTGATGAAGACAGTTATTCATGAACCAGCCCATGCTTCAGTCTCTGGGGTGCAGGGACCCAAACAAATGGTGCTGGGCTTCTCCCAGAGCTGTGGGTGAGTCATTTCCTGAGTGCGCATGCAACACCGGGGGGCCTTGGCTGGCCCTCCTGGAGGCGAGTGCCAAGTGTGTGATTTTCCAGTGCTCACCAGGAGTCCTCCCACAGCACTGAGCCCAGAGGGTGCTGATGAAGTGACTCTGTTTCTAGTCTGGTTACGTTGTCATGGCCAGAGTCCTACTGTGGGCTCAGAGTGAGCATCTTCCTGGCTCCAGAGGACTGCCTCTGCTCTTTCACAGTGTCACAAAGACACCACTCTCCATACCTGGGCACTGACTCTCTTCACCCCACTTAGGGCTATGTCCTAGCCTGAAGCCAAAGGAGAAATGGAAATAGCTTCTAGAAAATCTTCTTGGATTATCTTCAACAACTCACCTTCCTGAACCTTCCTGTCTGGCCAGGCTGCTCACATACTGTTCCCAAAGATGGCCTATGTAGCTCTCCTGCCTATGTTCAAGGAAGGTCCATCCTGCTCCTCTCTGGTTCGATTCCTAATCAGCCTTTGGGATCCACTTTTCTCTCTGCCTTCAAGTCCTTCCAAGTCCTTCAGCCCCCTGAGATAGCTTGGACTCCTCTGGGTCTTGTTCTGTGGCCCACTCACTTGGGAGTCATGGCTCATGGGTCAAGCTGTGAATAGCTGTACTATTGTATTGACATCTGATATATTCTGCTATTTTGTGTGTGTTTCTGTGTGAGGAAGATTAGCCCTGAGCTAACATCTGTACCAATCTTCCTCCACTTTGTATGTGGGTTGCTGCCCCAGCATGGCTGATGAGTGGTGTAGGTCTGCACCCAGGATCCAAACTGGTGAACCCGGGCCACTGAGGTGGAGCATGCTGAAACCTCAACCACTACGCCACTAGGCTGGCCCCTCTTCTGCTGTTTTTAAGCTCTTTGAGGGAATCAGCTGCCTTTGTGTCCCCAAGAGTGTGTAGCCTTATGTTTTGCATATAATAGGTGCTCAGTAAGCATTTATTGAGGGATAAATTGCATACTCTTCCAAAGCCTCTAAGATTGCTCCATGATTTTCTCTGTGATTCATCATCCCAGAATAATTTCCAAATACAACAAATCCTCTGTTACTCAAGGTTTGATGAACATTTACCTCTTTTCACATCTTTACTAAGGGCAGACAGGGAGAGTGATGGAAACTAAACTAGGCTCTTGTCTTCTTGTGCAGGAGAAGATTGAAATGTAAGGCTAAAATAGAGTTTGAGGATTATCTTTTGGATTGGATGAAGACTGCTTAATTTCTATGTATTCTATTACCACTGCAAACTGACATCAATCTAGAAAATATTTATACGGTAGTAATTATTATTATAGTAAAGAGTAGCTAATGTTTATTAAGCATTTATTCTGTGTCAGGCTCTGTACTTAACAGTTACTATATTATTTACCCATCACATCAATTCCTTGAGATAGGTATTGTTATAATCCCGTTTTAAATAGGGAATCATGAGATGCAGAGAAATTAAGTAACTTGGCTATAATCACAAAGGTGATTATGACAGGGTCTGGACTTGAAGCTGGGCCAGTCTGGCTTCAAAGACAGTGTTTTGAACTGTTATCCTATATTCCCACAATGTAGATTTTATATCAGGCAGACAGCCAAAGCATGAGGGACCACGGTGATTTCTCCAAGCCACGGAAACTAGGGGACCTCATGGTTCAAGATGCTGTTAGGATTCTCATCTCTGTACTTCTACCTGTGGGCCAGCTGAGTCCCAGTGGAGATAAAAATCAGTACTACACAAGGGGCTGGGCTCAAAGCCGGTTTCCTCGACAACTCCATCTTCCTAAAAGGAGTGAGTCATCACGCTGAAGATGAAATCCTGGGCTCTCTCCCGCATGCAGACAAGAGTAGCAGCACCGGATTCAGCAACAGCTCAACTGCCTGGTCACCACTTTGCCGGGAACCAGGTTAATGTGAGGCCCTCAAGCCCAGATTTACAGCCTTGAAAAGTACAGACTCCAGTCAGAAAACTGCTTTCCTGAAGGACCTAACTAGTATCTTGGGTTCTTGCCAAATCCATCCTGACACTGACATCTTAATAGGAAGAGCTATAGTTTCAGATCATTCTCAGAGCCTACGGTCTGGATAATGTCTCTAAGTTGGATCTGTAACTCTGCAGACCTTCCATGGTGGCTGTGTTGTCCCCTGAGTGCAAAGATTCATGGGGTCATAGAACATGCACAGACTGCGGGGTCAGCCCGCCTAGCTGCCAGTCTTGGCTCTACCACTGACTAATGAGGGACAGAGTAGTTTATTCTCAGGCCTCAATTTCTCCATCTATAAAATGATCATAATCATGACTAACTCAAAGGAGGTTTCCAGGTTGAGAAAGTACAGTTCCAATTTTTGGTTTATGGTAAAATTTTTAAGTGCCAAAATGCTGTTTTGTTAATTGGTATAATATTTTATTTCTGTAATAAAAGTCAGAAACATAAATCATTTATATCTTTAGCCCCATCCAAAGAGTTATATCACACATTAAAATTTTTAATCAAATGCTCACTTACACTGTATTTGTCTAAAATTTTCGTGGTTGTTAAGTAGAGAAAGAAATTTGATTATCAATAAAAGCAAAGTTTTTCTCGCAGGAATAATTCTTACTCTAGTTCAGAGACTTTATCAGTAAGGAGAAGGTGCGTCCAAAGGCATTGACCTTGATATAGAGAATCTGCATCTATGTTTAATTAAACAAAAGAAAGATAGACTGGGAATGCTTTCTGGAAATATAAAACACAGCTTTCATCCAATACAAAAACCATAATTGTAGGTAGATGGAGCTGACGATAGAGTAGATGGGCTGGGGGGTCATACATTTTTCAAGAAGATTTTCTCGAATTATCGAATGAAATATTAGGTCAGTTGCAGATGAGGGAATTGGAACTATTTGGAGTTTACATATAACATTCTCCTTATGATTCCAAATTTTCCAAGTTTTTCTTGCAGAGAAATAGGCATATAGCTCAGCAGTGATGTATTTGATAACTTTACTTTTAAAAATCACACTTGACATTTTACTTTTATGTAATTATTTTAAAATAACACTTTAAAATTAATTTCATCTCCTCTGAACTTATAATGCTGATGTATGTGTAACATATGTTTTGCCTCTGTTTTTTTCTTGATGTTTTGATTTGTATATGAAGTTTTATATTTAAAACATACTCAAGATTTAGTCACTTTTTTAATTTAAGTTTTTGAATCCTCAGTACTTACAAAATGTTACTATTACCAGTATTTTGATAATATGTGACATAAATGCTGAAATAATGGCATAGCCATTGATTCAAGAGTTAGAAGTAGTGTGCATGTGACCCGAATCTTCCAAATTTGACAGCTGATGAGTACAGACCTAGCCCCTTGGTAGACATGCATCCATCCATCCATCTGCCAGACAGATAGTAAATGCCGATTGATACTGTGCACCAAGCACCTTCAGGCATGGCGGACACATCATTGAGCAAGACTGTCAAGGCCTCTGCCTTTGGGAAGCTTGTTAATTCCCAAATCTTGACAGTTTGGAGCCCTTTCAGGCTAATGGCAGGGTTTTTTTTCATGACAGCCTCCTCCTCTGTATCTCTACTTGATTCAAATACCCTACACAAGTCATTTCACCTGTCACTAATGTTCTCTGAAATATGCCCAGGCATCTGGTCCAGTGCACAGGCACAGCTGCTGCTGTGCCTCTGTAGCCCTGCTCTGGCTGCCCCACTCTCCACTCTCTGATCTGCTGTTCTACTTGCATTGAAGCCTCCGGGGCTGGTCTGTTCTTCTATGGAGGGCACGTAGCCCTCTGCCCTCTGCTGTGCTCTGAGGGGCTGACTTTCTCCTGCAGTTCTGCTGCTGTGCTGGTGGGCTCCCATGTGGTAGTGGGTGCTGAGTTCCTCAGGACTTTGAATGCCTCCTTGGAGTGTGGGGTGTCTACTTTCTTGGCAAAGATGGCAACTTGCTCTCCACTATGCCTTTCTCCAGATCTCCATCTATTTACCACAGAAATGACTGCATATTCTCATGCTCATCTTTTTTAGAGGGCAGTCCCCCAACTGACAGTCACTGGAAGTGATGCTCAGGGTGAAGTAATACCTTCCATTCTTCCACAATTTTTCCTTCTCTGGATTCAAGCCTGCCTAATTCTGCTTCTGATGATCCCAAGTAGAGGATTACTTGTCTTATTTCATTTTACCTCCATTTGACTGCATGAGTTAGCCTTCCAAAAGCTGGATGGAGAGAGCCGTTAAATCCTGAGCCCGTCCTCCCAGCTCCCTATGAACAGCTCTTCTTGGCTTGTGGGGAGGTTGGAGAGGATCCACCTTATGCTGCGCTCACAACCCCTGCTCATCCCCTGCGCTCAGGCCTTGGCCAGACTTCTCATGTCTGAGAATTTTTCTCTCAGACTTTCCTTAAAAATTAACCTTATTTCCTGCTCTTCCACCTCCCAGCACCAACCTAACCAACAAAGTTAAACCCAGTGTAGACAGTGTTCAAGTTCTTTGTCACATGGTTCTGGGCCCTAAGCAAACAATAGGGTGTATCTGATGAACACCTGCCTCGCCAACAACCACCATAATTCCTCAAATCTAGAGCACACTGAGAACTTTTAAAGGGTGTCTCCTAACTCCGTACATCACACTGCTCATTTCTACTCTCTGGTGCTTTAAAGGACATTGTTACTTAGACAAAAAGCCTGACATGTACCTTAGCCAGATACTTAGTAAATCTTGGTTTCTTTTCTCTTGCTGGTGTCTGTGCCTGCTCTGTCACCCAAGGTTTCCTGCCTGGACATCCTCAGTTCTTCCTTTCACTTCACTGGGAAATGTGGAGATTCATAACACCCCAAACGCTGTGAAACATGTAGCGTTTATTTCTGGTGAAGGCACATTCTAGTCATGAAGGTGCCTGCTGGCTCCCTGTTCTTAGATGTCAGATGAGGGGTATGAATATTCAGCAACCAATGCAAAGGTCCCCTCGACACAAGCGTTTAGTATTTGGAGAGACAGTAGTCCCCTTTTGTCATTCAACCCCAATCCATGATATATATAGAAAATTTCTTGATGGGTTAATTTTGGTCATACTTTGAATGCTGGTTTTTATCAACCTATGGCAAATAAAATCTCTCTTCCTCTCAGCATGTTAATATTCTTCAGAAATAGAAACTGAGTCCCATGAGTTATTAATGTATTTAAGGTTATATCTACATATACATTAATTTATATCTATTGATCTATCTAACCAGCCATCCATCCATCCATTACTGAGCCAGACACCAGGAACACAAAGTCTGAAAATAATGTCCTGGCTCTCATGGGAGTCAGGGAGACAGACAGACAACAGGCAAATTCAACTTAGCTCAATCAGTGCTATACCAGGGGTTATCCAGGATGCCATGAAAGAGCAGAGAAGAGGCACCCCCAGCCCAAGAGGGAATGTGGAAGCACAGTGGGGAAAGGGTTCCTGGAGGAAGGGTTCTTGAGCTGAGCCATGAAGACTCTAACCAGGCCACCAAGTGAGTCGAGAAGGTCATGCTGAGGAGAAGGAGCTGCAAAGAGTCTGGGCTCAAGAGTCAGATAGATCTTGGTTTAGATCTTGACTCTGCTTCTGAGATGAATCTTTTCATCTGTAAAGTGGGGACTACAGTATTGATGGTGCATTGAATGACTGCATTCAAGGTACTTGGTGAAAGGCACAGATTAACTACTTAATTAATTATTGCTATTATTGTTAATGATGCCTCGGAGCCTGGTGTGTCAGGAGAGGTGCAGGTAGCTCAGGGTGGATGGACCACCGAGCAGTGATGGGAGATGGGAGCCCCTCAAAGGGCTTGCATCATGCTAAGATGGAGGCTAAACATGCCTTGGAAAAGCAGGGTGCCTTGGGTGGTAGGGGGAGTTATAATAGACTTTTATTTTTAGATATGTGGGCCAGATACCCATAGTGTAGATTGTATGTGCGCACACACACGTCTCCATTTCCATCCCCGCTGTCCTCCCATTTACCAAAGAGCAGAACAACATTTAAATTACATCATCAGACAGTCTCAAAAGGCTCCAGTGGCACCTGATTCATGGAACCTACCCAGTAGACAATGGTAATTTATTGCCGCGTCCAGGATTCTGTTTGCAACCTCTTTAAATGTTAATGATCAATAATGTAATTATGATGGGGAAAGTTCCTGGGCCAGTTGTGGGTTTAATTTAATTTACAAAGCCATCTGGAGCTATGAAGAATTCTTTTTACATTTTTTCCAGACCAAATTTGGATAGCTTCTGGCCACTATAATGTCAAACATATAGCAAAGACACTACTCCCAAGCTCTGAGAATCCAGAAAGAAAGCCTGATGACCCCAGGAAGAGCCAGAGGGTGCAAGGATAATGAAGGATTCTGTTAATCTCCCTTCCCCCATCTCCCCAAGAGCAGAGAAGGGGCATTATTTGGCTAGCGAGGATGAGTTTCTACTAAGAACTGAGCCTTCTTCAGCTGGACGAGAGGCCAGACCAATGGCTGCCCACTATGCTTAGAAAAAAATCACATTTCTTCCCATGTCTGTAAGACTTTTGATAATCTGGTCCTTGCCTACTTCACATCCTGCCACTTTCCTCTTTGCTCATTATGATCCAGCCCCACAGGCTTCTCACTGTTCCTGAAACACACCAAGGCCTTCCTTGACTATCCTAACCAAAACAGAAGTCTTCCCTCTGCCTACCACTCAGTCCCTCCCTGTCCTCTTACCCTGCTGGATTTATCTTCATATCATTTAGCAACCACCAGACTGTATGTTAGCATTTATTGTCTGTCACTGTACTAAAATGTAAGCTCCATAAGGGCAAGGACTTTTTTTGTTGCATTGTATCCATAGTACTCAGAACAGTGTCTAGTACATAGTAGGCTCTCAATAAATATTTGTTGAGTGAATGAATGAATGAATCTTCCAGCTCATCTCCTTAACTCTACAATGCACCCCCACAAATAGGAACTCTTAACCCTTCTTTCCTTCTCAAGTAGATGGCATTTCCAAAGATGTTGGCAACAATATCTCCCATCTCACATGCTCTGCATTGTGACCTTGACTCTCTCCGCATCAAGAGGTGGGGTCTATTTCTGCTGCCCTTGAAGCTGGGCTAGGTCTCAGTGACCTATTTTCATATGGCAGGAGTGATGCTGCAAAACTTGCCAAGACTGGGCCTTGGAGATCTTCAGCATCTCCCTTCACTTCTGGGAAAACTCCCTCTTGGAAGGCAACTACCATGTAAGAGACCACCTCTCCAAGACCACCATGCTGTTAGGGACCCCAACATAGCCATGTGGAGAGAGAGAGAGACCATATGAAGGAACATTGAGGTGCCAGACATGTGAATGAAGCCTTCGGGCATCTTCTATTCCAGACTAGCCACCAACTGAACACAGCTGAGCACATGACTCCAGCTGATGCACTGTGGCATGTAAGACCTTCCCACCAGAGCCCTGCCTGATTTCCTGACCCACAGAATTGTAATCAAGTAATGTGACTATTGTTTCTTTTACACCATTAAGTTTTATGCACCATAAGATAAGCTGAATGCCTCTCTTCAGTTTCCAGTCCCCAGCACTCCATCTTGTCTCCTTCTCCACGGGGCTGTTGGGCAACAGCTCTCTCCTCGGTCCTCACCTTTTCTCTGCCATGATGCTAATCCTCTGCTCCTCTCTCTTCCCAGAGGAAGAAGCATCCTCTTAATCACAGCTAGCTCTCAGTTGTATTCTTGATCTTCCCTACGGCCTCCTGCCCAGCTGAAGTCTGGCTCCTGAACTCTGCTGCAATTGTTCTCTCAAAGCTGTGTTAATTTGCTCTGGTTGTCAGACCTGTGAGTCTGTCCTCTGTCTTCCTTGCCTCTGGCAGCTCTGTAGCCCAGATGCTGCCTACCGCCGGCTGAGCCATAAATACCTCCTCCCTTGACCCCCTTTGCATCACTGAGTGTCTGAATAACTTGCCCGGGAGATGAACCATTTTTGTTTTCTTGCTGAAGTCTCCTCATGGGAGAATGACTGGTGTTCTGCCCTCGACATCCTGAGGAGGTAGCCGGGAGGGCTCTGGTGAGCCAGGTGGTCCTGACACCAGTCTGGCCCGGAGATCTTGCTTCATTGGAAGCTCCGTGAGGGCAGAGGTTCTTGTCTGTTTTGTTGTTATTATTGTATTCCCAGTACCTGCTGTAGTATCTGGGACACAGTGGGTGCTCAAAGAACAAACTGTTGAATGAATAAGATGGAGCCACAGCTTGGGGCAGTCAGTGTTCAATGCATGCTAGGGACATCAGGTGTCCACAGGGAGAAGGGCACAGGCCCAGAGCCCGCCTCTGAGTACACAGGTGAGTCTTCTGGACTCTGGTGTCCACAGAGGTGGATGCCCCAGAGTGACTAAGACAGAATTTCCTGGCAAACTGGGTAGGAGACACTGGGCCAGATTTCGCATGATTTAGAAAAATTAAAAAGTGATGAGCCAACATTAATTGAGCATTTATGATGCACCAGACATTGTTCTAAGTGATTTTCATGTATTAATTTAATCCTCACAATGATCTTATGACATAGACACAATTATTAGCTTTTTTTTTTTTTCCAAATGAGAAAACTGAGACACAGAGAGGCTAAGTAACTTGTCTAAGATCACACAGCCAGGATGTGAACCACCCAGATAGTCTCTCTCCAGAGTTTCATCTGTATCAACCAGCAGTTAAGATGTGAGATTTCTTACCTCTGAGAGTTGCAAAGCAAATTCATACTGGTTACACCTGTTTCTCCACTAATTACATATTTAATATTATATATACATACATGTATAATATCTATAAAATTTTAATAATACAATAAAGTAATTCCAACAGAGCAGATTAACGTTAGAAATAGAGAATTGGTTTTTAGTGATGGAGTATAACAACTTGGAGTGGGCTGTGCCTTGCCTGCCACCCGGATAATATGCAGCCAATCCCTGAACTAGTACCTGCTATGGACCAGAACAGTTCCTGAAAGACAGCATTTGTCCCATGCTAGTAGCCCACATTTATCCAGTACTGAGTATACTGGAACTTTATAAGGCAAGTATTATCACCCCCATGTTAGAGATGAAGGAGGAGCCAGGTTAAGTGATTTGCTTAAGGTGACCCCAGGCTGTCTCTCTCCAGAGCTCATGATTCTAACCACTACTCCATATGGAGTCTTTTTTCCACATCATGTTGAAAGGTCTGTTTTTCAGCAGAAACATGCATTCTTGGATTATCTGAGAGGGTGTCAATTATTTCAGGAAGAAATCTTTAACAACCATGTAAGGAACCTTCAGGATATGTGTGCACTCTTTGTAAATATAATAACCAATTACAATTATATTAGAACTTTTTCTTTTCTTTTCTTTTTTTGCTGAGGAAGATTTGCCCTGAGCTAACATCCATGCCAGTCATCCTCTATTTTGCAGAATGTGGGCCACCAGCACAGCATGGCTGCCTACAGAGTGGTGTAGGTCTGTGCCTGGGAACCAAACCTGGGCCACTGAAGCAGAGTGTGCTGAACTTAATCACTAGGCCACAGGGGCTGGCCCATAATAGAACGTTATATACATGTGTTTGTCCCCCACGCTGATAGTACACCATCAGTTTTCTCTGGGCAGTGGTCCATTATCAGTGGAGGATCTGTGACTGGTGCTAATGGATTTGGTTGTTGGAATGTTGTCTTTATAAATCCTCCCTAACAGGTCTTAATTTCACTAAATTTCAGCCTGATGTTCACTGAAAGCAGCTTTCAAATTAGTGAACATTTAACATCTCCTTTTTGCCCATAGAATGAGGGTCCTTATTAGAAAATCAAGTGTTATTTTGTGTCCACTGAAGATAATCTGGGGAAACCAGGTAAGAAGGGGTAGCTGAGGATCTGGTGAGAGGTTTGGTATCTCTGAGGATCTCGCTGTGTTAGTTTATACAGCCAGACCCCTCCTCATTTCTGGCACTGCTCTGCCTTCACGCACAGGGCTTGCGGACTTGAGCAAGAGCTCCTGGCTCTGCGGGTTCACTTGTCCCCCTGCCCCCCCACCTCCCTTCAGGAATTCCTCTGGCAGCCTGCTAGGCAGGGAGAGCTGGTCTTAGCCCTGCCGATCCCAGCACACTGTGGTGGTTACCAACAGAGGCTTTGGCACCAGGGAGGTAAGCTGGAGTTCCTGGTCTGTTTTTCACCAGCTGCCTAACGTTCAGTCACTTGCTCTCCCTCTCTGGGCCTCGGTTCCTTCCTCAGTAAAATGGGGAGAACATGACTATGAGGATATGACTTGCACATGAAGAGTGGGACATGACTCATACTCAGAGAGAGAGAGCTAGCCTACCCGCCTACCTTCTAAGCAGCTCTCTGAGTCCTGCTTCTTCTCTCCTTGTCCTCCACACAATCCCGCCCCCATCCACTGTGGGCCCGGGGCTCTGCACTGCTCCCTCCTACCACAGAGTCCGCCAGGCTCCTAAATGCCTCCAATTCCCTTCCTCCCCCATATGAAATCTCTGTGAGGGCAACTTAGGGATCTGAGTGATGCAATTTATCCTATGGTTGGTAGGCCAGACTCTCACAGAAGCTTCTAGGTTGAACTTGTGCCCTGGATTGCAAAGTCCTGTTTTTTACCTCCAAAATATCAGTTACACAAATTCCTTCCTTTCGTGAACATATCCGCCACCATTAGGCTCTCTCACCTCCCCCTGGGCTCCTCCAGTAGCATCTTGGCTAGTCCCCCTTCTCGTATACAGCATCAAACCTTGCTCCTAGAACTGTCTTATGCAAGCAAGGCAACCTACAGTCATGACATACCACTGACTTGGCCACAAATGTGTAAAAAGTTCTGTATTGCACAAGAGCCATACAAGTCAACATGGAAAAGATCAAGGCTCCAGGATGGCAATGCTAAAGGCTATTGGTGGTGTGGTGGTGCGTGGCTCTGGGCAGGGAGAATTCACATAGAAAATGCTCACCTGCCTAGTGACCAGAGGAATGCATTTTAAAATATACGTAAGATAGTATTTTACATCTACCAAGTTAAAGGAAGAAATCCTAATAATACCTAATGCTTACAAAGTACTGGTGAAACCGGTTCAGTTGTATGACACTATTGACAGTGAAAAATAGTTTAGTCCTTCGGGAAAATAATTTTTGCAAGGTGTTTTGCAAGTATTTGTGTCCTTTGATCCAGTAGCCTCACTCCCAGAAATTCAGTTGTAGGAAATAACAGAAAAGGAGGAAAGAAGGTGATATGTATGGAGAAAATAATAAAATAAAAAAATATATAAAAAGTGTTTGCCTGTAGAGAAGATACAAACAATGGTACATCAGTCTTAGGCTGGAAGGCCGTATGCATCAGCACGCCCTCACAGCCCACCGCAGCTGGCCCCGCTTCCCCAGCCCGCTGTGTTTCCTCTAAGCCCAGGCCCCTGGCCCCTACCTCATATTGTGCCAGTCTCCTCTCTTCCCGTGTTCCCTCACCCCGACCACCCCGACCATCTGTAATTCTCCAAACATTCTCACACCTCTGTGCTTTCCTCTACTGCTTCCTCCGTCTGGAATGTCTTCATTCCCCTTGTCTTTTGAGCTCTGCTCCACCTTTTGAGCTCTGACTCCGAGGCTGCCTCCCTTTCCTCCATGAAGCTTTCCCACGTCATTTTTGCCTGAATTCATCTTTTCTTTCCTTGTTGGATAAAAGGCTGAATTTAGATCTGTGTAGCCCTTCAGGCTGTAAGCTCCTGATGGCAGGGGCTGGGTCTTACTATGTTTTTAATGTCCACAGATTTAGCTGATTATAGGTGTCACATGATTATTCCCTCCTTCAAGCTTGCAAGTCTGCCTGTTCAGAAAGAGCTAACACCTGTCAGGAGGGGAGCAGGCAAAGCAGTCAGATGATGACACAGCAGACAGGTTTATTACAGAATAATAAGTATAAAAAGATTAACTAATTTGTCATTTCTTCAGGATGTAATTTGGTGACCAAATTATTACTAATGTCAGTAATCAAACAAATTTTGTATTTCAGTGACCTTTCTTCTTTTTTTAAATAAAATAAGGCCATCAGTCATGAGCTGATTTCCTGTGGACTCAGTGCCAATAGTTGTAGGAATTCAAGACTGAGACAAGTAATGCTTAAGATCCAGTAACGCAGCGTGGGCTCCTTTCCTATTTATCTCCTTTGATCCTGAAGAGAACCCTGAGAGTTTCCTCAACAGCTTTTAGGACTGCATCTCACCTGGAACGTGGGATTTTCTTGTATTTCAGAAAAGTAAAAACTGGAGGAAAACTCGGGTATAGTGTATTCATTCATTCATTCACTCATTCACTTATTCAATAAATATTTTTGTGAATCTTCTACTTTCTTGGTCTGCTCTGGGCCGGGAATACTGTGGTGAGCTGCTGCCACCGAGTTCACTGTGTTGGGGGAAATAGGCAATAAAAAAGTAAACAAAAGAAACAAATGGTATTTCCTGCAAAAGAGGGCACGGGGACAGAGAGTGGCTGATGAGGGAGGGAGAACATGGCCACATGTCAGTAGTGCTGCTCATTCTCCAGGCTCCCCACCGAGATGAGCCTGAAGTTAGGCTTCACCCATACTATGTCTTAGCTGAGCTTTCCCTGCCCCGTCCTGCTTCTGCGGATAGGGTGGTCAGGGGTCTCTCTGAGAAGGAGGCAGTTGATCTGAGTTTTGACTGATGAGAAAGACCCAGCCAGCAGAGATTTGAGGGGAAGGGATCAGTAATTTCCCTGGGGAGGGAACTAGCACTGAGCGTTAAGAACAGAAAGGTGGGCAGTGTAGCTGGAGGTGAGTGGGCAGGAGGGAGCTGGGTGCGAGGTGAGTTTGGAGAGGAAGGCAGCGGCCGGGCCATGCAGCACCTGCAGACCATGGTTAGTAGTATGGATTTGAAGCACTTTAGGGGCAAGGAAATGTTGGTGACCTGCCAAGATCCCTTTAACAGTAAGGTGCACCCATCGCAGCTATGGGGGGTGTTGGCTGCTGAGGGCTCATAGAAACACCATTCTCCAGAGATTCCCTTCAGCCACTGGGAGCTACTTCGTCCAGAAATGCCTCGGAGGTTATGCCCTCACCTTGAGGGCAGCCTGCAACTAATGACTGATACAAGTGTACAAAAGGCCAGTCCCTTTGCCTCAGTCTGGGGCCTGTCTGCAGTGCTACTCGTACTCCAGACTCCCCCACGAGATTAGGCTGAAGTTAGGCTTCACCAGTACTACGTCTTAGCTTCTTTTCCTGCCCCATTGTGCTTCTGCTCCTTCATTGCACGTTTCTCCTAAGATAGCTCAGGAGATCACTTGCACAAGGACCCATGTTTCAGGCTCTGCT
Source organism: Equus caballus (assembly GCF_041296265.1). Classification (NCBI taxonomy): domain Eukaryota; kingdom Metazoa; phylum Chordata; class Mammalia; order Perissodactyla; family Equidae; genus Equus; species Equus caballus. The sequence continues at coordinate 55,524,421 of NC_091697.1, read as the reverse complement.
TCTAGCAGTCACGATTATTAGACTGTGAGCTCCCTGAGGGCAGGGACTATTTCCTGTCTTGTTCACTTTTAGATGTAAGATTTAAGAGGGGGCATGCCACAATCTGATTGCTTAAAATTCTCTTGACTGTTGCTTGTGTGTGGTGGGGAGGAGGGGAGAGGAGAGAGGGCAGAGGTAGGTAGATCAGTTGAGGCTATTGCAATAACCCACGCAAGATATGACTATGGCTTGTATTTCCATAAATTAAAGCATCTCTATTCAGCAAAGATTTGTAGCATCTATTAAGCATCTGTTTCTTGGGGACATTGGGATATATGTTCCTCCCTTGATTGCTCCTCAAATTCCTCTCTTCTTGTTAACCCCCGCATCAGGATGTAATAATAATCAGGCTCTGACTATCTTAACAAATGCAGCGCATGATGGATATTACAATAGTTACACAAGCTAAGCCTACATGGGTTAGGAAAGATGACAGCCAAGAAGAAGAAAAATGCTTTAAAGGATTATCGTTTCATGCAAATGTTTTATATTAAACAAGCTAAAGAATAGGCAGCAAAGTAACCAAAGGCAGCAATGGTTTTCTGCCCTGTTGTGACATCTCATACCTTGAGGATCTGAAATCACTCTTACAAATGTGCACCAGTATCTGCTCTTCAGTGAAAGTTGTGTCGAGTGATTCACAGGAGGCCTGAGGGAGGGCAGAGGGGAGGCATCAGGCACTCTGCTTTTCCCTCTTAAAGCTGAGCCAGGCAGGGTGTGGGGCCAGGCCAGCAACTCAGGCCAGTGAGTGGAGGGAGCACTTCTGAGACCCCCTGTGGAGTGCTCTGAGGGCCCCTCTGGAGGTCAAAGGCCCCATGCCTCTCCTTGACTGTGCAGGGCCACCTGGGAACCACAACCTCTCTTCTCTAAGACTGCCATGCCAGAACCAGTGTTAGGGCTTCTGTGGAGAGTAGAGCTCTGTTCTAGAGTTACACACCCCAAAGGGACACAGGTCAGCAATGGCGGGAGTGGAGATGATGGCTCTATACTCTGAGACCAGCTTGGGACCTCATCTGAATTCTGTTATATGGATTTTTAATCACAGGGAGAATTACAGATATTTGGAGTTCATTAAAGCCTATGGCTTCACACTTTATGCTCATGTATTCATTTACTTACACGGAGAGAGAACATGACGTTATGTGTGGGGCAAGTACCGTTCTCGTTCTCTGCCTTCAGACACCAAGATGAATGAGGAGAGGTCCCACCTTCTAGGAGCTCAGTTTTACAAAATTTAGAATCATCAGAGAGCCTTTAAAAAACAGTCCCTGGGCTGCCACCCAGAAGAAGTGGATTAGAAACTCCACGGGTGGGGCACCACAGTGGTGGTGTTTAGAAAGCTCCCAGCTGGTTCCATTTTGTAGCCAAGTTTGAGAACTTTGTTCTGGACAGATACAGTGAGTCTGAGTTTGCTCTAAGCTTGAGTTTGCTCTAGAGAGATGCATTGCGTCCTTGGAGAACTCTAATCCCTGCCCTCAGGGCTTTACAGTCAAGGGGGGATGGCCTAGATCCTGAAAACCCTCCCAGAGATTCTCAACAGGGGGTTATTTTGTCCCCACTCTTTCCCCCAGGGACATTACAGACCACGTCTGGAGATGTTTTTGGTTGACACAACTTGGGGGAAGGATGCTACTGGCATCTAGTGGATAGAGGCCAGGGATGTTGCTAAGCATCTAATAGTGCCTAGGACAGTGCCCACAGCAAAGAATTATCTGGCCCAAAAGATCAGCAGTGCTGAGGCTGAGAAACCCTGGTTCAGTTTTAAGGGTGGTTCTGCTTGTAAAACCAACATGGCAAACAGCTTCCATTAGCTGACATTTATGCACTTTCCATGTTCTAGCTACATTGTGTGTTAATAAACATTGATTATTACTTACTAGGGGCTATTATTTGTTCCCATTATACAGATAAGACAACTGAGGCCCAAGATGAAATAACTTCTCTAAAGCCACATATGTAGTAAATGAAGGATGTGGGATTTGAACACGTGCAGGCAGGCTTCCAGTTACAACACTCTACTGCTGCTCAACAGATTCTATTTTTCTTCACCTGAGAGTTTTTTCAGGCAGAAAAAGGATACATGCATACTTGGATTAGTCCTTCTTAAGATTTGCTGCTTGAAAGAAACAAAACTTCTTTTCCTATGCAAAAGATAGCCCAGCGCCTCTGAGCTGAGCAATTAATGGACACTGATCGTTTTGTGCCATGTGGTCTGGCTATGGCCACGGAAGTGCTGAGAGGAATCCCCGAAGAGGTTGCTGATTGATGCTCTTGACAGCAATGAATTCCAACAGCGTTTGGCAGCTACTGGGCGTCCTGTGGCGCAGTTTGGGGTAGTGCCTGACCAGCCAGACTGTGTTTGTGACAACTCTGATCTTCTTAACTCTGAGCATCTGTTAAAACGATGCCTCAGCAGGAAAACACAGTGGGAGAATGTCTGCTCAGAGCATGTGAGCGTCTGACTGGCCTCTCAGACGTCCTCTAGAGAGCCATGGTGTCCCCAGGTCCCCTTTGCTCACTGGCCCTGTACTCTGTGCAGACAGAGGAAATGGAACAACCCCAGCAGAGGTCGTCTGCCCTCTCTAGTGTCCCTGTCCGTGGTCATTGCACTAGGGTGAGGGGTTTCAGCCAATGCGGCATGTTCAATGGGCCTCATTGTCTCTCTCAGCACAGATTTAGGTCAGGAGGCTCTTGAGGGTTGAAGCAGTGTCCACCTTATCTGGGAGGCCCCTGCAGGCCAGCAGATTAAGTAACTTGTCTAAAGCCACATTTTCTTTTTGGTGAGGAAGATTGGCCCTGAGCTAACATCTGTTGCCAATCTTCCTCTTTTTGCTTGAGGGAGATTGTTGCTGAGGTAACATCTGTGCCAGTCTTCCTCTATTATTTGTGGGATGCTGCCACAGCATGGCTTGATGAGTGGTGTGTTGGTCCAGGCAGGGGATCCGAACCTGTGAACCCTGAGCCGCTGAAGCAGAGCACGCGAACTTAACCATTACACCACTGGACCAGCCCCAAAAGCCACATATTTACTAAGTGGAGAATGTGAGCAGGCCGGCTTCCAGCCATAACACTGTATTGCTACCCACTAGGTTCTATTTTCTTCTCCTGGGAGTTTTTCTAGGTAGAAAAATGGGCCCATTTATGGCATGGTGATTTTTGGAAGAAAGAAGCAAAGGGCCTTCTTCTGGGGTTGGAGGCTCTAGCCCAGCTTTAGACAGAATGGTGATGTGGGTGGAATGGTCCCCCCATGCCTCTCCCCTCCAAGATTGCCCCTCCCTCCTTGGCATTCTTCTCTGAGGGGAACCTTCTGTGTGCTGTGACCTGTGGGCATATTTTGTGCACTTCTGGGCCCCGTGTCTATGAAAGAATCTGAAAATAAAGTTGATAGCAGGGAATTGAGGTTCACAAAGGGCTTTGACTTGGTGTATTACCATTTTTGGTAGAGATTTTCCATTTTTTATTAAGAACATAGGCTATCGTCGGAGAATTTACAATCTCGTCTTGGGCGGGCTATTGGATCTACTGTTGAAGTCTCTCTTCCATCTCCCACGGAATTTTTCCAGAACTTTTTATTTTCAGGCTGCCTTCTACCTCAGAGGGTAATTCTGCTTCCTATTTACAGAGAAGGTGAGGCTATTAATATGAATTCCTTTGGCTTTTGTCCTGTTGGTAGTCGTTAGTGCTATTGCCAAATAGCTCCATTTTTCTCTCCTTTCAAACACATGGCAGGATTGTACTTCCTGGCCCCTCTCGTGGTGGGTTGGGTGATGTGACTCACTGCTGACAGTGAGTTGCAAGCAGAAACGATGTGTCACCACTAGGTAAAAGCCCCTGGTTGCTGGTCGAGTCCCCCCAGAACTGGATTTCCCTTTGGCAGGGTGGAAACGTTTGAGACGGTGACTATTCCAGCAGCCTGGGTTCCTGAGAGAATTCTGTTCCAACATGGAAATAGGATGAACAATAAAAACCCTTCTTCTGTTAAAAGCCACTACAACTTGGGTTTTGCTTGTCAACACAGCATAACTTCACTTATCTTGATTAATATACTGCCCCTTTTGCCCAACAAATGTGCTGCATCCCTTTTGTCTACTAGTCTTCTCAGAGGAAAAGCTGTCTCTCCATCTGTCCTAATCTTTCCAATCGCTCTCATTGAAGTCTTTCCAATGGCTTCCTATTGTTCTTTAAAAATGAAAAAGAAACAAAATCATCCTTCAGTGTGATCTCCAGGCCTCTGCAGGGTTTGGTTCCTGTCTGCTGCTTTAGACTCACCCCACGTCCCACTCTTCCTCATGCCTTCCAACTTGGCCACATTCACCTTCTTTCAGTTCCTCTTGTATGCTATATTTCTTCTCACCACAGGGTCTTTGAACATGCTTTGACTATGTTCTCTCTGCCAGAATGTCCTCTCCACCTCTGGTTAACTTTAATCTGAGCAAGCACGAGCTCCTCATGGAAACCTTCACTGACCTCTCTGATTAGGTCACATCTACCTTTAGAACTTGTAATGTCATGTTCTTCTCTTTTATAACACTTTCTTCAATTGCAACATTACCGTTTGTTGCTGTGAAGTTTTGATTAATATCTGTCTTCCCTCTGATGGCTGACACTGTGTCATTTTTATTCACCACCATGTCCCCAGTGATTAGCACAGCATACTAAGTCTCTCAATGAAAGTTTGTCAAACGTGTGAACGAGGGTCTGCAACCATGCTGTCCAGTTTGGTAACCACTGGTCACATGTGGTATTGAAATTTAAATTAATTTTTTAAAATTCAGCTCCATAATTAGCCACATTTCAAGTGCTGATTAGCCATATGAGGCTAGTGGCTACCATATTAGACTGTAGAAAATACAACATTTCCATCAACACAGAAAACTCTATTGGATAGTGCTGGCAGGATAAAGTCCAAGTACCTATGCGTGGCATGTAATGCCTTCAAGGATCTAGTTCTCACAGGCTTCCCAGTCTCTCTTCCCCACAGTGATACAGCCACAGGGAAACACTCATCCCTCTCTAAAGATGTTCCCTCCTGAAACGTGCCACTCTTCCTCAGGCACCTGTGGCTTCTCACCTTTCATCTCTCTCTGCCTAAACTGTCCTCCCATCCAGCACCTCTCCTCCTTTAAGCCCCATCTCAAGCATTTCCACTTCTGGGAAACATTTCCTGAGGTCCAGATTGAGCTGCTCAGTGCTTCTTCTGACCTCTGTGCTGCCCCTTCCAATTCCTACTTGCCCTGCTCAGACAGGACCGTAATCCTGTGTTCGCACATCTCTCTCTCCATTGCTACACGAACCCCTCAAGGGCGAGGCCTGGGTCTTGGTATTCTAGTTTCTCCAGGGCTCAGCACAGAGCTCGTGGTATAGTAGATATCACGAATGTTTGTTAAATGATGAGTGAGTAAATGAATGAAAGTCACAGGGGCTATTCCTTGGTGCAGCAGTGTGAAGAGAAAGGGAACTGTGTTATTGAGTAGGGCTAGAGAAGATCCTCCCCGAGCTCTGCATTCATCCCCCCTTCCATGGTCCTGTCCCAGATCTTTATTCCATGGGAGCCTACCTCACTGAGCCAGGAATCACCCAGGAGCCTGGCAGAGTCAGGAAAGGGTATCTCTGAAATTCCATGGTCTGGAAGCCTTGGTGGAGTAGAGCTGTTTTTTTTTTTTTTTGTCAGGAAGATTGTCCCTGAGCTAACATCTGTTGCCAATCTCCTTTCTTTTTGTTGAGGAAGATTGTCCCTGAGCTAACATCTGTTGCCAATCTCCTTCCTTTTTGTTGAGGAAGATTGTCCCTGAGCTAATATCTGTGTCAATCTTCCTCTATTTTGTATGTTGGATGCCACCACAGCATGGCTTGATGAGCTGTGTGTCAGTCCATGCCTGGGATCTGAATCCACAAACCCTGGGCTGTGGAAGCAGAGTGCACCAACTTAACCACTATGCCACCAGGCCGGCTTCACTTGGAGCTACTTCTTGAGGAGAGTGAGTAGTATATCATCAGTTGGAAAGAAAGATGACTGGCACCATGATTATATCCCTCAAATCAAGACACATGCCAAGATGCAAGAACTGGGGGCCACCTGGAAGTCTGAAAGAAGTAACTGCTGTGAACTCTACTTTGCTCAGCTAGTGAAGTGCAGAGGCTACTGCTGCTGCAGTCATAGCCTATCTGTCCCCACCTCACCCACCACACTGATGGCTCTTTGAGGGCAAGACTGTGTCTTATTCTCCTTAGGATTCGTGGCAGCTGATCACTGTCTGAAGAGCTCATAGGCAATGGCTGTTGAACTAACCACCTTGTTGGTGATATTGCCTGATAACAGACATGCTTTCTGCAATGGGTATAATATAATTTTGGACAAAATATTCCTATGTTTTCCTTTTCGCCTCTGATTGGTAGCAGACCTTTGCGTAGTTATGTCCAAAGGGGCCTCCGTCTCCTCTACAGGCAGAATTAAGGCCTCTGTGATAGCACAGTAGGACCTTCTAGGTCTCTTTGTCCTACTCTCCTTTGGCAATTGAGCCTGGATGACTCATGCCCAGAAAGTTCTTTGAGTGAACAGGAGAGTCATTTGATCCTCATTAAGGCAGACCTGGAGTCAGGAAGAAGGAAGAGAAGATAGAGAGAAAAGAAAGGAAAGTACCATCCCTGTAAGCCTAGAAGTGAAGAAGTGATAAAGAGGACAGAGAGGGAGGGATGAGAGTAAAGTGCCCAGATGTGTGTCTTCAGTTAGCCAAGTTAGTACCAAGGATTGTGTCTGGGTCTCTGTGACTGGTCACTCAGCAATGACCATGTGTCAGACACTGGACCCCCTTCATGGGTGCAGCCTGGGACCAAGTATACTTCGACCAAGTATACTCAGAGACTGGTTGGGTCTTCCCTGTTGGTGGGGCTGGAAGTCCTCTAAGCATTTATTTAGGGTATATATGCAGGTGGTGAAGAGGGCCTTTAAGAAGGATATTTAGGCATGGTTCCCTGGAGACAAGAGAGAGTAGAAATGGAGAGGACAGCAAGATGTCTGTTACTTAAATTGGCGCTGGAGGAGAGGGCCATGACCTGTATATATATGGAGGCTGCAGCCCAAAGCTGAGGGGATTGTTTTCTTTATCTGTGAGGCACAAGTAGAGTCCCTTCTGAGCTTAAGTGTGACTCAGCGTGGGGAGAGAAGCATCCTTGCTTCTTCATGAGGCGATCTTGGCTTCTGAAGGGACTGTGGCCTGTAAAGGCTGGGATGGACTGAGAGGGGAAACAGAAATGTCTCAAGTAATGTGAACACTGACTCTAATCCAGTGCAATGTGTGTATTAATACTGCCTCATTTATACCCGCAGGCTGGTGAGGCCTGGGGCTATTTGAGGCACACATACTTTATCCCATTTGATTTTCATGATAATCCTATGAAGTAGGCATTATTATCCAAACTTTATAGATGAGGAAAGTGAGACACAGAGAGGCTAAGTGACTTGCTCAAGTGACCCCATTAATAAGTGGTTGGACCAGGATTAATTTCAAAGGGTACCCTCTTAGCCACTTCTCCAACCCTGTCTTCCAAGCACAATGGTTACCATTTCAGATGACACATCTGCCTGGATTATTGGTGAGGCTGAGTTATCCTCTTAAGGCAAAAGTCATGGAGAACCGCCATATCCTCACAAGGCCTTTGGTCTTTTTGGGAGGAATTTTAGGCTGTAAGGACAATGTCTTTACCCACGGGGACATTTCTAGCATTCTCTGGGGAGATAACAAAGGACAAGCCAGGGAATGTCTCTGGGGATAGAGGACCCATGTAGCAAGGGGGACATCATTGTATGACAGCAATGATGCTTCCCTGTGGAGCTGCAGAGAACTTTGCAGTTTCTGGAGCTTTTCTTCTCATATCAATTCATTTGAAAGTTCACAGAAAACTCTGTGAAACAAAAACCTATAAGCTCACTTTACAGATGGGGAATGAGACCCAGAGAGCTTCAAAGACTTGCTCAAGACTGCATGGCTAGTAAGTGTAAGAATCATACTAGAAATCTGGTCTTCTGAGACCCACTTCTTGATTCTTTCCTCTTTACCAGGTGGTCCCTTGTGTCACAGTGGGATAATTGTCTTTATCTAATGGAGGCTGACATTATGACTGAGCCAGCCAAAGGACCAGACATTAGGGTGGTGCCTGAAGAGAGGCAAACATTCAAATGAAGGACATGATCCAGAGTACAGTTCCAACCACAGAGCAGTACCCGCTTCATTCAGATCTATGCATTGCATAGATATATAGGCTGATTTTACATTAGAGTTTCCCAAAGACTGTTACATGGAAAACTACTTTCACCAGATGCTTCATGAGAAATAGAGTTCTGTGGTCAAGTAATACATCTTGTACCCTTCATAAAGTAGCAATGCATATTAAAGGCTCTATATTGTCTTTAAGCAGAGAAATCTGTTTTACTCTGCTCAACTCGAGGTCTCCAAATTTATTTGAGCACAAAACCTTTCTTGAAGGTCACACTTAGTAGCTGCCCACGAAACTGCCAAGAACAACTAGTTTGCTTTAATCACTGAATTAATGGTTTGCTTTGATATCGTGTTGGCAGAGCTTTAGGAATTTTTTATGGTTTTATATTCCAGCCTTAAGACTCATATATGTATCAGGTATAAAAGCCAATGTATTTGTAAATAGGCCTTGATGCTAGTAATTTCATAACTCAAAGACTCAGGATTAGATTGTGCCCATGTAAGCATGCTAAACTTCATAAATTAAAATTGAAATCTCATTATAATATTAATAAACCTTTTAAATATTAGGTATTTTTGCTGGCAATTCACGATAGAATAAATGTCAAGGAAAACTATGAGTTTGTCTGCTGCCTCATGGTGGTATACATGGTTTGAGAGAATTTACCCACTGGAGGTCTTTAAAATGAGCAAGGCTGACATTTTATGCAGGTCATTTATCATCTTCCCACCTGTGGATTGCCGCAGACACTTGACATCCACGATGGATATTTCCTGAGAACTTTATGACTTCTCTAATTGGCAGATACCACTAGAGTAAATAATTTTCCTCATAAAACCTTTTTATTCTGACCTAAAGTGTCATGTTCATGGAGTGCTTCATTCTTTCTTCTCATTCATCACCAGGACTGTTTTGTACTTGGTAGTTGACAATGAGAGGGAACGTGTAGCTATGAGGTGGTGGCCAGACTTCTGGACTAGCTGACTAGTTTTGCTAAGAGATTTGGATTTATGTTTTGGAAAAATGGTGAGTGCCTGCATTTCATGGGCTGTTGGAATTGCTCATAAATAGCCAAAACTGTGAATGTAAATCTGCAAATGCCAAGCATCTCATGTTCTTTGGGGTTTCAGAGACATCCTCACCTTTTACCCTGTGTTGGGAGGCAGGAGGATACTCTGGCTTGGGGAAGGAAGGAAATGTTTGTGGTTCTGGAAACTCCAGCTCATCTTTATCATTGCCAAGCAGTCCCCACAGCAGGGTTTGTCTGCACTCCAAGGCCACGGACATCTCACCAGCTTCAGGAAGGGATTGCTGGGCTTTGATGAAAAGCCTCAGTGAGCTCTTGGCATAGGCTAAAAAATGATTTTCCCTGAGCTAAGAAAATAGGATTGTACTTGAAACTGAAGCCTGACTCCTACGCTCCCATAACTCTACACTTTTGAAGATTAATCTAAGGCCACTTTTCCCAAGGTTTATCAGTTTTATCTGTGGGACTCAGATCTTTGAAAAAACCTATTTTTCTTAAATTTTTGATTATTATTAAAAGTAGAAGGACAGAAAGACTTTTTCAAACTTGGAAGCTCTAGATGAACTCCACAGATATAGATGTCTGTTGAAGGATGGTTCACCCCACACAAATTAAGATAACCAGGCAAGAGGAGAAATGCCCAGAGGCCAATTTGGGGGCATTGAAAATACCCCCAGCACTGACCCAGTGAAGTAGTGGGAAAACAAAAAACCAAAACCCTTAAAAACTAATCAGCCATCCTGCTTATGTGGAAAACACGCTGATACTTAAACACATGGATCTTTGGAGTGCTGCAGTTTTTATCAGGATGAATGACGTCATCTAACATAAGAGCAAATTCTGAAGAAGCCAGAGTACATCCAAAGTGGAAACATAATTGAGTTTTGCTCCTTAGGACCTCAATCTGACCAGCCACTGAGGTTTGAGGGCTACCGGGTGCCAGTGGCCATTAAAGACACCTTGAGGTTAGTTGAGGAGGTGGGACGAACTTACTCTTGTGAAAGTCTACTCTAGCTTCCTACTATGGACTTTTGTAAGCCTTGGGAGTGAAATTCCCCTAAGCCTCCCAGAACCATGGACCCTACAAAGCCTCTACCCTAAAACGTTTTCTACACAAGGCCCCAGGCACACAGAGAAAGCTCAATAAATTCTTCTGAAGGAGCTGAGTAATAGGTTTCTCATGAAAACTTGGGGATTGGCTTGCTAGCTAATGGGAATACTCACTGTGACATTGTCCTTGCCAGTGCTTTGGAGGCTGCAAATCTTTTTTTCCCCCAGGCTCAAAACCTGTTCATGGAATGGAATGACTATCATCATACCTCTCTTTCTCCTGATAGGCTGGGGGTGAAGGGAGGGAGGTGGTGAGAGGGGTTCTGAACAGTCCTGCAAGGCGTGCAGCTCCCTGTCTAGAGAGAATTCCGGTAATTGGCGTTGTCTCTGTCACCTCGCGGGAACATAAAGTACGCATGAGCACAAAGCTGGGCCAGCAGCTCTGTGAGGTGGGAAGGCCAGGAGAGGTGGGGAAGCTTACCTTCTTGACTTCATATTTAATGGCGAGTTTGATCCGGCTCAGACTCGGACGGTGGTGGTCGGACCAGACTTGGAAGTTCACATCACCATTTAAAATCGCTTCCACCTCTTCCGTGTCTCGGCATAGGTCCAGCACGCCCACCACAAAATCCTTGCATTGCATAGATAACTTCCTGTAATCATTCTAACAGAATAAAGAGAAATCAGGGGTGTGTCACACTGAGCCCCACAGATTGGCTTGCCCAGCACAGCAGTGTAGATCGGCAACTGTCCACGAAGTGTGAGCATATGGAGTGCACTGGAACCAGGGGATGTGCTGGATCCAGAAGGCAGGGCAATTTCTCTTGACACAGCAACCTAGAGGACATCTTCTCTAAGCCAAGATTTGTAAAAGTGTGCTTCACGGGCCACCTGCCTCAGAGTAATCTTGGGTGCATGCTATAACTGCAGATTCCGGGGCCCTGTTGCAGACTTACTGACTCAGAATTCCTGGGGATGAGGCCCAAGAATCTGTCTTTTAACCTTATTCTCTAAGTGATTCTGATGCCTACCAAAGCCCACCCTGGGCCCTTTCAAAGCAGCAGTTCTCCATGCCCATTTCTGAGCCAATTCTGAGGAAGGAATGATAAGGAAATGCACTTTGAAGGCTGATGGAAACAACACTTCACTCATTTACTGCCAATCGCTAATGTAACTGCTCTGCACAGGAAGTTTACTGGAAAGACATGGCTGATATGCTAAAATTGGAAAAAAATGTACACAGGTGTGTTTTCTATGTGCCAGAGAATCTTCTTGTAAATTCTAAATTTAAAAATCAAATGTAATTTAAATCCAACAGAATCCTTTCTTACTACAAATCCTTTTGTACTGCAAATCATGGCTCCTTAAATTACTCACCTGTTGAATAAACATCTTTAGTACTTGACCTTTGTTTTGTTTTGTTCTGTTGTTTTAATGAGTGGCCTCTGGATCTCTCTCTTCTCTTCCCTAAGCATGCCTTTCTGAATTATCTTTAAGCGGCTGACTTCCTTTACTAGTGACATACCATTTTCTCTCTCCCCTAAAACAGACTGCTTCAGCTCCAGATAAGAGCCAAGATGTCAGACAAAAGAATGTTTCGTGTCACCCTCAAACCACTGCTCCCCTAAAATATTTTCCCCTAGAGGCTTCCTTATTTGTTTCTTAGTTGAAACGAGTCTATTTAGCAGTGGCACAAGAGCCAAATGTCACTTTCAGTGTTAATCAAAGTCTACAGCCCTCAGGCTGGTTAAGTAGTAGTTAGTAAACAGGAGTGCAGTTTCGCTTTTCTAGACCTGGATTCCTCAGCAAATAGGTGGGAGCCTGGCAAACTTTGGAAGCTCAGCCATTTTTCTGAATTAGGGATTCTTGTCTCCTTCCAAAGCTGCTACATCAAAATGTCCCTTTGCATTAGAGAGAGAAGTAAATGCTTGTTTGCTAGGAAAAGGAAAAGAATCAAGAAAATGTTTTCAGACAAGAGTGGCTGCCCTTCATTTTTACATATAACTTAGGTAGAAGAAGGGAGTTTCAGAAATGCTGGGTAGAAAAATGACCGCTCAGCTGGGGCGGATTGTCATGGAGAAAAACTCAGGGAAGATAACTTGGAGGATTCTAGATTTTGGCACCTAGGGCAGAGCTGGATGGTGACGTGAAGAGCTGTGCTCTGTGCTCCTCCATCCCTAACACCCACTCATCCCCCTCACCCACTTATCCATTCATTCGTTCACTCATTATTGAGGGCCTACTATGTAACAGGCAATGAACAAGGCAAATGGGGTCTCTTGAGTAGTGTGGGGGTAGGGGTTAGGAATGCACTCTCAGGATTGCGCAAGAACAGTGCTAAGCAAAACTTGCTCAGAGCTTGTCTCAGATAAGATATTCTGCAGAGCCCTGATGAGCCAGAGGTGGGAGACTTAAGAGTCACTGGGGTCAGCAAAATGGACGGTTACTTCATCACGTGGACCCATTCAACTCTGGTAGGCCTGCTGCTGTGACTCAGGTTCCTTGAATCTCTGGCCCCCACCCCACCAACTTTATTGACTTTTTCTTGAGAACGAAGAGTCTCTAACTATTGCCTATTCTTGGTAAAACAGACAATGTTCTATTGACTAGACAGGACCTCATCTCTTGGTGGAAACCTCTGCCTAGAGCTGAATGCATAGATGGATACAGAAGGGAAGCAGAAAGGGCTTTACCTACTGCTTGGCCCAAGCTCCCCATGTCAAGAGCAAGTCAGACTGTACTGTCCCAAAGCCTCTGCACATTTCTGGGTTCAGCACAGTTTAGAACAGAAGGTACCATTTCATTAGAGACTTTCACTTCCCTGGGCTCTTTTTCAGCTAGCCTGGCCATAAAAAGGGGAGACACACCAGAGCAGCCAAAGCATGCAATTTGCTTTTTGCCTTCTGCATTAGACACTCCAGTTGGAAGGCAACAATTCTACAGATGACTGGAAGGGACAGAGAGAATCCAGGCTTGCCAGGAAGATGGAGGTGACATGGACATGAATAGCTGCTGATGGGAGGGTCATGGCCAGCCCCAGGCTTACCAGGGAGAGCCAGAGGTGAACATCTCTGGACAGTTATGATGATTATGCTTTATTGGGTCAACCTTGAACTTAGTGAGCCTTCCAAGCCACACTCCTCAACTTTAGTTGGAAGTGGATGAGACACCTAAGACTTCACAGTTGCCTTTTAAAAATAATTTAATATCCTTACACACTGCCAGTCCTGATGGATGACAGATGTTCTACCTGAATCATCTCACTCAATCCTTATAAAAACTTCATGATGGAAGGACTATCATCATTCCCAACTTATAAATGAGAAAACTGAGACTCAGAGAGATAGACTAACAGGCGAATCCACTTTTCCATGTATTAGCCACTTACTCCTCTCTGGGTCACTCTCTCACCTTCCTTGAACATTTTAGCTCCTGTCTCACTGTCACTCTCCCAACATTACTGCTGTTGTTATCTTGCTGATTTCAATATCCAGGAAGATGACCCTCCCATTTCCCTACCCTCTCATTTCCTTGACAATATCTTTTCCAATGACCTTATCCTCAACCCTAACTTAGCCACTCATTCTCTTAGTTACTCCCAATAACTGCAGCTCCTCCATGACCCCAACTTCAAGATTCCCTCTCTCTGACTACCACCTCCGATATGTCTAGCTCACTCTCTCTAGCAATCCTTTGATTCCACCAGACCTTTATGCCGTTGACCATACTGCCTTTTCACTGGTTTTCATCCCCTTACGTCTCTGTCTCCCTCCTCGTAGAGCTTATATTTCTTGGTCAATTATTATAATCATCCCTGCACGTATCACCAACTGTCTTGCCCTCTTCTTATCTCATCGTCCTCACTAGATAAAAGCCTGACATCAGCTGAGTCTAACTCTCCACCGCTCTGCTTCTGCCTCTGCACAGTAAATGCAGCTGGAGAACACACACCTGCGCTGATCAGGCATACTGTAAACTCACTACCTCCAACCTCAAGAAGTCCTAGTGCTCCTGGGCAATTTACTCTCCCTCTCTCCTAAACAAGTGTTTCATACCTTCTCTTCTTCTCAGTCTTCTAACACCGCCCCTCCTTCCTAATTCTCAGATGAGGACCTTGTTTCCTATTTTACCTGGAAAACAGAAGTCATCAGAAGAGAAGCTCCACATGCGTACACGGTTACATATTTTACCTACATGCATCTGTGCTCACGTACTCTGTTTTCCCTCTTCTTGCTGTGCATGAACTGCCCCTGCTCCTGTCTTAGGCCAACTCCTCCACTCGTGTGCTGGATAGCAGCCCCTTATGCCTATTCCAGGACACGGCTCCTGTAATCTTCCTTTGTCTATCCTGCATTGTCCATTTTCCCCTTTCCTACTGGCTCAGTGTACAAACGTGCTGCTATTCTCGTGTCTTAAAAAGGAATTTCTCTTGATCCCACTTCCCTCTCCAATTACTACCCCAATTTTCTTTTGCTTTATAGCAGAATTCCTCAATAGACCTGTCTACACTCATTGTTTCCATTTGTCCTCCTTACACTCTTCCTTATCCCATTCTATAAGGCTTTCACACCCACACTCACTACCTCCACTGAGACTGTTCTTGTCAAGGTCACAAGTGGCTTTCATGTTGCTAAGTCCAATTGTTGGTTCTCAGTCCTCATGCTGCATAACCTATTGAGTGCTTTGACATAGCTGACAACTTCATCCTCCTTGATACACATTCTTCACTTCGCTCTCAGCATAACATACTCTACAGTGTTTTTTTCTTCCTGAATAACTACTTTTTGTATTCTTTGTTGATTCATTCTTATCTCCCTGATGTCTTAATTTTAGAATTCCCCAAAGATGTGCCCCATTCTTTGAATTCTTCTTTTATTTATTTACACTCATTGACTCAGTGATCTTATCTAAGATCATTAGATGCCATCCAAATGCCAATGACCCCAAAATTTATACCTTTAGCTCAGCCTTCTCTCCTGAACTTGATACATATATCCAATTGCCAACTTGATATTTCCACTTGGATGCCAAATATCCACCCATATCTCATATCTTTATTTTTTATATACATTTTTGAATAAGCTTGTTCACTTCTACAAGAAATTCTTCTGGGATTTTTCTTAGAATTGTGTTAAGTCTATAGATTAATTTGGTTTGGGAAGAACTGACATCTTAACTATATTGAGTTCTCCAAACCATAAACATGGTATATCTCTCCATTATTTAGAGCGTCTTTGATTTCTTTCATTAGTGTTTTATAGCTTTCAACATATAGATTCTACATATGTTCTGTAAGACATATCTAAGTCTTTCATTTTTTTAGCTATTGGAAATATTTTTAAAAATATTTGGTTTCTAATTGTTTGTTACTGTATGTAGAAATATGATTGATTTTTGTATGTTGACTTTATATCCTGTGACCTGGCTAAACTCACTTATTGGTACTTTGTAGATTCCTTGGAATTTTCTACATAGAAAAGCATTTATTATTGAGATGAATTTCCGGCTCTAACACAGAGGACAAACCAAAACCATTTAACAGGATATGTTCATATCTTGAATTTTTGGTGCTGAAGCAATTGTTTTGACAATACCAATTTCAGGAAATTATTAGTTTGCTTGACTTTAGTTGAAAACTCCAACTATCAAACTTTTCAACACTCCTGAAAAAATTACATTAGAAGAGAGAGTGAAGCTCATTATTCTGATCAGTCAAAAGTTAAATGAATTTCTCAGACTGATGCTGTGGAGACACCCACACAATACAGGATAATTAACACTCATTCCTCAATGGAGACCTTAGATATTAGATTAAAAAAGAGTGTGGGCCTCAGATGTACTCCCCCCTCTCCTCCCTCCAGAGACCCAGTAATGGGGCAGGAATATTTATTGAAAGCTCTAATTGAAATACAAATGGAGGTAGATAAACATATGTGTGCTTGCTGTAAACATAGGAGGTTTTCTGTTTTTGACATTTAGGCTGAGTTTAAAGAATGATTACAATAAGACTTTACAATAAGAGTGTTCTAAACATTTTAGTATTTCATTAAATGGTCACAATTACCCTATGAAGCTGATAGTATTATTATTCCCAAATTTGAGGAGGACTAAGAATTGACCATTGGATTTAGCAACTTAGAGGTCATTGGTCACCTTGATGGAAGCAGTTTTGGGAGAGTGGAGGACATGACTGATGAGGATTAAAGAATGAGAAGAGAGAAGAATTGGAGCCAGTAATATAGATAGCTCTTTGGGGGAGTTTTATTGCAAAGGAGGACAGAGAAATGGATTAAGTGGCTGATGTGAGAAGTAGGGTCAAGAGAAGCTTTCTTCCTCTTCCCGTCCTTCCTTCTTTCTTTCCTTCCTTCCTCCTCTTGATGGGAGAAACCATCATATTTTGTAATGATGGGAATTTTCCAGTAGATAATTATACTGATCATTGTGTATGATATCAGCAGATTGTTATATTAATCCAGTACTTCAGTAGCATATATGACAGAAGATTGGGTGTAGTGTAATAAGTGGAGGAATGAATTTAGATAGAATCACGTATCCTTTATCTATAGAAGGAGGCAAGGTCAAGTACAGAGGTGAGGATGCTAGTAGGTGGATGCATTGGTGATGGGAATTTATAGATATTTTCTTTCTATTGCTTCTATTTTGTTTTTCAGTGAAATAGGAAGAAAAATTATCAGCTGAGAGTAAGAATTGGGGAGGAGGTGATGGAAGTTTGAGGAGAAGAGGTCAGAAATAGCTTTTAGGAGAATTTAAGAGTGAGTGAATTAGGGAGACAGGATATGATTGCTGGAGAACAATAAGGTTCATGGTCATAAATTTAAAATGAAACCAGCCAATATGGTTGATTTTTTCTAATCACATTCACCTCCCTGCTTGCTGGCATGGAGTAGGTAGAGAATTAGATTTTACCAGTATTTTTGCCAAAGTGTACAACAAATCAAGAGAGGGGCAGAGGGATTGAGGTGTATGTGAGTGAGATTATAATGATAGTCCATGGAATTGAGGCTGGTTTGAAGGGACATAGGCCTTCCAGGGGAAAAGGAAAGTTGAAAGATGGTTAAAAAAGAAGCCCAAGTATATGTTGTCTACAAGAAGCCTACTTTAAATACAAAGTTGGCAGTTTCTTATACAACTAAACATAAAGCAGTGACATAAAGAGAGATTAAAATGCATGCTTAAATTATGTTGTGAGGATTCAAGGAGGCAAGGCAGGTGGAGCACATAACACAGTTCTGGGCACGTAGGGCATGCTCAGTGCTCAGTACCTTTTAGCTAGGAAAGGACTTCAAAGCCACATCCTGCCCTCCAGCACTTCCCTTCACTTCCCCTCACTGGGCTGATGGATAAGAAAACTGAATGTTAAGACTTAACACACATGGCTAAATCCTTATTAGTCATAACTGGAATCACTGAAATAATTAATGGATGTGAAATGCTGGGTAAAAACCTGAGCCTGGTGCTCATTATTGCAGATGAAAATTGAAAAGCTTCAATCCATGTTTTAGCTTTCATGCATACGCTTAATTGTTTCATTAACCTTCACCATATCAATAAGCCCATGCTCCAAAGGATCATAAAAGGCAAATATCCTTCAGCATTTAATCTCCGTTTAGGAACACAGATCCAAGGAAGGTGGTTGAAGTCCAGTAACTGAGTCAGACAGCCAATATTTCTTGCCTTGTGTTTCCCGGCGGGATTTAGACAGCCTCTAGGTCCTCAGAATCCAGGGTTCTGCCTCTAGTGTGGGGTGGGATAGGGCTGGCTCCATGTTCCAGTGACTCTTTCAAAAGCCTGACTCTAACTGCCACTGGTCACCCACTACCTCCTTGAGTTTATTATTTGCTCTCTGCAGGAGGCTTTCCTTTATTCATCCCAAACTTACTCCCTGCATTTCCCAAAGGGATCTATCTCTGCGTCCTAAATGTTTTAGGATTTGGGAAGGATGGTTGTATGTGAGCCATTGGTGATCTTAGAATTTTTTGGCACAGTCTTGATGAGTCTTTGCATGAGAAGGATGACTAGGTGGTTAGTGCTTGGCCTCTAGACTCAGAGTACCCGGGTTCAAATCCCAGCTCTGCTGCATACTGGCTGTGTGATTTTGAGTATATGACTTAATCTCTCTGTGTGCTCTAGTGTAATATAATAGGGATGATAATGCTATTTACTTTATAAGGTTGTTGCAGGGAGTAAACGAAATAAGATAATCCATATAAATTGCTTAACACAATATGTGACAAATATTAGCCAAAATTAGGATACTTGTGGCCATAGGTTAGCAGAGTATAAAAATTTGTCTCTTTTAGTATATTGATCTTCAAGTGCCTTTTCTAACAAAGCTGACAAAGCTCTCATTGGATTTGATTCCACAGTTTCACCACATGTGAATCCTCAGGTGGAAGGTAAAAGCAGCAGGACAGAAGCTAGGAGCCTGGGGTTGGAGGAGAGTCCTTGATAATTCACAATGCAGATGCAGGCCCCTGTGTGATGAACCTGAATCTGCAGATGACTGCACTGCCTTTCTCGGCCAGGCAGTGTTGACAGTGCCTCTGTTGATACTTTGGTTTCCAACCTGATTTTGCTTTACTTAGTTGGCAGCTACTGACATTGTGAGGGGCTCCTTAACCCATCACCATGACATTGTGAAGTCCCAGAAGTAATGGATGGCTCTGCTTGTTGATTTTATAACAAGTCCTCTCTGATGGATTCAGAGGCTGGCCTAAGGAGGATAGAGGCTGTCTTTCAAGGAAACAGATCAGCAACTCAAGTATTTTATTCACTAATTCAGCAAGTATATTTGAGCACCTACTGTGTGCCAGGCACTGGGGGTATAGACCTAAATGAAACACAGTCCTTGCCCTTGAGGAACTCAGGATCTTGCTAGAGAGAATGACAAGTAACCAAGTATGGACCACAGGGTGACATAAGATGCTACAGATATGGGAGACTTCGAAGAGGAGGCAGAGTATAAACTGAGACCTGGGAGTGAGTAAAGCTATCAGGGGCGAAGCAGGTGTGGGGAGGAGAGGTAACCGGGAATATACATTCCTGGAAGAGAGACTGGCAAGTGCAGAGGCCCAGAGTGGAGAGAACATTCACCAACCTGTGGACTGTGATGGGTATCAGCTACTTTAATCACAGCATACATGGGTTATGCACATTATCCACTGTTTCACATAACTTCTCATAACTAAATAAACATGAATGTGCTTATGTATCCAGAGAGGAATTCATGTACACTCTGCACGTCCTTACCCAGATTAAAGATGCTGCTCGGTTCTCTCTCGCTGAGCTCCCAGAAGAGTCTCACTTCAGCTTTCTGCTTTTTCTGCTGGAACCATAGGGAATGGAGACTGAAAGGGAGGTCTACCTGTGTGAGCCTCGCCCTGTCCCCACACCTCACAGCCACAGGGCCTCCCTGAGAGGCTCCAGGGCTCTCTTCCCTCTTTCCTCATGCACTCTGTTCTCTCTGTCTGTCTCTCTATCTCTCCAGCCCTCTCTCCTTCTCCCTCTCCCACACATTGCTCTATCAACCATAGGTCAGTGCTCCATGGCAGGGTGATTGCTCCAAGCTGTGACTCAGGAAACCACTCAGGATGTGTGAGTCAAAAGAGAAAGAGGGACTCTCAGGAAGCCCCATGTTTCATTTATGTGAACATAAGCAGCCCCACCTTTTTCCTACCTTCCTGCCCTGCCCCACAAGAGATTGGCCTAAGCATGATTGGTTGGTCTCTGTACTCACTAGAATGGGAGACAATATTAAAACATGATTGTTAGAGTTTTTACTACTATTATCATTTATTGAATGCTTACTATGTACCAGGCCCTAGGCTGAGTGCTTTACATATTTAGCTCATTGAATTCTCATAACAAACCTAGGAAGTAGACACTATCATCACTCCTCTTTTATACACAGGGAAACTGAAGCCAAGAGACTTCAGCACCAGGTTGGATTTGAATTTGAGTGTGGTTGACTGCACATTCCATAATGCTAACACTGGGAAGTACTCATCTGAGAAAATACCAACTTCCCTGGCATGTGCTCTAAAACCCTGAGCACCACCCTGAAGGGGCAGGTTCAAGGTCCTTCCTGGTGAAGAGGAAGAGAGAGATGAGGGCCTATTGGTAAGAGGCAAAGGGGCTGAAACCGACTAAGGCAGTACCTTGTGCATCCACACCCAGGGGAAGGCCAGGGAGGTGAGACTGGCTGAACCCATGTTGCTGAGTTTGCACTTCACTGTAAGTTACCAGCAGATGTGTTGGCAATCAGAAGTCATGGTGGAAGTCATCCTTAATGGGAGGGGCCATTCCTATTGCTCCCAAGGCCTTAAGCCTATTATCAAAGTGCCAGTCTGTCCACTTCCCAACATCCTTTCTGGTATTATGACTCTCAGTAGGAAGTCATTCACCTCTATTCTGTAACGGATCCCCGTGCCACATCTAATCGTCACAGTGACAAGTTATGGGAATGGGTGGGAAGCAGAACGTTTGCAGAGTTTCCCCACTGCAGTGGCTGGGGGACCTTACAGCTCTTTCCTTAGATATACAAAGAAACAGAGCGTGGCGGGATGAGGCAGCATTGCTTGTGCCAGCTGAATTTCAAAGGTGGCAGCACAGTGACTGTTGTTCACTGTGTTTTAGCAAGCTTATTTTTTTGAGTCTGTTTGCTCTGTTGGCATTGAAGCATACAATATAGCTGCGGAGTGGTGCTGAATTAACAACTCTGTTCCTGGATTCTTCCAAAGCTTTCATCCACAAGCATACTTAAGCCACTTTGGTCCATGGATTGGCTCATGGAAGAACTCATGTATTCATTCATTTATTCATTTAATCAACAAAAATGATTAGAGATCTACCAGGTGCTGAGCGCTATGCTAGGTCCCTGGAGATACAATGAAGAGCAAGGCAGGCATGGTCACTGCCCTCATGGAGCTGACAGACTAGAGGGAAAGATAGACAGTGAAGGTCCTGAAGCAAAGTGTGATGAGGATCTCTCCTTTTTATCTAAGTCAGACTCAAGTGTCTTTACATCCAGTCTCATAGTAATTCCTGGGAAAATGTTTTCTTCCAAATAAACCTTGAGTGCTTTCCAATAATCCATCCTTACAAATATGTTCCACCTAGTTCAACATGTCCTTAATGAGCCTTCTCCATTCTAGAAGCTGTGCCCAGCACTGGAGATGCAAGGAGGAATGAGCTGTTGTCACTGCCCACCCATGGGGGAGACAACACATAACCCAATCGTTTTAATATTATTTGGCAGTGCTAGTCATTCATTCAACAAATATTCCCTGAGTACCCACTCTGTGCCAGGTTTTTTTCTAAATCTTTGATATACAACCATAAGCAAAACAGACAGAGCCCCTGCCTTTGTGGAGCTTATGTTTTACTAGGAAAGTGGGGACTGCAGAGAGGAGATTGCTGTTGTATATAGGTGGTTAGGCAGGAGTTCCTTGAGGAGGTGATTTTGGATAGAGAGTTGAAGTTGGTGAAGGAGGAAGCTATGTAGACGTAGGAGGAAAGAGAGTTCCAGATAGAGGGTTACCAGTGTATAGAAGGAGAAGAGTGCAAAGCCACAGAGGGAGAGCGTCTGGTGTTTTTGAAGAACAGTGAGAAGGCCAGTTACTGGGCCAAAGCGGGTAAGCAGGACAACGGGAAGAGATGAGACCAGAGGAACAGCAGGGGACAGATGGCCAAAGCCCTGATAGGCCTTTGTCAGGACAGTGGGTTTTACTCTGGTGAGATGGGGAGTCACGGCAGGGTTTCAAGAAGTGGAGTTAACATGATCTGATGTATCCTTGAAGAGGATCAGCCTGGCTGCTGGGAAGGGATAAATTGTAAGGCGCAAGAGCAGAAGCATGAAGACCAATTCAGAGGGCGTTTCAATACCCAGAGGGGAAATAAAGGTGGTCTGGACCAGAAAGGTAAATGGTTAAGATGAGAAGTGTAGAATTCTGGATGTCTTTGAAAGATAGAGGCAAGAGGATTTATTGATGAATTGACTATGAAGAAAGGAAAAAAGTAGGGGAGGAGATAAGGGTGACTGGGGTTTTTGCCCTGAGCAGCTAGAAACATAGTTATGGTCTATGAGATGAGCACGATGTTAGATTAGCTCATTGTTTAATAGTATTTCCTCCCTCCTTCCCCGTCTTCATGAGACTAGTGTACTTCCTTCTCCATTGATGTTGGGCTGGTCATGGGACTTGCTTTAGCCTATGAAGTGTCAGTGTTTGACCTCTAAACCTAGGTCTTAAGAGGCATCATGTATTTTCCCTCAGCCCTCTGACTTTTGCCAAGAGAAGAATGGGCCCTATGTCACCACTACCTATCCACCCTGGGCCCCAGAATGAGATATGTAGAGCAGCCTCCTCCCCTGACCCATAGACTTGTGAACATAACAATAAATGTGGACATGTAGACTATTGAGTTTTGGGGTGGTTTGTTACATGACATTATTCTGGCAATAACTGACTGATAAAGGGGCAGAGGTAGGCTCAATTCTTTGGGACATCAACATCAAAGATAAGCTCTTAGCCCTGTGTAGATATTCAGAGAAGTTACCCTGGAGGAAATAAGTCATAGCTGAGTCTTGAAGGATAAATCAGAGCTACCCAGTACAAGAGGTGGAGGAAGGGCATTCCAAGCTGGGAAATAGCATAAGCAAAGTCTAGAGGCACAAGAAACATGCCATATAAATATACAGGGAACTATGCAAGTAGAGGCAGAGGGTGGCGGAGGATGAGTCTAGGGAAGCAGACAGGAGCTGAGTCATGGAGGGTTTCGTATTCCCTGATAAGGAGCTTGCACTTTATTCTCACAGGCAGTGGGGAACTGCCAGAACTTTCTAAGTGGGAGAATGGCATGGTCTGAGTTGCACCCTCGTAGGATACTTGCGGCCCTGTGCAGAGAGCAGCCTCAGTGTTGGGGAATGTTCTAGCCTGGAGGTGGGATCGGGGTGGGAGCTATTGTAACCATCTGATCAAGTACAGTGGTGGTAAGGATGCAGGGGTGGAAATGGATTGGGGAAACATTTAAGTTTTAATACCAGCAGGATTTAAAGTATAGAGAGAAAGTGAGAGCTCAATATGTAGCATGCTTGGGTTATCAAACACTGGAAGGAAATTCCCTAACATGTTCACATTTGATGGAATTACAGATGATTTTTCTTTTCTTCTTATACACAAATTCATTTTCTGCATTAATTCTGCATTACCAATATAATAAGAAAAATTTTTGAGTGTATTATAGTGTTTAAACTTGCCTGTTTTCCCTTGGATCAAGTTTGCTGAACCCTTAAATCTCAATGTTGGAGAGGAGTCTCCCTCCTCGGTGCTGGCTTGGCTAGGGCTGCAATCTTGATATCTAATAACTTTGGTTTTTTTACTATCAAATCAAAAGAAGATTCAAAAAGAGATTCAGAGCAAATGTGACCTATCCATCTTATTTGTACTAACTATATGTGAAAACATTTCAGATAAACACTGATTTAGAATTGGCATTAACAGATATCAGACCCTTCCAGAGGATTATGTCATGACTCACCTGATTATAGATTCAGAATAGTAAATGTTCATGAGACTTGTATTGAAGAGTAATTATAGCACAGTGTATGTATAGAAGTAATTTTTCAAAGTTTGCTTGTGATTGCTGAAAATGCTATTGATTAAGACGGGCTAATAACTAGATGGCAAAGAAGGAATTAAAAAATGTAGAGCCTTGCTCATTATAAAACAAAAACTAAAAGCCAAGTTAGGCAAATCAGCACTTGTGATTTTTCGGATCAAAGGTGCGTACTCCGTTTTTCTCACTTTGGTTCCTCTGTCAATTGTGTTCCCGAGTCTGGACTGATGCCCCTCTTTGCTAGCTCTAAGAACCCCTACCCTTTCTCAAGACCAGCTGGAAGGGAACTCCAGGATGTCTTTCCTGATTTCCCTGGGGAACCACTGTGTCATGCCCGGGCGCTCACTGTCTTTTATTCTTTGAGTCCATAGCCCTGTCAAAGTGCTCTCTGTGTTTTTGACATTTTCATACTTAACTAATCAACTTTGTTCATTTGTATTTTCCAGTCCAGGGCATACCGCATTACACATTAATAAATGTTGTATAAAATGACTTAATATATATACTCTGATTCAAGAATTTTATTTATAGGAAGCTGAGGAGCAAATAAGCGCTGGTGTGTGGCTACCAGGAAATTGATCTAGGCACAGCAAGAGGGGTATGCTTGGCTCTAAGAGATGGTCTTGGAGCCAAAGCTGATTGTTAAAGGCTCATTGTCTTGTGCATAGACAACTGCAGTCACTTTCTAAAAGTCCCAGAAGACATGGGTAAAAGATGAGGAAGTGATTGCGTTTAAATAAGTTCAAATCTAATCAGGAAAATCAGATTCCACTTTTTTGCTTTAAACTGATTTATCCAATGAATGACGGGATAATACTTGGAAATAGGACTTATACCTATTTTGTAAATATGAAAAAAGGAGACTGAGGCTTTGACACGATTTCATTTATCTCCATAGCTTCCATTGTCACCTCTGCTGGTGATTCCCAGGTTTTTACCTCCAACCCCAGCTGTATTCTAAGGAGCTGACTGGAATATTCAACTGTCAAGTGGTCATCTACACTGGTAAGCTCCGCAGACATTTCAAACTCTGCATGCTCCACACTAAACATGTCTTCCGTCTAACAAGAAAACCTGATCTGCTTTCTGTTTCAGGAAATAGAGGTCCTGTCCACTCAGCCTCCTGAGCTAGAAACCCTGGGTTCCTCTTTGTCTTTGCCAATTATTTACCAAGATCTGTTGATTGTGATCTGAAGTATCTCTTATGTCTGACCCCTCCCCCTCATATTCATAGTCATCATCTTAATTCAAGTCCTTATAATTTGGTGTCTAGACTTTTGAACCAGCCTCCTGATTGGTCTGTTTCCAACAACACTTCCTTCTTCTACCCAGATGCCAAACCATCATCCCCTTCATTACAAAGCCACAAGATAAAATCCAAGCATCTTTATTGTCATACCTCAACATACCTCACCAATATCAGCCTCCTTCCCATAAACCCAACTCCCCTCCAGCCACACCTGTCCACTAAGTACACTGGGCCGTCATGCCTCTGCACGTGCCCATTCCTCTGCTTTTCTGCCTTTCTTTCTCTTCTCCATTTGCCTAACTCCTACACATCCTTCAAGAACCACTTCAAAATCTCTCTTCCTGGAAGCCTTCTCTCACACTGCTAGGAAGTTCGTTGCTCTCTCACAGCATTTTGCTCCTTCTCTACCACATTACAATTATCCCTTAACATTCCAGTCTCTCCCATTGCTTCGAGGACAGTCTGGGTCTCACCTACACTTGTTGCCCTAGTACCTAGTACAGTATCTGGAACACAGAGGGAAGACTGACCTTTGCTGGTAAATCATTTAACCACTCTCAGTCCGTTTCCTCATCTGTAAAATGTGAATAATAATCTCTTCTTAAATCTCAACTTAGCTGTTGCTTGTGACAAAGTCTCTGTAGAAATGAGAAGCATAGAGGGCTAGGGAAGCGGGGAGCCATTAGTCCAAGCACCTGGCTTTATGAGTGAGGAGGAGGAACTGCAGAGCAGTAAAGTGGCTGAGCCGAGGTCTCACAGAAGTCCACGGTAGAGCCTGGGTCTCCTCACTCCATGCCTTTTTCTTCCGCCTCTCTGTTTGTGGAGCCTCACCTGTCGAGGCCCATCCTAGTATTGCCTCAAAGGATTTTCTTTTATGATGTCATATCACATGTGACATAGGCCATGTCCTGGGCAGAGTGTGACCACAAAGCTCCAAGCTACTTGGTTCCTTCACGTGATCTCCAAAATCTGACTACTGTGAGAGCACGCCTCAAATATCTGCTTTAGGTGAAGAAAGGATCCAACTCTGTGTGTAAAATCTGGTTTCTAAATTTGTGATCTTAGAGGAGATACCATTTAGGGAAAGAGACTCTTGTCCCTAATTTTTTCAGCTAAATTAAAACATTTTTTTCCTTTTCCTGCACATTTCCTAGAACTCATCTCCATGTTTATGTTAAAATATCAGTTTTAAGCACATAAAACATCAGGTTTCTGATGTGCTGTGGGAGGGTGTTGGGTGAATCCTTTGGAGTATAAACTTTAAGCAAAATTAATAATCACCAGATAAGAGAAATCGTCATCAGAAAGATCCCTGGGCCACTGTTTTTAAAGAACATGTAAGAGAAGCTGGGGAGAGCTGTTAACTCAACGGCAGAGCCCGGGCCTTCATCATGCAAAAGGCCAGCAGCTGCATGCTACTGCTTCCAAGAATGCGAACATGAGCTCTGACCCCCCAGGTCCAAGACACTGTGTTGTTAGTCAGTGTGAAGTGTGTTTATTTCCAGGATGTGTGAGAGAAGCAGTGCTTAGCATATCAGTGTGGCTCTTCTGAATTTTCCAAGCATTTATCCATCAGAGATTGACAAGCCTGCTCTGGAGCCCAGAAAAACAGGTCATTGTTATTAATTTCGCACCGTGGATATGGGAGATGGAGATAATCATAGTCATATGAAAGATAATCATGCTACTGAGTATTTGGGGAGCCTTTTCTGTTTGAGAATTGGTAATCTTTAGAAAATTTTAGCTTCAGTCATTCTTACATCACTGTAATTTCAGGACTAGGTATACACCTTTAGTTGTCTTCATTTTCCTGGGTCTTATACCATACTGCTTCTATCGTGACCAGACCCTGTACCCCTAATTCCTCCAGACCTCCTGGGGTTGGCAAAAAAGTGTAGACGGTACCACACCACCTGATCTGTTTTCTTGAGAGCCAAGGGAAAAAAAACATGGCCTCCTTTCGCTCAGGTGGTACCTGTTTTGAAAGGAAGCCTGTGACAGGATATTCAGAGTGGTTATTGCAGGGTGTCTTATCCCTCCACAGCATTTGAGTGTATAACACGTACAGTACGTACTGATCACATAGTTTATAAATGGAAAAGAGGAGAGAGAGAGACACTTGGTTCATCAATGCCAAGTGCGATTTCTCAATGAAGGAGACTTTTTTTTTTCATTCTGCAATCAAATGCAGTTCTCTCAATTTTCTTGATTGGTATTAAATGGAACTCTACCTTGGATCCGGGAGCTGCAGTGGTATTTGCCAGCTTCTTATAATTCATGGGCTTGAAGGGTAGCAGAATATGCCACCCCAAAATATGCTACTTTAGCATAAGGATTATTTTGAGCTGAAGGCAATTAAGAAGCAGATACGAGAAAAGCTGTCTGCCCTCCCCCTATGTGGCTAAAAGTAGGATATAAATTTGTAGAAGGTGTCCTCCCTTCCCTTTCTACCAGGAACGGCAGAAGTTGATCAGAGAGATGACTGAGACCCTTATCAGCCCAGAGGCAGCACCAGAGGAATCTATATAACAAACCCTGCTCAAACTCGCCCTCACCTACGATTAGTTTCCCCATATATTTACCTTCCCACAATTTGATGCCCCTAGGAAGCTCCAAGTCCTTTTCCTTGTCTCGTCACTTCTGTAAAAATTTACTGCTCTTTTGTTAAGATGCTGTATAAACACAAGTCCTAACCACCCCTTTGACTTACTCATCTCTGAGTGCTCCCATCTGTTTGCAAGAGGCGCATGTTAATAAACTTCTATTTGTTTTTTTCTTGTTAATCTGTCCTTTGTCAGTCTGGTTTACAGGATTCTAGCTGAGGAACCTACGAGGGTAAAGGGAAAAAGATTTGTTTCTTTTCCTACAGCCTAATGGAAGAAGAGCAGGACCATAACTTTTTACCATTATACAGCCTAAAACCCAAACACTAAAATGATTCAAAGCCTGTAAAAAGAGCCTTTTAAAAAAAATTTAAAAATTGACTGTGGCTTTTGGCTGATCCTTCCTAAAAGCTTATGGCTTAAATATATGTATCTGGGGATTGATGGGCAAATGGGTAATCACTTCCACTGGCAGCCACCTTCATTCTGCTTAATTGCATGTGTTCCCTTGGTTGATATTTTCAGATAGGAGTCTTTGACTATGCAAATGGATCAAATCTTGGTACTTAACTAGAAGGGGTAGAGGAATGTTGCTATTAAGAAG
The DNA here is from genome assembly GCF_041296265.1 of Equus caballus. Classification (NCBI taxonomy): domain Eukaryota; kingdom Metazoa; phylum Chordata; class Mammalia; order Perissodactyla; family Equidae; genus Equus; species Equus caballus. The sequence goes on along the minus strand of NC_091697.1, from coordinate 55,495,997 downwards.
GTGAAAGAATTTCTTCATTATACCAAAATGAATTCCAGATGAATTAAAGCATTAAATACACAAAAATGAAACTGTAGTAATACTAGAAGTAAGCATAGGTGAATCTTAAAAATAATTTTTGAGTAGGAAGACCTTTTCAAACATGCCATGGAACCTGGAAACCATAACTGAAAGACTGACAAATAAGAAATATACAATTTAAACATTTTTCTTCAGAAAAGAATACCATAAGACACATAAAAAGACAACAAGCTGAAAAATATTTGCAACATACAATATAGATAAAAGTCTGATTTCTTTTTCATAAAAATCATTCTTACACAGCAAAATTTAAAACAGAGATGAACCAAGCAAAAATGGACAAAAGACAGGAACAGACAATTCACACACAAAAAAATACAAATGAAAACTAAACAAAAAGTTGTTTAATCTTACTCATAAAAAATTCACATTAAAATAGCATTGAGTGACCCTTCCTCACCTAATAAACCCACAAGTAAAAAGTTTGATCATACTCACTGAGGGCAAGGGAGTGTGGAAAAGACACTCTCCTACTCTGTTGGTGACATCTATAATTTTAGACTGCCCTTTGGGAGGACCATCGTCAGTCTGTAGCACAATTTAAATGTCCATGCTCTTTTACCCAGCAATTCCATTTTGAGGAGCTTAGCCTACAGATATGCTCAGAGAAGTGCATGAATCTGTATGTATAAGGATGTTCAGTGCAGAATTGTTTGTTAAAACAAAAGCTGCAACTAACCTAAAGGTCCATCTATAAGGGCATGTTCTGTAAATGTCAGTGCACCTATGCTGTGGGATACTCTACGGCTGTTGGGGAGAAGAGGGTGGGTTTGTAGGTGCTGATATGGAAAGATATTGCTGCAGATTTTATTATTGAGTGAAAAAAGCAAGTTGGGAACTGAATGTGGAGTATGTTTTAATACATTTAAGATGAAAAGTAAATAAATACATATGTTTACATATACATATGAATGTATATCTGTATGAATAAAAGATTCATGCCAAAATGTGAAATAAATATTAATAAGGCTGAGTCTGGGAATTGAGATTGGGGCGTTGGAGAGAGTTAAGGAAGGGGGAGCTTACTTCCTACTGGATATTGTTAGGTTTTATCTGAATTTTTCTTTTTTTCCTTGGTAAGGAAGATTGGCCCTAAACTAACATCTGTTGCCAATATTCCTCTTTTTCCCTGAGGAAAATTGTTGCTGAGCTAACATCTGTGCCCATCTTCCTCTATTTTGTATGTAAGACACCACCACAACATAGCTTGATGGGTGGTGTGTAGGTCTGCACCTGGGATCCAAATCCATGAACTCTGGGCCACCGAAGTGGAGTATGAACTTAACCACTATGCCTACCAGGCCATTTGAAGTATTTTTTGCATCGTATATTCCAAAAAATTTGAAAGGAAAATGACTGATTTCTTTATTTGTCCCTTGTTTCTGCACGCCACTCACTATAAGGGAACCTCCAGGAGAAACCAAACTTGTGACTGCTCCAAGCTGAGCTCTTGCATCTGACAAGGAACTCTTCACCACTTACATATCCAGCAGCAATACGGGACCACAGATGATTATCATGGTTTAGTTCTTGTCCTCCTTGTGGCTTAATTCAATGAAATAGATGAAGCCTATCTGGGTCATGTTGCTGAAGCCATTTTGAAAACAGATCTCTGATCTTAGCCCTCTTATCATTGACTTTTAATTCCAGCTCCCTGTTGTTGATCCTCAGGAAACAGAAAACAGCCTTCACCTTTCTTTCCTTATAGCCCTTCAACTAATCTATGCACATCCTCTTGTTTTCTCCCAACCCCTACTTCACTACTTCCTCATTTAACCCTAATGTGCAATTTCTAAGGGTCTTCTAAGTGTCTTTTACGTATAACTTCAACAAAAAAATGGTAAGATGTCCGCCAGGACCACTGGCCATTAAGCTACCTTGGTCCTGCCTGGTCCACCCACTGGCAGGGCTGGTGAGTGGACGGATGTAAGCTTACATGCCTCCCTCTGCTCACCAAGCTAGTCCTAGAGGGCAATCTGCAGAGTATCAAGGATCCCAGGGATCTGTCTTCTAATTCTGCCCACTGCTGGCAACTGGTGGATGTGTATGAGAAAGAACCTCTCAAAAAATCAGGATGCTCTTCTCCCTTCTAAATGGCTTGTCACCAGCCCCTAAGAGCAACCGAAGATGACACAGTGGAAACCAGGTCTGGGTCCAAACATCATCCAATAACCCGTGAAGGATGGCAAAATATGCCATCCCAAAATATGCCACTTTGATATATTGATTATTTTGAGCTATGGGCACTTGAAAAACAGAAAATGCAGGGAGAAGCTTTCTCTGAACTCCCCTTGTCTGTCAAAAGACAGATCCTCCAAGAGGAACTCACTTGTCATAGATCCCCTCCCTGGAGGCTTCATCACCAAGGAAGATGACTCTTGTTGCAGGAAAGGACACTAGAAGTCAACATCACTCTGTGACAGGTGACATGAATGGAGTCATATAAAAATAGTGCCAGAACAGTCATTTCAGAGGAATTGCCTTGCATGTGTTGTTTTCTTCATCTTCCAAACTGGACCAAACCACCAACATTCCAAGAAGTCAGTAAGGACAAGAATATCTTGTCTGTAAGAACTGAAGGAACTGGACTTTGCTGATGACCAGATTGCTAACCAATCAATGAAGTACAAGTCTAGCCTTTTGCCTAATGACTGAATCTCAAGTCAATCCATGAAGTACAAATCTAACCTTACCTAATGTAGCACCAATGAACTCCTTTTTAATACAGCTCACCTCATCCTCCCTTCTTCCCATAAAAACTCTGAGCTCCTCTTCTGTAATTGCAACACTATTTGGGTTTCTACCTGAATCTGTGCTCCCTGAATTGCAATTCTTTGATCCTAAATAAATACTTTGCCTCTTAAACTGTTTCTGATTTTGTAAGTTGACAACTCCGAGATGGACTTTGTCACAAACTATCATACCTCCCATCTATTCTTCTAAGGACCCACTCATCTTTCCTAGAAATTGTTTACTCCCCGCTAAGAGGCCAACATCTCCCCTCCCCTTTCTCTATTAAGATAGTATTTAAGTCTGAATTTTAAAGCCACCTCAGAGTTTTGGTCATTTTTCCCTGGTTGTCTCCCATGTATATAGGAAGTATATATGCTACCAAACTTTTTTTCTTGTTAATCTGTACTTTATTATGGGATCTCGGCCAAGAATCTGGAAGGGTAGAGGGAAAATTGTTTTTCCTCCCCTACTCATGCCTGTCTGTCTCTCCTTGGCCAGGGTTAGGAACACCCTTCTTCAGGCCGCCCTTCCTGAGTCCTTGGGGCCCATCCCCTCCTATGCTGGGCCACAGGAGTTCCCTGGTGGGGACTCAGTGAATTGTCAGAGATTTAGTTTTTATTGATTGCATGTAGGGACTCTTTTTGTTTGTTTTAAATTATTTCATTGAGATCATATTGGCTTATAACATTATTGTATTTCAGTTTCTGTGTAGACTGCATAGTGTTCACTATGTAGGGACTCTTGAGCCAGGCCTGGAGGTCTAGTGGTTAAGGTTTGGCACTCTCACCGATGTGCCTGAGTTCGGGTTCGTTTCCGGTCACCGTACCACACCACCTGTCTGTCATTTGTTTTATTCTGATGGCTGCTTGTTGCTGTGATGCTGAAAGCTATGCCACCAGTATTTCAAATACCACAGGATCACTCATGGGGGACAGGTTTCAGCAGAGCTTCCAGTCTAAGACACACTAGGAAGGAGGATCTGGCCACCTAGTTCCAAAAAGATTGTCCTGAAAACCCTGTGAGTAGCAGTGGAGCATTGTCTGACACAGGGCCAGAAGGTGAGAGGATGGTACCAAAAGACCTAGCAGAGATTTCCTGAGCTGTACACAGGGTCGCTAGAAGTCGGAATCGACTCCATGGCACTAACAACAAAGGGACTCTCGACTCATCATAATGGCATGAAGATTATTTTAAGCTAAAGACATCTGGACAAACAGCAGCTAAACTTCTTTTGCTGATTTAAGCAGAGCCTCCCAAAAATACAGCCACCATAAATTCCCTCTCTGGGGGGTTTACAGTCGGAAAGGAGACTGACCACTTGTACCCAGATGAGAACAAACATCGCAAACTATCAGACCTTCCATTTGTTTCCCTAAAAGCCCGTATTACCTAAAAGTCTTCTTTTTCTTTAGAAGTCCTTTCTCCCTCTCCTTTTCCCCTATTATGCTGGTATATAAACCCCTGTCTTTAGCTGTTGTGTAAGCCACCTCTTTAATGCACTTCTATATGCATATGAATTAAACTCTGTCTTTTCTTCCATTAATCTGTTTTTTGTTAATTCACAGGCTGCCAACCATTGTGACCTAAGATGGTAGAGGAAAAGTTTTCCTCCCATCACTTGACACTAAAATTTTCCAGGAACTGTTATTTATAAAGTGTTGACATTGCATGGGGGAAATGCCAAAGTTACAATATTCAGTGAGAAAACCAGGTTTCCGAATTATTTATAAAGTCTTGTCATCATTGCACAAAACAAACGCATCTGTGCACAGAAAAAAATAATTAGACCTCCCTATCTGGTAATAGGTCATAAAACAGAGTCTTAAGAATGAGACTGTGGAGGAATAGTCAGAACAATGGATGGGACAGAAAGTCAAGAAGCAGAAACACGTGTGTTTGGGAACTTGTGTGTGATAGAGGTGGCATCACAGAATAGTGGGGAAAGTTAGAATACTTAGTATTTGGTGCTGGGAAACTAACTCCCCAAATGGAGAAAAGCAGAAATCTGATACCAACTCACTCTACATGTAAAAGTAAACTCCAATTGTACTAAAGACTTAAAAGGCAATGGTAAATCTGTGTAGGTAATATAAGAAAAAAAATAGATATAATGTAGGAGAATATCTTTGCGACCTTGGGTGGGGAAGAATTTCTTAATAAGACTAAATGCACAAACCATTTCAAAAATAAGGATTTCCGTTCAATAAAGGGTGCCATAGACAGATTTAACAGAGGAGTGGCAGACTGGGAGAAGATATTTCTTCGTCTGAAATAGACAAGGAACTAGTATTTAGAATATATGAGGAACTCCTGTAAGAAAACTTAAGAATGCCCTTAAATAGAAATACTGTTAAAAAGTAGGTGAAAGAATGGTAGGAAGAAGCAATTCACAGAAAGGAGAAACCCACTTGGCTGAACAATATATGAAGTGCCCAGCCTCACTGGCAATCAGCGAAATGCAAATTAAAATAACTTTACATTCCTCATACTGGCAAACATTAGAAAGCAGGGTAGTACCTAGAGCTGGCAGCACGTGGCAAAGCAAAGCCCCCAAGGGCAGGCCTTCTGGGGAGCAGTCTACTGTGCTGAGTAAATTAATCATGGGCATTCTTTCCTGGGTCTCTAACACAAGAACACTTAAATAGGATTGTAAGGCAGTACAGGGATGTTCTTTGCAGAATTATTTGTGATAAGAAGTTAGAGGCAGTCTAGGTATCCATCATTATGGGAATGAAAAAGTGAAAGGCTGTAGATGCAGAGAATGGAGTACTAGACAGCAGCAATGAACTAGATTTACATACGGCAGCAGGGAGAGACCGTAAAAAACATGGTGCTGAGTGAACAAAAGTATGGAAGATTATAATTTTATACCATAATCTCTTTTATGTAATTTATAAACACACACACACAATGTATTTTTCTGTAGTCTCCATTAAAATGTAAACTCCATGAGGGCAGAGATTACAGTTTGATGACATCTAAGTGTTCCCAGCCTCTAGAGCTTTGTACACCGTAGATGCAAAAGAAATATTTCTTGATTGCATTATATATATATATATGTATACACACACACAAACGTATATATACATACATATATATAAATGCATTAAATACATTGAGGTGGATGATTTTTGGGGGCCAGAGAGTGGGAATGAAGATAAAGTATAAAAAGAAACAAAAATATGATGATAATGTTCCATCGACTGAGTCATAGTATTAATTAAAAGTTTTGCACGTGGAGGTAGGAGTAGCACTAGCAGAAAACATACCAAAATCTGAATTGTTGTTAGATGGTGGGATTAATGTTGACCTTTTTGTTCCTTCTACTTTTCTAAAAATTCTATAATCACTGTGTTTTATTTTGATTATCCCCACATCCAACACTTGAAAATGTTTTTCTCAAGCTTGAGAGGGGCAGCGTCCCCAAACCAAGTTTTCTCTAATGATTCTGTCAGCTACCTCCCACCTCTTACCCACCCTACCTCCTCCAAACACCACACACACTTTCATGGAACTCCAGTATTTCTGTCTCAGCTTTCGCCTTGATCAATAGAAAGCAACAACAATCTCTCCCTTTTCCTCGAGACTGACCTCTCAGTTTTGGTATTGTCTTTGGCTTCCCAGAATAACGGAACTTGGGCATTTATCCTGTGCTGCTCCGAGAGTCTGCCTGGATTCCTGGTATCAGCCTTCCCTAGTTCATCTCAACCTTGGGCTACCCACACTGTACTGGGTTGAATAGTGTCCCTCCCCCTCCTACATCCACATCCTTCCTGGAACTTCAGAATAAGACCTTACTTGGAAATAGGGTGGTTGCTGGTAAAATTGGTTAAGTTGAAGTCCTACTTCAACTTAGTAGAGTGGGCCCTTAATCCAAAATGACTGGTCCTTATAAGAAGAGGTTAAGAGACACAGAGACACACAGGGAGATTACTGTGTGACAACAGAGGCAGAAACTGGAGTGATGTGTCTACAAGCCAGGGAACACCAAGGAAGCTAGGAAGAGGCAAGGGAGGATCCTTCCCTGGAGCCTTCAGAGGAAGTGTGGCCCTGTTGACACCGTTTTGTACTTCTAGCCTTCAGTACTGTGAGAAAATAAATTTCTGTTGTTTAAGTCACCACGTTTGTGGTATTTTGTTACAGCAGTCCCAGGAAACTGACATATCCACCTTGACTCAACTGTATGTCCACCAGGAGGATTTGGGTGCCCAGAAAAGCCGTGCTTGCCCCCAGTGTCCTCCTGGCCTGGCATTCTCCACACCCAAAGCCTTAAGGGAAGCTGAGGGAGAGGTCTACTTGATGCCTTTATTCATGCCAAAACCAGCTCCACTTGAACAAAAATCAGAGATAAGATTTAGCCATTTTCCTCTACTTTAATGAAAAATTTACTTGGTTCATGCATCCCACAGAGGGATAAAGATGTCCTCAGAGTCTGAAAACGCAGTGGAAAGATTAAAATCCTGTGGAATCCTCTCTATTCTGGGGTTATCACTTCTGAACCCACTTCCTAATGCCTCTGCACTGACAGTGCCTTGTAATGATCAGTTTGGCGAAGCCTGGGGCATGCCCTTCTCTACCTCCAAAGGTCAGGGTGGAAAATCGGAATCCTCATTACTCTCCTGCCCTCCTGCTACTCCACTGGAGGAAAAGATAAAGAGCTGGCTCTTTTTTGCCTCCTATTCCTGTGGCTCTCCATTGCTGGGACATCACTGGGAAGCACTGAGAGGCCCCAAGGACAGGAGAAGGAGGGTTCTGGGAACTCACAGACAAGAAAGCTGTCCTGGGAACAGCCAGGAACTGGTCACCTTCTCTGACTGTATTGTTGCTCCAGCTCCATCTGTGATGATTCACCCGCTGGTTGAGATGCTCTGGTCCTTCTGTATTCATGTGCCACTCACCCCCTTCCTAGGAGTACCTCCGCTTCCTATAGCAATCATTCAACTCCTCCCACTCTTGTCTCCTCCACTCCATTGTCTACAGAGGGCAGAGTGGATCTTTCCAAACTGTAGATATCAGTCACTCACTCTTCTGTTGAAACCTTCCAGTGGCTCCCCATTCAGTTTAAAATGAAGTCCAGCCACCAATGGTAAGGCCATGGCTGAGGTGTTATTCAGCTCCTTTGTGACCTGCTACCTCTCCTCTTTACTCCCTACAGTAGACCCATACTGAAGTACTCGCAATTCTCTGAGCCTCTCTTTCCCCTCTCTGCACTGGGTTATTTCATGTGCAATTTATATGCCTGGAACCATCCTTCCCATTCCTTACTATTTGTTTATCTCTCCCATACCCTCAGGTTTCTCTTAAACATTGTCTCCCCTGAGAAATCTTTAAACACATGTACACACACACACAAGCACACACAGAGTCAGCTGTCCCACTTCATCAACTCTTTGAAAACTGCCCTTTTACTGCTTAGCATGCAGCACAATTTGTAAAGCTCTGTTTATTTGTGTGATTCTATGAAGAAGACCTGCCTTCTCCCCTGGACTGTCAGGTCCTCGAGGGCAGGGACTTGGTTTCTCTTGTTCATCATTTCATCCCAGCACCCACCCCAGAGCCTGGCTCTAACTAAAGGCTTAGTAAGCGATTGTTGCATGAATGCTGCATTTTCAGATGGCCCTGTAACTAGGGTCCATCCAGCTCTGATATTCTGTGGGTCTACAGATAACACCAGCATCCCACCCTCCTGACATCTATTCCCCACATTAAGCTGAATGTGAATTTTCTGCTAATAAAACACAAGCCTCTATGTTGATGGTGTGTGCCGCATACTTGATTAACATTATCCTATTATGATTAATTTATATAGCATTGTAACTTCTTTTTCAGAGAAAAATCCTGTATTTCCATCATTTCCATTTAATTTGTGCTACTACTCATTGACTAATATTCTCTAAGAACTGTCTCTATTTTCTCCATATCTCTGATATTTCAGACTGATAGTTGCACTTGTATAGGAAATGATTTTTTTTCCCAGTTTATTTTGTGTCTAGTGATGAATCTTTTCCACGGAGATATTTTTCAAGAAATAATTTCTGTCTGTGTTTGGCAGGAGCTGTGCCTGCCCGTTTGCTCCCTCCTCCTCCTTTGCTCCTCTCTCTTTTCTGCCCACGTCGCTTCTTTTCACAGCAGTATTTTAGCAGCACTCTAGGCTTGTTCAGTTTCAGTGGTCTGCATTTTTCCAATTGGAAAATATTCCCTTGGCCTATTTTTAACCATGGAGCTCACATGTACAGCCTAGACTTTTTCTTGTTCTGGAAAGATCTGCTGGGGGTTAGGTGAGGGGAGAAAGCTTAGCAGAAATCAGGAAAACCCTCTGAATAGAGGAGGTGCTGAAACTTAAGCTGTATTTATTAGGAGGAATCTAGTGGGCTTTGGGGAAAAAAAGGGATCTCCACTGAGCTCTCTGGGGGAAAGTTATGTACTTATTAGGGGTCAGGTTCTCTGCAAAGAGTTTTCTATTCTTCATCTCTTTTAATCCTCACCAACACCCTGGGAGGTTATTATTCATTAATTCACTCACAAACTCATTTATTTACTGAGCTAATATTTACTGAGTACCTAATATGTGCCAGGACTTTCTGGAGGTTAAATGGGATGAGGCATAGCAAGCTCTTGATCTTAACAACTAACAAGGAGAATCCTGATGTCATTTCCAGAGACTAGGGTAAGAGCAAGTGTTTGCATGGGGAAAACAAGCGCTCTGTTTTGGACATGTTACAGTTCTAATACCTACTCTCCTCGCAACTAACCCCCATTTTTCAAGTAAGAAAACCAACTTCCAATAGAAGCCCAAGATTGCATGGTTGCCAGGAGATGGCACTGGGACTGGAACCCAGGTCAGTCTGATTCAGGTCAGCCAAGCTTTCCTCTCCGCTCCACAGCCTTGAGGAAATGAAGCATGGCTGCACAGGGTGCTCACCAGAGTGAGTCTCCTGCCCTTGTCCTCATCTAGCAAAGTGGTTTCCTTTATCCACCTGAATACCTGTCACCCAATGAACACTGTCTCCCTGTATTTTAGAGGCTGATACTCTTAGCATAAACCCTGGAAAAGGAAAATCATTTAACTTTAGGCATTAGTTGTGACCCAATGAAAAATTGTCATTAAAGGACAGATTAATTAGCTAATTTTCCCATGATGACTCATTAATGAATTCTCTGGTGAAAGTGCTCCTCCAGACACTTAGGTAGAAAAATAGAAAAAGACAAAGCTAACGTGGGCAGAAGTCACTTCTGTCCCTTCTCCTGAGATAAGCCAATCGCTGGATCTTGCTTTCAGATGTGGAAGCCTGAGATCCTGACCCCAGTGTGGACCTGTCAACCGGCATGCATGCTCTGACCACACCTTACCTGCACATGCTTAGTTGGGAGCCGTCCCATCACAGCTCATCACCTGACATCTGTGATCTTTCTCTTTTCTGCTTACATTCTGCATCATCAGATGCTCAAGCAGAGGGCTTGGGTGACACAGTCAGATCCCTAAGTGTATGGGGATGATATATAAGTGAATACTTTCAGGAGTTTTCTGCCAAATTCTCTTAAGAAAAAAGAAAAAAACTTGCCTTTAAGACCTGCAGCCTTCACAGCTTAAAAAATATTTTCCCAAAGGAAAAGGAAACAATTTTTAAGTCATTTCCTACATGTTAAGGCAGGGATTTGTTTATACTACTTATACCAAGCTTTCAAACTTCAAGGAAATGATTTTCCCGGGGTGTCGGTTTGTAGAATTTAAAAATCCTAAAAATATTCAAAGCATGTGAGAAACAGATGCAAATACAGATACTGCTGGAGGCTGGGGGCAGTGGGCTTATTCAGCCTTCAGTACTGCCGCAGGCCCTGGGTGGGCCTTTACTCAACCCTCCTGGCACCCTGGCTCCAGATGACCAGAGTTCAAATGTGCTCTGAGCTCTCCCAACAATACAAAGTCACTCCTCATCATGTCTCCCACCTCTCTCCTCTTTCATTTTGATAAGTTTGCAAGCAGATTACAAACTGTCTTCTCAACATTTTTACCTTCCACAATGGGATCTCACTAGAGATCATAGCAGGTGGCAAATTGGTCTGATTTATCATTATTTGCATTTTTAATTTGTGGTATTTTAGGCCCAGAGAGTTTTTTTTTATAGGTCTTAAAATGGAAACATAAACATTGATACATAATTCATTATCTGTTTTTCGTAATACATGTGGTTAACATCCCATTGACAAACAAAAAACTCATCAACGCTTTAAGCCAGACGAAGTTACAGCTTTAGCTCTCTTGGCCCTGCGCTTCCCCTCTGTGGTTTATAAGAATAAATTGCTTGGGACTGAAGCACCATCAGCAACCTCCATGCTGATGTTTTGTCAACAGGAAAAGCCTTCTCAGCTGTAGCTTTTTATTACTCAGAATGACCAAATCTTAAATACCTAAGGTGAAGTGTTGGGCTTCCACAATTCTCTGACTTGGGAACATTGGGTACTTTTAAATTTAAGCAAAAGGTTAGAGAGCAAGAGGGATACCTCCAATCCCCATCCTGCTTTCTCTTTCTTTCCAAAGCCCTAAACCTCACTCTACAATCTTCCCTTGTCGTCCTTGCCTTCCTCTTTCCCTCCCTGCTCCTGCTAGGCATTGCTCTTGGCATAACTCTAAGTTGGAAGAAAGATTAACACCCATAATCTTTTTGAAACAACAGCTCCACAGATAAACAACGTGCATAGACAGAAAGCCCAGGAATTTGACTGGGAAGACACCAGCAAAATAAAGGGACCTGGAGCAATTTTATCAGAAGGATGACCAGTGAAGAAAATCAAGCAGACTAATTCAAGAGAAATGTTGAGACCTTATTGTGTTCTTGGTGGCAGAAGCTGTAATTGAACTGAGATAGAAAAATTCCTTATTTTCCCATGCTACTCCCCGTGGCTCTACAAAGAGAGAGCCCATTCCAGCAAGATGGAATGCCTCTGAATAGTCTGTCCCACTCCGATCTTCCCCTTCTCTATCTCCTACTGCATAGGTAACCAATCAACCAAAATGTCATTTGTGGGCAGTACTCCCAGACTCCACATGTTAGGTATTGTGGGCAAGACCAAGAAGAGACCCTGTGCCCTCCAGGTGTTTAGTGGCCATTGGCACCATACAGTGCGGCATATGATTGGTCTGCAGTTATTTAGTGTATGTTGGTTTTATCCCCTTAACCATCCCATTTCACCACACCCATCAAATAGCTCTACTAAATCCATATGTGTAGGAAGAGTTTAAACCATAGATAAAAGTGATCACTTGCTTCATCAGTTGAAATGATTATCCTTTTAGGATTTCCTTCATTCCCTTCATCAAGTATTTATAGAATACTTACTGGATTACTGGGCACCATTCAAGGCACTAGGAAGGCCTCAGTGGCCACATTGAGTTTTAATACCTTTGACCCAAGAAAATTAGAGAGACATAAGAAAATCTTTGAACAGCTGCATAATTTCCACCCAAAAGTAATGGCTTGCTAGCAGGCATCTGACACCAGCCACAATTTACTGAAGACGTTGACATTGGCTGTACATCTTACTAGTGACTAGAGTCTATTCTAGTGATAAAATGACTCTAAAAACAATAGCCTGGACAACTGAATCCAGGTTTTCATGCATGATGTTTTCTAGTCAGGAAGAGTTACTCCCAGAATGAGTGTTTTAGAGGATCTGGAGGATGACATATGACGTCTCCAGTGAGAACCTGATAGCTTTATTACGCAGTTGATGGCATTGGATCATCTCCATAACACATGGCTATAGCCAGCAATGGGTAGCCCCTTTAAAGCAGAACACACTTCTAAAGAGTGCATTTTAGAACACATACACTTGCTCTTTGTTCTTTTATTATATTTGACTTCCCTCTTGTTAAGTTGCTCTTCTCTCTGAGAAGATTTACAATGTCAGGAATGCATATACAAGGATAGTTGAATAAGTAATAAAGTTCTAAAGGAACACTTATGTTAATTTATAATGCGCCATTTGTCGACAATCTGAAAGACATTATTTCAAACAAAGGTAACTAGGGGGATGTTAATAACCAGCAAATGTATTTATGCTAACTCTTATTCTGAGTAAATCATTGCATTGTAGAAAGGATTTGTCATATTGTTAGTAGTGTTCTTAATTGTCCACAATTTTCATAATCTACTTTTTAAATCAAAATATCATAGTAGATGCTTTCAACAAACTTCCAGTTTTAGATATTATATATACTGAAATATGCCAGATTTGGGGTTTTAGTAAAGGAAACAAATGGCTGAGATGTAATTCCAAATGTTAGTCTAGCATCATTTTATTTAGTAAGGCTGGCATGCTCCCAGATTCCAGATAAGTAGACAATCGTGCAATTATCCAGATAATCTGATCCAAAAAATATTTTTGCTTGAATTTTTTTTTCTTGGCTAGACATATCTAAATTAATTGGCTTAGCCATTTCTTTTACATGGCCTGTGGTGATTCAGTCTGAAGCCCAGGGAACAAACAGAATTCCACCAAGTTTCCTTGGGACATCTTTAGCCATATTGTTGGTAAGAGGAGTTTATTGTACAGAAACAAGGAAAGAAGAGCCAGTAGCTCCATTCCTTGGGAGCTTCTTTGGGTAATCTCTACATCTACATCCATCAGGTTTTCTAGATGAGGCTATGAACAATGCAGGATTTAGGGAAGTGGCTCTAATTCAGTAGATGGGTCCAAGATGGGGGAGCTGATGGGGTAACGTTAGTTTAATTATAGAATTCTTCATCTATTCACAATTTGCAGTGCCCTGCAACTTCCTGCAGGCCTGGCTTTTCTGAACTTGGCTATGGTGATCCCATTCCTATAGACAGGCTTCCATGGCTTCATGCACGCACAACTAAATTGTCCCCATCTTTGGTCCCAGTGCCTCACATCTAAATCCTCTGATTCATCTTACCTACCAGTCAAGTAAATTTCCAGAACCGTGGCTTTCATCATTTTAGTTCCCTAAGCACCAACTTTTAGTGGCTTGCCATTTCCTACAGGATAATATTCATAGTGCTCAGCATGACACGCAGGGCCCTCTGAGATCTGCCCTCAACTCATCTCTTTAGCATTCTTCCCTGCGTCCCCCTAGAGGAAGTCTTTATTCTAGTCACATGGAGCTTCTGATCGGTCCCCTGCCTGCTGTGGGCCATTCTAGACCTCACCTTCACTTGCCTCCTCAAAATGCTGACCTTTCTCTTCCCACTGATCCAATTCTTCTTGCTTAGCAAGGCCCAGCCTAATTCTGTTTCCTCCTTTGAGATGTCCCTGAACAACATGGTCCATGGGGCCTCCTTTGCTGTGAGTTAATACCCATCCTTGGCTACCTAATTGGGTCCTATGTAGGGGCAGCTCTTGCACTGACGTCTTGTTTGGACAATAAACTTTTCTCCTGCAGGTGACATCTTTCCTCAGCTCCATTGTCAGCCCTGTATGTGACACCTCTTTGTATGCTCCATGGTATCATAGGCTCTGATTGAAAGGCAGGGTGAGAAATTGTGAGCCAAGTTGTAGTTTCTACTCTTTCAGCCACACATTCTGCAGTGTAGAATCCCTTCATCATTCAGATAAAGACAAATGAAACTCTGAGAAGCCCAAGGGATGAACAAGGTCTCTGACTCATAATTTCCTGGAATGGCTAAGAACTGGTTCTGGGGTCTGAATGCCTAGATTAGAATAATTGTTTTGCTACTAACTAGCTATATGATCTCTCTCTATGTCTGTGCCCTTGTATAAAATGGGGATAATAGTGGTACCCATAGCAATGGTTGTTGAGGAGATTAAACAACAGCATATGGGTAAGGCAATTAGTTCTCAGCATATGGTAAGTGCCCACTTAATGTTTGCTCTTAATTATTATTAAACACTGTGTCAAAAGAATTAAGTCTCAGTCTTCTCTTTCAAGGGAAGTCTCAGTTGACAGTAAAAGCACAGGACTACTATTGAATAATGGACTTTGGAGATGGGTCCCCGTCTCGTGAGCTAGCCTCGTAGGTCCAGGTATGCGCAGGGTGGCTGAATTACAGGGCTGTGCCATTGGCCCATCTACTGGGATGCCAAACTCAATTCTACAGAGACAGCTTTATTTCCATTTTCATGTATCTCCTCCTCAGCCCTTTGACAGGACAATAGTAGTAGCTTGCTAAGTTGTGAAAGGTTGCAGCCAAGTCTTTCTAGCATTAGATATGAGACGATCTAGGATCAACACAGTCTGAGAGGTGAACCAGACAAATTGAAATCATACAGGTGAGACAATCAAGAAGTCCAAGACCTGGACTGGGAAACAACCACAGGCATCCCAGGCACTCCTGAGCTCCCTGGGGCAGAGCTGAGGCATTTCTGCCAGAACCACAATCTCCTCCCGCCTGTGTGCTGCTTGTCTTTTACTGCATGGATTTGTACTTAAGTCACCTCATCACCACATTTACGTGGTTTCAAATATTCTACCTAATGGGTTGCTTTTCCCTCAGACCTACACCTGACACGGGTTGAAGAAGTGCTAATCGTCCCCCATGAGGCCGAACTGCAAGACCCCAAGGCCTTTACCCTGTGTTAGACTGGAAGACAGCCCACTTGGCCACTGGACACACCTGGAAGAGCCCACCGGGCAAACCTGCCTGCGGGTTGGTGGGTGGGAGAGTTACCTTGAATTCAGTCTCAATGTTGGCTAGTCTGGCTAACTCGTTGCTTAGCTCCAGCGCGGTGAGGACAGGGTCTTCACTGGACAGGGACAAGTAGGCGGCACTTGCCAGTCCCTTGTAGGCGTTCATGCGGGAGCGCGAGTGGCTAAATGAGTCCTTCCGCTGCTTCTCGGTGCACTCGTTGCACTTGCAGAAGTAGTCGTGGGGCCGCTCAATGCGGGCGCCCTTGAGCAGGAGGATGTGCACAATCTCATACTCCTGGCAGTGGGCGGCCAGGATGATGGGTGTGATGTCATGGGAGAAGCGCGTGCCGTCCTCATCGTAGGCGTAGAAGTCGTCGTCCCGCAGCTCCTGCTCCAGCGGGCTGAGCGTCAGGCGCTGGCCCTGCGCAAAGGCCGGGTGGTTGAGGATTGCCTCCACAATGCGCACATAGCCCTTGCTGATGGCCAGTAGCAGCGCGTCCCCCACCCGCGCCAGGTTCTCCTTCTTGAGCAGCAGCTCTGTGACTTCCAGATGCTCATTACCGACCGCCAGCTGCAGCGCGTTCTGCCCCATGTAGTCTACACAGTTGAAGTTGAGGGTCTTGGATTCCTCCAGCATTTTCCTGACCACCGGGATGTTGCCATACTCGGCTGAGTCCAAGAAGCGTTCCTCCTCAGGCGTCAGGCTGGTGCCTTTCTCGTTGAACATGTAGGCGGGACCTCGGATGGCCTGGCGGCGGCCCTTCTCCCTCAGTGTCGTGTGCCGGCGCTGCATGTTTTTGAAGGCGTTGCTCCCCAGCCTGTGGGGTGACAAGGCAAAGATGCTGGGTTACTCTGTTTGTGGGTTCCCCAGGGCAGAGCAAACAAAAATTGTTGAGATAAACAAGGAAGTCATGACTGAAATCTTATGTGAAATTATGAAATTTTCCTAGAAATCATTAGCTTATAATTGAGATTAAGAAAAATTGGATAACCTGAACTATTCTTATTCAAAAGAAGAATATCGGCTTAGTTATCCAGCATCTGTGCCCCTTGGGTGGAGGAGTGGCAGCAGAGCTGAAGTGTGGGTTTGCTTGGAACGTAATGGGAGATGGAGGTGGAGAGTGTGCGGTAGTGATGTGGTGGAAACAGGCCAAGGGCTGCGGGTTTTATTTCCATTTGTGCAAAGTTGAGCATGTCACTTAACTTCCCTGTGCTTTGGTACAGTGCTTCTCCGCGCTTTTACCTATACAATGTGGGTAACTTTTTGTGTGCCATCGACGCCATAAGAGGATTAATGAGGTGATGTGCATATAGAAAGTGTTCAGTCACTGTTGGCTTTATTCTGTCCCCTCCTGCCTATTGGTATGCCTAGTTCTCCAAGGGCACTGCCATAGAGGTGGCCACCACAGACACTGCTGCCACTGGCTCAGGTGTGTCACCACTGAGCTCCCTGCATTATGACAAAACTGCAGTAACAGGCAAGTGTGGCCACATACCTCTGTTTCTACATTTAGTGCTATGTTATATGGGGACTATGCTTCCTTTCTGGTCCCCATGCAGCCTAAGCACCGACTAAGGGGCAAGATGTGGCAGGGAGCAGGCCTAGACTCATTGCTACTTACTGTTGACCACTGAAGTAGCCCTTCTGAGGAAATTCAGTCATAGCTTCTTAAGATCAAACATGGATGGAGGAATAGGTCAATTGATATGTTGGGTTTATTTCTAACTTGTCGTTGTTTCCCATTGTGGCATAGTGTGGAGGTAATACTAGTCCTACTAATAATAGCAGTTAACATTTCTTAAGTGCCTACTGTATGCCAGGAACTATACCAAGAAGTTAATATACTTCACATATATTACTTGTGTAGTTCTTGTGTCAACACTATAAGGTAGATATTATTATTATCCTTATCTCAGATGAAGATCCTGAGACAAGTGGGACTGAAGAACAGGATTTGAAGTCAAAAAGGTCTGGAGCAGGCATCCTGGCTCCACCTTTTGCCAGCCTCGTGACTATGGACAAGTTACCTAACCTTTAGTTTGCAGGATTTTAAAATGGCGGACTAGGGGCTGGCCCCATGGCCGAGTGGTTAAGTTCACACGCTCTGCTGCAGGGGGCCCAGTGTTTTGTTGGTTTGAATCCTGGGCGCGGACATGGCACTGCTCATCAAACCACACTGAGGTGGCATCCCACATGCCACAACTAGAAAGACCCACAACTACGAATATATATCTATGTACCGGGGGGCTTTGAGGAGAAAAAGGAAAAAAATAAAAAATCTTAAAATGCCGGACTAAGAGAATAACAGCTATAGTGTAATTTGAGCTTCAGCTGGATACCCCATTTCCAGCTAGCCTTGAAACCTTGAGCAGGTCCCCAGCTCAAGATGCTTTAACTGTTAAATAGAGAGGCTGGACCAGATGTCCCCTAACTCTTTACAAACTTGAACATCTCAAGCTTTTCTGATTCTCCAATTGCCCCTACCCATATCTTCTATTTTCCTTTTCTATTCTAACTAATAAACCTATTATATATTATACTATATTATATTATATTATAATAAATCTATTATATATTAAATAATCTAGTAAATATTATTTGAACAATATGAGTGGCATACATTTCAAAAAGGGAATATCTGTTCTAAAGAGTAAGTACTTGGGGATTTGTCTTGATCTATTTTCCACGTTCCCAGTTGTCTTGTTGTTACTGATCGTGTCTCCATGCATTAAGAATACTCAGTACTTCACTTAAACCAATTGTAACAAGCAAGCAAACAAAAGTAATCGCAGAGGAAGTCTTTTAAGTTAAACTGAGTGTTTTGAGATTTTAAATTTTGGGCTCCATTTAGGTTTCTGCTCATTTTTCCTTTTGACCTGCTCAAACCCTTTTGGTTTTAGCTCCTTTAGGGGGCCCTATCTAGTACAGAGCAAAGACTTGGAGGTCAGAATCTGTACTCTAATCCTGCCTAGGCCTGAGTCACACTTCTTAGGAGAAGCTGCTAAATTATTCAGGGGAGCAGTTTCTTCATCTGCAAAAAGTAGAAGGAATAATTATGGGCAACTCCCTCAAAAGGCAACTGTGGGTCATAAATCCTGATTAAAGAGCTCTGTGCTCCTTTAGGAAGAGTGTCTGAACTGCCATCCACTTTTCTAAAGTACACTTTGGTAAGAGATTTCTGGGAAAAAGATTCTCAGGATTCAAGTTGATAAGCTCCTTCTGAGCCAGTTTCTCTCAACAATACTATCATTCCAGGGAGAGAGGCTGCTCACTGATGCCGAAGCAGATTGGGACTGTTTATTGGGAGTCCAACAAAGATCTTTACAGGAGAGAGGGACTCACAAATAGGATGCAGGCATTTATTATTATAGGATTTCAGAAGGCGAGGAAAAGACTGAGTTGAAAGCTAAGCAATTTACTCATTTGTGTTGCCAAAGGGCTTGTTTCAGAGGATGTTATAAACTCAGTTTCAAGGTCTGTCATCTAGGTGCAAACAGTCAGCAGGGAATTGAGCCCACAAAAGACTAGTAATCTTTCTAATGGAATTACTCAGCCTGTCCTATGTTGAGGCTTCTACCCCTCTCAGGAGCACCTCTCTGGACTTAGCTATCACAACTCAACCCAAGAAGAGGCAGTTTCCACTCAAGAGCATCTGAGCAGTACGCCAGAGATGAAACGTCAGCTATCCTAGAAGGAATTGGCATTGAGCTTGATTCCATGTCACTTTTTCATTAGAGGTCTGCTCAAGAGGGAGAATAGGTCAGACTTCAAGGTCAAGAGTACACAGCTATTACACAGCAACAAGCCATGGAGAGATTAATTCAAAGGAAATATAACTACTGAACCAAGTCAGAGCAGAGAAGCGTTTCACAAGGAACATATAAATACCCTATCTAAATTCAGAGTCCATAGGAATATCATAGGCGCTGCAGCCTACAAGCTTAAAGGATGTTAAAGCATCATTTGTTAATTCCCCTCATTAAACAAACAAACATAAAAAACAAGGTATTAGCATTCTTATATTTTAGGTGGAGAAACTGAGGTAAGTGAAGCAAAGTGACTAGACCTTAGCGCAAATAATTATCTGCACAAGAGTAGCACATCATATAAACCATGATGCTTCCATAACAATTATGTTTTATCAAAAAAATACACGTATGGCTGGTATTTGTCAGAAGTTAAAGTGTCCTCATCACTTGACATGCATTTTCTTGAATGACCTTGAAAGCAGACACCCAGATGTAGTAAGAAACAAGCCTCTCTTTCCCAGGCTTTAAAACCTCAGCTTTGGGGATACATTTGGATATCAGTTCTGCTCCTTTCTTGGCAGAATTTGGCATTGATGAAACCTTATGGGCCTTGAAGTCATGTATGCCTATAAGCATATAGTGGGATACACTACTCAATGAAATTGCTCGCACCGGAGGGCGTTTCAAAGCAGACCCTGGAGCCACAGGAAGTGATTCAGCTATTGACAAAGGCCTTTTAACCTCACTGAGAGCTTCTTATTAGCTTTGACTCTCTCTTACCCTAATATCCCTGTAATGATGGTTTTTAAACATTTATTTTATTTTTCAGCTTTATTAAGATATAATTGACAAATACAATTGTAAAATATTTAAGGTATACATTGTGGTGATTTGATGTCTGCATACATCATGAAAGGAATCCCACCATCAGGTTGATTAACAGATCCATCACCTCACATATTTATATGTATATGTTTTTTTGGTGAGAACATTTAAGTTCTACTCTCTTAGCAAATTTCAATTATATGATACAGTGTTATCAATTATAGTCACCATGTATTACATCGGATCTTCTGACCTTATTCATCTTATAGCTGAAAATTTTCACCCTTTTATGAAGCTCTCCCTATTTCCCCCATTAAAACATTTATACACCTATGAATATATTTAGCCACCATGTCCTTGCCATTCAGTCTTGACATTATAGGTAGGCTTTAGCCCTACATTTAATATGGGCTGGAAAAAATCCACAAAAGATGATATGTCAGAAAGATAAAGTCTTTTGATCCCTAATAGCCGATGGCCAAAGCTCTCGCTCATGAATCAGATGTGTTGCTCTGCTGGACAGTGCAGATCTTATCACAGTTTTAGGGCCAATAATGAAGAAAATGATTCTTCCTAAAATGCAATTAGCACTTGATTGCCATTACTTTAATATTTTTCTTAAAAATGAACTTTGAATGCAAATACCTTTTTATTTGCATATATTATTGAGATAATGAGTGATCAAACTCATCAAACACCTCAATTAAGATACTGTGTTTTTCATTTTCCATAAATGCATACATTGACATTTGATGTCATTGAGAAGAAGGGTTCCAATGGAAACAAAACCGTATTTGAGAGGAGGACTGATTATTAAACTCCCTCTTGATCCTTTGGTTGCTATTTTTACCAAGCTGCTCTTACAGATGCATCAACTAGTTGAAGGAAGCCAGATGTCAGTGATCCATGAAAAGTATAAATTCTGTACCCTAAGTCCAGCTGCAAATGAGCACGACCATAAAGCTTTTTGGACACAGGGATTGTGGTTAATTACTGATGAAAAAAGGCAACTTAATCAAAATGTCTATTTAGAGAAATTTGTTGTCTATTTTGGAAAATTGGTGCATACACCATAGATCTCCATGGAAATTATCCCAGTCTGAGACCAATTCAGTCTGTCACATTTCAGAACTGAACGTAGAGCCACACGAAATCTAGGAGTCAGGTCAGTCACCTAGGAAAACCTACCTCTGGTCTGTGCATCCTCTCCAAGTGTACATATTTTGAGGTTTAATCAAGAGCAACAGTGATGAAATAGTCAAGTGATTTGGAGTCTTCTCCTAAACCTTAATTCTCTTACTAATAGAAAGGGAATAATAAAATGTATCCTCCATGTGCCTCAGGACCACAGTGAAGCTGAAATAATGTATATCAAATGCCCTGGATACTGGAAAGCCTTATACAAATGTCATATGATAATGATCAAAACTTACGTATCAGTACACTTAAGTAAATGATTATAAATTGGCTTATGTTTTACTCTACACTAATATATTCAGCTTAGCTATTTTTCTAAATGACTATATAATAGTGATAGTTAACATATATTACACATTTGCCATGTACCAGACACTGTGCTAAGTACTTTATATCAATTATTGTTTTAAATTCACACAGATCATAAGTTTAGCTATTCTCCTTGATGACTAATCATAATGATTAACATTTATTACACATTAACCATGTTGCAAGCACCATGCTGAGTACTTTTGTGTATTATCATTTTGAATTCTCATAAACTGCTATATGATATAGATGCTACTGTCATTCCCACTTAACAGATGATGAAATGAGGCCTAGATAAATGTCCACTTTTGCCAAGGCTGCACAACTTGTTAACAGTAGACCCACTATTAGGAGTCTAATTTGTCTGATTTCAAAGCCCATGTTTTCGGCTGGTATGCTGCTGCCATCCATCTTCCTCCTGCATTTTTTATAAGTTTCTTTAGACTGTAAATTTTTCTATTAGACTGCAGGATCTTTGAGGGCAGGAAATTATTTATTTGTATGGTGCATATACCTGCTGCCTAGTACTCCTGATGCCTGGCATTTGGTGCATGGTCAAATAACTTAATTCTTAAATACTTGAATTTGGGTTTGTCATTAAAGAAGACCAATAAAATAGAGATGTTAGTGTTTACCAGTGTCATCCTTCTTACAAATACAGGAGCCATGTAATCCTGTAACTGCTATTTCCTATTTGTAACTGACAACTTTTTAAGTAAGTTATGAGTTCTAAAGCAAAATTAGTTTCCAGTAAGCTCCGCTATAAATAATGGCCCATAAATTGCTAGATGAGACAGTCAATATCAGAAGGTGTTTTAAGCCCTTTGGATGACTGTGGCAGAAAACTGAGGCATTCTCACTTTTCTAAAACACTCCTGAAAAATTTTATGTATTTCCAAAGGCTTCCAACTTATTTCTAAGTATCATCTTTCTTATTCTGTTGACGTTGAAGTGAGATAATGCATGTAAATTACAGTGCAGTACAGTAAGTGCTGTACTAACATTGGATAGTATTAACTATTTTAATTTAATATAATTATAATTATTGTGGATCTAAAGCATTCAAGTTCCCACCTAAGCTGGCGACAATAATTTGCTTGTACAACACATGTATTTTAAATAAAAGAAAAAAGATATCCACCTATTTACCCCATGAATATACATGAGTTCATATACCTCACCAGTGAGGTTCTACAGGAAACATGCAAAATATCCTTCTGCTTATCCATTACAATATTGCGGTGTACTTTCCAAACAGTTCTGCACATGCAGGATATTTTTTTCCATTGCATCTTGGATTGAAAAATATTACCTAGTACTCCTGAATGTTAATAAATGATTTTATCAGCAATTTATTTTTCATCAAATGATATCATTGAGAAGAAGTTATTCTCAGTATTTTCAAACTACCTTATGTATTAACTCTCCAAGTATAACTAGTGCTTTGTGTGTGCTTCTTTTATTCTTCTTTCTTTTTAAATCCTTGTCTTTTTGCAACTGGGGAGTTATGAAACCTGATGTCTATATCTCACTGGGTATAGCTCCCAATAGAGTTGAAACAACAAGTTCTAATAGTTACGTATTATTTTCCCCCAAAGATTTGTCTTGGAATAAAATACATATGTGTAACCTTTCAGTTGTTTCATTGACCTCTGTGACAGAAGAGTCTGAAGTGAACATCTACCATCAAGAAAATAAGAGATACTCTTAAGTTGTGAAATGACAATACTGAAAAAAGCATGCTGAATATTTATCTGGGGAAAATGTCAATTGCTTTTCCTAAGCGAGAGATCCCTGGCAGCTCTCATCCAGAATACCACATGCATCCGAAATTAGCCTCAGTGAGGCTCCACATAGTTCTGATTTTTTTCTGGGTTAATTACTGCCTAAAGGAGTTAGCTGGTCTACATGCCCCTAAGCTTAGGTGCGAGTAT
The DNA here is from genome assembly GCF_041296265.1 of Equus caballus. Classification (NCBI taxonomy): domain Eukaryota; kingdom Metazoa; phylum Chordata; class Mammalia; order Perissodactyla; family Equidae; genus Equus; species Equus caballus. Next base: position 55,472,558 of record NC_091697.1, on the reverse strand, counting down.
TTTTGGAAATAAATTTTTATGAAATTATAATTGTGACATAGAACCTTGGCAAGTTGTTAAATAATTGAACCAATATCATTGTTTAAAAGATCTTACAGAGTGAGTTTGAATCATATCTATAATGAATATTCTGGATTAAATGTGAATTCATTCATAAATCTGATTTGTGCCCAGTGCTTTAGAAATAGGACCCACCAGCAGGTGGCATTCTGAGGCAAAAATTCACTCAGTGCCACAAGACAGGGTCAATCATTATTGCCTCTTTCAAATCTACCCTGAATCCATTAAGCCTTTAAATTACAATGAATGAAAATAGCATCCTGGTTATGTCTACTCAATCATACTTAAGTGATTACAACTTCAAACTTAAAGAGGGAGATTCTGTTTTCCAGAGTTTCAAAGCTTGTGTCAAAACCCTGCCCAGATTACATCTCTTATTAAAAGCGTTTTCGTTTTGTTGAAATGGGTGTCTAAAGGACATATTTTCAACAAAAAAGAGGAAAGAAACATAGCAATTGCTTTCTTCTCACCCATCATCCTTTAATGGTGACTACTTTTTAGAATACAGACTTCTTCTTCCTCCTACCCCATATTTGTGTTAAGATAAATACAACCACAAAAAATATCGAATTAAAAGGCTATCAGCAGTGAAGTAGGAGGAGAAGAGACAAGGCACATATTCTCTTCTAGGAATAAAACTGCGCTCCAGCACAAAAGGACTGAGCTACCAGGATGAGTTGTTTATTTCTAAATGGCTTTGTAAACTTAGACTTTCAACGAAAAGTGAAAAAAAAAATTCTCTATCAACCCAACAAATAAGAAAGATTTCTGATCCAGATTTATATCCAAAAAGCCGAGCAATGCAAAAGAGGGAGAGTGCTAATAAATAAAAGTTTAATTCCATATTTCAGCCAGAAAACAACCTCTGCTGAAAAAATCAATATGAAAGAATCATCAAAGCTGCTTACATTGAGAGTGTAATACGCAGACTTGTCGCTCCTCTAGATGACCGGAATCCGGTGTTGAGTCCTGGGAATCTGGCTCCCCATGGTTGGTAGCGGAGGAGATGCCGCTCTCCGTGGTGCTGAAGTATAGAGCTGGTCGAGTGAGAGCTGGTCGAGAGAGTGGAGTTGTGAGGATGTGAAAGCGCGCTCCGCTGTCCTTTGTGCTGCAATGGTAAAAACCCGCCTTCCGAGGCCGACCCGCCTTACGGTCCCTTTCCTAATCTAGGGGAAATTTCCCAGGGAACATGACGAAGAAAGATCTGTGTGTGAGACTGGCATGCAGGGTAGTGATGGGTGGTTATAGTCCCCACCCCCTCTCCCAGACAGTAGCTTTGAAAGGACGGTAGCAACTCTGCCTTTCTACCATAGCTCTACAGGATTTTTACCTGCCCCCTCTCATGCCCCAGCACAGCACAGACAGCACAGAACACACACACACACACGCACGAACACACACACACACACACAAACACACACCCCTCAGTTATATAAGGTAGCAGGTTCTGTCTCCTGGGGCAGAATATTCATCTGTTTAGATAAATGAAAAATGAGAAATGAACTGGTTTCCAACCTGTTGTGTCTGTGTGTGTTTACAGAAAGGGAGTTGAGAAGAAAACTAAAACCAGAGTAACCTGAAGAATGACCAAAGTGGTTTCCTTTAGAAAGCTTTGAGGTCACATCCCCCTTTGTCTTCCGTAAGTGATGTATCTTCTACCTGTACCCTTTTGTTTCATGATCTTTTAGCATTGTCTAGGATCAGGAAGAGGTCAGTGGTATAAATAAGTTTGATGTTAATAACCAGACTTTAAAAGCTTTAGCTTTCCATTTGTAACTTTTCAATTTTTGAAAGAAAATTCCTAATGCAAAAACCCATTTTTCCCATACTCCACCCTCACCAATTGCTAGGTTAACAAATGGTCTACAATTCTTAAACATTAAAGTATTTTGATGGCCTCATTGGAGAGAAATTTCTTTAATTGAAATATTGCCTGTGTGAGAGAAACCAGAATTACTCCCAGGATCTACCTGGGTCACTGGACAATAAATTGGAGTGCTTATTCTTTGAAACTAACTCATGGGTTAACAAGTGAACTCTGTAAGGACTGTCTATGTGTGCAAATGCAATATTTAGGATTAAAGAGTTGGCTTATAATGTATTTTGTACAGTGCCATTCTAGGTTTATATGCAAATGAGATTGCATTGGTTCATTAATATGGTACTAGCATTTTATCTGGAAACAACATGGTGTGTGGGTAAAGACCTGGAATTTCCATTCACTTGTTAACTGTTTGACCTTGGGAATAATACTTAACCTCATTGAATCTCAGTCTCCTCATATGTAAATTGTGGGTAGTAATGCTTTTTTTCCAAATGTGTGGTGATAATTAATTGAAATAACATTTACAAGGCACCCGGAAGACTTATCATTTAAGTGGTGCGTAATACGTTTGAGTGTTCTTCCTCTCCTTCTTACTCAAGAGAAGTTAAAGTAATTCTCTAGTTAAAATTTTCTGAAAAGCACGACGACAAACTAATTTTATTCCTATAAGCCTCCACACAAGCTTTCCAATGTTGATGATTTTGCTTTACTGGATAAAATATTTTTTTAAAGATTTTAATTTTTTTTCTTTTTTCTCCCCAAAGCCCCCCAGTACATAGTTGTATATTCTTCGTTGTGGATCCATCTAGTTGTGGCATGTGGGACGCTGCCTCAGCGTGGTTTGATGAGCAGTGCCATGTCCGCGCCCAGGATTCGAACCAATGAAACACTGGGCCACCTGCAGCAGAGCACGTGAACTTAACCACTCAGCCACGGGGCCAGCCCCGGGATAAAATATTTTTTTAAAAGAAATTTGCTTAAAATTAAGACTTTAAAAAATTTTACAGTCTTGAAGGAAAACGGGATTTTATTTTTAATTAAAATCAGCAGCAAATACGTTTAACTCATTTGAGTAAAATGTTAACAAATTAAGAGCTATTAAGTATTACATTGAAGTATAGAACAAAATATGTGAAGCCAACAAAAATGTCTTAGACAACCACAAAGTTAGATCGCTGTGACACTAATATCTTTTCTATTTGGATCCTCATCTTAATTATTAGTGAAGCAATATAGAATAAGACACTCTTAATTATAAAATGCTTTCTTAAGAATACTGGGTTGTGGGGGCCAGCCCGGTGGTGCAGCGGTTAAGTGCGCATGGTCCGCTTCGGTGGCCCGGGGTTCACCAGTTTGGATCCCAGGTGCGGACATGGCACCACTTGGCAAGCCATGCTGTGGTAGGCGTCCCACATATAAAGTAGAGGAAGATGGGCACAGATGTTAGCTCAGGGCTAGTCTTCCTCAGCAAAAAGAGGAAGATTAGCAGCAGATGTTAACTCAGGGCTAATCTTCCTAAAAAAAAAAGAATACTGGGCTGTGGCTTTTAGTTTATAATGATAGAGATGAAGTCTTATTATATTCTATTTTTAACAAATAACCAAGGGAATATTTTCATGAAATTCTGACATGAACTATGTTCTTGTTTCTACTCATGATGAGCTCATTAAAAAACAAACCATATTTTTAAAAGTGTGCCAATGATGGTACAACAGTTATATATGTGGAGGAAATGAGCTAATTATTTTACAGATATATTAACTGAAGACAAGTCAGAATCAGGCCAGACAGCTCTTCAAAAGTTATCGGATAAGATGACGTTTAGTGAAGGATCCAGCCTCATTGTCTGCATTATTAGAGAGCTTTATCACTCTAGAGGATATCGTACATGACATTTGGTTCAATAGGTAAATACTTGTAATCTTAAAAATGTTACCTCCATATCAAAATATGATCAATAGTCAAAACGCTGAAGTAATTAGGTCCTCGCTGTCAAAGTGAAAGTTCAGAAGACTATAGATCTCTAAGATTCCTGTGTAGGGTCTTGAGCTTTGTCTTCTCCTAGGCTCACAGTAGAGTGCACACCACTTCTGCTCAAACTTCTCGTGTTTTAATTCTAAATCTTCCATTTTTCAAGTGTTTCCCTCAGTTTTATCACCTGTAAAATGAAAGTAATAACAGTCCCTCTCTTGTGGAGTTATAGTGAGGATAAAATGAGACAACTCACGTAAAGTGCTTACAGCAATGCCCAGCCCGTAGTCAGAGCTCAGTGTGTGTCAGCTTTCATTATTGCTTAACAACTCATTCTATGACCGAACAGTGAACATACATACTATTGATCTGTGGTTCTCAGACTTTGTGTGCTCCTTCATTACCTAACCAGCCTATTGAAAATATAAAAATACAACTGTTTGGTGCTCCTTCCACAGAGAATTGGTATTTTTTCCCAAGAACTTCTGGTAATTCTGATGCAGGTGATTCATAAATCACACTTTGAAGAAGCCCTGACCTGTCTATTGCAAGACTAGGTTGTGTTAGAAACTGCAGCCATGAAAATGAAAGTCTTTTTCAAATGACTGAATCCTTTGGAACACTGATTCTATACTTTTTTCCCCTCACAGAATGTTTCTTAATAGCCCATGCTACTTTGTTCACTTACTGGACAGACCTGGCTATTTCTCCGGGAAAGAAACAGCAATGTACTAAGCAGACTTCTTAGACTTTTGGCTTAAAAACATGATGCAAATCCGTCCCATAGAAAAAAAAATTCTGGTTGAAATTGCCAGAAGCCACTATATTAAGTTCATATTCAGAAAGAATTGGGGATCTCTCTCACCTTGGCTGATGGAGAAGCAATGCTTCTCCAGAGTCAGCACAAGATCTGGTAAAAATTTTGTCCTCTAGACTGTTCTCAAGTCATGAAAAATTGTGTCTTTATTCACAAACAGGTGGGGAGTGACTAGAAATGGCACTATGTCTCAAAGTGATGGTAAGAATAATGCTAATTTAATCCTATTCATTCTTATGCAATTTATGGAAAATTATTGATCTTCCGGTTTGGTCTGTAACTTTGTGGATTTCAATGGTTGTTTCTTTATAGGATTTATATCAGCTATAAATAGTCAGTAATCTATTAAAGATTTATGTAAAAATCAAACAGAAACTAATATGAAATAATTATTTATTCATGGAGATCTTTCAAGGAAGGACTTGCGCAGGGATAGCAGTCAACTGATAGACTCCACCTTTCATATCCTTTAAGGTCTGCCTCAGCTGCAAAGAGCCACCTTACCTGAGGTCATATCTTTTCCTGGGCAGCCTATATCTGGTGGCTGAACAAGGTTAGAGTTTACAGGCCATTTTAGGGACACTCTTATGAGCAATATTTATTCCAGAGTTCACTGCCATATTGGCCAAATTATCATAATCTGATTTTCCTGCCCAATTCTAAATGCTCTCTTCCTTTCATAAATGTTGATCCCTAATAAGTACCTTTCACCTCAAACTCTGTCTCAGTGTCTGCTTCCAGAAAATCTGACCTGATTAACTTGTACCAGGTGTGGTTTGAGAAAGTAGATGTAAGATGGAGTTTGAAGCTGGATCACCACCATCAAACTAGTGGTGCAGAATCCATCACTGGTTATATGTGGAGCACACACAGCTCCTGGAACAAGGTGATGGTCCAGTTCCTAAACTTTCACATGTGCTGAATGGGGAGGTTGTACTGGTGGAAGAGAATACATTTGCAGGTGTGATGTATCATGCATTTGAAATTTAAAGGAGAAATAGTAATAACAAGCACAATGGTATTGGATGGCTATTGTTAAATGCCACTGATGCCCAACAGAAAGATAACGAGTAGTTTAGGGTGTGTAATAGGCAGTTGAAATCCAGATGTAAAAACCAGAGGACCTCTTGGTTATCTACAAAGCTCTTATAAACTCTAGTGGTAGAGTAGAGAAAGTCAAGGTCTAAGTTTAGGAATTATTATTGAGAGGACTGAATTTCAGAGATGACTAAATGCCCAACCAAAATAGGTCTGTCATGCCACAGTCAGCACCTTAGTTAGGAAAATCCAAGATTCTGATGGGATGAGGATATCTGCATGGATGTCTCTGAAGATTTTGAGTTCCCATACATCTCTGAGCCCTCTGAGCCTGCAGACATGGACTAGTCATTCCTATTAGGGGCTAATATCCATCATCCCACATTGGAAGACATTATATAGACCTCTCATCCATGAAGTATCACATGCCTTCCCTAGGACCCACACCATCTTCCCTATTGCCCACAAGGCCTATAACTAGTGTTAGTTTGTACATAGGATCTGAGATGACATTAATATTTAGAGACTCATAATACAGCAGAGGATGTTCTGAGCCTGATAAGGCAGGAAATGGACAATCTCCAAAGGAGCTGCAAGAACTAGTCAACATATACTGGAAGGAGTCATAGGAGTATGTATGGGACTGGATTCTGAGGATGCTTGATCAAGGGGGCCTGAAATAAAAATTGGATAGTGAAGAGTTTATTAACTTGGAAATGTTCTCTTGAATTATAGGATTTAACATTTTGTCAAGGATCCCAAGGGATAGTGTCAACTTACTACTAAGATGGCCCCTGGAAATGTGAAAAAAAACAATGGCTCACATTACAAAAAGTTGAAATGACAGAATTTCCATGGCAGAGCATGGAGGAAGGGAATAAAAAACCTTATAGATGTGGGGATGCTGAGATTAATATGTTTGGCTAAAAGGCCCGTGAAATGATTATGTTTATGGAGCCTGGAGGACACATCTTTTTCTAAAGGCATAAGAAATGCACTGACTAGAAGGGCACCAATATCACTAAATTTTTCAGTGTAGGCTGGGCTGACAATAGGATAGTCTGTTACAGAACTTGGCCCACTGAAAGAAATGGGCATGAGATAACCCTGAAACAATGGAGGTCAGGTGGTGGTACTTAAATGTTCTAAACAAGGCTGTTAAAATATTTTAATGACCAGCAAGACTGGAGGGGAGCCAAAAGGATATAACCACAGAGTTATGGAAATGGTTAATAGAAAACAGCATCTCCAAGGACAAAATAGATGCATAGATGACTAAGATACTATTCAGTTTGTGCCTATAGAGAAATCAAGAAAGAATGACCAGTAGGCTGAGGGTGTGTTACTTCAATAAAAACATGATCCTAAATGCATATTATTTAGTGAAAAAAGCCAATCTGAAAAGGCTACATGCTATATGATTCTAACTATATGACATTCTTGAAAAGACAAAACTATGGAGGCAGTAAAATGATCAGTGGTTGCCAGAGGTTAGCAGGGAGGGAGGGGTGAACACAGAAGACTTTTAGGGCAGTGAAACTATTCTGTGTGATATTATAATGGTGAATACATGTCATTTACAATTGTCAAAACCCATAGAATGTGCAACACCGAGAGTGAACCCTAAAGTAAGCTGTGGACTTTGAGTGATAATGACGTGTCAGTGTAGGTTCATTGGTTGTAACAAATGTACCACTTTGGTGGAGGACCACATTGGGTCCATAGTGAGGGATGCTGTGCATGTGTGGTGGCAGGGGATATATGGGAACTCTCTGTACCATCTATTTAATTTTGCTACGAACATAAAGCTGTTTTAAAAAATAGAATCTTTAAAAAAAGTCACAATCCCTTGCTCAATTGCTGGATGTGATCCCATTTTCAGGTCTGGAACCCGTTGATTGAAGAGGTGGGTCAGTTCCTAGTAGAAAGAACACCTAGGGTCTTTACATGACAATGATTCCTCTAGACCTTTCCTAAAGAGTCCTATGGTCATTTACTTGAACAACTTTGCACTAGGGACAAGAGAAAGGGGAAATGCTTAGGTATTTTGAGATCTGTTGGACATAGGGTCTTAGCTGACATTAATACCCAGGGGCCCAAAGCCTCATCATGACCCCCTTGTTAGAGTGGTAGCATATAGTGACCAAGTAATAAATGGAGTGCTTGCCAAGGTTGAGCTTACGGGAGTTCCACTGGGTCCATAAGCCCACCTGATGGCCCTTTCCCTGGTCACAGAATATTAAGTGAGTTTGGCATACAGTCATATGCTGCATAATCATGTTTTGGTCAATGATGATTGTATATACAATGCTGGTCCCATAAGATTAGTGCCATATAGCCCAAGTGTGTAGTAGGCTATATCATCTAGGTTTATTTAAGTATGCTCTATGATGTTCACACAACGACGAAATCACCTAATGATGCATTTCTCAGAAAGTATCCCCATCTTTAAGCAATGCATGACTGTCCTTGGAAGTTGGTGCAACCTCCACATTGGGTCCTAGTCATGTAGGGTGGGAACTATCACAGGAGGGAAAATCAAGTGGAAGGCTCTTGAACTATCTCCCATACCCCATACACAGCCAAGATAGTAAAGCAAAAAATAGTATGACATCCTGGAGTAGGAAAGTAGTGGAAATTAATGGCACCCTTTAGGATTTAAATGATACGAAAGGTAATAGTCCCCAAGGTACCTCTAGTTAACTGGTCAATCTAGCACCTGCAGAAGCCCATGGCCCCAGGGTGATAACTGTAGACCCTTGCAAGGTAAAGCAAATAGTAACCCCAATCAAGCCACTGTTCTAGATGTGGTATCTTTGTTGAGGTAGATAAATAGGACTCAGATATGTTGTCATTGTTTGGAAAATAGTTATTTTCTATCCAAAATCATAAAAGAGGATCAGATATCATTCAAATGGAATAGACAACAGGATATATTTACAGTTTTGCTCAAAGACTTATGTGAACTGTCCTACTCTCTGTCATAATATAGAACAAAGAGACCTGGACTGCCTGAGCATACTGTAGAACATCATATTGATTTATTAGATTGATAATATTATGGTGACTGGGCCAAATGAACAAGAGATGGTCAGCATGCTGGAGGGCCTGGTAAGACACGTGTACTCCAGAAGGTAGGAGATGAAACCTATAAGGATTTATGGGTTTTCTGCATCCCTAAAACTTTTAGGGGTCCAGGAATGAGGAGCATGCTGGTATGTCTGCCCCAAAGTAAAAATCAAATTTTGTGTCTTACAATCTCCTACCCAAAGAAAGATGCACAAATGACTGGTAGGCCTCTTTGGGTTCTAGAGGCAACAAATTCTACATCTAAGGATTCTGCTCCAGCCTATGTACCAGGAAACATGAGAGATTACCAACTTTGAAAGGAGCCCACAGCAGGAAAAGACTCTGCAGTGGGACCCGGTTGTAGTGCAAGCAGCCCTGCTCTTGGGCCACACTATCCAGCAGACCAAACAGTAATAGGGGTTATCATTGATGGGAAAAGATGGTATGTGTGTTTTGTGTTAAGCCCCTGTGAAAGAATCATAACGTGAGCCTTTGGGGTTTTGGAGCACGGCCTTGCCATTTGTACTGGAGAATTATATACCTTTTGAAAAATAACTTCTGCCATGCTACCAGGTCCTGGCAGAGATGGACCATTTGACCATGAGAAACTAAGTGACCACATGTCCAGAACTTATCATCATGAGCTGAGTCCTATCAGATCCACAAGTCATAAGGTCAGATAGGTCCAGGAATAATTCATTGAAAAATGGAACTGGTATATCTAGGACTGAATTATATCAGGACCAGAGGACACAAGCAAACTGCACGAGCATGAGCATGTAGCTCAAATGCCCATCCACCCACTACTGTGGTATCAGTGTCCCTTCCTCAGCTCATACCTATGGCTATATGGAGAATTTAATATACCAGGTGAAAAAGGAGGAAAAAGTCTGACTTCAGTATGCAGATGAGTTGGCTTAGTATTTGGGTAGAAGTTAAAAATGGATGGTAGCTACCCTAGAATCTCACTCAAAGATGGCCTTGAAATATAAGGGAAATCCTCTCAATGCATAGAGGATTGATTGACTTTGTTATCCCCTTTGCATGGAAAGAGAACTAACCCAAGGTCAAATATGTACAGACTCATGGATAGTTACAAATGGCTTGGCCAGCTGATCAGGGGCCTGGAAGGAGAAAGAATGGAAGATTGGTGACAAGGAAGTCTGGGTTAGAGCCATGTGGATGGACATATGGGAGTAGATATGATTTGTGAAGATCATTGCACCACATGTTAATGTCCACTGGATAGCATCTACTGCAGAAGTGATACTAAACAAC